>NC_059333.1:49270000-50470000 GCF_018350155.1 Leopardus geoffroyi | reverse complement strand
TAAGTCAATAGTCATATAAATATGACCCAACTTCATTTTGGGAGAAACTACTCAAATTGTGTATTGATTACATAGTTAAACTTGCAACTGAGAGGGGCGCCTGGGTGGCTCAGTTGGTTGAGCATCTGACTTCAGCTCAGGTCATGATCTCTCAGTAAGTTCGAGCCCCACATGGGGCTCTCTGCTAACAGCTCAGAGCCTGGAGCCTGCTTCAGATTATGTGTCTCCCTCTCTCTCTCTGCCCCTACCCTGCTCATGCTCTCTGTCAAAAATAAATAAAAACGTTAAAAAAAACTCATAACTGAGAAAGAGGGGAGCTTAAAAGTGATTGTATATCAAGGATAGGATGATGAAGAACTTGAGTAACTTTGTATTCTATGCTTAAGTTGACGGCATTTAAAAGTGTGAGCTGCAGAATGTTGTCAGCATCATATATGAGCCTGTAAATGCAAAGTCTCAAAGTTCCATTCCAGATCTGTGGAATCTGCATCTGCTTTTTTAATGATTGCCTGGTGATTTCTATGCACATTTAATTTTGAGAAACACTGAATCAGAACAATCAAAAGGGAATATTTTGTTCATTGATGGAGGCAAGATTCAAAGAGGAAGAACAATTGGAAAGGCAACTAATAGCCTACATAAAGTATACAAGATACAAGATCACTTCATACTTGTTAGAATGGAGATGATCAAAAAGAAATAAGTGTTGGTGAACATGTGGAGAAAGGGACCCCTCATATACTGTTGGTGGGAAAGGAAATAGGTTCAGCCACTATGGAAATCAGTATGGAGGTTCCTAAAAAAATTAAAAATAGAACTACCATATGATCCAGAAATTCTACTTCTGGGGACTATCCGAAGAAAATGAACACACTAGTTAAAAAAAAAAAAAAAATATATATATATATATATGTATATATATATACATATATATATGTACATATATACATACACCCATGTTCGTTTGACATTATTTTCAACAGCCAAGATATGGAAACAACCTTAGTGTTCATCAACAGATTAATGGATAAAGATGTGGCATATATGTATATAAAGTGGAACATTATTCAGCCATAAAAAAGAAGAAATACTGCCATCTGCAACAACATGGATGGATTTTGAAGACATTCATGCTAAGTGAAATAAGTAAAAGAAAGATAAATACCATATGTCATCATTTATGTGTAGAATTGAATAACAACAACAACAACAACAAGAAAAAAACAAAGCCAAAACATCCACCTCATAGATACAGAGAACAGATTGGTGGTTGCCAGAGGTGGAAGTGAAGTGTAGGAAGGTAGGGTGGATGAAATGATTGGGAGTCAAACGGTACAAATTTCCAGTTATAAAATAAGTCATGGGGTGTAACATACAAAATAGTGACTATGGTTAATAATGTACTACATAGTTGAAAGTTGCTAAGAGTAGATCTTATAAGTCGTTATAACAAGAAAAAAACTTTTTTTTTTTTAACTGTGTATGGTGACAAATTTTAACTAGGCTTATTGTGATTATTTCACAATATATACAAATACTGAGTCATTATGTACATCTGAAATGATTGTTTTATGTCAATTACATCTCACAAAAGAAGAGAAAAAGGAGAGACAGCTGTAGTATTATACATACAAGCTGAAAGGGACTTGATAAGTCAGGAAGATAATAAGAAAGAAAATTTGAGAAATAATTTAAAGGGAAAATAAGATATATATTTATTAAGTTAGATTTGAGGATTGAGGGGAGGGGGAGTAAAAAATTATGCCCAGTCTACTAGCCTGGGTGAAAAGACAGATGATGACTATATTACTAGGAGCAGGTATAGAAAATACTTAATCATACAGGGAATAAAAGAGAGGAATATTATGTTATAATAATTCATGATAATGCAAAAAAAGGCTTTTTTTGTTGTAAATTTTAAGTCCCTGATTTCATGGTGTTTCACACTTTGAAATTTACCTCTTTAACAGAGATAAATTTTATAAAATAAAAGTCATTTTCTTCACAATTTAAGACTAGATTTGTATCCAATCATGAGTTTAGGGTTATGGTAACATAATTTATGTTGACAGTTTCTTGAATTATGTTCTCTTATGTGCCGTACTTATGACTACTGCTCAGGAAATATCAGACACATTTCAAGATTGTTTTTCATTAGTATTAAAACATTTATAGGAGAAATTGCCTGAGTTTCCATCTTTTCTAATACCACTCTAGAGAGCTGTTCTGCAAGCTGTGCCCACATAAGCTATCCTTCAGCAAGTCTTCATTTCAGCATTTCCAAATGCATCAACATTACTCCTGCTCATAATGGCTTTTTTGTTTGTTTTTTAACCGAGGCAGTCAGGAAGCTCCAGCAGAATATGCCCAGAAAGTTGTTGGCAATACAAAGTACAAAATAGCCACGTGTTGCAGGACTTGTTCGGCATGCCTGAATTATGGGTTTTGTCACCAAAATGGAAATAGACAATCAACTTCTAGGTATTCGATTCCTAAAGAAAATTATTAATAGCTGTCTTCATTATGGATACACTGAAAATTCATGTGAGATGGAAAAATAAGTGTCAAATAACTATTTGAAACGCAAATAGGTAAGTTGCTTCCTGTGAACATCAAATTTTAACCATTTATCAATGATAAATAACAGAACAATGTTCTTAGCTAAATCTGAGAACACCTTAATATTTTTTTCTTCTATTTGCCAGAAACACTGCCCTGTTAAATTTTTCTTTTTGCTCTATAAAATTTCTGCTGTTGTTTTGATTTGATATTGAATTATACTTGATACTAAATTATATTACCGTCCTATGTTTTATGTTACCCCTTTCACTGCAACTGTATTACAAAAATTTTTTTCAACATAAAGCCTAAAACAAAATTTGACATGTTCATTTATATTGAAATTCATCTCTACGTGAAATACACTGATTGAGCACTTATGGTATAAAAGCCATTCTTCTAGTTATGTTATTACTGATTTGGGAGAGCAGGAATATAAGGATGGGCAGGATATAAATTTCATTTTAAATAACAGAAGATCCAATATGGCCAAATGAGTAATATAAATAGGTAACCAACAATATAATGGAGAATAATCTGAAAACAAAAGACAGCCTAAATCCCACAGAATACATTTGGAACCCTTTTACTAAAAATTTGGTATTTACACTCAATAACATTTCTGTGCCTATTGGCTTCTATTTTTCTTCAGTAATATGTTTATAGTCTATGCAGGTGAATTAAATAAAGCAATGAATTTAAGATGGTTTACACAGGTTATCTAAAGCCTAAATCCATTCATAAGAAGAGTTAAGGGAAAAAAAATCTGTTTTATCATTGGGTGGCTTATAGGCTACTTCCATGAATATAGATATGAATATTATTAAAAAAACATTTTTAATGTTTATTTATTTTTTGAGAGAGAGAAAGTGACAGACTGCAAATAGGGGAGGAGCGGAGAGAGACAGAGACACAGAATCTGAAGCAGGCTCCAGGCTCTGAGCTGTCAGCATGGAGCCCGATGTGGGGCTCAAACTCATGAACCACTAGACCATGACCTGAGCCAAAGTCAGATGCTTAAGACGACTGAGCCGTCCAGGTGCTCCTGATTATTACATTTCTACACAAGTAAACTTTCCTGCGTGGTCTTCCTTGTGCAGCAGTGAGTGCCACCGCAAATTTGTGGACAATTTAAGTTAGGGTAGTGAAGTGTAATTTTTGTTTTTTCTTTTTCAAATTGGCTGTAACATGCTCATGTAATAATCAAAGAGAAGAAAGTTTCCGAAAGACTATGCAATTTGATGCAAGTTGCCAATGGTAGACTGTCATTTCCTGGAACAATTCTTTTCCTTCTCGGTTATTCATTCAAAGGGAATTAATTGTGCCACTGAGATTCCATTCAAATGGTCTATCAGGTTACTCAAGTATTCACCAGGCTCATAGACACATACGTACCTTAAACTTTTTAATAAGGGTAAGTATATTTATTTAATTCTAGTTCATTTTTAATGAATATTTTAATCATATGGCTTTACAACTTAAGCAAACAAAAAACAAGGACAGAAAACCAATTTGCCAATCGAAAAATCAGAAGAATGAATACGTCAAAGTTGTTTTTCTTGGTTCTATTACTTCTTAGAAATACCCTTGTCCATGATTTCTGCTTCTACTTTAAAATTAAGATCAGGGGCGCCTGGGTGGCGCAGTCGGTTAAGCGTCCGACTTCAGCCAGGTCACGATCTCGCTGTCCGTGAGTTCCAGCCCCGCGTCAGGCTCTGGGCTGATGGCTCAGAGCCTGGAGCCTGTTTCCGATTCTGTGTCTCCCTCTCTCTCTGCCCCTCCCCCGTTCATGCTCGGTCTCTCTCTGTCCCAAAAATAAATAAACGTTGAAAAAAAAAATTAAATAAATAAATAAATAAATAAAATAAAATTAAGATCAGCATCTTATATGTGGCAGCTCAATCAGAGGTGATTCTTCTCCGTGATGCTTTGTTATTTACTACTTAAAATTATTTTTCTTCCCAAAAGCAATAGACTTCAATTTAAAATCCATGCAGATTCTATATTCAAAGGAGATTCATATACTGTAACTACATGTAACAAAATTGTTGAAAAGTCTGTCATGAAGCAACTTGACAGCCCAGAGGCCAAACAATAAATGTTTGTCCAACTGAAATCTCCAGACCCATTCTTCATATTTTCAATTTTCTGTTTTCTTTGTAAAACACAGAGCATGAATAAATAAAACAAATGAATATTTAACATAATCTCATTTCAGTATCCTATTTTGCTTCAGGTTACCCATTCGGATTTTGCATTGGCTTCCTTAATGAGACAAATTACATATATGCCTTTGTCTCCAGGAGGATATCTTCTAACTTCTCCTAAAAACCTGAAATTTTTATTAAATAAAAAGAGTTTGGACTGCACAAAAGAATAGGAGTTTTGTGCTCCTTTCCTTGCAAAGAGTATCTGCAGGAAGAGTATTTTTGAGGTCAACTACCAAAGGTTATTGCATCAAATTCTTTACCAAATGGTTATTATGTATGGATTTCAACCTCCATGAAAGCCATTAGAAATGACTTTTTAAAAAATGGTTCCATCAAACTAGTCAACTAGATGTCTGTGGGATGAAAAGACCCAAATGGCATAGATTAAATTTCAAAACCGCTCTTAAGGGAAAAAAAAAATAAATGTGCTATCGAAAAAAATAAATGTGCTATGCTATGGAAATAAAAAGAAAATCAACAAGGTTTAATTTTTCCTTTTATGGATTTTACATCCTGGTTGGAGAGTTTTATTTAGTAAAGGTCTTCAACAGATTTTGGAGTTGGGGGAAAATTATATTTATGTGATTCCTACAATTGAGTTCAAAACTTAAAGGTAAATCTTGACCCAAGCACTGAGCTAATTGTTATATTTTCAGTAACATGTCTGAAGGATTTTGCAGAGCACTTTAATTGGTGCATATTTGGTTCTTCAAAGTTTATGTATTTAACTGTTTAGTGATAATAAATTTAAGATTAAAATTATCTTTGATGCAAACTAATTGAGTAATCCTATAAATATGCTAAAAAAATTTTTAAAAAATTGTAAAATGGCTTGGTGTATTTTTGGCTTTACTATTTGAAAAATAAGACTTCTTATCTAAGTCTATTTTTTGAATGTAACCTTGGTGATTTGGCCTTGTTTTTAAATGTCTTCATATGTACATTGAATACATATTTCCATTTCCAATAATTCTTCTCAGCTCATATCACTGTTAGCAATACATATGTATATTAAATATATATGTATACTAAATATGCAAGTATAAATGTATATTAAAAGACTTTTGTCTTTTTTCACAATGTGATTGAATAACTTTTGGCTTTTTCCTATAGTATAAAGAACGCAAGCTTTGAGTTAAGTTAGATCTGAGAATAAGTAATAGCTCGACAGCTTTTCTGGACCTGTAACCTTGAACTAAGTTCTAAAATTATACTTAGAGTCATCACTAAAATTACACCTATAGAGAGAATTATAAGTAAATATTATACTCTATGTAAAATGTTTGATATGATGTCTAACCTGGTGAAGGAAGAAAATGCTTGTCTCCTTCCCCTTTACCAAAGAAGGATATTAATATTTTAATGAAAAGTAAGTGTTTTTATTCAGAACACATTCCTAGGTTATTTCTATGTGCATTGCAAAGACATTTGCGATAGTCTAAAACGGTCTCTAGGGCAAATGTATTCTGTTTCTTTACATATGTGCTCTTGCATTTTTCCATATCCACCCTCCTCAGCCACATTGATGAAGCCTTGTGCAACACCTACTGGATGAGTGACTGAACGTTCACAAGTAAGCAAAAGACTGGTAGGACCAAGTAAAACCTTACTATCACAATGCATCTCCACGAGCACATTGTTGACTCATATGCACACTGGTTTGTGGAAGAAACAAAAAGCACTGTTTTAGCCAGTTAAAATAATATTAGATGGTATTTTTCAAAATAAATATTTATCAGCTGGCATATTGAATTGAACGGAAATTGGGTTTGAAGTTTTTAAATATATTATTCTTGAATATCCTAGGTGAGTTATATTATAGAATATCCCTAAAGGAAATGAAGAAAATGCCTATTTCAATATCTATTAGAAAAATACGTAGCTGGGGTAAGACACAGAGCTGTAAGCCTCTGAAATAAAAAACAAGCACTATCAGCTTTTTAAAACAGCTTCAAAAAATAAAATACTAAATGAGATGCTCAGAGAAAAGGTCAACACAGAGTTTGAACTTGTATCCTGATAAAGGACATGTAGGAATATGACCCTGAATTTAAATACTGACAATTCTGAAATGCAGTGGCTTCAGATAAATGAGGAATACTATCTGTATGCCATGATGTCCAAGCATCCTAATGGCTTATTGCGAAACCCCTAATGTATAAGTTACAGATACAATGGCTGGACTAATCCGGCCATTTGGATTTGATCCATGCTCAAATCTTATCTCTTAAAACTTAGCCAATTAAATGCAAAAATCAAATACAATAACAAAAAGTAACTCAAAATGGATCATGTATCTAAATATAAATGCAACACTAGAAAACTTTTGGAACATAGGAAAAAATCTGGATGATCTTGGGCTTGGCAATGACTTTTTAGATACAACACAAAAGACAGGGAGATGGAATTCCTTAAAAATGAAAACCTGTGCTCTGTAAAATACACTATCCAAAGAATGAAAAGACAAGCCGTGCATAGGGAGAAATGTTTATAAAAGACCTATGTGATAAAGGACTATTATCCTAAATATACAAAGAACTCTTCAAACCGAATAAGAAAACAAATAACCCAATTAAAAAATGGGCAAAAGACCTGAGTAGAAATCTCACCAAGAAGATACATGGATGTCAAATAAACACATGAAACGATGTTTCATGTCATTTGTCAACAGAGAAATGCAAATTAAAACAACAGTAAGATAACACTATACACCTGTTAGAATGGCCAAAATCCAAAACACTGACAACATCAAATCCTGGTGAGGATGCAGAAAAACACAAACTCCCATTCATTACTGATAGGAATGTTGAATGGTACAGCTACTTTGGAAGATAGTTTGACAATATCTTACAAAATTAAACAATTACCATATGATCCAGCAATTCCATACTTGAGTGTTTACCAAAAGGAATTGAAAATTTAGACCTACAAAGAAACTTGCACATGGATATTTACAGTAGCTTTATTCATCATTGCCAAAACATGGGAGCAAACCTAAATATGCTTTACTAAGTGAGTGGAACAAAGTGATACATCCAAACAATGCAATATTATTTGTCACTAAAAGAAATGACTTATGAGGCCATTAGAAAAACAGAAGAAACTTAAATGCATATTACTAAATGAAAGAAGTCATTCTAAAAACACTGTATACTGTGATTCCAACTATTTGAAATTCTGGAGAAAGCAAAACTATGGAGAAGGTAAAAAGATCATTGATTGTCAGTGGTTAGGAGAGGAGGAGGGATGAATAGGTGAAACACAGAGGATTTTTAGCCAAACTATTCTATATAATACTACAATGGCGGATACATCATTATACATTTATTCAAAGCCACAGAATGTGCAACACTTAAAGTGATCCCAAACATAAACTATGGATTTTGGATAATGTCAGTTTGCTAATTTGAACTAATACATTTCTCCTGTGCTCTGGTAAAGGATGTTATTGGGCAGGGAGAGTGGAGGGGGGAGATATATGGGAAATCTCTGTATCTACTGGTTTTGCTGTGAATCTGAAAAACAAAGCATTAAAAAAAAAAACACCTAGGGGCGCCTGGGTGGCGCAGTCGGTTAAGCGTCCGACTTCAGCCAGGTCACGATCTCGCGGCCCATGAGTTCGAGCCCCGCGTCGGGCTCTGGGCTGATGGCTCAGAGCCTGGAGGCTGTTTCTGATTCTGTGTCTCCCTCTCTCTCTGCCCCTCCCCCGTTCATGCTCTGTCTCTCTCTGTCTCAAAAATAAATAAACGTTGAAAAAAAAAATTAAAAAAAAAAAAAAAAACACCTAATGCAAGAAAACGTATTAAACCAATGGTGGGAACATAGTGTTTCTCATGAGTCTTTCCATCAGTTTCATACTTAGGCTGAACTGACATTGAGTCATAGCTCCTGTAGCAAGCAGACTGGTTTTATTGAAGTATAATCAAGATAAAGACCCTTGAGTCCATAAATAACAATAATAATATCAGTGTACACACACACACACACACACACACACACACACACACACACAGTTTGGGTTCCAAAAAAGTATTAGCAAAGAAAAAATGCAGAAATTTTGATATTCAAATGGTTGCTGACCTATCCATACTTTGGTCTAGCAAAAGTTTTGTATCATGAAATAAGAAACTAATCTTATCAACAGCTACTGTATGAAAAAGTGAGGAAAACTGGGGGGAAAAAATAAAAACCTGATAACAGCTTTGGAAATAGTGAATCTATTAAGCAAGGAGAAGGGATACTGACTAGAGAAGTTGTGGCCTGTTTTTATAACAAGTTCTGACTCACATTGTCAGCCCATTGCTCTTTTACTTACCTGGAGAAAATCCCATTCAACTGTTATATCATTCAGTTGAGAATGTTAGTTATGGGTGCTGATTCACAATTAGGTGAACTCTTTGGTATTGAATCCAGTAACAGCTTGAATGTATTATCTTCTTAGGTTCAGTAAAAATCAGTGAAAGATAAATATAAACAGGAGAAATTTTCCCTTCTCTCTGCCACAATAATATGGTATACAACACTAAAACATTAGATATTGTAACAATGGCTTAGAACGGATTATATGATAATCAAAACAGTCTCCTCCAGTGTGCCACTAACCCAGATATGGTAGATACAGTAATTATACATCATTCTTTGTGCTCCTACTTGGAAGACAAGAAAGCATCCATACCTCAGTCCAGATTCATTTATTACCTCACATTTGGATTATGGCTGGTAAAAAATTCCGAAAAGGAGTACACGGGGAAAAATCATTTCTCAGCCTAATGTTAATATTGGTAAAGAGATTAAAAATGTATGAAAACAGAGTTATTAAAAAAGACTTGGTGGTCCAATGTTATCATTAAAGTGTAGAAGGCAAAAATATATCTACTTCTTCATCATTCCTCCTAAAAGGACACCACCCAGGTATTGATCCTAGTATATATAAGACTAAGTCTAAATAAATAAGTATAAATAAGTAAGTATAAGTATATATAAGTGAATTCACATGAGTTTACATAAATGAGTTCACGTAAGTGAGTTCATGTAAGTGAGTACAAATAAGTCTAAAACATGCAAATCAGAAAAAGAATCAGGAAAAGACTACTAGAACATGCTACAGAAATCATTTCCATCAGAAAATAATAGAAGTGTATAATTTAAGGCTAGGAACTTTCCTGTAAACCTGGTAGAAAATCCAAGGTTGCATGCCCCTCATGTGGTAGAAGTAGAAAAAGTTTGTCCTTAGGTTGTTGATGAAAGAACTCCATGCAAGGTTATCTGTACCAATGACCCCACGGCACACTACAGAGCCCCAGGTAAAGCTGAATATTTATGGAGACACAGAGGTAAAAACAGCTAGCTAATGATAAAAGGAGAAATAGGAAACAAGATAAATACACCATTGGGTAACACCATCCTAATAAAAGTATATAATTGTATGTGTAATAGCTGTGTCAACTTTGTCTAATATTTATTAGAAATGTAAAATGAGAAATATTACAATTTCCTCAGCCACCTTTTCTGATAAATGCTTTTAGGAATATAGAAGGCATAGAAAGCAGTAGAAAAACTTTTGTTAAAAGAAATAAAGAAAGCAGGGAATTAATACTAATCAACTCCCTATGGTCCAGTATATTAACCCTATAATTAGGTTGATGGACTTACAGGGTGAAACATTAACATTTAAATTTTTGAAGGAAAGATGGCAGTGGAATGAATCTTTGAAAACAATAAAAAGGAACTTATCATTCTATACACAAAAAAAGACATCTTTCAAAAATAAAGGACTGAATAAAGACACTTGTAGACAAATAGTTTGAGAGAATCTGTTGCAGTCAGGTCTGCACTGAAAAAAAAAAAACACTAAATGGAAGGAATGAAGAATACCACAAAGGGCAAATGGACAGGCAGATATACATACATACTGAACATAAATAGTAAATCTAATGTCTAATGGACTTCTAAACATATGCAGAATTAAAATGTATTACTCATTTATAAGGCATTTTATCAAACTTGGAGTAAAATAGAATTTCTTTAGATTCATGGCTTCAGATACTTATTATTTTAAATATGCCAAATCTCTCCAAATTAATCTGTAATGATGCCAAGCAAAATTACAAATAGCACTTTTTTCTATAATAATTGTCAAGATCATTCTAAATCTTTACAGAAATATGAAGGGTCAAGAATACATAAAACAAAAACAAAGAACAGAGGGGCCAAGATGGCGGAGCAGCATGGAAGTTTGTTGTTGTTGTTGTTGTTTGCCTCTCTCATCCCTGAAATGCAACTAGGTCAACACCAAACCATCTTGCACACCTAGAAAACTGATTTTTGGATTAACAATATGTACAACTTGAACCACAGAATTCAGCAGGTATGTGGCATGGAGAGGTGAACTGGAGAAGAGAGAAGCCTTGGAAGGTTGGAAGCTGTTTTTGCTTGTGGAGAGAGGATGTAGAGAGAGGGGAGAGTACAGGAAAACCACTCCCCGCAAAAGCAGCTGGAGAGAAAAAGAAAGAGTGGAAACACCTGCAAGGGACTGAACAAAAAAAGGGAGAAAGGAGAAAGGAGAGGGTTTAGATACTACTAATGACTCTATAAACAGGAGAGCACAGAGTCTGAAACTCCACAGCTCAATACCTGGCAGAGCTCTGGTGGGAAGGCCAAATCCCTAGGAGAATACAGCAATGTACTAGGGATCCAAGGGCCATATGGGGAGAGGCGGTTCCTCTTCTGGGGGGGATGTTTGGTAGAGACTGTGTGGCCTCCCCATAAACAAAGGTCCCAGCAGACTCCAGAGAACAGCCACATTTGCTGGTGTTGGAATAAGGATATTAAGGGTGAACCCTGGTGCCAGATGTGTGTTGTGATTTACCATAATCCCTGAAACACTACTGCTATACAATCGCACAAACTTTTTCAAGGGTGGGGTGGCACCTGGCCACAGTCTCTGGGCATCTGCAGCAGCATGGTCATGCAAACATTCCTGGGGGTGGGCCAGCACCAGCCATTGCTCAGGGAGACTCTCCCCCAGAGGATATGAGCAGGTCAAAGCTACAGGGCCCTCAAAAGTGAGGCGTTTGAGGACACAGCTCCATCTGAGATAAAACTCAGGTGGCAGGTGCTGCCTGGCAGGCTGACAGGTTGGTCATGGAGGGTGTAGAAGTGGGGAGTGGATGGAAGCCAGAGACAAAAGAGGGGTGCTTGATTGATTACCAGTAAGCAAGAGCACAGATTTCTGACACTAGAGAGTAGGTAGCTGGGTGACTCCATTTTCACCCCTTCCACATATACATGCCTACATATGCCATAATAATCAACCCCAGTAAACAAAGCAGCACTGTCTACTGGAGAATGAAGCCATTACACCATGTCTGGTCCAACTGAACCAATTGTGCTCTACAGGAACACCACAAGTTTATCCACCTGCTTAGTTTACAGACTACAAAGTGTTTCATAGTTTGAATTCTAGGGAAAACTGGATGTAATTTCAATCATATTTCCTTCTGTTCACTGGTCCATCCGTTCAATTATTTTTGTTTTTTTATTCTTAAATACAGAAAGACCAAAAAATTACTTTTATTTTCCATTTTTATAGAAAAGATTTTTAATTTTTCAAGTATATTTTTTAATTTTTTGTGAATTCTTAAATTGTATTTTACGTTCATCATTTCATTTTATTCTATTTTACTGTATTCACTTTTTAAATTTTCAAACATTTTCTTTTTTCCTTTTTTTCTTTTCTTTCCACCTTTATTCTGTTAAGCTTCTTTTTTAAAAATATTTTTTAATGTTTTTTTTAAATTTTATTTTGGAGAGGGAAAGACAGATGGAGTGCAAGCAGGGGAGGGACAGAGAGAGAGGGAGACACAGAATCTGAAGCAGGCTCCAGGCTCCGAGCTGTCAGCACAGAGCCCGATGCAGGGCTCAAACTCACAAACCATGAGATCATGACATGAGCCAAAGTCGGATGTTTAACTGACCGAGCCACCAAGGCACCCCAAGTTTCTTGAAACAACCAGACCAAAACACACCTAGGATCTAGCATCCTTTAATTTTTTGTGTGTTTTAATTTTTCAATTTTTGTTTATTGTTTTATTAATTACTTTTCTTCTTTAAAAATGATGAAATGAAGGAATGCACCCCAAAAGAAAAAACAGGAATAAATGACAGCCAGGGACTTAAAACAGATACAAGCAAGATGTCTGAATCAGAATTTAGAATCACAATTAGCATACTAGCTGGGGTTGAAAAAAAGCATAGAATCCCTTTCAGCAGAGATAAAAGGAGTAAAATCTAGTCAGGGCAAAATTAAAAATGCTATAACTGAGCTGCAATCTCAAATGGATGCCACAGTGGCAAGGATGGATGAAGCAGAGCAGGCAATCAGTGATAAAGAGGAAAATTTTATGGAGAATAATGAAGCAGGAAAAAAAAAGAGGGAAACTAAGGCAGAAGAGCATGATATAAGAATTAGAGAACACATTAAAAAGGAATAACATCTAAATCATAAGGGGTCCCAGAAGATAAAGAGAGAAAAGGGGTAGAAAGTTTTCGAGAAGTTAGATAGGAAATTAAAAAGTTCATGGAAGCCAATGAAAATGATAACACCACAACCCAAAACCGCTGGGATGCAGGAAAGGCAGTATAAGAGGAAAGTATATAGTAATTCAGACCTTCCTAAAGAAGGAAGAAAGATCTCAGATACACAACCTAAACTTACTCCTTAAAGAGCTGGAAAAAGAACAGTGAATAAAACCCAAAACCAGCAGAAGACAGGAAATGTAAAGATTAGAGAAGAAATTAATGCTATGGAAACCAAAAAAACAAAACAAAACAAAACAGTAGAACAGATCAATGAAACCAGAAGCTGGTTCTTTGAAAGAATTAACAAAATTGATAAACCAAGAGCCAATTTGATCAAAAAGAAAAAAGGAAAGGACCCAAATAAATAAAATCAAGAATGAAAGAGGAGAGATCACAACCAACACAGCAGAAATCAAAACAATAATAAGAGAATATTATGAGCAACTATATGCCAATAAAATGGGCAATCTGGAAGAAATGAACAAATTCCTAGAAACATATACACTACCAAAACTGAAACAGGAAGAAATAGAAGATTTGAACAGACCCATAACCAATAAAGAAATCAAATTAGTAATCAAAAATCTCCCAAAAAACAAGAGTCCAGGGCCAAATGGCTTTCCAGGGGAATTCTACCAATCATTTAAAGAAGAGTTAACACCTATTCTTTTGAAACTGTTCCAAAATAGAAATGGAAGGAAAACTTCTAAACTCATTCTATGAATCCAGCATTACTTTATTTCAAAAACCAGCCAAATACCCCACTAAAAAGGAGAACTATAGACCAATTTCCCTGATGACATGGATACAAAAATCCTCAACAAGATATTATCCAACCAGATCCAACAATACGTTAAAAAAATGATTCACCACGACCAAGTGGGATTTATACCTGGGGTGCAGAGCTGATTCACTATCTGCAAAAACAATCAATGTGATACATCACATCAATGGAAGAAAGGACAAAAACCACATTATCTTCTCAATAGTTGCAGAGAAAGCATTTGACAAAATACAGCATCCTTTCTTGATAAAAAACCCTCAAGAAAGTAGGGATAGAAGGATCATACCTCAAGATCATAAAAGCCATATATGAAAGATCCACCACGAATATCATCCTCAATGGGTAAAAACTGATAGCTTTGCCCCTAAGGTGAGGAACAAGACAGGAATGTCCACTTTCACCACTATTATTCAACATGGTATTGGAAATCTTAGCCTCAGCAATCAGACAACACAAAGGAATAAAAGGCATCCAAATCAGCAAGGAGGAAGTCAAACTTTCTTCTCAGATGACATGATCCTCTATATGGAAAACCCAAAAGATTCCACCAAAAACTTCTAGAACTGATCCATAAGTTCAGCAAAGTCACAGGATAAATGTACAGAAATCAGTTGCATTCCTATACATCAATAATGAAGCAGCAGAAAGAGAAATAAAGGAATCGATCCCATTTACAATTGCACAAAACCCATAACTTACCTAGGAATAAACCTAACCAAAGAGGTGAAAAATCTATACACTGAAAACTATAAAAAGCTTATGAAAGAAAATGAAGAAGACACATGATAAAACGTAAAAGTATTCCATGCTCCTGGATTGGAAGAACAAATATTGTTAAAATGTAAACACTACCCAAAACAATCTACCCTTTCAATGCAATCCCTATCAAAATAACATCAGCATTCTATACAGAGCTAGAAACAACAATCCTAAAATTTGTGTGGAACCAGAAAAGACCCCAAATAGCCAAAGCAATCCTGAAGAAGAAAACCAAAGCTGGAGGCATCGCAAACCTGCACCTAGAGATGTACTACAAAGCTGTAATCATCAAGACAGTATGGTACTGGCACAAAAACACACACATTGATCAGTGGAATAGAATAGACAACCCAGAAATGGACCCACAAACATATGGCCAACTAATCTGTGGCAAAGCAGGAAAGAATATCCAATGTACTAAAGAGTCTCTTCAGTAAATGGTGCTAGGAAAACTGGACAGCGACATGCAGAAAAATGAACCTGGACCACTTCCTTATACCATGCACAAAAATAAACTCAAAATGGATCAAATACCTAAAAGTAAGACAGGAAACTACCAAAATCCAAGAGAAGAAAGCAGGCAAAAACCTCTTTGATCTCGGCCACAGCAACTTCTTACCCAACAAGTCTCAGGCGGCAAGGGAAACCAAAGGAAAAATGAACTATTGGGACCTCCTTCTGCCCAGCAAAGGAAACAATCAGAAAAACTAAAAGGTAACCAATGGAATTGGAGAAAATATTTGCACATGACATATTAGACAAAGAGTTAGTATCCAAAGATCTATAAAGAACTTATCCAACTGAACAAAAAACAAATAATCCAGTGAAGAAATGGGCAAAAGACATGAATAGACACTTCTCCAAAGAAGACACCCAGATGGCCAATACATGAAAAAAGGCTCAACATCACTCATCATCAGGGAAATACAAATTAAAACCACAATGAGATGCCACCTCACACCCATCAGAATGGGTAACATTAACAACTCAGTCAACAACAGATATTGGCGAGGATACAGAAAAAGAGGATCTCTTTTGCACTGCTGGTGGGAATGCAAACTGGTGCAGTCACTATGGAAAACAGTGTGGAGGTTCCTCAAAAAATTAAAAACAGAACTACCCTATGACCCAGTAATTTCACTACTAGTTATTTATCCAAAGGATACAGGTGTGCCATTTCA
This sequence comes from Leopardus geoffroyi, assembly GCF_018350155.1. Taxonomy (NCBI): domain Eukaryota; kingdom Metazoa; phylum Chordata; class Mammalia; order Carnivora; family Felidae; genus Leopardus; species Leopardus geoffroyi. The sequence continues at coordinate 50,453,927 of NC_059333.1, read as the reverse complement.
AAGGGGCACATGCACTCAATGTTTATAGTAGCACTATCAACAACAGCCAAAGTATGGAAAGGGCTGAAAAGTCCATCAATGGATGAATGGATAAAGAAGACGTGGTGTGTATGTGTGTGTACTCCACACAGTGGAGTATTACTTGGCAATCAAAAAGAGGGAAATCTTGCCATTTGCAACTACATGGATGGAACTTGAGGGTATTATGCTAAGCGAAATTAGAGAAAGACAAATATCATATGACTTCACTCATATGAGGAATTTAAGATAGAAAACAGATGAGCTTAAGGGGGGGAAGCAAAAATAATATAAAAACAAGGAGGGGGACAAAACGTAAGAGACTGTTAAATACAGAGAACAAACAGGATTACTGGAGGGGTTGTGAGGGGGGATAAGGAGCATTAAGGAAGGGTAAGGGGCATTAAGGAAGACACCTGATGGGATGGGTAAGGGGCATTAAGGAAGATACCTGGGTAAGGGGCATTAATGGGTAATGGGGCATTAAGGAAGACACCTGATGGGATGAGCACTGGGTGTTATACATAGGGGATGAATCACTGGAATCTACTCCTGAAATCCTTATTGCAGTATATGCTAACTAACTTCATGTAAAATAATAAATAAATAAATAAATTAATTAATTAATTAAATTAAAAAAAACAAAGGGAAGAAAAACAAGAGCAAAACTATAAGAATACTACCTATTATAACAACCTATTTAAAAGTTCTATTAGTAAAACAGTATGGGATTAGCACAAGGATAGACACATAGGATAATGAAATAGAAAAAAGTTTGAAATCAAAGTCAACCAGTTTATAACAAAATAGATACTATAAAACAGTGGAAACAATTATCTTTAAAATAAACATTGCTGTTTTAATTATATTTCCATACAGTGAAAAGTTATCTTGACCTTTATCTCATGCCATATACAAACATCAATTCCACACAGATTAAAATCTAATAAATTTTTGAAAGAACAGGAAGATAAAATTTTAGTAAGTTTTAAAATTTACTGAAAACAAAGTAAAAAGTAAAACAATGTTAAGAACATGAACAAAAAACCCATCTTTTTGGCCCTTGAATAAGATTTCTAAAACAGGGACCTAATTTAAAGGTAAATAATAGACTAGACAATAGGAAAATTAAGAGTTTTCATTCAATAAAAAATAGGCTCATAAGAATGAAAAGTATATCATATGATGAGACTAAGTATTTCTAACACATACATAACAAAAGCCTTATGCCCAGAATATATAAAGCACTATAAATGAGTAAGAAAATGACACGGCAAAAGAAAAAAAAAATGGACAAAATACTTGGACAAGTACAAAAAAAGGTATCTGAATGGCTAATATATTTAAAAAGACACTCAATTATTCAGAGAAATGCAAATTATATCATAATTTATCACTACAGTAAATAAAAAAAAAGACAGAAAACAGCAAGTTGGGAAGGATATGGCAATCAGAATTCTTTTAGTACTTATGGGAACACAAATTCATGTTTGTGAACACTTTGAAATGCTGGGGATAGAATTTATTGTAGCTGAACATAAGCATATCCTAGGATCTAACAATTGTATTCCTAAACGTACAACTAATGGAAATACATGATATGTTCATGAAAAAGAAATATTAAAGTGTTTGTGGCAGCACTATTCAAAGAACACCAATAAGCTGAAAAATGGCAGAATGGTGAAATAAATTGAAGTCTTTTCTCACAATGAAATTCTATGCAGCAATGAGAATGAAGACTGTGATTATATACAAAAATATGGGTAACTCACAAATGATAAAAGTTAAAGAAGCTATATAGAAGAGAATGTATATTGTTTGATCCAGAGATGATATATATGTGAGTATATGCACATACATACACATACATATACATGTATATATAGAGAAGAAAGTTGTGGGAATAGTGACCAGAAGTAGACAAAGTAGGAACCTGGAATGCAAGCATTGTTCTGTTTCTTGATCTAGATTTTTGTTTTAATAAGCTCATTTTATGAAAATCTATTATCCTAAGTGACTATAATATGTGTACATAAATAATGCATATTATACTTGAAAATTTTTAAAAATTGCAACCAAAGAGGGGTGCCTGGCTGGCTCAGTAGGTAGAGCATGTGACTCTTGATCTCTGGTTCATGAGTTCAAGCCCCATGTTGAGTATAGGGCTTACTTAAAAATAAATAAAACTATTTTTAAAAATTGCAACCAAAGAAATCCAGGTGAATTGATTAGGTGTTTCAGTAGTAGGCTGGAATGAGAGAGGGCTAAACAAGGGACCATCAAGGACTTCCCATTATAGGGGATGAGTTTCTGTCACAAGGACTAGACACTGGAGGCAGGACACCAATCAGTCAAAGTGCTGGAAAATGAGGGCAAACGAAGAAGGAGTTGAAGAAGGAAGCCAAGGAAGGACCTCAATCTTAGAGGCATGTGGGAACCTGGACAGGAGGGGAAAATGAGAGTCAAACACAACAGGGATACTGTTGGTGGCGAATTATCAATTCTGTATATCTGACATTTGTAGATATAGTAATCAGTGGCAGTACCAATTATTCCAAACACCTACGGTACAAATACAGGCACAGATGTGTATAATCTTCTTAGCTGAAACCAGTTAAGAGTTCCCGAGGTTTTCTTTGGTACAAGGAGTATGTTCCTTCTGAAACCTTGCTAACAATGGATTCAAGAGAGTCAAACTAGAAAGCAAGGATCAAGAAGGGCATACTAATGAGTTTTCAAACCACATGGGATTCAGCCAAGGTCACAAGTCAAGGAAAGTAAGAATGTAGATCAGATGATTAAGAAACCCAGCTAGCCATAGGTCCTGGACAAACAGGAGATCTGGTACTGACCAGATCTGGCTTTACAGGCTGTTTCCTATTTGTATCCAGAAGACATACTTAAAGATTTGAGAAAAGAGTAGACAGCCTCTACCGTAGTGTTTCTGTAACATTTGACTTCAGGACCCTTTTACACTCTTAAAAGATATTGAGAATCCCAAACAGCTTTTGTTTATGCACGTCTGTAATTTATGTAATTACTGTGTTACTGTATAATAATGAAAACGGAGACATTTTTAAAAATCCTTGTTTAAAAACAATAAAGCCATTACATTTTAACATAAATTATATGCTTCATACAAAGATACCTATACTTGGAAAAGCAACAAAAACTTAGAGTGAAGAGGGTCAGTGTTTACATTTTACAGCTGTCCTTAAGGTCTTAGTGGAAATAGCTGAATTTTCCCACCTGCTTCTGCATTCGTTCTGTTTCAATACCAAACTATATAGCCTCTGGAAAACTGCACTCTTCGTTCATCAGAAAATGAGAGTTAAAGAGGCAAATGGTATCTCAGCATTACTGTGAAAATTGTTTTCATATCATAGACTCACTGAAAGCGTATCAGGGAAGGCCAAGGAGCCCCTTGACAATGCCTTAGGAATCACTGTTCCATTCTAATGCCAGTGGATTTCAGAGCTGGGTATGACTGATCCTATAGAAGCAAGTTTCCTGAACCCACATTCAGCTGCCACAGCATGGAGCTTAATATTTTTGAAAGAATACAAAAGTTAACTCTCAAAATAATCTATCAGAGAAAAGCACATTTGTCGACTGGCTGGCTATAAATGGCAGATAAATTTGCCATTGAAATGAGGTAAATCTTTCAAAACAAGGTTCAGCTGTCATCTTTATTGATGCTTCAGAAAATCTTTGGCTAAAATAGAAGAGTATTTATAAGGACATTGATGGGAAATATTTGTAAGAAAAGAAGAATGTAAGAAAATAAAGGTGAGCTTTAAATAGGGATAATGGAAATTTAAGTAAGTACATGGACATATGAGCAGAACATTTTTTGGGTACATTTGATCATAAAGAAATTCTATTTTATTAAGTATATTTTAGGCAAACCATATGTTATAATGTGTCAGAAATGATTTGTGCAATGTTAGTGGACTTAAGACAGCATGTTTGATCAATAATTTATTCTGGAGGAGTGAGTTAGAGAGGAGGTTGCACATTTATGATTGTGTGACCACAGAGGGGGGCCAAAAAAAAAAAAAAAAGCTGGACTTAAACCAAACTACATGATACCACTTCCATAAGTCTTAGATTTTATAAAGTGATGTATAGGAGTTGCCAGTAAAAAACATTTTAATGGCTTTTGTCATCTATCAATATTTCAGATAAAATGGTTATTGTAAAAATGAATAGACTAGGTGGCAATGAAACCCTGACTTCTTCTCATTGTTTGTATCCGATGCCATCACCATACAGACAAATCTCTGGAAAGCCCATTCTCCTGATGGGTTTAGCTTTTATTGCTATCCTTTTGATTGTCGATGCTACCAAGGAAATATTGAGGTGACAAATTAAGTAAAAATGAGAATGAAAGAGGCAAATAATCTCTTTATTAATATTGGTATTAAGACCTAACAGAAATAACTACTTGAACTCTGTAGGATTGGGAGAGGGACTTCTCTGGGATAAAATTAGGAATCAGTGTTGTCAGTTTCTTATTTGGCAGAAGTCTTAAAATAGAGAAAATACTGCAGGATTTTTGAAGTTTAGTTCTCATAACATTTTAAGATTATAGATTTAGATATTTTCCTTTTAAAGTAGCATGAGTAATGCCACATTGCATTATACACACACACACACACAGACCTCATTTATTTGAAAAATAATTAATCTAAAATTAATCTGAGACAACCTTGAAAAAAACAAATCAAGAATTCCTTAACATAAGCTAACCTTATTGGCGACATAAACTATAGAAATTCTGATTTGACATGTTTCAGAATCAGATTCTGAACTTTTATTACCAGATCACCAACTTTTATTATCACCAAAATGAAATGTTTAAAAGTTCAAATGGATATTAAAGATGACATGAGCTTTGCCACGTCCAAGTCAAATCAGAAGACCAACTTCTCATTCAAGTCAAATACCAGCAATTTACTCATTAAAAATATTCGTATATATTTCTATTTGGGTGTAGTCAGCACACAATGTTACCTTAGTTTAAGGTGTACAACACAGTGATTTGGCAAGTTTATACATTATGCTGCGCTCACCACAAGTGTATCTACCATCTGTCACCATACAACACTATTACAATACCATTGACTATATATCCTATGTTGGTCCTTTTATTCCCATGTATAACTGGAAGCCTGTACCTTCCCACTCACCTTCACCCCTTTTTCCCGTCCCCCTTTCACCCTCACTCTAGTAGTCATGTTTGTTCTCTGTATTTATAGGTCTGATTCTGCTTTTTGTTTATTCATTTAAGCATTCTGCACATGAATAAAAGCATGTGGCATTGGTCTTTCCCAGTCTGACTTCACTTACCTAATACCTTCTAGGTCCTTCCATGCTGTTAGAATTGGCACAAGTTCATCTTTTGTTATGGCTGTGAAATATTTGCATGTGAGTGTGTGTGTGTGTGTGTGTGTGTGTGTGTGTGTGTGTGTGATTTATCCCTTCAACTATCAATGGACACTTAGGTTGCTTCCATATCTTGACTTTTATAAATAATGTTGCAATGAATATATAGTGTACATATGTTTTTCAATTAGAGTGTTTTTCTTTGGGTAAATACCTAGTAGTGGAATTAGTGGGTATATGGTATTTCTATTGTTAATTTTTTCAGGAACCTCCATACTATTTTCCACAGTGGCTCATTTAAATATATTTTTAAACAAAATTAACTTTCCTCCTTTGGGTTTTACTTGTCCAATTTGCATTTATTGTTTTTAAGGAAGCCATTACTTTCATTTCAAACTTGGAGTATGGCAATATTATTTTCAAACCGACTTTATACTTTTTACAAAGGAAATCTATTTCCAATACAAACCAAAGCAAATATCATGAAATTATTGTGTTTATGTATACTATATTTGGAGAGAAAATAATGGGCAGGTCCATAATTTACTGTCATGTTCTCACATTATATATAAAACATAAAAAAAATAAAAGCTATATTTTTATTTGATTAACATAATTAACAATTATTGTTGAAAATATTTTAATCAGCTTATAAGATTTTAGACATGTGATGTTTAAACCTTTTTGAGGTTTTATTCAGGATGCTGTCTTGCCAATTTGTACCTGGAAGAAACTTGAGAATAAGATGGAGCTAATTTCATGTATATCATTCTAGAAGGAGACGGTCTTCAAAAAATTGTGGATAGCTTCTTTTAAACATTTAAGCCACATGCTACTGGATTTTAACAAGTGTTATCTACTAACACTATGCTACTACTACTGTGGTAGATCCTGTATCAGAATGTTTTATAATTACTAAATATCTATTTGTTTCTTAGTGTTCAACAAGCCTTGTTAGGGAACATGTTAAGATAACCTACTTGGAGAATATAGCAAGTGACCAGGAAACAATATAAGCTAGAGTCTATTTTGGGACTATTCAATGAAGATGGGTTTAGGAATTCAGAACAGAGAAAATCATAGCAGAGACAAATCAACTGGGTGAGACTTTATAGAGTAAAATGGATACACTCAATGTTGGACAAAAAGCAAAGGCAGCGTTTGGCTCATTTGAGGAACAGCTAAACAGTAACAAGTAAACTGGTCAGAATATCTGCGGTTGTCCACAGGTAACCTGGTGTTGCTGACACGTATGGGGCACAGAACAATCAAGTAAGAGTACTAAGGGATAAAGAACTTAAAACAGGGACAACCAAGGGATGGGGTGTGTTTCAACTACCCACCTGGGAGCAGTTTGAAAGTAGCAAGAGTTTGGTGGCAGTAAATATAATCATAAGCCTGTTGAAGTTTTATCAATGCAATGCTATCAAAGTCTGACTAAGTTGATATTAATAATGTAAAGGAAGAAACACATATGAAGGACTATAAAGGGAGATTCTATTGACAATTTATCGTATATAGGAAGTAAAACTATCTTCCCAACAGTGCAGTTACTTTTGAGTATGCCTATATGATATGAATTATCAATTCCATCTTCCTTTCTTGCTTATTTTTCCAATTTAAGAGCAGGTACATAGGTAAGGGACATAGAATACAAATATTAAAGTTTTCCCCCCATTTAATTGTTATTTCTCCCTACTTAGACTATTCATATCAAATTTAAAGGTGTTTGTAAAAAGTATATATATTATAAGAAATATTTAAGGTGTTTATTGTTTCTACAAAAATAATTCCTAAACTATGCCAAACATGATTTGCTCAAATTGCTTTATGTAGATTCCTATGTAACAGAAACATTCATGTGACACTTTGAATTTTTCAACAGTTTGCCAGTGAAATGAATACTCATAATATACTATGTTTAATTCAGTGGGATAAAATTCTTCTGTGTAGAGCAAAACAGACCCTCAGTTGTGGCAAAGACTAAGAAGAAAAGCAAGAAAAAGGCTAGGTTTAATTTTACCAAATAAAATCCTCTATTTAAAATGAAATCCTTGGCTTAAATGCTATGACCCATTTCCCGACAACATTCAGAAACAGAGGCTACGATTGATGGACAGAAAACTTTTAAAGAAACAGGACAATGTTTCCAACAGGTAATTGGTTTACTTCAGTAGTAAAAAACTGTCATTGACTTTACTAAAATTTCAATTTGCTTTTTAGCCATTGCAATTTTAGGTAATTAATTTTCCAATATGCTTTTGGAAAGCAACTCTTAGGCCAAGAAAGAGAAATAGGTAAAATCATCCTTTAACAAGGATATTGCTTTATTTTGACATGCACATCTGGAATCATCTATCATCCTGTGGAAGAGTCCTTTCTGTTTCTGATTTAGGAGACCAGTTTTATGATCTGAAAAGCCTCAAGCCCAAAGCAATGATTCTGATAAAAAGAGGACTTGAAACTGTAAGGAAAAAAATTACATACACTTCTATTTGAGGGTTATGATTATAGCTATAACCAAAAACAGTTACCCTGAAGCATCAATAAATGTAAGCACTAAGCCATGTGTTCAGGGTCTGAAAGAAATCAACAAGTGTCTAATGATGGCCTTGTATAGACATAGGATTATTATTCTTCCTGTAAGTAGACAGTATGGTTTCTGTATCTATTAATATAAATAACTTCAAAAGGAGATAAATCTGTGGATGTATTGAAAATGGGAACTATCAGACACTTACGTTGAGCACTAAAGGTATATAATAGTGATTTTAAAAAGTCAGCTTGGTTTTTCTGTGGCTCCACAATTTGTTGTATAAATTTCAGCAAGTTACATTACCTGCACTTTTCTTATCTCCGAATAGAGATAACAATAATAATAAAATACAGTATTGTTATAAGGTTTGAATGTGAGTATTTCTTAAGGCTTTCAGAACAGGACTTACTTCCACACACTTAATAATGACAGTGGTCATGATTGAAATTACTCTTCACTTATTAATATACCTGATATAGCCAGCCTTTGTTATCTGGAGTATTATAAGATTTCCTGAAGATTCAGACCTGAAACTAGACCTGCCTGAAGTATGAAAAGAACTGGGGGGAAAGGCTTCATGACAGATGGGAGTAAATTCCACTCTTGCAGTTAGAATTTAGTATATTGGGGCAGCTCAGTGGCTCAGTAGGTTGAGAATTAAGGGTGATGGCTTGATTTAGGCTTGGGTCATGATCCCAGGGTCATAGGATCAAGCCCTGCACTGGGCTCTCCACGGAGCATGGAGCCTGCCTCAGATTCTCTCTCTCTCTCTGTGCATGTGTGCTCTCAAAAATTTAAAAAAAAAAAAAAAAAAAAAAAAGTAGTGACACGGGGGTGGCTCAGTTGGTAAGCAAACAACTCTATTTCAGCTCAAGTCATGATCTCACAGTTCAAGCCGCATTGCGCTCTGTGCTAACAGCATGGAGACTGCCTGGGATTCTCTCTCTCTCCCTCTCTCTCTGCCCACCCCCGTTGCTATTTCTCTCAAAATAAATTAAAAAACTTAAAAAAAAAAATAGCATCTGGTGAGCAAAGTCACAGATGACTAGGGATTTTCTTTGTTTTAAAAGTTTATTTTTGAGAAAGAGAGACAGAGACAGAGACAGCAAGCAGGGGAGGAACAGAGAGAGAGGATCTGAAGCGGGCTCTGCCCTGACAGCAGAGAGCCCAATGCAGGGCTCAAACTCATGAACCGTGAGATCCTGACCTGAGTCAAAGTCAAATGCTTAACTGACTGAGCCACCCAGGCACCCCATGAATAGGGATTTTCTAATTTTACAACATTCATTCAGGGTGTAGAGTCTCTAAACAGACAAGTAGAGGAAAGTTAAGAGGGAGTCCATGCAGGTATTGAGCATAGCTGTGACTGGGGTTAAATCCTAAAGCCAGCCAATAAACCTTAAATTCCCTAAAGTCCGAAGTGTCCTTCAAATTCTCACAGCAAGATAGTGCTTTGTAAAACTGCGTATCATCTCCCAATATCACAAGCCCCATGTATTTAACCTCTCCTCTTCATTTGAGCACATGATGAAGCAGTTCAATGGAATTTGAGACCAATGTTGCAAAGGATATATAAAATTAAAACCTAACTCAGTGTGGTTAAGAATATAAGGAACAAACAGAAATTTTAAATCTACCTAGGAAGCAACAAATTCTGATCTTTCACATCTAAGTCATAGGTGTATGATTAAATTGATAACATTTGAAAATTTTTCTCTCTAAATACATGCATATGACATTATGTCTTTTATATTTTTATAATCAAATTGGCAAAGAAAGTTAAAGAATTAAATATTTTTACCTTCATAAGAGGGCTTTTAGTTTGCTTGCATAGGTAGAACTATAGCACCCTGGGGTATTCATTTACATAACCAGCTTAAAATCTATGTTTCTTTACCTGCTTGCTTATACTTCACTTTTGTTATTATTCCTCTTTCCCTTCATATTATGACCTCAGAAATTCTCAGATCTATTTAAATATAACATTCCACTTTTTCCTCAAATGCATCAGAGTATCTAAAGATTGCTGGACTAAAATGTACGGCCACATCGCACATGCCAGCCATGCACACACATAGCTCTGGTCTCCCTTCAGGAGAACTTGCTGCAGTGAGCACAGCTGACTGCACTCCCCCAGTGGCAGCACCAACCACTTCTCTAAGACTCTCATCCAAAGCTGAGCCCCTCCTAGGACACCTCCAGCCAATAATTAGATTGCTGCCTAATACGGGACCCTCCCAGCAGTCCATCATTGCTGGGAAACTCACATTGGCCTGGCCAGGACATGCTTAGATCTGCACTGCAGTCTGAAGCTCTTACCCACTTTTCCTGTCTTTCATTTCACAGCCATCAGACCTGCATCACCATCTGAAGATTCTTCTCACCTATGCCTGACTCTCCCCTCTACCTTTCACAGGCATTTCCCCCTAAAATTTCTTGCATGTCTAATGCCAACTTGACATCCTCTTCCTGAAGGACCTGAACTGATTCATTAACTTAAATCCTCACCATAAATCTCAGGCAAAATCTGTTCTTCGTTTCAATTACATTGTATTTCCTTAGTCCATTCAGTCACTTGCCCTTCTGGATAACTAGTGTATCCATTTTCTGCTCTCATCAAATTACCAAAACCTTTCCTCCTACTGCCCCCACCTTCCCCGCCCTAGGGCATTCCTTCTTTTCAATATATTTCACTGACAAAATAAAAGCATTCGGAAGCACCTAATCTGCCATTCATCAACCCACATACTTTTTTTCTCATATACTCTGCTTTCTCTCCTGCTGTTGCTTGTATCAGTATTCCTACCCAAAGTGAATCCCTCCAATTATGCACTAGAGTTCATCCTATCTCACTTAATCAGGATACTGTGCTCTTTGTGCGTTATCAGTTTTTTTCTCTCTTGAATAATTTTTATTATAATCAAATATGCTATATTACTATCTATGAAAAGATTCTCTTGACCCCTCCAATTCTTCTCAAACTACCATCTGTACTCACAGGCCATTTTTTCATTTCTCCTATTCTCTCTTGAACCCATACTAACATATCATTCGGATAATATAATTTATATCATTTGCTCTTGGCTGTATCACCAGGAGCATCCATTTTAACAAATTTAGTCAATTCTCAAACTTCATCTAATGCAAACAGTCATCAACATTTGATACTGTGGATCACTTTTTTTTTTGATATTTATTTTGAGGGAGAGAGGGGTAGAGGGGTAGAGGGGGAGAGGGGGAGAGGGGGAGAGGGGGAGAGGGGGAGAGGGGGAGCTTTAAGCAGGCCCCATGCTCAGCACAGAGCCTGACACAGGGCTCCTTCTCCCAACCACAAGATCAAGACCTGAGTGGGTACCAAGAGTTGGACAATGAATCAACTGAGCCACTCAGGTGCCCCATTACTTCCTCCTTCTTGAAAGATGCTCTTCATATTCATTCTGGAAACCACTTGTTCTTGGTTCTTTTACTTCATTAACTACTTTCAGCTTCCTCTTCAGATATCCATTCATCTTCCAGACTTATAACAATTAAAATGCCCCATGACTTTGCCCTCGTAACAGTTTTTTTCCTACGTGTTGTGTTATCTTCCATTCCCATAGCTTGAAATATCATCTTTAACTTGTTGGCTCCCAAAGTTTTCTTTAGTTTTTTAAATATTTATTTATATTGGAGAGAGGGAAGGGGCAGAGGGAGAGGAGAAGAAAGAGGGAGACAGAGGATCTGTGATCACAGAGCCGGATACAGGGCTCGAACTCACAAACCATGAGATCATGACCCGAGTCGAAATCAAAAGTCAGCAGCTTAACCCACTGGGCCACCCAGGTGCCCCAACTCCCAAGGGTTTTGTTTGTTTGTTTTCATGTTTATTTTTGAAAGAGAGAGAGACAGACAGACAGACAGAGCATGAGAGGCAGAGGGACAGAGACAGAAGGAGACACAGAATCCAAAGCAGGCCCCAGGCTCTGAGCTGTCAGCAGAGCCCAACGCTCAAACTCACAGCGTGAGAGATCACGACCTGAGCGGAAGTCGCACACTCAACCCACTGAGCCACCCAGGCTCCCCGTGCCTCCCAAGTTCTTATCTTCAGACTTGTATATCCAACTCTGTACTCAGCAGCTTCACTTAGTCATCACATACATATCCCCAACAGAACACAGCCATACATCAATTCTGGATACCTGCTCCAACCATGCTTCTTTCTCAGTTTTCCTCATTTCAGTTAATATCAACACCTCCCGTCCAGTTACTCAGACCACAAATCTTAAAGTACCATCCAAAAGAAGATACTCTTTGTTCTGTCCTGTTCTTAGTGGCCCTGATATCAAAACATACCCAGGCCAAATCTTTTTACCATTTCTACCCATTGTTACTATTCTGGTCCTCACCAACATCTTTTTTTTTTTTTTCTCTCCTGGATTATTTTTAATTTACTAATACTCTCTCTGCTTCCACCCTTGCCCATTAAACCTATTCTTTGCTCCAACTTCTTAAATGTCCATAAGATCATATCACTCCTCTTACCAAAATCCCTCCAGATCCCTTCTCATTCAGAAGGGAAAGTAAAGATGTTAATAGGAACTACAAGTCACTAAAATATCAGTTTTCCATTCTTGTCCTGCCTCTTTGGGGTCATCTATTAGCCAACTCTCTATCTTGTTTACTTGTCCTGTTCTATCACTTCCTGCCTCTGGAACATGGGATTCTGTTTGGAAGGAATTTCTTCCAGTATCTGTGTAATTGATACCCTTATTTCTTTCGCTTCTCTGTTCAAATATCCCCTACCAGAGAGCCCTTTCTTGAAAACAACATATAAACTAGTTCAAATTCTGCTGTCACTCTCTATCCCCCTTACATTGTTTCCCTAGTATTTAGCCTAAGTTGGCATTCCCTGGACTCTGATTACACATGCTCACCACATGCAAGTAGAAGTTCCTTTACAGAAAAACTTTTATACTATTCTGTGCTATATATTTTGAGTTATGTTGATGGTATATAGAACAGTGAATGTTTACTGAAGGAGCAAATGCATAAAATGAATAATGGGATGAGCACAAAGGAAGCAGCAGAAAGATCTAGTTATCAGAACTGAAGTAGAATGCTGAAGGTAAGATAGCCTGGTTAGTGGGATCTGAATAATTATTCTAACCTGGTTATTATAATACATGTACATAGATCATTAGAAACTTGATTGAATTCTATATCTGCTTTCCTTCTGGGAGTCTGGGATTTTGGTATGTGCTTGGCAGAGGGTGCCTAGGTGACCAGCTCCCAGTGAAAACCTTGGCCATTTGTCTCTCATCAGCTTCCAGAGAACCCAAACAAAAACAACACAAAAAACACATTGCATGCATGATGCTGCCTCTTCATAGCTGGGGAGTAGTGAGCTCCGTGTGACACTTCATGAGGGGAAGAGACATTAAGGAAGCCTGCAGAGGATTTATCCACACTCTACTTTCTTCTTTTTCCATTATGATATAGCTCTAACCTAACTACTTCTAGGTAATATAGCTTTACTCCTAAGATTTAAGTCTCATGAGTCATCTTAGGAAATGTCTTAACATGGGGATGGTATTGGGGACCCCCAAACACAATAAAATGCCTCCATTTTCATAAAATACTCCACTGTGTCAGATTTTAAGCCACCGACTGTTAAAAAAAACCAATGGTCTTCAAACTCCTGAAAATTTAACAATTGGCTTTCACAAAGCCAACAAGATCTGGCTCCAGTGCACCACAGGACAACCAATAACCAATACAATGTAAATGCAACCTTAATTCTAGACTTGGTAAAGAAATTGCTGTTCCTTACATTGCTAAGACTGCCAAGAACCTAGTATCATCTCATGCATAAAGGGTGCTGAGAAGAGACACACCGGTATCTTACATCCAAAAAAAGAAAAATCAGTGAATGACACTTTGCAAACTTCCCTTAAATTAGAACCAAATGTTTTGTGTTCTATCTTAATTCTTCAGTTTTATTGACAACCTTCATGAAAATACATATATATATATATATATATATATATATATATATATATATAAATTGTTCAAATGAAAGCAAAAAGCATTATGTGTGATAGACAAATGACATCATGGTTGAATTTGCAGTCAACTGCTAAAACTTATTAACAACATGCAAACTGAAGCCACCCACTGAAGATCTTATCAGGAAGGTTAACATAAAAGGTGCAATAAATACTTATAATTCTGTTGAAAAAGGTGGAGAGTTATACATAAAGCGGGGCTTGTTCTTTTTTTTTTTTTTAATTGTAGTTAGCCAACATACAGTGCAATATTGGTTTCAAGAGTAGAATTCAGTGATTCATCACTTACGTACAACACCCAGTGCTCATCACAAGTGCCCTCCTTAATACCCGCCACCCATCTAGCCATCCCCCACCCACATCCCTCCATCAACCCTGCTTGTTCTTTATAGTTGAGAGTCTCTTATGGTTTGTTTCCCCACTCTCCCGCACCCCTCCTCCTGTATGTTCCTCTGTTTTGTTTCTTAAATTCCACGAGTGAAATCATATAGTATTTGTCTTTCTCTCTTTGACTTATCTCACTTAGCAGAATACCTTCTTGCTCCATCCACATCAGTTGTAAATGGCAAGATTTCATTGTTTCTGATGCCTGATGCTAAATCCACAGTTCCTTTAATCCAGTCCAGCACTTGCCATATAATAGCCGCTCAATGAACTTTTATGGAATTAATGAACATCTAACTCAAAAATAAAGGCCACATGGTTAAACTGATTTTACATTACTCCCAATTTTTCATCCAGTTATTGACAATGACAGTATAAGAAGATAATGTCAGGCCCTAACACATTCATGATAAACAACCATTATTTATATTTTGCAGTCTCATTCTGCTTCTAGCTTTTTGATCTGAGTAAATACAGAGCATTTCTTATCTATTACTCATAACCGCTTTGAAAAAACATTTTTCTGAGTGCATTAGATTACTACCCTATTCATTGCAAGTCAAGAGTATATTAATATCTTTTATTTGCACTGTACTTAGAAGTAGTTTTCACACTGTTAAGTAAGATGGGATAATGGGAAGAGTGATGAAATGAAATTTAATAGAAATGATGTAATACATGAGAATTAAGAATTCTGAGGTACTAAAATTAAGTGCTTGATTGCCTAAGGAAGCACTGTACTAAAATATTGAAGTGTTCCAAAGATAAATAAAACTTTCCAAAATTTTTAAAGAACAGGTAATAAAATAAGCTTACTGTGAGATTGTTAAACTAGTCATTTTCCTAATTTCTGATATTTCTGTGTATATATTTATCAACATCTGTTTAATCTGTTAACTCTACTAGTAAAAAATTAAATAAAGAGCAATGCAAAGCCTACAGTTTATTAATGATATGCCAGAGGCATCACATTTACAATATGTTACATACATACTTTGGTCATAGAAAAATTCTGCTCTGGCCTTTTTAAAAACAAAGTTTTCAAAGGGGGATGCCAACACAATTGGTAATAGAAGTAATAATCCCAATAGCCCAACACAAGTGTGAGCAACTCTGCAATAGGAAGCAGACACCAGATTTAATGGTTTTCACCTGAACACCCTTCCCCAGAAAGATTTGACTTCTAATTGGTATAAAGAAAGGGAGAAAGAGGGTTGCTCCCTCTCAGACAACAAGAGAAAGACAGTCTACAAAGTTATACTTTGTTGTTAGATAACCAGATAGCTGAGGTCACAAGGGAAACAAATAGGCTAAAACTTAAGGAAAGGTACCTTCAAGGAAATGTGAGTGGTGATTGTCTGGGGCAGGACAGGAGGAAAACTGGGCTGTCCTACAAGCCATTAAGAAAATCTCAGCTCAGGTTTGTAAATAAATTGGTAAAGTGCAAGTAGGAGATAGTTTGAGACTAGAACTCCTAAGAGCCACAGTCTCCAGGGGTTTTGTACTCAGTCGGGGAGTTTTCCCCACAAGGTAAAAAGGACAATTGTGGCAAGGGTGAGAGACTGCACAAGGCCCCTTTTGTGGTGCAAGCCTCAACAAGAAAAGCAGCAGCCACTGCAGGAAAGCAGAGTTCTACCTGGAAACTCTCCTCTACAGGAAAAACAAAACAAACAAACAAAATTCTTGAGCCATTGGTTGGGGTGGGGTGGGGTGGGGGGGACCAAATAGCCGCAGATAGGGAAGAAATTAAAAAACAAGACAAAAGCAAAACTTCCTAACCTTGAAAGGAGGATTAGAGGCTCTTCAGACCCTGGCTATTAGAGGTATCCTACATCTGGCGGGAGCATCTAACAGGATCACAGAGAAAGCCCCATCCCCAAGAACCAGGAACACCAAGCCAAACTAAGACAAAACTGAACCAGAACAACAGAGAATGCCCTCCCTGTCCCCACCAGCAGTCTCCTGCACCCCCTAGCAAGTTGCTGCTGTCTGTTCCTAGGGTGAGGGCATGGAGAGAGACCCAGTCTGATGTGGAAGCACATAGGGGATGTGTGAATGTAATCACAGAAGAGGAACAGGGAGAAAAATCCTTCTGCCTATGTAACTTGTACCTGATGCATAGGTAACACTAAAGGAATTTGAATTAGAATAAGAAGGGTAAGGACAGCTACAATGAAACTCACAACTCAGCTCAATTTTCATGCAAGCCAAGAGACAACTGAATGGCATCTTTCAAGTTCTGAAAAACCTTCAACCCAAGAAATCTGTAACAAGTAAAAATATTTTTCAAAAAGGAAAGCTAAATAACAACTTCTACAGACAAAAACAGAATTTGATACTATTTACTACAACACACTAAAGGAAATCCTTCATATAAAAGAAATAGGAAACAAAACTTACCTGCATCTCCGGTTATCTGTAAAAAGGGAAAACAGGACACTGAAATAAAAAGGCTGTCTGTAGCCATTAATACAAGGGGATTCACACATTTAGGTGTCTTTCCTCCTGGATCTGGACCAGGTTCTTATAGGGAAAAGTGGAGAAAAATCCTCTTGTGCTTCTCACAGGGGGAGAGTGGAATCTGTTGAAATACACCAGAGCATTGTAGCCTTTAAAATGTCTGCCATCAGGTGAAACTATTTCACTACAGACTAACCTCCTGGGATTAATCAAAACTTAATTGACCTGAGGGAAGAGAAAACCTGACTCCTGCCCCCACTCCTTCCATATGGAAGAAGGGATATGCCCAACGCCAGTCCATTCTAGCCACCCTGTCCCAAAGAAGGGAGACAAAAACTGAGAAGCGTGTGTGAAGTTCACAGTTCAGTGGTTCAGGGTCACTGAAAGACTGAGATCGGGGTACCTGGGTGGCTCAGTCAGTTAAGCATCTGACTCTTAGTTTTGGCTCAACTCATGATCTCACAATTCATGGGTTCAAGCCCCACGTCTGCACTGACAATATGGAGCCTGCTTGGGATTCTCTCTCTCCCTCTCTCTGCCCCTGGCCTGAACTCTCTCTCTCTCTCTCTCTCCTTTTCTCTCAAAACACATAAATAAACTTAAAAAAAAATAAAAAAATAAAAAGACTGAGACCTACTTATAAGACTATGGAACACTTCCCATCCCTTTCCACAAAGGGCCTAATTACAACAGTTCTTTTTACTCAGTACATCATGTTTAGTTATTAAGATAAAATTACAAGACATACCAAAAATCAAACACCAAAGTTTAAAGAGAAATGGCAAGCGTCAGAATGAGACTAAGATATGGCATGGATGTGGGAATTATCAGACCAGCAATTTAAAACAATGTGAAGGGGGTGGGGGGGCGCATGGGTGATTCAGTCAGTTAAGCATCTGACTCCTGTTTTCAGCTCAGGTCATGATCTCATTGCTCATCGGTTCAAGCCCTGAGCCTGGCTCCAAACTGACCATGTGGAACCTGCTTGAGATTCTCTCTCTCCCTCTCTCTCTCAAAATAAACAAATAAACTTTAAAAAAAAATAAGAAAAAATAAAAGAATTTAAGTTCGATCCAGTGGATAAAGTACAATAAGGAATAACAGATAGACAAGGTAAGCAAAGAGATGGAAATTCTAACAAAGAACCAAACAGAAATGCTAGAGATAAAGAAAACAAGAGCAAGAGAAATGAAGAATGCCTTTGGCGGAATTATTGATAGAGTGGATACAACTGAGAAAAGATTTCCTGAGCTTAAGGGTATCTTAACAGACACCACCAAAACTGAAAAGTATGTGGGTTAGGAATTTCTTTGAGGAAAAGCTTTTCATTATGAATTAAATTTTCTTCAAAGAATAGGATTTATTTTAAAAAATTACCTTCATTATGATAATTCTGCTAAGTTGTACTTCTCTAGGAATTGTCCATTTCATCTAAATTTTTTAATTTATTCATGTAAGCTCGCTTTTAATAGTCTTGCCTTCTATTTGCAATGACTGTCAGTCAGTATAACTCTTCTTCAGCATTACTTACACTGATATTTTGTATTTCTGCTATAATGGGTTAATTAGGTTTCATACAGAACCAATTTTTGGCTTTCTTAGTTTTCTCAATTGAATGTTTCCCAGTTCATGAATTTCTTCTTATATATTTACCATCTTCTTTTATTACTTTGCTTATTTTCCTATTGTATCTTTTTTCTTTTTAAATAGACATTATTTTTCTAGAATGGCTTTAGGTCCACAGCAAAATCTAACATAAAATACAGAGAGTGCCCCACACACTCCCAGCCTCCAGCACTATCAATGCCCTGTACTAGAGTTTGTACATGTGCTACAATTGAACAACCTATGTTGGTATGTCATCACCCGAATTCCATAGTTTACTAGGTTAAGTCTTGGTGTTGTATATTCTATGGCCTTTTATAAATGTATAGTGACATGTATCCACTATGATAGTATCATACAGAATAATTTTACCACCCCGAAAATCCTCTGTGCTTTGCCTATGTATCCCTTCTTCCACCCTTGTCCCTGGAAACCACTAATCTTTTTACCTTCTCCATAGTTTGGCTTTTTCCAGAATGTCAAATAGAATCATGTAGTTTGTGGCCTTTCTAGTTTGCTTCTTTCACTTAGTGATAGATATTTAACGTCCCTCCATGTTTTTTTCTACAATTCGATAGCTCTTCTTTTTAGAGCTGAATCACACTCTTGGACTATATGAATTGACTGGATACATCACAGTTTATTTACCCATTCACTTACTGAGGTTGTCTTGGTTGCTTCCAAGTTTTGGCCATGATGAATAAGTTGCTATAAACATCCTTGTACAGGTTTCTGTGTGGACATAAATTTTCAACTCCTTTGAGTAAATACCAAGAAGCACTACTGCTGGATCATATTGAAAAAGTATATTTAGTTTTGTAAGAAACTGCCAAAGTATCTTTCCAAGCTGGCTATGCCATTTGCATTTCCACCAGCGATGAAGAGTTCCTTTTCCACATCTTTGCCGGCATTTGGTGTTTTCACTGTTCTGGTTTTCGTCCATTCAGATAGGAATGTAGTGGTATCACACTGTTGTTTTAATTTGCATTTCTCGGGTGATAGATGTATGATGTGCAGCATCTTTTCGTATGCTTATATAGTATCAGTACATCTTTTTCATTGAAGTGTTTGTTAAAGTTTTTGCCTAATTGTTAATTGAGTTAATTATTTTCTTGTTGTTGAGTTTAAAGAGCTTCTTGCATATTTTGAATAATAGCCTTTCAAAAAATGTGTCTTTTGTAAATATTTTCCCCCAGTCAGCAATGAGTCTTTTCATTCCCTCAACAATATATTTCACACACCAGAAATGTTTACTTTTAATGAAGTCCAGCTTATCAATTCTTCCTTCCTGGATCTTGTCTTTGGTGTTGTATCTCAAAAGTCATCACCAAACACAGTCAACTAGGCTTTCTCCTATGTCATCTTCTAGTTTTATAATTTTGCCTTTTCATTTAGGTCTGTAATTTTGAGTTAATTTTTATGAAAGTTGTAATATCTATGTCTACATTCCTTTTTTTTTTTTAATATGGATGTCTAATGATTCCAGAATCTTTTGCTAAAAAGATTTTATTTCTCCATTGTATTGCGTTTGCTCCTTTGTCAAAGATCAGATGACTATGTTTATGGAGGTCTGTTTCTGGACTCTCTATTCTGTTTCATTGATCTATTTGTGTATTCCTTTGCTAACACCAGGCTGCCTTAATTACCGTACCTTTATAGTATGTCTTGAAGTTAAAGAGTAGTCCTCCAACTTTGTTCTCTTTCAACACCAAGTTGGCTATTCTGGATTCTCTACCTCCCCATTTAAACTTTAGAATCCGTTTGTCAATATCTAAAAAAAATAACTTGCTAGGATTTTTATTGGGCTTGCAATAAATTACAGATTGAGTTGGGAAGAATTGGAATCCTAATATTGAGTCTTCCTATCAATGAACATGGAATACCTCAGGATTTATTTAATTCTTTGATTTCAACACATTTTTAGAAAGTAAATCAAATGATATCAGCCTAAATAAAGCAGAAGCTGTGTGTAAGCACAGTGGAAAATCAGATTGAATAATATAAAAAAGGGTCAAACTTTGGAGAACTCAAATATCAAGCAAATGAGTTGGGAATTTGGACCTGACATAGGCTTCCTCAGCCCTAGACCTCTTATTTTCTAAAGTTAACTTAGTGCCAAGTGTTATATACCTGTAGTTTTCTGTTACTTATAAATTTCCAAAAAGCTGTTTCATTAGGTACACATTATAAGGAACACATTTTTTTTTCTCTGAACTTGGTCCATACCCTGCAATCAAGAGCTACTCCTTAAAGCCTGAGCAATTTTTTTTTTCATTTCCTGTCTTTTAAGAACCTAGCATTTTCCACACAGTAGTTACACAACAAGTATCTCCTAAAATTAAATATAAATCTATCCAGAAAAGAGCTGTTAATGAGCATGGTATGTGGTTTATCATGTTCCAGACTTAGCAGAGCTATTGTCAGGACTAATAGCAACTGCACTTTCCTCATTTGTTTCTTGTGTATTTGCCTTCGTTGAAAGTTATGTAGGGTTGAAATTCAATCATGTATCTTCAGCCTTCCCTGTGTCAACATAAGTAGGAGATTGGATGAAATCCAACTGGCTTAATCACACTTGATACTAAAACACAGAACATCCTATGCTTAGAATGTCAAATTACAGGTCAAAGATGAAATCATTTGCCAGTATGAAAAATAAGAAACATTTAAACTCTGAGCCATTTCTCAAAGAGGCCCAGAGTTGTCCTACTTAACGTGGTGTCTCAGCCACAGTGCAGCAAGCTTCATTTGGCAGGTATGGAAATAAGACATTATTAAAATGGTATCTGTTTGATTCAATGGTATAGTAGGTAATAATACCTCACCTTTTTGATTTCACTTTACCACTAACCTAACCACATAAATGTAACTGAGGAAAGAGCCCTAAAGCTCTCCTTAGACTCTAGCAGTTGCAATGTAAAGCCAATAGACGACGCACAACTAACCTTTTATATCAAAATAAGCCTTGTAGGAAAGGGTTTATTGGAACACAGGCTCAGGCCATACTTCACAAAAGAATTGCTTCATCCTAGTTCCAAAATGGGAAACCCTTCACTATTAGAAGGAAAACAAAAACAAAAACACCTCTCTATAGCGGTAGAAATCTTCTTCTAGACCTCTGTTTTTCAACAGCTTGTGGTTTCAGAATTAAGGATATTGAGGAATTTACCCTGACACACACATACACATGTAAAGGGACTGAGGTGACTTGTAAAATAAAAAATGAACAAATGTTAAATGTAAATTAAAATGTTATAATTAGTGCAGGGAAGAGGGTATGGTTATGGTATTCACAGAACTCTTCCTTGTATTAAAGTTAAGCCTTACTTTTGACTCTAAATACCTAGGCACCCAAGCTAAAAGGGATTAATCTTCCATTAACATGAGTTGTGGGGAATTTGAAAATACACAAACAGCTTCTCCATGGAGGCAAATTTCTCCTGGCATATCAATCTGGAAGGCTTTTTCTGTTTTTGTTTGGGGTTTTTTTGTGTATGTAAAATAAGGAGTTATGTGGGTAACAAGAAATGATATCTTGGATATTGTCCTCACCAATGTCCCTACAGTAAATTTAGTAGTGAGTATTTTTTTTAAGTGTGTTTATTTTGAGAGACAGAGATAGCACGAGTGGTGGAGGTGCAGACAGAGAAGAGAGAGAAGAAAGAATCCCAAGCAAGCTTTGTGCTGCCAGCACAGAGCCGGATGCAGGGCCTGAACCCACGCAGCCATGAGATCATAACTTGAGCCAAAACCAGTCACACACTTAACCTAATTGAGCCAGCCAGGAGCCCCTTTGTAGTGAATTTTAATGCCAGGTCATCAAGCAAAATTACAAGCCATATTTCACAATAATGACAATAATTTAATAGCCAAGACATTTAAAATCATTGACTTTATTTAATCTTCAGATTTTCTTTTTCACCAGAAAAAAAAAATTAGTTTTTAAGAGTGAGCCAGCTGCCAAGCCCCCTAACAAGTGAGTGATTAAACCAGAAACAGAAGGCGAACAGTCTGACACCAATAAGCCATGTTTTTATATGCAACACTGTCTTTGTCTCACCAAAGAGAATTCCGTAAAGTGTAAAGAGAAAAGGGTCCAGAGAATTCCAGTACTGCAGTTCCAGTCTTCTGCAGTTTTGGCCTCATCTATTAACAAAACTAGAATATTTAAAATATTGCAATGGGTAAATTAAATGTCTTTCAAACGGTGCTCCACACACCTTTGGCCTCTCAGTTTATTGACCTTTTATCTCCTCAGTCTTTCACTTCTATGATCACACCCTCCATCTTGAGATCACAAGAAAATGAACATCCCATCAATTCTTGTTATCAAAAATACACCTTAAAATAGCATTCCAGGGGCGCCTGGGTGGCTCAGTCAGGTTAAGCGTTTTGCTCAAGTCATGATCTCACATTTCGAGCCCCACCTCTGGCTCTGTGCTGACAGCTCAGAGCCTGGAGGCTGCTTCGGATTCTGTGTCTCCCTTTCCCTGCCCCACCCCTGCTTGCACTCTGTCCCTCTCCATCGCTCAAAAATGAATAAACGTTTAAAAAGTTAAAAATAAGTAAATAAATACAATAACATTCCATACTTTTCTCCCCTGTTCAAATAGCTTCACAATCTTTGTACTTGTCAATGTTGCAAATATATGGAAACTAGCACTTTCTAACCACCCATCAATTCCTTCTGTTCTTTAAGTTTATTTATTTTGAGAGAGAGAGAGAGAGAGAGACAGTGGAGGAGGGGCAGAGAGAGAGGGAGAGAGGGAGAATCTCACGCAGGCTCCATGCTATCAGCGCAGAACCCGATGCCGGGCTCAAACTCATGAACTGTGAAACCATGCCCTGAGCTGATCTCAAGAGTGGGACGCTTAACAACTGGGCCACCCAGGTGCCCCTCAATGCCATCTGTCTTATCCAACCTAAAATTCATTGTCCATCTTGATAATTCCTTTCTAGGACATGCCCGCATTTTTCTTCTCTCCATCTAGCACTACTTTCTGATAAACCCCAAATCTTCATGGAATCCGCAGGCCAAATGTTCTCTTTTGTTTTGTGGCTTAAAACAATGTGAAAATTATTTGATTTTCATACATCAGTACAGTTCTTCATAATAGGGTTGCTTTCTTTTGTGTGACCTCCTCTGACGAACTTACACAAGGATGCCAAGGAATTTCCTCTTGTGATGCTGTCACCTTCAGCATATGGTCTCCACGGGGGCCACAGAAGAGAAAGAAGAGAGAAAAGAAGGAAAAACAACAAAAAAAGTTGGTGTTATGCCTAAAAACTACCCCACCTTTCTAAACTTCCACATGCACACGCACACACAGAGAATTCTAGTTTCCATTTAAATGGCACCTATTCAGAGAAGTCTTCTGGGCTTTCATATCAGAGATAATGGACCTATCCATCTGTTACCATTTTTCTTCATTCAGAAAAGGGTCCTTAAAGACAGAAGGCAATGCATGAGGAGAAAAGAAAAAAAAAGGGAAAAAATATCATTATATGGAAAGCAAGAGAAGTTCTTTAAGAAAAAAATTGGGGTGTCTGGGTGGCTCAGCCCTTTAAGTGGCCTACTCTTGATTTAGACTCAAGTCATGGTCTCCCAGCGGTGAGTTCAAGCCCCACATCCAGCTGTGCTCACAGCTTGGAGCCTACTTCGGATCCTCTCTTTCTCTCTGCCCCTCCCCTGCTCACACTTGCTCTCTCTCTCTCTCTCAAAAATAAATAAACATTAAAAAAAGAAAAAGAAAAATAGAAAGAAAAAACTAAACTATGTAAAGTATACCAAAAAGGCTGAGGAAAACAAAACCCTCCCATGTGCCACCCACCCTGTGCTACAAGGCCTAAAAGGTCTTTTCTTATACCCTTTAGTGGCTAAAGTGCTGGGTACAATTTAGTGTTTGCCATTGAGATGTATGCAAGATTTGAAAGGCAGGAACGGAAATAGAAGTCATCTCTCTACAGTTCTTAAACAGGTTCTAAAATGCATGAGCGTTTGTAAAGCTTCCTGTTCTGGTATCTAGCTACCAGTGTCATGAACAAAAGGTAATTGTGCAGGTAGCAACGTTGCTAACAGCAGCAGCTGGATTGCAACTTCTGGATTGCAGCTAAAATAATTTGGCCTTTAAATCAAGGTTTAGTGATTCTTTTTTAACTGTCCTTTAACTGAACACTTCTGGTGGTTTTTGGCCACCAAATTACCTGAATTAAATCCCTCTCTGTTTAAAATACCTAGAACTTTGCCTGAGAGAGTATTAGATAACTGGAGAAGTTGCAGGAAAATGACTCAGAATTGGTTTATTTGACTTGGTTGTTTTGAAATTCGGGAAATGGGGCACTATCCACAGATGTGTGCCTAAATAGTTGCATAAATTATTATTCTGTAAATCCCTGGAACAGAATGCTCATTGAAGGCCATCTCTAGGGGCGCCTGGATGGCTCAGTCAGTTAAGCATCCAACTCTTGATTTGGGCTCAGGTCATGATCTCGCAGTTTGCGAGTTTGAGTATCAGGCTCTGTGATGACAGCTTGTTTGGGATTCTCTCTTCTCCCCCACCCCCTGCCCCCTCTCTGTCCCTTCCATGCTTGTGCTCTTTCTACCTCTCTCAAGATAAATAAATAAGCCTAAAAAATAAATTAAAAATTAAAAAAAGAAGGCCACCTCTTGCAGACCAGCTGGCTGCTGGGACATATTGTTATGATGAGGCTGAGTAATACAAAATGTGGAGAGGGGTGGCTATTCTGATAGCATTGGAGATTTTTAATTAAAAAAAAGGTAAGTTCAAAGTTTTAAATTCTTAGCTTAAGTAATAAGAAAGAAAGCAAGTTCGCATGTTTATCCTAAAAGAATCTCATCATAGCTCTTGAAGATACAGGTCGAGCTGCTGAAACTGAAAAGCAGAGCAGAAACTTCTCTTACAGGTTGCTTAAACTGTAACATAAATGGATTTATCAGCCCTGCCAGATCTCACAAAATTTAAGGGATTGACTAGGACTCCCAAAAGTGGAATGGGGCATTTGGATGAATTATGATGAATATAAGGACTTTAACCCACAAATCACAAAAAGTCTGTTTAAGAGCAGGAAAAGTGCTTTGGCTGTCTAGTGACAGAAGTTCTGCCTACCCTGATGATTTGCAGTGACCTCACCTGATAGCAATTGTCCTCATCCTCCACTGCTGTCATCCCACATTCCCTCCAGGATTGTATGTGGATTAAGATCCCAGAACCCCCAGAGTAGCAGGTGTAAACTCTGAGCTGAGAAAAAAATAGTTAATACCCTAAGAATTATTTGGTATTGCTGATTTACATAGGTAGAGACCTAGGTTTTACATAAAGTGATGGATTCAGTGGGTTTCATTCACTGAGACAATATGAATATTAAAAAACTAAAACTCTTATCCAAATACTGGTTCATAAACAATTCATCTGTGGTTTTTATTGTAACAAATGTACCATCTTGATAATTAAAAGTTTCTAAACATATGCTAAACTCTATAAGGAAAGATTCTAGGGGAAGATCATATATATTATCTAAAACAGTCATTTTAAATGAAATATCATAAATACCACAAACTAGAGGAGTCCTCATTTCTGACATTGTTGATATCAATAGTGAATCACTTAAATACTAACAACAAAATTAACAAATAACAAATCACTGAAGGGCATAACCATACACACTTATACAAAAAGAATGCTACAATAATTCAAAAAACACATTGTATGCAATTGTTCTCTAAATTTTGAGGGTATAGTTGATTTTGAGAATGCTATGTGATACTGGCAGTAGGGCAAATGTACAAAAGGTGCATGTGGTTATTTAAATAGAGTTTTGGGTGGTTCACAAAATCCCTGCATTCCATAACTAGGAATCCCCATGATAATACACCTCTTGGGGTAAGAATCCCTGTAAAAAGAGTCTGAATTATTTCCTTGGATTAAGAAGTCAGGTTATCAGAGGCCAGAGTATCTATCTATCTATCTGTACTAATTAATTTTACAAGTCCCTCCAATAGAATTTCCATTACAGCATTTTACATATATATATATATATATATATATATATATATATATTACATTTTACATATATATCTATATATGTAATGTATAGATGGACTTAGAATACATGTGCACACAGACTCAGTGATATTTACTATAAGTTTAGAGATATCATTAACTATGATGTCCCATTTTGGAGGTCATGAGGGAATTTCCTATCAGATTTCAATATTAAGCAAAGCTGTGCAATTAAAGATTAACCTTACTTTTAAATGCTTTTAATCCAATGAACAAAAATCTTATATATTTTCTTTTGCTGTGGCAACTAAACATAGTCATTCTGACAGTCATTCTAAAATCTATCTTCAGCAAGTACACAAAATGGTCTGCATTTACATGGCTTTATTATTTTTCCATCTCCATTTTATTCTAATCTAAAATTTTGCTTTATCTTTTATTACATACACTTTGCAAGAGAATTTAAACACTTGGTAAAACAAGATAAGGAATAACATTTATAAGTAAATCTCATAATTATGTACTATGTTGCAAATCACAGAAAAATACTTTAAAAAAATCTTTACCCTGGATATCTTCTTAGATGTACATTCCAGAGTGCAAGATTAAATATAGAATGTTTGTCATGGCCTATTTATTTGAAATACAAATTAAGGATCATAAGCATTTTATCAACAGCATTTTTTCATAATATTCAATCTAAAGGAGAAAATTAAATCAAATTGATATTCTTTGCTGCATTACATAAATGATAAGAGACTAGGTCTCCCATTTGATGTTTAGCCAAAATAGGATAGCATAGCCAAATCTGTTCTGTACCTTGACCTCTGTCACTGGTCAAAAATAAAACACCTTTACAGACGTCATAAATGCTTCCAGTACCATTATTTAAAAAAAAATTAGCTACAGCCCCTTCTGACACTCACCCTCACCTCACTCACACAGCTTATTTCTGGCAGTGACTACAAATTATGAGAACACTACTGCAAGACTCTCAGCTTTTATTACAGTTTTCCTTTATTTTGTTACTTCTATCTTAGGAAATGTGTTGGTTCTAAGTTTCATATTTACAGTAAGATTCTGAACTTTATATGTAGTGGTAGCTAAAATTTTAGTTTGAAATTATGTCCAAATACCAATGCAGCCTAAATTCTTCAATTTATGTTAGGTAAATCATGTCTTCTCAACTTAAGATGATTCTAAATCTTTCCTTCTTGTTTTCATCATTTCACCTATATATTCACACATTCATACTTTTATTTGTACATTCATTCTTTTATTCAATAAAATAAAATACACAGCTTGAAAGATCTTGAAAGATTCTTGACCGCCGAGTAAGGGAGATTGACAGTCCAGGAATCAAGTGTTGGCCCTATTGCATGGTAAGCAGTATTATGGATCATCAGTCATCTTTGAACTTAGATTAATATTAGTTCTGAAAGTATAATCATTTCATCTTGGATTATATCCAGTGCTTCTCTTCCTTTGGTGGATAATATTCACTTGTTCTAAAGAGTTTCATATAACCTATTTTCAGTCATTGATTGTATTCATTGGCAACTCCCATCAGTGTTGATTTACTGAAGATTCTATACATCAGTTCATAACTAGTCTGATATATTACAGTGTCATAAATGTTGTCTTTTTAAGTAATTCAATGTTAGCTTTTTCGCAACTGCATTTCTTTAAAAAAATTTTCTCGTGTATACCTACCTATGTAGAATCTTTTCACAATTACCAAACATGTAAAGTTTCAACATGATCTATACATTTCTCTTCCATTGCTCCTCAACAATAAATTAGATTTGGCTTCATGAAAATAAGAACAACTTTCATTTAAAAATATCAGTTCTAATATATTAATATTTAATATATTAATATCTTAATGAATATATTAATATAATTACTGTTTGAATTTTCTCATGGGGTGCTTTAGAAATATATTTTTTCTCTTTATAAGATATGCTTATTAAGCTTACTTTACTTGCTAAGTTTACCCATTTCCAAATTAGAACTGCAAACGCCATGATCAAGAGCAAACTTAGTAGAAAATAAACTAGGTGGCAATATTTTACTCCTTAAAAACAAACTTCCTGTATTTAATTACACATCTGGTAACCTGTGACTATAATCAACCTCTAATATATTTGGTGGCCAATACTATCACCACCCTCTTCATCAGGTTAAGTAAATTATTCAAATAAGTATATTATTCAAAAGTATATTATTCTGCATTGTACCATGTGATGGTGGTTACTCATCAGAAATCATGGCAGCTGAAACCACCACAGTAATAGAAGGTTTAAATAGACCAATCTTAGTTTAGTATTTTGGAATATTTTAATATTTTTTTTAAGCCAGTAACACTCACCCTGAGGCCTGAAAGCCACTTATGAATAGCACCAACAACCTTCGGACTAGGCTTTTACAGACCACAGGAATTCCTCCTTTTATTTCCAAAACCCTCCCCAATTTTAGCCCACCATGCCTATCCACATAAAAATTGCATGAACAGAGAATATTATACTGTAGAGGGGTTTTGCTTGTTTGTTTACTTTTTTGAAACTCATGTACAGAATTGAGTTCATCATTCTCATCCGATAATTGAGCTGGATAATGATCATGTGCTTTTCTTTTATTAAATAATTTTTTGTTCCCTTTCAAGCCACTACTCTCACAAAAGCACTTTTTAGTATCCTGTTAAGATAAATTGTATATTGCCTGATCCTTATAGCCTTCATTAATGTTTCTACTTCCCCGTTAAAACACATATTGCTAGGGCGCCTGGTGGCTCGGTCGGTTGAGCTTCTGATTCTTCATTTCAGCTCAAGTCATGATCTCACTGTTTGTGAATTTGAACCCCATGTCAGGCTCCGTGCTGACAGCACAGGGCCTGCTTGGGATTCTGTCTCCCTCTCTCTCTCTTCTTCTCCCCCTCTCGCATGCACCTGTGTTTCTCTCTCTCTCTCTCATATAAATAAATGCTTAAAAAAAGCACTTTTTAGCGTAGGTAATATAGGTTCCTCTATATTACATACGCTATATTACATATATCTATCTTTCAAGCATGTTTTTGCATACTGTTATATGCTTGAAACCATATTGTAGTAGTGCAGGTGAGTGTTTATTTAAATTGTGTTGTGCTTCTAATACCATTCTATTTTTCCTCCTATTTTTATGTGGTGATAGTCAATGCATCCCCTCCTTTTCTTGCTATCACTCCAGTGTGGATATGAACATCTCACCACATGTATACATTTTTGAAATAATATACCCAGAAATGAGAATGCTGGATCACAGGCAAATTAATTTCACTAGCTACTGCCAAATTTCACCACAATATGTATACCTTCAACCGTCATGCATTTAGGCTCCCATTTTGCCATATCCCCAGTGGGCTTAGATATCATGTGACTTTCTAATTTGTGCCATTCTAGAGAATGCAAAGTGTTCTTTAACTTGTATTTTCCTGATGAATAATGAGAATAAACATCTATCTCTTCAAATGCTTCCTGGTCTTCCTGATTTCCAAGGTTCTGAATTACTGTTGATTTTCTAAGTTTTCTCTTCACTCTAATAACTTACTGCTAAAAATGTTCCTTAAACATTCTTGATAACTATATATCTCATACCTTATTTTGATATTGCATATACCCTCTCCTGATACCCTTCCATATACTTCTCTATGGTGGCTTTCGTTAAACAGAAATTTTTAAATTTCAATGCGATCAAAGTTTCCATTTTTTAATAGGGTCAGATTACAATCAAGAAGTCTGAGAGAACTCAGTGTTAAGCCTCATTTCAGAAGCATAAATGGTCTTTGCTTTAAAAACCATCCTTGGCCTATCCTTGTGTCTCCTCTTATGTTCAGCATCAGTAGATCAGATTAATTCCAAATTATGAAATTTCTATTCATCCACTTGAAGAAAGTGAATATTAATCTAGATAAACATATGAATTATCTTATGGCATTATGAACAGAAACAGGTTTGGATGGTTGTATGTATTCCAGATGCAGAGCAACAGGGTTCTAACATAGTACAGTAGGCTGAAAAACAAAGAGGAAATTTTACTGGGCTTACAACCCCTGTTTTAAAAGCAGGGTGTCCCTTGGGGTGCCTGGGTGGCTCAGTTGGTTATGCATCTGACATTGGCTCAGGTCATGATCTCAAGGTTTGTGAGTTTGAGCCCCGCGTCAGGCTCTGTGCTGACAGCTCAGAGCCTGGAGCCTGCTTAGGATTCTATGTCTACTTCTCTCCCTGCCCCTCTCCTGCTAGCACTTTGTCTCTGTCTCTGTCTCTCTCTCTCAAAAATAGACAAAAAAAAGATTTTTTTTTAATTAGAAATAGGATGTTCCGGATTATCTCTTTAAATTTCAATATATCGTGTGTGGGGGGGGGGGGGGTGGTGGTTGCTGTTCTTTGTCTTTACTTTTTTTTTTTTTTTTTAACCTATGAAAGTTATAACAAATATCATTTTATACTTTGGGCAAAATTAAGGAGATGTTTTCTTTATATTCTGAGCCATAAAAACTTTTTTTTTTTAGTTTTCAAAACTTGAAAATTTTATTTTGGGGAAAATAATTTTATTTTTTTTTTTAATTTTTTTTTTTCAACGTTTATTTATTTTTGGGACAGAGAGAGACAGAGCATGAACAGGGGAGGGGCAGAGAGAGAGGGAGACACAGAATCAGAAACAGGCTCCAGGCTCTGAGCCATCAGCCCAGAGCCCGACGCGGGGCTCGAACTCACGGACTGCGAGATCGTGACCTGGCTGAAGTCGGACACTTAACCGACTGCGCCACCCAGGCGCCCCATGGGGAAAATAATTTTAAAATAGATTAGATACTTCTTTGTCTTAAAGAGCACAGCAAATGACTTCTTTTCTTTAATGTATTTCAGGGTTGTCTCTATGAACCCCACATAATTTTACTTGGCTGCCATAGTATGTTGCCTGAAGAGATTACTGACAGGTTCCTTGAACCTACAATAAATAACTACAAATTTCTGCTTTTTAAGTTAATATACAAAATAATTATATTTTTTCTGCCTCTTCTTACTGCCACTGGGAGCAATCATTTCTTGCTGCCTTAGTTTCCTCATCTGTAAAATAAAGATGATAATAAAACTACTTCATAATGGGTCTGTGATGAATAAATCAATTTATATGTGAAACATGTATAGTGTTTGGTGCATAGTAAGCACTATGTATGTATCAGCTATAAGCTATATATTTTTTATTTTTAATGATATTATAATTCTTGTTGTGTTTAGCCTCTATATATCAATATCCCCCTTTTTGAAAATTTTAATTGTAGTACTGTTGAAATACAATATTATATTAATTTCAGGTATACAACATAGTGATTTCACATTTATGTACATTATGACATGCTCACCATAATGAAGTAGTTATTGTCACTGTACAATATTACTATAATCTTATTGATTATTCTTTATGCTATATTTTTAATCTCCATGATTTATTTATTCCATAAATGGAAATTTGCACCTCTTAATTGTATAATTCACCTCCCATCCCTTCCCCTCTGGCAACCACCAGTTTGTTCTCTGTATTTATTTTTTTCTGTTTTCTTTCTTTTTTTAATTTATGTTTAGATTCTACATGTAAGTGAAATTATATGGTATTTGTCTTTCTCTCTCTGATTTATTTCACTTAGCATAATACCCTCTGGGTCCATCCATGTTGTCACGAATAGCAAGATTTCATTTCTTTTTATGGGTAATTGTTCATTGTGTATATATACCATATCTTTATTCATTCACTTGGGTTGTTTCCATATCTTCGCTATTGTAAATAATGCTAAATAAATATAAAGATGCATATGTCATTTTGAATTAGTGTCTTTCATTTTCTTTGGGTAAATACCCAGAAATGGAATTACTAGTGCATATAGCATACGATTTTTTTAATTGAAGCATAGTTGACATACAATGTTACATTAGTTTCAGGTGTACAATGATTTGACAAAGTCTATATATTATGCAATGCTCACCACAACTGTAGCTACATTCTGTCACCAGTCAACGCCATTACAGTAACATTGACTATATTTCCTATTCTGTACCCTTCATGTCTAGGACTCATTCATCCCATAACTGGAAGACTGTATCTTCCATTCTTCCTCACTCATTTTGCTCATTTCCCCACCTTCTCCCCTTTGGCAACTAACAGCTTGTTCTTTGTATTTATGAGTCTGTTTCTGCTTGGCATTTCTATCATTAATTTTTTGAGGAAATTCCACAGTATTTTCCATAATTGCTGTACCAATTTAATTTTCCACCAATAATGCACAAGAGTTCCTTCCTTTTTCTCCACAGTCTCATCAACACTTGTTATCTTTGTCTTTTTGATACTAGCCATTCTCACTGATGTGAAGTGATATCTCATTATGGTTTTAATTGCCTTTCCCTGGTGATTAGTGGTGAGTATCTTTTCATGTGTCTGTCGACCATGTGTAGGTCTTTGGAAAAACATCTATTCAGGTTATCTACCCATTTTTAATTGGATTATTTGAGGGTATTTTTGTTGAATTGTATGAGTTCTTTATATATTTTGGATATTAACCCCTTATAGGTTCCATCATTTGCAAATATCTTCTCCCGTTCAGTAGGTTGCCTTTTCATTTTGTTGGGATTTTCCTTCACTGTGCAAAACCTTTTTAGTTTGATGCAGTTCCAATTGTTTATTTAGCAATATCCCCTGTAATCAAATTTTCCATGGACTAGTAAAATGGCCAATATCATTAGCATTGTGTGTGAAATTTTACCAAATTACCTCTAAATGATTATGTAGACTCTGTAACAGTGAGATGTCAGGCAGGATGTATATACATAATGTGTGTAAATGTATGTGTGTATGTGTATGCCTTCATCCTATTAAAAGGCAACTCTTATTATTATCTTTGTTTTATCAATAAAGAAATTAAGGCAGAGGGAAGTAGTTGCTCAGAGTCTGACCGTGAAAGGAAATGTAGAAAAACTATAGTTATCACGTATATGAACTCAAAAAGTAATGCTATGCTGTCATTTATACCCCCTCACGCACCCACAAGCACATCCCATACTCCCTCACCTACCCATATGCACACCCCCAAAAATACCAAGGAATTTCAGCTCCAATAGCTTTCATCTCACTTATCCAATATATTCCACCACCCAAATATTTGATTACCCATTTATGACATAATAAATTCTAAACATTCCCTGTCTTATCTATTACAGGTAATGGTTATAAAATATAATGTTCTGAAATCATTAAGTTCTCCCGTTGCCATTACATTGCCATTATAGTGATGCCCTTTTGGAAAGAGAACCTATCAAAAGCATGGAATTCAGGGAGCTATTCAATGCAGTCTTAAGATAGTACCATCAAACTGTATAATAAAACCATAAAATCTGCAATGAACCAGTATTTAATAAAGTTTTCACTCTGATCTTATTAGCAAACTTGTTTGAGTCCTGAGAACCTGGAGTGATAGAAGGACATTCTGAGGGCACTTAATAAAAGAGAATTTGGAAGTCACAGTTCATACTTTTGCCCATCCTGCACTGAATGGCACATTTCCAGCTAGAGAATTTTTTTTTTTTTTAGAAATCCTACATGAAACTAGCTGGTGACACCAGCTGACAAGAAAGTAAATCCTGCGCTGAAGTATTTTCTTTATTCTTAAATCAGTTCATTGTGTCCAGATATCACTGTCTATATGCTCAATAAGATTTAGTAGTTTTATAAAATGTCTGAAAGGAAAACTATACTTGGTCTGAGAAAAGAGTGTCCTGAAAAATGTGTTTGGTTGTTATCTCCTTTTAAAGATGAAACAGCAAACCTATGAGCCATTTACCTTGCCAGTTTTCCAGACAGGCAGCTGCTGCTCTAACAATATTAGGGCATTGTACAAGGCTCTAATCTCAGCTCGAGCTATGCTTTGGCACCTGCACTGAAATAAAACATTCAAGTGTTATGAGCCCCTGTTTCCTCTAATGATATAGTCAACTTTACTGTCCCTCTTGTACCTGGGAGATG
This sequence comes from Leopardus geoffroyi, assembly GCF_018350155.1. Taxonomy (NCBI): domain Eukaryota; kingdom Metazoa; phylum Chordata; class Mammalia; order Carnivora; family Felidae; genus Leopardus; species Leopardus geoffroyi. The sequence goes on along the minus strand of NC_059333.1, from coordinate 50,419,425 downwards.
GGATGATTCTAAGGTATGCAGGGGCTACATTGAGGTGGGCATGTTTAATGACTTAGAAGTGGCAGATGAAAAAATTCTCATCCACACTCTGCACACAATATAACCAAAACATGTTGTCCCGGAATGATTTCCCCATACCTTCCCCAAAAAAGGGAAGAAAAAGAACTCAAATTCTATTCTACTTCCATGCAAGGGATTAACAAGAAAATTGTAAGGCAATGAATGTAAAAGAAACCAGAGAACCCAAAGCTCAAAAGAATATAGCATAATGATTCCCAGACTCCCAATACAGAGCTTATTAAAGAAGATATCTTGTTCTGAGAGATTTTAATGTAGAAAGACTTACTGGTAATTCTGTTATAGGTAGTCTAAGGAGTACATTATCCAAAAACAAACGTCTATTAGCATGGTCATTATGCCTAGGACATTATGCCTGTACTTTAAAATGTATGAAGTCACGTATACACTTCTCTTTTAGTTTATGCTTCAAATAAGGCAATACTCATCGATTTGAACGTGACTTTGGGAAATTTTGGACAGAAAAGAGGGTAGACCTATTGTAGCCATAGAATTGTGAAAAATGCTGACCCTATATGATTCTAAACAAAACTACCTTAATTTCATGTAGTAGGTGTCTCTGCTGCCCCACATCAGTCCTTCAGCCAACATCTGACGTCAGCTAGAGTTCAGGCTCATCTACATCTTTCTACATCTTTACAGGAAGAACACTGTAAAGGATGCTTTGAGGATCTTTCCACTTTCTATTAGGCATCTTCTCCAAGGCTACGGGAACTCCCTCAATCCATATGTAAATTCTACCCAGAAGTGTGGGTTAACGCTCCCAAGACCAGCCTTACCCTATGTCCCTGGTACCTCTTCTCGCAGCTGGTCTGTTGTGGGAGGGGTTCTCCACAATTCTTAGGAGATCCTGGGGAATCAGTGCCCAATATCCACAGTGGCAACCTCAAAAACACACCAGGATATTGAGAATTTTAGCCTATCTTTCCTCCATGTCTCATTCTCTCCACTCCTTAATTCCTACTTCTTAGGGCAGCCAAGCTCTTGTCTCACACTCTGCTTTCAGGAGAACACAAAAATGTTTCCCTAAGCTTATATTCTGCCGTCTGCCTCAGGTTATCCAAGCAGTAGCAGAGGATAAGCAGTTGACAGCAATCCATGTCCTTATACTATGATCCTTTCTAGGTCCAAGGTGATTATCTGTAATCCAGTTGAAACAGTTTTCTGGTTGCAGGTTATTTTTAAATAAAATTTAACATCTACCATATGTCACATATGTTGCTCAATGTTTTACATGTGTTATTATGTTCAGTTGTCATAACATCCTATAAGTTATATTAGTCTCATTTTATGGATGACAAAACTGTGCTTCAAGGAGTTGAAGTGACTTGTCTGATGTCACTAAAGTCATAAGTAGCTTAGTCAGTATCCAAGCCCAAATCTCTACAGCTCCGAAGCCAATATTCTGTCTACTTCTTAGGAGAAAAATACCATTCCAAATGAGTGAACTGGCACATACTACTCACTAGATTTATCTGGGTACCAAAGATTTTTTTTTTGTAACTGTCAAATGCCTCTTAAATAGCTATTCTGCCTTTGCCTAGAGATAGGGTGTTGATTTATCTCAGCATATGTGTGCTCAGATATGGCAGAGCTGCCAACAGATAGAGTTAATCCTCATAAAAAAGACGGGAAAGCCTTCATGGTAGACATGCTACAAGATTCAGATGGTTGCTGTAGAAGTTCCTGATTTGTGTGATGTTTGGCAATTACTTCAGATACCTTCCACTGTATCAGTTCCCAAGCAGAAGTAACTCTGATGAAACAAGGTTCTGATCGACTAATTACTCACATGCCACACAAATTATCATTGTGTTTCACTAATAGTGACTGTTTCCCTTCATACCGTTATATCTAGATAGTGAGAGAAAAATGAGGTTATAGTATTCTCCCTTATCCTTTTAGTGTCATACTTTTCCAGAAAGATTTGAGTCACTGAATGTGCTGCTAATCTCATTGTTGAGAGGAGAGACCTGGATCCAGGCAAGCTACATGATTTGTTCAAGGGCACAAAGCTGGAGTTCAGCAAACTGAAACAAAACTGGATTTCCAGGTCTTCTGAGATCACACATTGACCAAAATAGTCACATAGCTTCCTGTAAACACTATAAACTGTACAAAGCCTACAACCTTACCTGTGCACACTCCTGCATGCCAACTACCTGACATGGAACCAACCAAAAAAAAAAAAAAAAAAAAAAAAAAAAGACTCAATAAATCAGTCTTCAATAATTGGATGAAGGTCCCAATGGGAACTGCATTCAAAATACCAATGATAACCAAAATGCTCTGGGAAATACAAAACAAAACAAAAAACTACATCTACATAAGCCTCTAATTTCCCAGCTTGGAATAGCAATATGTGGTTGTTTTCTATACCTAGCTCTTTCAAAGAGGCAAGGCAATACTTTATAAGAACCGTTGAGCAATGGTTCTCAAAATGGGCCCCCCCACAAGCACCATCAACATCAAGTGAGAATTTGTTAGAAATACAGATTCTCATGCCCCATCAGTGTCTACTAAATCAGAAGCTCTGAGAATGGGGGCCCTAACAAGCTCTGTTTTAACAAGACTTCCAGGTGATTTTGATGCATGCCAAATGTGAGGCCCCTCAGCATAGATCACCACAAAATCACTCTAAAGCACTGCCTGGGGTATGAAGCCACCAGAAAGAGAACATGATTATGGAATGAAAATCAAATTAGCACTATAAATTTAAAAAGGTTTATAAAGTGTGTATACAAATTCTCTTAGTACTAAAAGATTACCTGTGGTAAAATCTTCAGGATACTTAAAATCCAAGAGTAGCTTCTAGCTATGTAATGTTAAATAATGCAGACAGGCCACCAAACAGAACCCAAGCTACCAGTCAGAGCATCGTCTCCTGCCTCCTAACCCTAACCAGCTTCAGCAGCCTCAACTCCCAGTGCTCCTCATCACACATCCTAGAAACAAGCACAGTCTGAGCCTAGGTTTCAAATGCATCCAACTTGGTGAAGATGTGAAAGAAATGGTACTGACTTGCATAATAAGAATGACGTTTCATTTTCACTTTTTTTTCCTTCTTTCAACTGTATTGCTTTGATGCAAGTGACTCTTTACGTGACTCTAAAACTTGCTAATCTTGGGGTGCCTGGGTGGCTCAGTTGGTTAAGCGTCCGACTTCAGCTCAGGTCATGATCTCACGGTTTGTGAATTCCAGCCCCGCATTGGGCTCTGCGCTGACAGGTCAGAGCCTGAAGCCTGCTTCAGATTCTGTGTCTGCCTCTCTCTCTGACCCTCCACCACTCACACTCTGTCTCTCTCTCTCTCTCTCTCTCTCAAAAATAAATAAACGTTAAAAAAAAAAAAAACCCTTGCTAACCTTGTCAAAAATAGAGCATAAATGCAAATACTCCGTGCACAATACTCTGTGGCTGCAATTTAATAATAGTATTTTGTTTTCATTGTGGCATTAGTATGGATAATTTTTATTTAAGGATCTAAGCTTCCCTTTCATTTATACTTACATATAAATACATTTATCTGAAAGAAAAAAGAACAGAATAAAAATATTAATATTTTAATAATATATCAAATGATTAGATTTGAGAAGCGTTCTCCTAATTAGGTTGAAATAATAATTGTATTGTCTCACTTCCTATTTGCTATAAACTGGATTGTATCTTCCCCAAATTCATATGTTAAATCCTTAACCCCCAATGTGAGTATATTTGGAGATAGGCCCTTTAGGGAGGTGATTAAAGTTAATAAGATTATAAGGGTAAGACCCTAGAATTGGTGTCCTCATAAGAAAAGGAAGAGACAACTGGAGCCTACACAAAGAGAGGAAATGCTGTATGAGGACACAACTAGAAGGTAAACACCTGCAAGCCAAGGAGAGATGACTCAGAAGAAACCAAACCTGCTAACCCCTTGATCTTGGACTGCCCACCTTCCAGAACTGGGAGAAATAAAATTCTGTTAAGCCACCTAGTCTGTGGTATTTTGTTATGACGGCCCTAGCAGAGGGATTTAATACTTTTATTTATTATTTCAATAAACTAAGATTTCTTAGATTCATCTATGTCAGAAACCACTAGGGCTTTTGACACTGATGGGAGTTTGACAGAGTCCCTGTTCCCATGGGATTCCAAAACTCATAGGGAGAAAAGGGGAAAGAAATTGCTAATAAGTGCTCAGTGTTTTAAGTGTAACACTTTAACAACACAGAGGATAATTTGGAATGTTGGCACTGGGGCACCTCACCCTGACTGGAGTAGAGCAAAAGGCTTCATGAATGACTATGGCCTGATCTAAGACTCAAAAAATGAGTAAATGGCAGAGAATTGTTACAGGTGAGAGGACAGGTAGAAAAGGATCCCTGGCAGAGCAGAAAGAATAAATACAGTCACTATGTCAGGAAACAGTGGTGTGTGTGTACCTTGTGCACATAAAATACCAGAAAGGACTGATGAGAATGAAGATACACACTTTATTTGTCATGTTATAGATCTTTAATTTAATCCTGAGGGTCACAAGGCTCCAAGAGTTTCTCACCTGACATTTGGGGCTGGATAATTCTTTGTTGCAGAAGGCAAAGAATTAAAATATTTTGCAGCATTCCTGACTTTTAACCACTAAATGCTAGTGTCATTGTGGGAACTAAAAAGGTTCCCACATGTTGCCAAATATCTTATTTGGGGATGGGGTGGGGGGGGACAAGAGAGGGAGGGCAAAAGAGAGGGAGGGCAAAAATAGACTTATCAAAAACCACTGCCCTACATGGTTCATAATGATATGAACCTGAAAACAACATGGTTATGTTTGAATTTTTACCAACATTGAGAAGCAGTACAGCATAATGACTAACAACAAGAACTCTCGGGTGCCTGAGTGGCTCAGTCAGTTAAGCATCTGACTCTAAGTTTCAGCTCAAGTCATGATCTCATGGTTCATGAGATCAAGCCCCTCATCGGGCTCTCCCTCCTCTCTCTCTGCCCCTCCCCCCACTTGTGCCCACATGTGCTCTCTCTCAAAGTAAATAAACATTAAAAAAAAACAAAACCAGAACAAGGACTTTCAAAGCCACTGTGCCTGGGTACAAACCCTGGATGTGCTACTTACCTGTTGTGCAAACTTGTACAAGTTACTTAACTTTTATGCCTAGGTATTTTCACCTATAAAATGAGAAACCAAAGTCATTGTGAGGTTAAATGAGTCAAGATATGTAAAGGGTTTAGAATAGTAATTTGTTATATAAAATGCTTGTTAAATGAATAAAAAGATTTGTGAGAAGAATGGAAATAGAACAAACCGAAGATACAGGATAGGTGTTAAGTTTGATTGAAACTTAAAACCTTCTTCAATGCCCACAGCAGAATGTAGTCTTGCCCTCCTTTGAATTCACATAGAATTCTAAATATTGTGTAATTGCAATTTATCTTGTTCCATAGAATATTATGCAATTGTCACATCATCTTCGGATCCATTACAGTGCTTTATTAACAGCATATGCTCAATAAATACACTTAAATAGAGAAAAAGAGCATGCCACATATCTGCTTTCTCTGCTGAAGGTAGATATCAATTTTATAAGAAGTATGAAGGGGCGCCTGGGTGGCTCAGTCAGTTAAGCGTCTGACTTCAGCTCAGGTCATGATCTCACGGTTCATGGGTTCAAGTCCCACATCGGGCTCTGTGCTGACAGCTCAGAGCCTGGAGCATGCTTCGGATTCAGTATCTCCCTCTCTCTCTGCACCCCCCCTACCGCCCCTGCTCATGCTCTCTGTCTCTCAAAAATAAATAAATACAAAAAAAAATTTTTTTGAGAAGTATGAGTGCCCCTCATCATTTTACAACCCAATGTTACAGCAACAGGAATGCAGTGGAGCCCTAGATTCTAAACTGATAAAGTGGTTCTTTTCTTGGCTCCTGCAGTAGGCAGAATTCTAAGAAACCCCTAATGATCCTTACCTTGTAAAACCTCCCTCCCTCTCAGTGTGGATGAAATCTGTAAATATGATGATGTACCATTCCCGTCATTACGGTAAATTATATGACAAAAGAGCTTTTCCAGGAGAGGTTAGTCTCATCAAAAGAATTTAATCACTTCAAAGCAGAGTTTTCTCCAGCTCTTGACAGAAGAGAATATGAGAGAAATGTGTATTTGTTGGCTTTGAAGATGGAGGGAGCCACATGGAAGAACCTGTCAGCAACTTCTAGCGGCCGAGAGTGACTTCCTGCCAAGAGCCAACCAGAAGTTGGGACTTCAGTTCTACAACTGCAAGAAACTGAGTTATGCGAACAACTTGGATGAGTTGGAAGTCAATTCTTTCCCACATCTCCAGATCAGAGACCAGATTAGCTAACACTCTGATTTTGACCTAATGAGACTGACAGTAGAGAAACTAGTCAAATTACCCAAATGTCTGACCTCCAGAATGGTGTGATACTATGTACGTAGTATTTGAAGCTGCTAAATTTGTAGCAATTTGTCATGCAGCAATGGAAAAGGAATGCAATTTATTTAAGAGCTGATGAGTGTTCATCTTAACTGAGATTCTGTTTAGAAACATTATCTGAAATATACATTCACTTGTTTACATATCTACCCCTTTTTTTAATGTTTATTTATTTGGAGAGGGAGAGGGAGAGAGAGAGGAGAGAGAGAGAGAGAGAGAGAGCAAGTGGGGGGGGGGGAGGCAGATAGAGAGGGAGAGAGAGAGAATCCCAAGCAGGCTATACACTATCAGTGCATACAGAGCCTGACATGAGACTCGAGCCTCAGGAACCATGAGATCATGACCTGAGATGAAATCAAGAGTCAGATGCTTAACTGACTGAGCCATCCAGGGGACCCTACACAACTGTTCTATAATGCATGTATATAATGTAATAGCCACTAGAGTAACTTTTAACATAATTGCAAGAACCACAAGCAACACCATGGATGAATCTCATAAACATAACATTAAAAGGAAAAAAGGAAAGACAGACATAAAAGAATACTTATCATACAATTGTATTTGTACAACATTGAGGAAACAACTAAAACTAAATTCTAGTGTTTATATAATGTATGCATAAGAGCCAAATGTATAAAGAAGATCAATAAAGTGAATGCCAAGAAACTCAGGATAGTGTTTACCTTTGGGGGAGAGGAGGGAATAGTGATGTGAAGGGAGTTGGGGGGAGTTAGCAGAGGAGGGAACACAATTCGTGGGATTGACAATATGCTATATCATGACTGCGGTTGTGATTACATGTGTGTTTATCTTCTAATTTTCCACTAACCAGGAAAGTTTATGTACATTTTTGTGTATTTTTAAAATGTTACAAGTTCAATAAAAAAAAAAAAACTTTAGGGTGTTGTGCAGATTCATTTTATCTTAATGCATGTAGTTGTAAGTTCATGAGAGCAGTAAAAAGGAAACTGCATGAGAAGAACCAGATAATAACTGCTCCAAGGCCAGAGTCCTGCGTTCCTTTAGTTAGGAAAGTATCTCTTCTGACACATTGAACATATGTACTCAAGGGCTCCCCTTACCTAAAACCCCTGTATTTCCTTATGTACTCTGGGATCATGAAATGGACTATTTTCTGCTTGTTATTTATTTTACTGTAGATCTTTTAGGAAGCAGTTACCATCTTTTGAACGTGAACATAAATTTTCTCTAAAGGAGCCTATGGCTGCTCTGGTTCACCATCTCTGCTATTTTCTTGAATCATTTCATTTGCTTCTGTTCTTTTGCTTCTATCCAGAAGGCAGCTGAGATTTTTGCCAGGGATGCTGGTGCTAATGCCTCCTGCCCTATTACTTCACTGATGTGCTGGCCCTTTTTATATTAATGTGACTGGGGAGAAGCAGTAATAATGATAAACTGCTGATTGCTTTGTTCTTTCTCCAAAACAGTTCCCTTGATACTTAACAATAGTCTTGCTCTACTCCATATGCCTGTAAGATTTTTTCCTTTTAAAAATATCTAAAATAGGAACTTTATCACCATTAATGGAATTCAATATTAGCGGGTGCAAAGAGGATGGATGTCCATTAACCCTGATTCCCTTCAAAGCAGAGAATCAGCTTGGATGGATAAGAGTATAGACTATTCTGATTAATAGAAAAGAAAGAGAAAAAAAATGTCCTGTCTAAACTTACAGATGTGCTGCTATGGGTTTCTAAGGAGGTTCAAGAATACAATGGAACAAGCAGTGTTTGCGGTACCCGTAAAGCCTGAGCACATCATGATTCACCTTTTTTCCATCTCCCTATTAGCTCATCCTTTCCAGTGCAATCACTGCTCACCCCTATCTCTAAGTGGACAGAATAGATTTTTTTCATTGCTCCCTTAATTTAAAGTGCCTTACCTCATCCCTTTTTACTATCCAAATTCTACCCTTCCTTCAAATCACAGCTCAAGACTCACTTCACCCTAAAGCCTTCTCCAAACATAACAATATGCAGCTCCTTTCCTATGAGTTCTTACCATTCCATTCAATTGGCATTTGATCATGCTATACTTGTTACAATAGATCATCAGCTCCTTAAGAGGCAAATAATTTCTTCTTTTTAATCATTTGCATCATTTCAGAACATTCTAGGTGCTGAAAAAGAGAAGTAATAGAAAGTCATGGAACCATGAGATTTTCAAAAGAAGCCTTTCTCTGGAGGGAAAATAACTTTAACCTTAAAACTGTAAATTATAGAAGCTCAAGGGAAATGTGATTGATCCAAGTGATTCCAGGCATATATAATTGTGGGTAGTTGTTTGATGGTCAAAAAGTCTTGTTAACTGAATTGATTTAATATGGGAACAAGAGTATGGCTGGGTTTTCCTGGAAAAAAAGGAGAGAGTTTATTATCTAGGGGGATATTTGGAAGTAGGAAATGATCTGAAATCAAATGAGTTCATTATAACCCTTATTTTTAGCAGTGGCTAAGGCTCTGAATAACTAGATGAGGTGAGGCAGAACGTTGGCTTTGTTATCACCATCATCTTCATCAGTATACACGCGTATACTTTACATGTATCTCATTTGATCTTCTCAAAAATCCGAAGGGATAGGAATCATTACTATTCTTACTTTTTCATTGAACTGAACAAACTGAAGTTTAGAGAAGATATATTAGCCTCCTATTGCTACTAAAACATAGCGCCACAAACTTTGTAGCTTAGAACAATATGAATTTATTATCTTATAGTCGTGGAGGTCAGAAGTCTGAAATTGGTTTCCTTGGCCCCACATCAACGTATTGGCAGGCCAGTGTTCCTTCTGGAGGTTCTAGGTAAGAATTTCCATAGTCACTTCTTCCATTTTCGTAGCCAGCAGCACACTATCTCTCTCTCTCTCCCTCCCTCCCTCCCTCCCTCCCTCCCTCCCTCTCACTGTGACCTCTCTTTCATTCTGGCCCACCCAGACAATCCAGCATTATCTCCCTATCTCTAATTCTTTAACTCAATCCCATCTACCAAGTCCTTGCCTTGTAAGGTAACATATTCAGTCTTTCAAGCACACCATTTCTGACTTATCTGCAACCCTGTGAAGTAAACGCACTATAGGTACAGGTGGTAAAAAGAAGGACAGCTCAGATCCTGCAGAATCCATATCCAGGAAGATGGAAAGCCAGTTTGATGTTAATCAGAAGATGCTAAATGAAGATCTCAACTAGGTTTCTTGAAGTGTGGGCAACCACTTCACTGGAGTTATCCAAAGAATTTATTTTCAATGCAATTTCTGAGATCATCCCGGCATACGAAGTTAAAATCTCATTATAACAAGTTTCCAAGGTAATTCTTATCTATGTTAAAGTGTGTGGGAGCTACTGGACAAGGAAGAGAAGACCAATGATGGCAGAGGGGTGGCTAAAAGAAACAGGTATTGCAAGGCCCAAAAAATGTTCTACACCTAAAAAATGTTCAAAATTTAACATCAGCAGCACTGTAAACAAGTAACATGAAACTTAAGTTACACTGCCCATGTACACTGCTCCATACATAAGATTCTTATGAAACATTAATATCATTAATGTTTTACTACAGCCAAAGGAACCCAGATGATGCCCAACACTTTCTGGACAAAGCAGCTTTGTTCACTAAAAAGCTCTCCTAGGAAAAACACATTTACAGATTCTTCCCCAATGATGTAAATCTTGTGAAGAACCATGTTCTCTGAGTTTAGAGACACAAAATGCTCATTTCTGAGTATGGCCACCCTGCTAAATCAATGGATTCAAAATAACCTTGTTTTATCTTGCACATTTCTCTGAAGAATTCAATATTGTGACAGATACTGTTTAGTTGTTCTTCTTTTATTCCCAGGATTTTAATCAATAGAACCCATTGTTGTTCCTTGATGTATTTGTGTCACTAGCAAGTATCTTGTACTCATGTATATGATGGTCCTGACAAATTTGGTCAAGAATTGAGATCAACAGGCAACCTTCAGGAACAGTGCCTTTATTTCTTTTCCCATGTTAAATTTCAACCCAAGTTTATTCAAGGGACAGTTGAAAGTCATCAATTATTTCTTCTGAAGGAGGCATAAATAAAATCCCATTTCTTAGGCATCACATGTCAGTTCAATGGATCTTTTAGTATGTCATGTCACTAAAGATGTACCTTTTACCTACAACCTCACAGCAGATTGAAAGTTTCTTTTTCTTTAAATTTTCCAATCTCTGATGAGCAAGTTTCCAAAACAAAAAAATTCTCAATAGAAGATGAAGATTTTATCAACTTTTTCTCCTTTCACCCCTCTCCCCTTTTCTCTCTCTTTGACTGCTCTGTAGATTTACTTTATCCCAAGTCACAGCAAGGTACCTGAGAAACCACAAAGACCCAGACCTTTCTCAGAGCCTCAAGGCCTCCCAACATGGATACCTGCCAAAACTGATTAGTTGCTGAGCAAAAGCACAAGCACAGTGGTGGTTTGGCAAAACATCCTACCACCATTTGAAGGGGTTATGTCACTGTGATTAGTGCCAAAAAAGTCCTGTTTGCTGTGGGAATATCCGTTCTCCATTATCTCTGAGAGAGAGAGAGAGAGAGAGAGAGAGAGAGCACACTAAAGATACTTTTCTGTCTATTGTGCCTCTAATGATTTATTTTCAAATGTGCCCAAGGACTCTATTATGATTCCTTGAGGGGGCAAACAGAGAGCATCAATGTATTAATGGCCATATATTATTTAATAACATAGTAATGTCATGTACTCACTGGGCTTATGTTGCTGATCTCAGCAGTTATCATTACAGATCCTGTAATAAAAGGAGCACTCTATTACTGTCAGAGCTGCAAGCCAGTGGTATGGGATCCATATTCTAAATTCAGATGTATTATTTGCCTTTAGTACATACCAACACATGCAGTCTAAAGTAGAGTGTTTAATTAGAAGATTCACAACCGATGATTTTTTTTTATTCCAGCAAAATTAGTATGCAGCATTATATTAGTGTCAGGTGTACAATATAGTGATTCAACAATTCTATACGTTACTCAGTGGTCATCAAGGTAAATGTACTCTTATTAATTTCTTCACCTATTTCACCCATCCCCCCACCCACCTCCTCTCTGGTAAGCACCAGCTTATTCTCTATATATAAGAGTCTGGTTTTTATTGTTTGCCTCTTTTTCCTTTGTGCATTTGTTTTGTTTCTTAACACTCATATATGAGTGAAATCATATGGTATTTGTGTGTCTCTAATTGACCTATTGCACTTAGCATTATACCCTCTACATTCATCCCTGTTGTTGCAAATGCCAAGATTTCATTCTTTTTTTTAAAAAAAAATTTTTTTTCAACGTTTATTCATTTTTGGGACAGAGAGAGACAGAGCATGAACGGGGGAGGGGCAGAGAGAGAGGGAGACACACAGAATCGGAAACAGGCTCCAGGCTCTGAGCCATCAGCCCAGAGCCTGACGCGGGGCTCGAACTCCCGGACCGCGAGATCGTGACCTGGCTGAAGTCGGACGCTTAACCGACTGCGCCACCCAGGCGCCCCAAGATTTCATTCTTTTTTATGGCTGAGTAATATTCCATTGTGTGTGTGCAGGGGGCGGGTAACACCACATTTTCTTTGTCCACTCATGTATCGATGAACACTTGGATACACAACTAATTATTAAAACAAATACCAAAGGCAGATACACAACTAATTATTAAAACAAATACCAAATACCACTCATGTATCGATGAACACTTGGATACACAACTAATTATTAAAACAAATACTCTTTTGAATAAAAGAGTAGCAATTCACATGAGATACTAATCTAGATTCTGAAAAGAAGCAAAATAGCCCCTATTCCTGGGCACCTGCGTGGCTCAGTTGTTCATGTGTATGACTTCAGCTTAGGTCACGATCTCAGAGTTCGTGAGTTTGATCCCCACTCATGTTCTGTGCAGAAGGCTCAGAGCCTGAAGCCTACTTTGGATTCTATGTCTCCTCCCTCCCTGGCTTCTCTCCGTGGCTTATGCTCTGTCTCTGTCTCTTTCTCTCAAAAATAAATAAACATTAAAAAAATAGCCCCCGTTCTTAAACCTCACAATTGTAAAGCTCCATATATAGATAAGGGTATTTGGCAACAGTGAGTGGTGTGGTTAGAGGGCTCAGAAAAAAATATATACTCCAATGACTGACTTCTGCTACTCAAGTCATTTGGATGTTTGTTCATTCATTTATATAATACTTATTGAGGCTTACTAGGTGCAGTTTCCTATTTTAGACACCTAGGATGTTATAATGGGCAAAATAGGCTCATTCCCTACCCTTGGATTCTTAGCTTTCTTAAGACCCTAACTGGAACTACCCCTAGAAGCAGTTATGCCTTAAGTCATAGTTAGGTATTAAGTGAAGGAATATTTTCCCAATTTCAGGTAAAAAGCAAAACTACTCTCAAAAAAAGAAAAAAACCCAAACATTAAAACTCAGAAGCAAGACCCTTTGAGAAAAAAATATAAATGTGCAGGGATCTGGGAGGATAATGAGCTAGATTTACCATGGGTCAGACTGAGCTAGACTTGGACATGCTGTGTAAACAACAGTTACCAGCAAAGTCAAGCATATAAGTATGTATCTGGTAGAAATTTCCATTCAGTTCTTCAGTAATGTAGATAACTTTTAATTGCAATTCACCAGAAATAATTTTCAAGAATAAAAATAATTTCCTTGCCAAATGCTATGAGCAATCAGAAATGGAGCTAAGCCTTCCGAAGTGATGACTAAGTAGGTCTAAGGAGAGGTCAGTTCACATATACACGAGACACTATCCCTTAAGAGTAGGAGTTAAGTAAAGGCTCATGCATTGTGACAACTATCAGATTTGGTATGAACCAGACCAGCATTAAATCATTTTATCTTTTTTTTTCCCCTGGAAAATTAAGAAGGGCCTTTCACATAGATCACATTTTATGATTCATCATTCATTTTATGAGTAAATGATTAGCATATATGTAAACCCCTAGTAAAACCACAGAATCAGCTTAAACTCAACAAGCTGTAGTTCTCAGTCTCTGGGGGCCAACATGGAAGTTTAACTAGAGATCGTAGTATCTATTTGCTGCCTAAACATTGTTTATAAACTGAGTAAAATATCCTTCATACAATTCTATATTCCTTGTCATATATATGAAAATGACCTGGTGATTAATAAAATATATTCAGGGTGCCTGATGGCTCAGTCAGTTGAGCATCTGACTCTTGATTTTGGCTCAGGTCATGATCCCAGTGTTGTGGGATCAAGCCCACATTGGGCTCCATGCTGAACGTGGAGCCTGCTTAAGATTCATTCGTTCTCTCTCTCTCTCTCTCTCTCTCCCCCCCCCACTGCCCCTTTCCCCCACTCATGCTCAATCTCTCTCTCTCTCTCTCTCTCTCTCAAAATAAATAAATAAAAATCAAATACATTCAAAATGTATAGTAAATGTCAGTCATTGTATTTTTTTGTTCAGTCAACAAATACTAAAAGCATAAATAGTATCACAGGAGGGGGTAAATGTCTGAAATTTTATTCATTAAGGTAAAAGCCATCATTCTTTCTTTATTTTATTTTAAAGACAGTGAGTGGGGGGAGGGGGCAGAGAGAGAGAGAGAGAGAATTTAAGCTGAGTGTGGAGCCTGTTGCAGGGCTCGGTTCCACAAACCTGGGATCATGACCTGAGCACAAGTCAAGAGTTGGACACTCAACTAAATGAACCACACAGGCACCCCATAAAGGGCCTCATTCTTTTTTTTTTTTTTAATTTTTTTTTCCAACGTTTATTTATTTTTGGGACAGAGAGAGACAGAGCATGAACAGGGGAGGGGCAGAGAGAGAGAGGGAGACACAGAATCGGAAACAGGCTCCAGACTCTGAGCCATCAGCCCAGAGCCTGACGCGGGGCTCGAACTCACGGACCGCGAGATCGTGACCTGGCTGAAGCCGGACGCTTAACCGACTGCGCCACCCAGGCGCCCCAAGGGCCTCATTCTTAATAACATAGGGAATGGCTTAACACACCCTGCCCGGATGGAAACCCAACCACACAGAACTTTATACCATTCACCTCACTGCAGAGAAGAAAGTCCCCTAAAGTAGAGGAAACAAGCAAACACACAGACACACAGACACACACACACACACACACACACACACACACACACACACACAAATATTCCAGGACTCCACAGTTAAATCCTTCAAAGTTAGAAGACATCCCAGCAGGGTTGAAATTGATTTCAAATATCTGGTATGACAAATCCAAAACACTTACCACATCTCACTGAATACCTTCTGTATTTCAGATCCATATTGATTTTGTGATCTTTAAATGGCATGCAGTCTAATGGACATGACACTGCCTGGTAAGGATACAGCTATTAAACTTATCCCCTCCCTAAATAAGGGAAAATAATGAAGAGAAGGTTCTGGCACCTGACATTCACTGATGATGACTCTGATTTGAGAAAAGTTATAAAATTGGTGGAAGGGGAGAGAATTACAGATATTTTCAACTCAGCCACTGGGTGATCAAAATAGTAACAGACTCATGTTTGAACCTCCCTAACCTTTACCAAGAGCCAATATTTGCTCCGTTTTAAAGAAAAGTTGATTTAAAGTAAGGAGATAGAAGATGGCAAGATTTGAGCAGGATGAGAGGGCATGTAGAACATCAAAGTGTTGTCAGATTCTTCAGGAAAAATATGAGAGAACAATGCTAGTAGGTTGTGAGACCAGAAGTTCAACTTGTTTTGTTTTTGAGATTAAATTCTCTCAAAACAGCATTACTGTTAGTGATACTTAATCCTCTGGTCCACATTCTATCTATTCTCATTCTCTTCGAAATTTAAGGGGGAAAAAATCCTCTTCTCCTCCACAGGTGGCCTGGAGGAGAACCCATGTGGACTTTTCAGCAGGGGAGCAGCACACGTTAATCTGACAGAAGCCAGCAGGAGACGCAGGGAATCTTCCCTTTTCAGAAAATAGCATGGCAATTATTGCAAATAATTACTTGCAGAAACAAAGCTTTTTTTTTTTTTGGCAAGTCAAAGTTAATTTTTAAGTCTAAAAATTTCTGCTACTATAGTGCACATTACCAAGAAAAATCATGAAGGTGAATGAAAATCATTGAATAACAAATAATTAGAGAAGTTCAGACCCACGAAAACTGATGTAGTTGGGTACAATGCGACTATTGTAATGAAATGTAGCTCTCAAATTTCCACAAGCGTAATTTCTAACAGGGATCAAGGTACAAAATGGAAAACATAGAAGGTATAAATTGAGGATTAAGTGGCCCTCAATTTATATACAATTGTATCACAAAGAATTTCTACATGAATATGAAGCTGTGTCTCCTCTTGGGTGTAATTCTTCTATCTTTTGATTCTGAACAACTGGGGGGTGCTTATCCTGAACCACCTTTTCTGTCATGTAAATACAGAAATGGATTGAGTAAAAAAAAAAAAAAAGGTTCTTTTAATGGTTCCTGGGTATAATTCAACCTACCTCTAATGAAGATTCTGCTCTACAATGATGAAGAAATGGCTGCTACTATTGACAGAAAAAGACAGAATTAAGAAAGCAATTGTTCCATAGAAACAGTGGGACAGATGATAGTTAGGTGTATTTGAAACAGTTCTAATATATTTAGCACCTTGTGTGTTAAAGTGACTTTACAGTATTGGCCAGGGAACATAATAATCATTAATCATGTTTTTGCAAGAAACTTATAGGAAAATGCCTTTCAAGATCTAAAGGAACTCACAAATGATTTTTGGAATGTTACTCACTCATCACTTGAGAAACAGTCTATTTGGATAATAACAGAATGTCTTAGAACAAAGAAAATGACCTAGAATGCTTCCCTGTTGGCAGTGAATTGCACTGGTAAATCTTGCTAGTTCATAGTCGCTTGAAATGTTCTCATCTCCCTTGAGGGAAATTTTGGTGTGGTCCTTTCTCACTCCTTTAACTCAAAATATGTATCAACTGTCTTGAAATATATTTTTTAATATTTTAAAAATATTTTTAAAAACATTTTTTAAGCAAGATGAGAGACAGAATAAACGGTATTATTGAGATCATAGAGATGAATCCATGTAGCACAGTGGCCCTGCACTTGAGAGGTCTCATTGGCAAGTCACTGGGGCTTTTCCCATTCATCTATTAGGTGAGCCATATGAAAATTAAATTTTGAAACCAACACTGGCCAAATATTGACTATTTCATCCATTTCTGCCTTGATGAAAAAGATCTTGTCAGATGGAATCTAAAATCTCCTTCCCAGCCATGATAGTCTATGGTTATATGAGTTCATTCTTGGTGAAATCAAAGTAATTCTGAAAGCCACAGAGATTTGTACATTCTGGTGAGCAAGGTTAATCAGTACAAAAGCAACTTTTACAGAATGCATTCTTTCCAACTGCTTTATATTCATTGATATTTATTTATTTTTTTAACATTTATTCATTTTTTGAGAGACAGCGTGAGAGGGAGAAGGACAGAGAGATGGAGACAGAATCTGAAGCAGACTCCAGTCTCTGAGCTGTCATCACAGAGCCCCAGAAGGGGACTGAATTCATGAACCATGAGATCATGAAGTCAGATGCTCAACTGAATGAGCCATGCAGGTGCCCCAACATTGATCTTTATTTATACTCAGGATAGGAAGATGGGCCCCAGAAGAGAGATGGCATAGCATAATTGCCTCACAGAGAGTGTACCATGGACTGATAAACCACCTGCCCTTTAAAGAAAAGTATCACTAGGCTATAGTTTCAGCAGATGTAGGACAATAACAAAAGAAGGAACGAGAAGTAAAATCATCACGTAACTCCCATAAATTAAGAAAAATTTAAACCATGCACTAAAGATTAAACATCTTATGATTACAGATAATAGGACTGTGATATATTGAAAACAATAAATCACAAGATAACTATTATATCACTAATCATTAGAAAATACAATGAATATATTTCTGAAGAAGGGTGAAGCAAAAATGTTTTCTTTCAACATGGGCCATATCTACCAAGTGTACCAAATCAAAAATTACAATGGTGAGGTTGGCATTTTTCATTGCCCTCATTTTATCTAAGCATGAAACAATGGATTGTTTGCAATGGAGTAATTTTAACTCATATTAATGGCCAAATTAAAGCAACTTTTAAAGCAATGAAATTGATAACTTAGTACTCAAACAACTGATAATCAAGATATAAGCTATAGTAAAAAAAAAAGAATAAAAGAAAGCAATGTTTATAAGACATAAATATTGACCTGATTTAGAAAAATACATCAAAAATTGCTGAATTGGATGAACTCTCATAGGAATAAGTAATGGTCAAGGACCAAAGAGTGTAGGGCAAGTTTATTAAGAATGAGTTAAAAATTAGCAGTAGGTCAAATAATAGTTCTAAAATACATGACCCTTTTAGAGTCCATGCACTCCCAAATATCAAGAAGTAAGATAAGTAGGAGACACAAATATCAAGTGAACCTGGATATCAGAAAGCAAGTAGGACCAAAACCCAAAGAGTTCAGGAAATGGTCTTAAGCTGAAAGGGAAAAAAGCCAAGTTGGTGGTATCTCCAATAAGACATACTTTTTACCATTTCAGAGGGAGGTTTGATGCTTCCAATGGGCTAAACTGGAAAGAACAGAGAAAAGTAATGGAGAATAGCACTGGACAGGGTAATGCAAGAACCAAGAATAAGTTTCTTCCTGGCTATCGATACTGAGATTAGAAAAACTTCATAAAGAAACATTGGGTGTACTAGTTTTAAGTAAAAACAAGAGTAGGGAGGAACATTTTCCCTTCTTTCCTTTGAGATATTTTTGCTGATCTGTTATTTAAATTAACATAAGATAGAATAACAGAAGAAAATAAATTTAATCACATACATATGGGAGCCCCATAAAAGTATAATACCCATAGGCAGTCAGACAATTGTGGTTTATATGCCATCTTGAGTTAAGAAGAAGGGAGTCTTAGTGGTTTGAGAGTCTCAGTGGTTTGAGACTTCAAAGGGAAGAAAGACAATTCACAGGAAGACAGAAAGAATAAATGTTTGGTAAACAAAAGTCTGCCTTGCCCTGCAGAAACAATGAGACACTGAGAGGAATTTGCTCTCCAGACTTTGTTGAGCTTCTCCTCAATTGACCACACCTAGCTCATATTCTTGGTAGTTATTTCTGGTGATTTTTACTCTTCCTGAACCAGGCTCTTTATCCAAATTCCTTTAGATAGTTAAGGGAGTAGTAAAAGCCTGTTTCTAAGCATTCTGGTGCTTAACTGACTTCAGCTCAAAGTACCCCACATGCCAAAGTGGCATATTTTGGGGAGGCTTATGCTGAACTCCTTCACAAGGCTTAGGCTTTTATAGAATAGAAAAACACCAATGAAATTTTTTTTAACATTAACTTCTTTCATCTATTCTAGAAATAAAGTAACTATTAGAAATTCCAAGTCAAGAATAATAGTATAGGAAAATAAACACTTAAAATAGGGATTCCAGGCCCATCTCTCAAAGAACATACACTTCAGTGGTGAACTAAAATAGAGACCCTCAAAAACTACTATCAAAGACATTACATAGACAATAAGCTCTTTAACATTGATCTTAGTAATATTTTTTGTACCTGTCTCCTCAGGCAAGGGCAACAAAAGCACAGATAAACAAATGGACCTACTAAAACACTTATGCACAGTGAAGGAAACCATCAACAAAATAAAAAGGCAACCTACTGAATGGAAGAAGATATTTGCAAATGATATAACCTATAAGGATTAATACCCAAAATACACAAAGAATTCACATAACTCAATATCAAGAAAAAAAAAAAAATCTAACTAAAAAAATCACCAGAGGACCTAAATAGACATTTCTCTAAGGAAGAGACACATACAGCCAACAGATACATGAATAGATGCTAATTTTCCTAATCATCAGGGAAATGCAAATCAAAACCACAATGAGATATTATTTAACACCAATCAGAATGGGGTAGTATCAAAAAGACAAAAAATAACAAGTGTTGGCAAGGATGTGAAGAAAAGGGAACCCTCCTGCACTGTTGGTGTGAATGCGAAATTGTGCGGCCACTATGGAAAACAGTATGGAGATTTCTCAAAAAATTAAAAATGAAATATCATATGATCCAGGAATTCCACTGAACAAAATGAAAATATGAATTCAAATAGGTATGTGCACCACTATGTTCATTGAAGCATTATTTACAATAGCCAAGATAAGGAAGCAACCTGAGTGTCTCTTGATAAATGAATGGATAAAGAAGATGTCATATCTATCTATCTATCTAGATTCCAGGATGGCATATATATATATATATGGATTCCAGGCCCATGTACCTACACATATCTATATATCTATATATCTATATCTATATCTATATCTATATCTATATCTATATCTATATATGCATACAGTGGAATATTACTTCATCATAATAAAGAATGAAATCTTGCCATTTGTAACAACATGGATGGACTTCGAGGGTATTATGCTAAGTGAACTAAGTCAGACACAGAAAGACAAATACTGTCTGATTTCACCTATATGTGGAATCTAAAAAACAAAACAAACAAACAAACACAAGAACAGACTCATAAATACAGGAACAAACTGGTGGTTGCCAAAGGGAAAGGGGCTGGGGAAATGAGTGAAATAGGTAAAGAGGATTAAGAGATGCAAATTTCTAGTTAGAAAATAAGTCATGAGGATGTAATGTACTGTATGGGGAATATTGTTAATAATATTGTAACACTTTGAATGGTGATGGCACCTAGATTTATCCTGGTGATCACTTCATAAAGCATGAAGTGCTATGTCATACACCTGAAACTAATTGTCATATGTCCACTACAGTTCAATTAAAACAAACAAACAAACAAACAAACAAATTACAGACATGGATCCAATGAGAAATCGAAAGTACTTTAGGGATTAATAAGAGAAATATTTTGTTATTTTTAATGGAAGGAATTAACACTATTGCTGCATAACAAATCATCCCAAATCTCAATGGCTTAAAAGAGTAATTATTAATGCTCACATGTCTTCATATCAAGGAGTGTGATAACCTATGCTTTGGGAGTATAACTGCTAGGAAAGTGAAAAACAAAGGACAAGACAAGGGGAAATAAACAGAGCTCTGTTCATGCAATGAAATCCTGACATAGTGAAAATGAACATTATTACCTGTAAGCATTAATAGAAAAAATCTTTAAAAAAAACATAATGTGAAGGAAAACCAAGTTTCAAAGAACAATTATATTGTGATAACATTTATAGGCTTTAACAACATGAAAATATTAAATATTGTTTCAGAATACACACATGTGTAATTAAAGTGGAAACATACACTGATTTGATAAACAACAAGGTGATAAGTTATCTCTAAAGAAAGAAAGAAGGATAAGGAAAGAAAGAGAGGAAAAGAGAAGAAGGGATAATTGAACAGTGGGACTCAAATGAATCTGTAAGGTTTAACTATAAGAAGGATGACAAAATATGAAGATTTGACAAAGCTGGGTGATGGTAGACATTCATTATGATTTTTGCTATATTTTCCTCTATGTTTAAAACATTTTGTAGTAAATAATGTCTCGTGTGTGGAGAAGTTCTTTATTCAGAGAATGATATTATTGACAGAGTAAGAAGCTTAATTAAATTCATTAAAGATACTCTTAATAAAGCTGGCATATTTCCCACTCAGACTGACACTGCCCTTGATATAAGTATAGCTGCTGTTTGTTCAGTGATACTCAAACATGCCAGAGAATTTTTTTTAGAGAATTTTAAGATGTATAGAGAGCTTAAAGTCAACTACTGGAGAAAATATGTTCCAGACTGTTGCAAATGTCCTCGGTTCCAATAAAATTTTAATAAAAAATTGTGTGGAGGCTGGAGCCTGGAGCAAGAAAGTATATGGTTGAATGGATTTGCATCATGACTTTGAAATAAATATATAAATCTCCTCACCCCAATCTGTGCATGTGCTTTGAAAACAATACAAAACCAAAAACACAGATATTTTACATTTAAATATAACTACAAACTTAACAGGATGTTTCACATAGCTAAAATCTGTCACTTGAACAATTTTGTGTGAATACTGAGAAAATACAATGGCTATCAGGTTTACTGAAGAAACAAGATTACATTCTAAATGCTTAGCTTTGGTAAAAGAGCACACCCTGATATATTCTTACATCAAATACAAACTTAAGCATGGTATGTTCTACTTATTCTCAGAGAAGTTTAGATCTCTAAGGCTAGCCTCTCACCTAAGTGAAATGTCATGTTGACATGCCATAATATGAGCAGTTCCACCTGGAAGAAGTCCTGTGCAAAATCCTCTCCTCTACCAGCTAGTTCTGGCTATGAAAATGCCCTCAAGCAATAAGCATCTTTGGGACTGGTTGTGATAGAGTGCGAAAAATCCTGAGAGGAAATCTTCTTACAGAAAACAAAGTTAGATGGAACTAGGGAAAAAGAGATGTACTTGGAAAGAGTCCTGGATGAGGGGGAATAAAACATAGGCGTTCCTGGAAGGATGAAGACAGAGTGTGTCTTCAGCAAAAGATGCCAGGGTATCTAACTCACTCAAGGAGCACCATGACTTTTTGTAGTTACCCCAACCCCTAAGGAAGAAGGCTATTTCTCTCCAGGGTGGATGGTCTTATACCTACAGAACACATTGCTTTAGGTGGGAAATTGTAGGGTTTTAGCTGGAGATGTGAACCCTAAACTGCTCTTCATAAAAAGCAGTGAGAATTTGAGGGTGCAGAAAGTCTAGCAGGGACTGAAATGCAGGGTGAGAGCCGAGGTGAACAAAACAATAACACATTTGGAGGCAAGATCTAAATAGGACCAGAAAAGCTTTTCATCTGTCCATTTTGACGTTGACAGGTTGTCCTCCATGGAATTCTGATGCTGGTGTGCTTTACATTTAGCCAGAAGCAGGAGCCATTTAGCCAGAAAGAAGTAGTAACTCTGAATTGCTTAGCTGTCCTGTTTTTGTATCTGCCTCTGTTACTCCACCTTTGGTGGAATCCTTTGTGTATACCCCTTTTTCTTCCTGTTTCATTTAAAACCATAATAAACAGGGGCTCCTGGGTGGCTCAGCTGATTAAGGGTCTGACTTTGGCTCAGGTCATGATCTCACAGCTCATGAGTTTGAGCCCTGCATTGTGCTCTGTGCTGACAGCTCAGAGCCTGGAGCCTGCTTCGGATTGTGTGTCTCCCTTGCTCCCTGCCCCTCCCCCACTCGTTCCCTCTCTCCCTCTTTCTCTCTCTCTCTCTCTCTCAAAAATGAAGAAACATTAAAAACAAATAAATAAATAGTAAATAAATAAATAAAACCATAATAAACAGAACTTCTCAACCAGAGGCTATGTTACTTAAATATATATAATAATGGCTCTTATTTCTTAAAATTGACAATGCTATCAATTAAATGTTAAAATCAAACTGACTTTATTAAAATTAAAGTAAATATATCTGGTAGAAATAATCAACATAATACGTTCACAATGACCAACAATACACATATCAAAACATATCATTCATTAAAAATTGTTGGAAAAATCAATTTGGGGGCAAAATTTAGATTTGGAAGAATCAGTGTGGGGAAATTCAAATTATTATTGAAAACAAAAGTTATAAAAGAAACACAGGGAGCTATAACTGATATGTTTTATATAGTTAAAGTACTGATCTCTGAAATAACTTTATTTCAAAATTAAACCTGCAAAAAAATTCCAAACTTTTTAAAATCAAAAAAAATAAGAATAAAAATTAAGATAAGTGTACTGTATAAAAAAATAGATCACTTCTAATTATATTTGGTTAACTATTTTATTTTACTGCAGAAAATACTTTTTAAGTGAAAATTTATACAGAAATAATTCTGATAAAGTATTTTTACTAAAAGGTCCTTAGGAACCTTAAAATATTCCATACCCAGGGGAGGCCTTGCCAATTATAAATTCCTGATTGTTGATGCAAAGGATGGAGTAGTAAGAAAAGAACTTCAAAGAACAGGGATATCTGATACTCACTTTTTACATAAATTGCTCTATATTACTGCAATGCCTTCTCCTGACTCTAAATCTTCAGTATAATTTGCTGTCTACAAAGATTTTCTGAGAATGAAATACGGGAGAACTTGAAGACATGGGCAATGTTCCTTATTTGAGTAGATTATGAAGAAGGCAGCAAGGGGAAGTGATAAATAGGTAGATTAAGTTCAGAGTGAGCCAGAAATTGGAATTAGAAGTGACTGTGAGAATGTACACTCCCAGGAATTCACAGAAATGTTGGGAAAAGCATTGGATTTCTTATTGGACATAAAATAGGGGATGCAAATCAATTTTAAGTGTATCTCAAAGGAGAGAGTAACGACTAATGATGTCATGATTATAGTCAGCACCAAGAAAATCTATCTACTTCCCAGAGTAGACCTAATGGACTCCAAAAATGCAACTATAAAAATAAATAACTACCTTATTTTGTAAATGTATATAGCACAATATATATGCTATATATATAAATGTAAATGTTTATAGCATAGCTACTTACAGAAGAAAAAAATAACAGATCTCTCTATATAAGTAAGTCTCTTTCCATGTCCCAATAGGAAAACATCATAAACATGTGAGTTCTACATTTTCTAAAATAATTAAAACTTTACCACTGAGACTACATCCCATATGAAGATCATAAATAAACAGAATAGCTACACAATTTTTATGTTCAGTAAGAAAACTAAACCCAAAGAAGGGCCTTATCAAGTTGATATTACGTTTTAAGAAAGAGTGAGACTCATGCTTATTAATACTCAATGGCCAGTCCTTTAATATCCTTATAGTAGCACAGGTGATGGAAAATGTCTCAGTTTTGAGGTTGGAAGCCTGCCATCTTGAGAGTTGCAAATCTCACTTCACATTCTAGAGTAGAAACAGGATTTGTTTTTTGTTTTTGTTTTGTTTTTGTTTGTTCGATTGATTTTTCTTTTCAGAAAGACTGTTCTTTGATCTGCTTGGGTGCTACTTAATTGAGGCCTTCCATTTATACATACATACAGAATAAACTTCTCTATTGTTCTTGAGGAAAATGAGTTAGAAGGATGTGATCTTTGGCCTATTAACTTAAATAGGTTTCCTTAACAGAGTAGTAGCATAGAAAGTTGGAGAAATCCTTTATTAATCATCAATTTATTTTGTGTTTCCCTCTCAAAAAAAATCTGGGTTTTGTAAATCACCTCTACTTGTTACATGTGTATCTTTCTGAGGAAAAATTAACACTCAAGATCAGACTTTGTCCAGAAAAGTTTAGAGAGCCCTGACCTCACTGTCAGCTCATGTAGGAAAAAAAAAAAAAAAAACAACTATGTAAGGGAAAGGGTATGGTTTGGTGCAGCTTCAAAATAGACTAAGACACAATGAATGGCATAATTTGGGATTCAAAAACTCAGTTTTGATAAATATACTATAAAATAGGAGGGCTGCCTTGTCTGGTGAATATAATTCACGCCACACATTTGTGATGAAAGGCAATAATGCACATGAGAAATTTGGGGAAATTTGTGAAGAAGAATATGTCAGATTCCTGTGACAGGATATGAAATAGAGTGGAAGAGGAAAGAACTTCTGCATTTCTAGAGTCACAAAAGGAAAGCATACGTGAAAACTGAGATGTACAAGTCTCAGAAGATTGCCACTGTGAGGGCTGACTTCCCCCCCTCCCCCAACGCCCCGCACTGGCACAGAGTAACCTTGTAGGAGCTGAGCAGACGTCCTAGCAAAAGGTCGGAACAAGTTAGTAATTACACAGAAGTATGTGTAAGACAACATATTCTGTATGTCTTTCACTACTGCAAATTTTCCTCAGTCTTATTAAAAGTCCTATCCTGATCTAATCCGTGTTCTGGGGAAAGAAAGGGAGTGAAGCTTTTTCCTTCCTCAAGAACATGAAATGTTTGAGATGAGGAGGCAGGATTGGGGAAGTCAAATGACCCAGATATCAAATTGGAAGGAACAGGTGTGGATGGATGCAAATTATAGGTCACAAATTATTGAAAGCAGTATATCAGCATAGCTGTCAGTGGAGTAGATTTGCTTAGCTAAGAGTTCTCTCACATGGATTAGCAGGTGTCAAAACAGCTAGGTGGTGATAAGATTAGATGATATAAGACCAGAGCAGAGCAAATAGAGGGCCTTTTCCAGAGCACAGTAGGGCTCCTCCTCTAAGATACTTCCAGGAATGAAGTAGAGATATCTTTAAAGGGGTGCCACTTTCCCAAGAGGAGATCATGGATGAAACACCCTCTAACCATTTGGAGGGGAAACTGGAGCATAATTTCATTTTATAGCACTAGGCTGGTGAAACAGAGGCACACAATTAAACAACGAAAGACATGTATAAGCTTTTCAAGGAGGTACAGTTGCTTTAAGATGACACGCCATTTCCACAACAGGAACTGGTACTTCTAGGCATGGTCAGATTTTACTCTTGGCTGATCAGTGCAGAACTACCTCACCTTAGTCTTTCTTTTGGATAATGCAGATTTCAGCTCACCCTGCCACCTACTTTCCTGCCCTGCAATTAGGCATCCATCCTCAATGTGCCTTTTACACTCAACACATGAGTTGACTTTCAGCCTTCTTGTTTTTCTAATTCTGCTATACCTTCCAACGTATGCTTGCAGAGAATGCCACAGACATGGTTTCTCTTCCCTTCAACCTTCCAGGGATCCCTGGATCTGGATAACACTCCTAAGAACAGGGATCTGGCCTGGGGAGAAGACTCCAAACCAAAACCATAATTGACCTATGCCAGAGTTTTCAAAGGTAAAAAAAAAAAAACAAAAACAAAAACCTGAACCCTTCAGTAAATAAATGTAACATTCTTATTAAATATACTGGCTTACTAGAATTTAGAGGTGTTAATATTTTTTCATGTAAATCAGTTCCAATGACTGTATCTTTAAGAAGCCAGAGATCAAGAGAATTAAGGGAAATGACTGCAGAGCCAGGGAGCCTATTAGCACACTGACATCCATAAAGCAATCTCTTTAAGTCATGATTTCACCCACAAAGAGGGGGCATTTCTACAACTCTTCACAGAAATCTCCTTGCATTCCTGCTTGACTAACTTCTCAGATTATTCCTAATGTTTAATTTCAATTTTGTTTTTCTGAGGCAAATTTTATAGCTTATATGTTTGGATTTTATTTTGGAATTATGAGAGTATCTGATATTTTCCTCTCAATATCTTTTATAGTAGATTTGGTTTTTATCTTCCTTTCTTAAGTCTGAATTATCTTGGTTCATTTCCTCTTTCTTTATAGTTATGCTTTTTAACCTCCAATAATCCTATGTCTCTCTTGTGTTGTGCACAAAGACATCTAGCCACTTCTCCAAAAGTGTTACCCATAATTAAACATACTATTCCCTTTTTTTTTCTATTCTCTTTTAAATCAGTGATAAATAATCCTTGTCTCAATTATTTATTTAGTTAAGTCCTATGATTTAAAACATCCACCATTAAATGTGATTTGGTCTTAGGCTAGGTCTTTTTTTTTTTTAAGAAGTCTACTGATAGCTAGTATCAAAGAAATATCTTTCAGAATGCCACCAATTTAGCAACAAACATTGAGGTCTTGGTGCTTGGCTTTACTTGATTTTACTAAATCCATGTTGGTTATTGATTGACTTTTCAACCCCATTAGATAACCAGTGATTTTCTCTTTTCCACAGCCTGAATGGGATCCCAGGAGAGCTTCATGTAGTACACAGACTTCTGGAAGGGATCAGAAGGGAAAGGACTGTAAAAACAAATTATTGGTGAGGGAAGTGGGAAAAGATACTCTGTTAAAAGGAATTTACTGAACAATTTATTGGCAAGACTTGGCTTGAGTCATTCACAAGAGTTAGACCTAGGGGGGCTTAGAGACATACAAGTTCAATATAAATCAACAATATGAGAAAACAATATGAGGAAAAATCTAGCTCAATCTTAGGTCATAGTAGTTTAAGAACAGTGTCATACAGAGAGGTTACAACCTTACATCACTTTTGTAATGTAATAAAATTAAGTTTAGTTTCAAGTTCCTAAGTCATTTTATGCAGGTAAGGTAGCATAGGAAAAGAGTTAAATTTTGTTTGTTATTTACCACGTACCAGTAACTGAGCTACACATTTACATAAAATAACACATGAAATGTAATGCCTAAATCAACCATTTGAATATAAAGAACATATTCAACACCAAAAAAACAACCTGATGAAAAAATGGGCAGAGAACCTAAAGAGACATTTTTTTAAAGAAGATATACAGATGGCCAACAGACATGTGAAAAGATGCTCAACATCACTAATTATTTGAGAAATGCAAATCAAAACCACAAAGAGATATCACCTCACGCATCAGAATGGCTGGAATCTAAATGACAAGAAATAATAAGTATTGATGATGATGTGGAGAAAAAGAAACCCTTGTGCACTATTGGTGAGAATGTAAATTGATACAGTCACTGTGAAAAACATTATGAACATTTCTCAAACAATTAAAAAAAAGAAATACCATATGATCTAGTAGTGGAACTACTGGGTATTTACCCAAATAAAATGAAAACACTAGTTTCAAAAGATACATGTACCCTTATATTTATTGCAGCATTATTTATAATAGCCAAGATATGGAAGCAACCTAACTATCCATTTATAAATGAATTGATAAAGAAGATGTGATACACACACACACACACACACACACACACATACACACACACACAGATACACAATGGAGTATCACTTGGCATAAAAAAGGATGAGATCTTGCAATTTGTGACAACATGGGTGGACTTAGAGGGTATTATGCAAAGTGAAATAAGTTAGACATAGAAAGACAAACGCCATAAGATTTCACTTATATGTGGAACTTAGAAAACAAAACAAATAAACAAAAAAAAAGCAAAAGCAGACCCATAAATCCAGAAAACAAATTAATGGTTGCCAGAGAGGAGGGTTGTGCAGGATGGGCAAATGGGTAAAGGGGAGTGGGAGGTACAGACTTTAAGTTAAGGAATGAATAAGTCACAAGAATGAAGGGTAGAGTATAGGGTCTGGTAATAGTGTTGTATGATGACAGATGGTAACGACACTTGTGAGTATATCATAACAAAAGAGTTGTTGAATCACAATGTTGTATACCTGAAACTAATGTAACATTGTGTGTCAACTATACTTTAATTAAAAAATACTAATAAATTTTTAAAAATCAACCATTTGACATAGGTATTACTTTTCTCTTTTGGATATGAGAAAACTCAACGAGATTAAGTGACAAAGCTCATAAATAAACTCTGATGACCAAATCCATGTTCCTGCATTTTTTAGTACTGAAAAATTCAATAAACCTACATGTTTAAAAATGAGAGAATGATTAAAACAAGTATTACAAATACATGCAATAGACACAGCAACATATCTGCTTTGCAAGTATGACCTTTCTCTAGTACCCATTACAAAGGAAAGGCATTGTCTCATATATCTCCTAGCTGGTTGATTTAGAAGGGTTCTTAAGTACTATGCATCGTCAGGGCTGATCCCAGCACTGAGACCACTTGCTGTACTAATTAGTCACCAGTCTAAATTTCTGAGTACAGAGTGTTTCCTCTATTTATTTTATTTTACTTATTTTTTTTTGAGAGACAAGAAAGTGAGATTGTGAGCAGGGTAGGGGTAGAAGAAGAGGGGGAGAGAGAATCCCGAGCAGGTTCTGTGCTGTCAGTACCGAGTCCAACTCAATCCCATGAACAGTGAGATTGTGACCTGGGCCCAAACTAAGAGTTGGATGCTTAACCAACTGAGCCACCCAGGCACCCCAGAGTCCTTCTTCTTAATGGTTAATTGCAGAGGATAAATGAAAAGCCCATCCCAAGGCTAGAAGGAGATTCACTCTTCCAATGAAAATTTGGACTAATTAAAGAGAATTATAATATAAGAGAAAAAATTTAAATATATTTGTTAACGATCACTGTTCCTCTGTTCTAAAGGAAAAGAACCCAATAATTTAAAGCTTTCCAGAAGATTCCTTTATGAGCATCTCCCAGCCTATATCCAAGCAATACCTACACTACCTAGATAAGGTGGGTGAACAAGAAAGCTTAAGATTAAAAGATAAATTAACTTGGCAGTTTGATTGACTGACCCATCTTGAGCACAATTGCTTATCACACTTCTATGATATTAATAGTGAAAAATGCTTGTGATAAAAATATTTCTGATGTCTATTTCAATATTGAAATATTTTGCTGTCAGCATTAAGAAAGAAAAAAATTCAAAATGAGATACCTTTTTTGAAGGTAGAGAGCATTTAAATAATATTCTGAATCACTTTTTAAAGTTTTTTCCTTTAAATTTATTTTCCCCAAATTCATATACTCAATTTTATAATTTATAGACTTTTGACAACAGTTTATAAAATTTTAAATATTTATAAAATTCAATATTATCTCTATTATTAATTACTGCTGCTTCTAAGCCTAATTATTTTTTATCAATTTCTGTGGTTTCTATAATCAATTTCTTCTAAAAGGGTATATTTCATCTTTTTCAGATCTTGTTCTCCCTAACCTATTTAAAAGTGCCCTTCGTAATCTCTTTAACCTCTTTGCTGGTATTTTCTCTTTCCTAGTATCTATAAAGGATATCAGCTATTTCTATATTACCTCTCTAACTTTTTTATCTTCTATAACTATCATTCAAGTCAATCCTACATGTTTTTCTTCAATGAAGATATTTATTTTCCTGTTGATGTCTGATAATTTCATGGTAAAGACCTATTCGAAGTTTCTAGGCCTTTATGGACAGAACTATAATATGCTCTGCTTTAGTTATGGTGTCCTTTAAAATACTCATGAATTTTAATATTTCCTCTCTCACTGAAACATAATAACTTGATACTTTAATTCCTGCAAATCTGATTTATTGGAAGTTAATGGTATTGAAATGCTGTTGTATGTGATCTTATTATTTAATATTCTAAATTTTAATATCTTGTAGGCTCTATGTGCAAAGCTTGCCTGATTGTAATAAAAGTATCCTGATGTAAGAGGCTTTAGAGGTCATCTGTTTCCATTTTTGCTTTGGTAAGATTATAATGATGCCATGTTGAACAAGCATAAAGCTACCATATCTCTTTGGCTCTCCAAAGGACATTCAAATTATAACTAGCTGGTTTAAAATCTCTGCGTTATTAAATTATGTAGAATTTGACACAATAATCTCTAAAAAATTTTCACAGTAAGATATCAGATCAATTCAGATGGCAACCTCTTATAGCATTATTGACATTTTAAGAAGAAAATGGTATTCACTAATGCACTTTTTCATTTACATCCACTTGGAATTTTTTTCTATTCTGCCCACATTGCTTATACTTTTTGTATACATATTAAATGTAATATGCATCTTTCTCATTTCACTTTGGTACATCTCAAAGTCCTTCTGGTCAAGAAGCATCAACATTAAAAATGAGTAAAGTAGGATATTATCTTTCATAGTATTGATAAACAGAATATTTCTCTTTATTATATTTCTAAAAGTTGATACATGTCATATTTATTAGTCAGGGTTCTCCAAAGAAACAAAATCCATAGAATGTATGTGTGTATATATGTGGAAAGAAATTTATTATAAGAAATTGACTCACATGATTATAGATACTGATGAGTTCAAAATCTACAACATGAGCTGGTAAGCTCATGGAGAGCCGGGGTACAAATGAATTTGAAGGCAGTATTTGGAGAATTCTGTCCTCCTCTGGGAAAATGGTCTTTTTGTTCTATTCAGGCCTTCAAATGATTAGATGAGGCCAGCCTACATTATGGAAGACAATTTATCTACTCAGCATTCACCAATTTAAATGTTTACTATATCCAGAAACACTCTTCAACTTGACACGTAAAATTAACCGCCAACACAACATTAAGATATGTTATGATAGATAAAATATCTCAGATATTGTCTCTCTCAATGTTATCTCAGATGATAGAGACAAATTTGCAGATGTGATCTATAATTTCCTAATAATGGCATTCTTAGTGGTAATCTGGGACAATAATCCATGAGTGTAGACAATGCCACATTACACAATCTAACAACTCAATCTATCACCTTAATATCAGTTCATATTTCAGATTGGCATTACTGCCTTGTTCCAGAACTGAGTAAAATCTATCACTATAGAACCCTGGGTTAAATAATATTCCTAGCAATGTCCTAACAAGGGACATTTTTTTTAAATTAGTCAATAGAAAAGTTTATTCTTTAGTTTGTCAATAATCTCATAACCACACTGTTTGGTAGGATTTAGAAAGACACTAAATCATCATCTTTGTCCTTCCAAATGATCTCTAAATATTAGTGTGTTAATATAATAGACGCACTTCCTTTGCCTCTTTTTTTACATACTTAAGTAGGCGAATATTTCATAACATTATTCTGTAACTTTGTACATTAAGCCCCAACATTCACATTGCCCCATTTGATCTTCATAGCAACTATATAGGGTAAGTATGAATATATGGGATTGTCACTGCTTTATTATTTTGAAAACAGAAACAGAGAATGCAATAGTTTTCTCATGGTCATCCATCTGGTGGCCATCCATCTAGCTTAACTAGAAGCTGGGAATCTTGACTATTAGTTTATTAGTCTCTTTTTTTATTACATTACATTACATTGAATACCAACTGATCCAATGAGAATTATACATTGACTAGGTAAACTTGCTCTTTTATCTTGCCTTCTATATGAAAAACAAGTAGTTTAAAAGTTTATTTTCTATTTCATCATCCAATTATCTCAAAACCATTTAATATATTCAGTACCTACTGCCTACAAAGCATTGGATCACATTGACTATTTAATTGCAACCCCAAAAGATTCTGAAGTTCCTGTGAAATTCCAATAGACATGACTCTGTAGATAAATAGGAAGCTAAATTGGGAATATATAAGTGATTGCCACTAGAAAGGGAGTCTGTCTGAATCAGCTTTCTCACAGTATTGTTCCAGAATTTTCATTGAAATGTTCACTAAGTCAGAAGAGTTTATTGATAGTATCTATTTCGTCCCAAATTTTGGAAGGCAGTTTATTGATATAATAGTGTGGGTGTGTTCCACCTGCACTCCACACTCCCTCAAATCCCAGCAGGTGGTGTCGTATTTACTTGCTTCATAATGTTTGGAAGGGCTGAAAGCAGAAGCCATCAAATAGAATTGCTTTATATGTTTCATTAAGGCCTACCCTTATTAGAGAGTGGATGCTGGGTTTTGAAGATAGATGGGAAGAAAGTAGAAATTTCCTTTAAGAGTAGCAATGTAGAACCAAGCTGCCTAGAATGGAGATGGGGAAGTCCCTAGCGTACTGGACAACTCTATAGGGCAAACTCACAGAAAGTGGGCAAATCTCAGAAAGGACTAGGTACACAGTGTACCAAGGGAGTCTGGAGCCCAAAAGCCAGATTTACCTGCTCTGGGTCTATAAATGGCAGAGAAGTAGAAAGCCATTGGAGGGTAAGGGACCCTATGAGCTTCAGATTGAACTACAATTGGTCCTATAATGCATAAATTAGATTATAGCGATCACATGAATCTTCTACAACCAACTGGAAAATTGAGAAAGAAAATATATTTTATCTTGTCCTCCAATAACTGAAATTGAATATAGACCAGAAGCAAATCAAATTAAACTAAATAAGGCTATGCTTCCCTAACATATGAGTATAAACATTGAAATTCGCTCTCATTACACACATTTGACTCTAACGTTTAAACTCACTGGAATGAGAATAAGAAACTGGCTGAGCGATAATATTCTGTATTATTAGCTTAGATAAGGAGAAGTAGGAAATGAGTATTGGGTTCCTGGACTTGTGTCAAATATTTTACTCACATTTTTCACATTTAGTAAACACAATGGAGTTTTGAGGTATTTTTTTGGTGTTTCTGTTTTACAGATGAAGACTTGAGGCTTAAAGTGAATAATTTAAGTCACATGTATTCTTAATCCTAAAGAAGCAACCACAGATCCTACTTTTTAGGCAGTAAACAATAAAATATTTAATGGCTTTATGATTCAGTTTTAGAGAGAATAGCACAAAATGTTGATAATAGTATCATTATACTACAATTATAAGCACAAATCTCCTATCAAATAAGAAATATTAATAAAAAATGCCAAGTAATGAAAAACTGAAAATTTCTTTGTATAGTTGATCCTTTCAAACTTAGGTTTACAAAGTAGTTAAATTATACAATGTGCACATAAAGCAAAATTTCTAGTTACTTCATCATCTCATTCTGATAGATGGTAAGCATTATAAGAAGGCTGCCTGCTCTAAACCATAGAGACAAATGAAGTATCTTATCATGACCAAAAGAATGAGAACTGAAAACTTAAGACTCTAACCAAAACCCATAAAAGTTTCCTCTCATACCCTCTGTGTAAATGCTTAAGTTAAAACTTATTAAAATCTGACTTTCAAAAATTAAAAAAAATTAAATGTAGCTGAGTTCACAAAAGATAATGGGATAAAAATGGAAAAACTTCTTAAGTGTTTCTTTCCAATATCAGCAGCCCCAAGACATTAAGCTCATGATATAATCAATAAAATTGTCATGCCCTAAATTCTAACATAATACTGGGTAGTATTAAATCTCCTGTTGCAGAAACTATAATACACTCCAGATTTTATTTTTGGCCTAAAATACAATGTTTCTTGCTTGACTGAAATTCAAAATATATATATAAGAGAATGTAACTTAACTACTGATATGTAGTGTAGTCCCTCTCGTCAAAGAACTTAGGAAAATCAATGTATATAATTCGACCCCAGAACTCTCATTTGGAATCACTTTGTGAGGATTATTTCTCATTTTTAATAACACAGGATTGGAAAGCTCAGATAATGGAAACAAAATTGCTCTAATGGTTATAAAATATTTGTAAACTAAAATATATTCATTTTGACTGCAGAAGAGACACTTAAATAATTTAACTGCTGTGAGTAAAATTGAAATGGAGCTGTAATTACTTAGATTTTCAGCATCCCCTCCTTTACAAAGCGACTCCTACTGGTTTCCCTATCACAGATACGTCTATCCTGCCAAAAAAGAAAAAGATTAAAAATATATGCCAGCTGCAGGAAGACTGAGCCTGCAGCAAATTAACAAAATACAGGTGACACTTTTTCCAATCACTCTTTCTTACTAATGTGGTGCCTTGCAAATATGTATTTCATTAACTCTGTAAGAATATACATGAGGGATACATCAGCCTTAAATGAAAGCAGGAAAACAGCTATTTTTTTTTTCAATTTTGAGGTCCTTTTTAATTAGCTTTTTAGAAAGTATTAAAAATAATTCTTTCAAATCAAGACTATAAAAATGTGGCCCAAAAATTACTTGAGTAGTTTTCCTACTCTTTACTGGGACATCCCCAGACAATCTGGAAACCTAAGAATACTGAAGTTGAGAGTCTATATAAGAAAACAACATTAAGGATTTTAAATATTATTCTAATGCATTCCTTGAATATTTGTAGATGATGAGATTATTTCAGAATAAAGACATTCTTCAAAAAATTAATCTACTACTTTTTCACCTACACCTTTCTCCACGCCTATATATTTTTAAAAAATATATCTTCTACTAACGACTCTTATTTTCTCGTCCCTATTATTTTTCCTTCGTCCTGTCATTGCTTTTTTCTGTCCTTTATTCCATAATAAACTCAGGTCCCAAATCTTTGCCACGTGCAAGTAGCTAAGGACCACTATTATTTTAATAGCCACCAATTTATTGTTTAACTGAATCTCTCTTAAATTTAGGTGGTTAGGGGCGCCTGGGTGGCGCAGTCGGTTAAGCGTCCGACTTCAGCCAGGTCACGATCTCGCGGTCCATGGGTTCGAGCCCCGCATCGGCCTCTGGGCTGATGGCTCAGAGCCTGGAGCCTGTTTCCGATTCTGTGTCTCCCTCTCTCTCTGCCCCTCCCCCGTTCATGCTCTGTCTCTCTCTGTCCCAAAAATAAATAAAAACGTTGAGAAAAAAAAAAATTTAAAAAAAAAAAAATTTAGGTGGTTAAATTAAATCTCAGGAAGAAGGTTAGGAATGTTTATGTTGGTTTTTATATTTACCCCACTGTCCATAGATGGAATTACTAAGAGGATCTGCCAGAGCTGATCCTAATTAGGAAAAATGTTTATCATCATGGTCTATCCACAAGGTGGTGGGATCCAGATGTCAATCACCTAAATATGAAGCACATCATGGGCAAAACTGGAAGCTCCTGAGTTCATAACACCCTTCTTCCAACAATTCATACCTGAAATTCCAATATGAACACCCATGTCTCACCAGTACCTGAAAATAGATCTCTGACTCGTTTTCACATACATAATGGGAATGGAGGCTGACTGTGAAGCCATTTTCCTGGTGCCCAACTCTTACTCCTTTTCACTTTTTCTCCCAAGTTATCTATCCTCTATTCTCCTCCCCTTGTTCACAAATACTGACTGAGGACCTATAGAGGACACTCATAATTAAAAGGCCATAGTCCCTTCACCTATAATAGCACACTTCTTTTCTTTCTAGTATCTCCTCCAATTTTTTTTTTCTTATTATTAAATAAATGTCTTCCTTTGAACTATGTGATTCCAGTAGTGGCTTCCAATTACTACATTGATCTGCGATCAGTGCCATGGAGGTTCTATATGATCCATTCAGACCATAGCACAATTACACTATCCTCAAGCCAATATGTAGTATTGGTATAATAGGTGAACACTTTTCTAAGCTGCTGTAGAGTCATTCTCTGAGGGTTTGTTTTATTTTGATATTAATGTTTTTTTTGTTTGTGTGTGTTTGTAGTTGGAAAAAAAAAAAAAATCCCTTGGATTATAAAGCTCAAGAACTGCCAGCCAACACAGTTCTATTTTGTGAGGTTTAGTGGCTAGAAGTATTGAAGTCAACATGCAAAGAAAGAGAAGGAAAATACAGTTACTAGTCCTTGAAGTTCTTGGAGAAGTGTAGGACCCACTTTCCTGAAACTTGGTTTCTTAGCTCTTTCTTCACTTTAGTGCATTGAATAATTTGTATTTTTACATAAGCTAATTTCTGTTGCATTACTAACTTCCTTGCAAATCACACACCTGGGATCACTTGATTTGTGCAAATATACAGGATGGTCATCTGTAGTACCCTGGCAGTGATACCCATATAATATCCAATTTAGAGTCAAGTCAATTATTCTCAACTTTCAATAGAACTAGCACCAAGTGCTGTTTGCTTTCAAGTATAAAAATTAGCCCAACTCAAATCACCGGTATTAAAATTAGGATCATATTTAAATACTGAAACTCATATTGCAAAATCATTCAGGTTACATCTACCCTCAACTAGGGATGCTTTCCCTCAATTAGATTAAAAATCTATTATCACTATCACTTGTTCCTAAAATAGCTATCTAGTGAATTTTTCTATATGGTCAATTTAAATTATGAGACAGGTTCACCAATTTTATACAAATAAACTCATAACCTTTTTGACTTTTTACTATTTTATTTTAAAACATACTATCTCACCAATATCTTAGGGATCATCTAAAACTCTGTTGATTCTATCACCTTTCACAATAAAGTAGAACCTGAGTGAGATTTAAAAAAAAAAAAAAATGAACATGTATCTCTGAGTTATATTTTCTATTTTCAATAACTATTGCTTAAAGCCTGCATAATCATGAAGGATTTTAAAAATTCTTTTGTATAGTGTTTATAATGTAAGATAAACAACACTACCAAAATGTTTGCAAGTGAAGGCTTTTACAGACAGTCTGAAGGCTTTCCTATATCATTAGGATATACATTAATAGCCAAGTAGTTTCATTTTTGTTTTTATTTTTTGTCATTTATTGTAATTTTCTAGAAGAAACACTAAGTGCTACCTAAATTCAAAGTGTCACAGAAGACTTCATGGAATCAGTGGAATTGGATTTGAGATTTGACACATGAGTAAAATCTTGTTGGATATGCTTTAGCAATGACAAATGAGCAAAAGTATAAAAGCCATGTTTAGGGAATTGTGAGTAGAATAGTTTGCTTGGGATAGATTGATTGATTAGCATGGAGCAAGTGAAAAGATAAGGCAGAAAATATGGGCAGAATTCAAAGTATGGAAGGATCTGAATATCAGATATTAATCACTTCCTGGCCTTTTGGCTAAGAGCAAGTGAATATCAGATGTCAATCATTCTATCAGTCAATCAAAGTCCATCTTGAAACCGTATCTACTGAGTATGTACCATGTGCCAGGTATTGTGTTTAGCCCTGATAATACAAACTTAAATTTAGTCCTTAGAGCTATTAGGAGAATGACAAGTAACTTTAACATGATGAGGGATACTGAGGACTGAGAAGGTTTCCTGCAGGAATGGATATCTGAGATGGGTACTGAAAAATGATAATCATGGACAGGATACTGGAAAGGCAAGATTGGAAGAGATATATTAGCTGAGTGCCAGAAAGAGGGGAGAAGGACAGAGCCAGAGGGAATATGATGTTCAGAGAATTATAAATAATTACAAAAAAATTCTGTAAACTTGATGCTTACAGTGTAGAAACAGAACTCAGAAGCTATATTTGGAGACTTAATTATTATTCCCTGCTATTAATAGGAAAAACGAGCTTAAATATCACCTAGTTCACATTGTTTTATTCTTACAAAGTTAGAAGTAGTTTTGTGCATATTCTTTATGTAATCACTTAGCTTAGGAAAAAAAAACATTCTTCATAATATTCTTTAGTCCAGTTGTAGCTATATTATCCCAAAGTGTTAATTAGCTTAGTTTATGTGGTGTGTGCCTCAAGGGCAGGATGCTTATCTGTTCTGTTCACTGATGCATCTCAAGATCTTAGAGATAAGATCTCATCTTAGAGTAGTACCTAGGACAGATAGAGTATTCAGAAAATGTTGAATACAATTAATAATACATTAATATATTCTCAGAGAGGTAACTTTTTTTTTTCTCTCTTTACATGATGAGTGCATTGAAATTTTAAAAAAGCTTATCATTGAGTTTCTGGGTTCAGAGATGCATAGGACTGAACTCCGTTTAAGAATAATGGAGTTTTATTTGTCATTCTGCAGTTACCTTTTGGATAAGGATCCCAGGGAACAAAACTCCTCCCCACTCTGATTGCTCCATATTGTCTGGGAAAGACTTCTCAAAGAAATACACTGAATACAAACCTGGACTGCATATGATCTGGGCCAGCTCTCAGCTTTGAGCATATTTAAATTAGTCAAATGCTTACTCTAAAAAGCACTGATGTGGGAGTACTCAACTTCTGATGCATTTTGGTTGAGCACTAATCAGCTGCTAGCCTCCTGTTACTAATTAGCTTTTGGTTTTCCGATGAGTTCAAGCTTAAAACTTGTAGAAGTTTATATTTCAAATGTCTGCAAATAGTTTAACAGTCTCAAACTCAACCTTTTTAAACTCTAAGAGTAGAGGAAATAAAACAAAAATCTGTTAGTGTTTTTTCTTGTAAAATTAAACTCATCACGTTTATGAAGGATATTAGAACTGTATAATGTGTACAATTGCCAAACAACCAAAGTCCCTTCAATCCAGAGCCCAAATTTTTTTGAAAAATAAAATGAGTACACTCAAGGATAAACTATCTGAAAGAATAAAGGTTTAGGATATAGAAGATAGGTGTCACTGTAGCAAGTATACATGTTTCACAGAAAACCCCTTTCTGTACCTCTTGTGCTCTTTTCCTTAGTTAATTAAAAGTACTTTGAGCACTCATCGTGGGTAGATGACTATTTATTTTCTCTGTCTCAAATATAGAAAAAAATCTTTTCACAAGTAACATATATCAATCAAGGGACATCCTTGCGAAGGCTTGTTTTGATAGCTGTTGTTTTCTATTTATTTCCAATTTCCGAAATCAGCCAACCTCTCTTTTGCCACAGTTTGGCCTGTGGTTCTATTATACTTTCCTTTAGATGTACAGAGGTTATAGTAACATCACAATGACTTCATAAACTCTTGGATATATGGTGTGCATTTGTGCCTGAATATTTTCCAAGTAAATTAGCATTTATCAAGTGGCTATTACATGCTCCAACTGTGAAATGATATTTAATGATTGATGTTTAAGTGTATAGTTCTGAATTATTTATGTAAAATAAGATAAGACAGAATGCCAAAGAAATACCATTTCCATTTAAATTGAGGGACAGCAGGGGTGCCTGGGTGGCTCAGTGGGTTAAGCATCCGACTTCAGCTCAGGTCATGATCTCACAGTCCGTGAGTTCAAGCCCCGCGTGGGGCTCTGTGCTGACAGCTCAGAGCCTGGAGCCTGCTTTGCATTCTGTGTCTCCCTCTCTCTCTCTGCCCCTCCCCTGCTCATGCTCTGTCTCTCTCTCTCTCTCTCTCTCTCTCTCTCAAAAATAAATAAAAACATTAAAAAAAATTTAAAAAAATAAATTGAGGGACAGCATAGTGTAGTAAGCATACTATGACTTCTGAACTTGAATGATTTCCTATATTTACTAGCTTTGTGTCTTTGGGCAAGTTTCTTAAGTCTCTTCATGTCTCTTAGGATCTGTTTCCTCATCTATAAATTAGTGATAATAATAGTAAAGATGATACATTAACCTGCTTAGAACATTGCTATAACCTAGGAAGTGTGAGAAGGGAGATGATTCATTTTCAGAAATACCAAATAAAAGCGGTGCTGTCTAATTAACAATAGGTTTGCAACCTGTTGGAAATATGTATGAAACCCTGCCCCTTGCCCCCAAATGGAGTCCCAAACTCTTGACACTTTACTTGCTGGTTCTTCTTCCCCTCCTTGCTTCCCAGGCCTATTTTCTCAGATTTTTTAATGAGCATATGCCAAAGAACAAAGGGAGGAAGGACTAAAATTCTCTGCATCACCTCAGGAAATGTACATTTGTTCCAATTAGACTGCTTTTTTGCCTCACATGGGCATAGGCAACGCCCTGGTAAGGCTGTAACCTCTTTAGGACTCAGCCAATGAGGAACCGGGGGAGACTTACCTGCTAGGAGCTAAGTTGCCTGCTGTAACTGCCAATCCATTAGACACTTGCTCTTGCAAGAATGTTGATTAGAGCTTGCTTCACTGTACTTGGAGTCTCCAAGTATCTCCTTTGATTGGGTCGATGGGCCTATTTCTAACAGGAGTTAGTAAACTCTAGCTACTATATCAAAGTGATTCCCACTGAAAAACTCCAGGACTCATTATTGCACTTTACTCATGGTAAATAACAACAAAGATATTTTGTGAGAAAAAGAAAAAAATTAGTCATCTTTGGGAAAATGTAATTATCAGTTATATAATTCACAATTTAAAACAGAGAAAATCGGGCATCTGGGTAGCTCAGTCAGTGAAGCATCCGACTCCTAGTTTCAGTTTAAGTCATGATCTCACAGTTTGTGAGTTCAAGCCCTGAATCGGGCTCTGTCCTGGTGGCACAGAGCCTGCTTGGGATTCTCTCTCTCTCCATCTCTGTCCCTTTCCCACTTGCTTTTGTGCATTCTCTTTCTCTCTCTCTCTAAAAATGAATAAAAAAACTAAAAATAAAATAGAGAAAATAAATAAATTACTCAGAAGAACAATTCACTTTGGTGATAAGATCAGCCAGTAATTTCTTCTAGGGCTCCTGATAAAAAAGCCATTGTATGATGAAATAAACAGTACTTTTCACAACAGCCATAAAACAAGCATAATGACAACTTCAATCCTCAATATAGGCCGATGGCATCATAACAGTGCCCAATTCAGAACAACAACTCAGGAGAGGCAGTTTTGCAAAGGGTTGCTCTTGGTTCACAAAATTGGAAGCTTCCCAGGTGAAGTCTGAAACTAGCCCACATACATAGAGGGCAAGGAGAGAGAAAAAAAAAAAAAAAAAAAAAAAGAGGCAAGCCACTTCAGATTGGTTCAGATTGGTAGGTGGCAGGTTTAACAAGCAAGGGAACTAACCTATGAGGCTTATTGTGGGTGGTCACAGGACTAATAGATCTCTGCACTGGCCTGACAGAATCCTAAGTTTATATAGATGCCTTCACTAGGTTCAGTCACATTTTCAGTTCATGGTCTCAACAACACCTTACTCTCAAGGCTATGTCTTTGAAATAGCTCCTAGCAGTGGAGTGGTGGGCAGACATACATTCCAAGGATGGGTGGGGTGGGAAGCCTTTGATCACCAGATCCAGCTCACAGGTCAACCAGCAGTCCTGTCTTCTCAGTGATTCCTCCAAAAGACGCTAATGAACTAGATAGCCTGCTTTCTGCTGTTTTAACTTCTTCTAGCAACATAACCTATATTATCTATAAAAATGCCTGACATTTAAGCAATCCTCTTTGAATATTTTTTTCCATCAAATAATGTTTTGAAAAATGAGTGACAGAGCTTGAGATGGTATTCTTGGCAGGGTAACTAATCCATGCTGCCATTTGAGCATACATATGTCTTTCTTACCAAATCATGAGGTGAAATCATTTTGTAGAAGCTGAGCTGTCCCATAGAGACAGTGACCTAAATATAAAGCCACACTATCTTTGCTCTGTAGTGAAGTTGTCAAGTATTTTCTACAGATGGGCATATTAAATACAGCCCCGCACACAGGCACATTAGAGGTGAAGTATCCAAGCTTTCACTCCATGAAACACAAAGTAAATTATTTTATTTTGAAAAAAAATGTGGTAATCATAAACAAGTGCCTTGGGCAGAATAAACTGTATCCGTAGAATGCCTACTTGTGAGTAAAATAACTTCTAGATAGACTGCTTATGAGAGAACACCAAAGTAACCAAATGAGGTAATTTATTTTACGGCTTTGTCTTTTACAAACCTGTTAAAAGCAGGGAAATGTCTATCAAAGGTAATTGGTTCTGTTTTAGAAGCAGGGTAGATTGTTTCTGAACAAATCAAATTCAAGCTGATAAAGTTATAATAGACACTTATGTGTCTACTATTCAAAAAGTAGTGTCAGCTCATTAAGAAACACATTTTAAAGAAAGGATAACAAAACATACCTTTTCACCCCTTTGAAAACTTCACTCTGGGTTAGAAGACTGTTCTTACCAGTTCTAATTACTGCATTACCAAATGAGGTGCAGCTTTTCCATAAGCAGCAAATGGGTCCGTAACTGTAGTTGCAGCCCGCCTATTACTAACTCACTAACTGATGACCACCAAGGTAGGAGTTTAGAAAACAATATGTAGATTTCTTTTCCTGGGAGTTTCCATGAGTTGATAAAGAATGCAATGTGAGTAAAAGCTATTCCTAAAGTCTGCCCAAGCCTCGGATAAATATTATCCTGAATATCAGAGATATTCAGATCAGACTAGCACCGAGCAAGCAGGACAATTTGGGATATCCAACCAACAAATTGCTCTATGCTTTACTGGGAACTGAGAGTTTTCCTTTTTGAAGTGAAATAACCATACCCTTAGATGAGATCTAAGACCATGCCTGTTGGTTAAAGTAATGAATGATAATAGGCAAGATTCCTTAACAGCCTTACACAGGGTGAGGAAGAAGGGAGAGAATCTTCCTTAGATGCTTTATTCAGCAAATATTTTAAGAACTAAATGAGAAGGACTGTTAGTAGGATCCACTGAAAATTACATAGCATTTACAAAATTTAGAAACTGTTTTCTTTTGATTTTTTTTTAATGCTTATTTATTTTTGAGAGAGACAGAATACAAGCAGGAGCAGGGCAGAGAGAGAGAGAGAGAGAGAGAGAGAGAGAGAGAGACAGAATCCAAAGCAGGCTCCAGGCTCTGAGCTGTTAGCATAGAGCCCAACGTGGGGCTCAAACCCACGAGCAGTGAGATCATGACCTGAGCCAAAGTCAGACACTCAACCAACTGAGCCACCCAAGGCCACCCCCCAACAAATGTAGGAAATCTTTTCTTTTTTGTAGAACTAAGAAAAATGAGTCCCCATGATGTAGTTAGAAACACAGGATCCTATACTCTCACCTCTTAGTTCTCCTTTATACCGGATTTAAAACC
This sequence comes from Leopardus geoffroyi, assembly GCF_018350155.1. Classification (NCBI taxonomy): domain Eukaryota; kingdom Metazoa; phylum Chordata; class Mammalia; order Carnivora; family Felidae; genus Leopardus; species Leopardus geoffroyi. Next base: position 50,375,731 of record NC_059333.1, on the reverse strand, counting down.
TTTAATCATACTACTCAATGATATTTTGTACTAGCTAAATTTTTGAAGCACTCTGAAATGTACAAGAATGTTACATATGTATATTAAAAGCATTAAATGTTCTAAGGTCTCATATTTTAATATTTTTGCCTGATGCTTCACTAGCGTCACTGAAATATTTTGGCCTTCTGGTGTTCCTTGTCAATCCAAGTAATCACTAGAGTCTTGATAGTGTCTTGCTCATTGGTTCATCCCCAGGGTATTAGCTAGCAATAGTATCGTCTCCATATGTCTATTGTTTTGGAACCATGAGTTAGTATAATAGGCCTTATGCTTCTTCTGACCTTCTGGAACTAAGAATTATTTTAATTTATCTGACAGTAAGAAAGAAAATAAATTTCATCCTGAAGACACCCAAATGGAGTTTTATAAATCCTTTGTCAAAGAGCATTAATGAATAGAGATGGAATATTAATTCATTTTAATTATTTTTTCCCCTGGCTTCTCTAGTTTATTCATTTGTCCTGATAACACTCTAACGTAGAAATGATAAGGCTTAAAACAAGGGGAAATGGTATTTCTTTTTTTTTTTTTTTTAAGCTCAATCCACAACATGCTTTTTAAAAGTGGCACAGAGCAATAATGCATGGGATGACTGACCAGAATGTCATCTATAATGCTGTCTCTCTAAGTCAATATGTGGGTAACATTTCCCTTACATCTATCCTATATAGCATTGTATACCACCACCAAATACTAATAAAAAATGAACTTACTGAGAAGTTTCCTATTAATAATAATGCATATGCTTCTCTGAATGCATGCCTTGCAGTGAAACAATACTTTCATTCCTGCCCAAAGCAGAACACTTTCAAACCTCACACCAATCCTGGTACTCAGAAACCTATAAATGATTATCTCAGCCATGGGCTACATAAAATAAATTAAGTTTTAAAGATCATAAAAACAAAACCATGTGTCTAAACATATGGCATGTTCATTGGCAGTGTAAGTGCTCATCATAAGAGAAATCTCATCCAGTTTGTCAGGAAACGGAATCAAATATTTCCTCCCATGGAAGTCAGAGAGCTCAGTAGCAGCCCTCCCTAAGGTTTATGGTGAATGCACCCATTGAAATACTATCACTGACAGTACAGAGGTAAAAACCCAAAACCATAAATGTGGAAAAATAAAATTCTAAAATCAATACTTAGAGGAAATTCAAACCTCAAATGGATGCTCTTCCCCTACCAGAAAAAAAAAAAAAAAATGGAACCATCCTGGTAATTAGTAGATTGGCTAAAGACTAGAATAAAAATGGTACCAGGCATTTAGCCACAAAACATCATTACATCCTCTTATTAATGTTTCTTGAAAGTTTTAAAACCATCTGGTTTTACAGCTAAGTCAACCCAGAAGGGAAGAAAATTAAAGTTCCACCTGCTGCTTCTTAAATGTGTCCACCCTAGAAGTGATACACAATACTTTCCACTTGAATATTATTAGCCCCATCAAATCTCATGTGATTACTATCTTCCCACATGCATGGAAATAGAGCAAAGCTGGGTATTGGTATAGGCTTGTTACTATGACCAGACAAGACTTCGGGATTTGTGGAATTATATAAACCCACCTCTTTCCAAAGTACCTAACTATACCCTTGACTTACAGGAGAGTAGCCCCTTTAGCAAAGTATTCAAACTATGTCCATAATTATACTTGGGCCCAAGGGACTTAAAAGGACTTAAAGTGAATTGTGTACGTTAATAAGAACCCAAATTGTGATGAGGGATAATGAAAGGGAGGGAAGAAGGCATCTGGCATTTTTGAGTCAGTCTCAGCAGTCAGGACTAAGGACTGTCGGCAAATGATGAGACCACAAACAGTTTAGTGATTATTCCATAATTAGCATGGTCCTCTTCTACCACAAAAATGCTTAAAAAAAATAAAAAAGTTTCTGGAGTAGCATAAATTTCCAAGGAGTCAAATGTCATTGTTTCCCATTCTTACATCAATCAGCCTTTAAAGACATTGGCTTATGTAACTTCACAGCAGTCAATGAGTATTTGCCCTTCCTTATCAAGAATTCAATGACAGCTCCTTATCATGACTGATCCAGCATGCTCTCTCAAGTATATGAAAACATAGTTAAAATTGCCTGCATCCCATTCTTCTTCAAAATAGAAACCCTTCAAAATGGAAACTTCTTCAAAATAGAAATTTGATTTTTCTTTTATTTATTTATAGCTCTTTGCAAAATTTCGACTACCAGAATACAATCCTGAGAATAAAACAGAGTTTTTTTCTAGATGTGAAGATCATAAGACATAGTAGGAGACATTTCCTCAAACTGGTGGGTTTCAGTTGCTATTTTTTCTTTAAAAAAAGAAATAGAAGAATCCTAAAACAGGCAAGTGAAAATAACCAAATATGTAAATGAGTATTACAATCCTCCTAGTGAAATTCTATGTCCAGTCTTCCTTTAAATAGAATTCCATGTGAGAACAGCTGAAATCCTAACCTACTCCCAACTGGTTGTAGCATGATCTTTAAATCAAAACACAGGCAATCAACTTAATGTGTCCCAAAAGGTATGAGATAGGGTGCCTAGGTGGCTCAGTCGACTAAGTTTTTTACTTTGACTCAGGTCATGATCTCAAGGTTCGCAAGTTTGAGCCCCACATCAGGCTCTGTGCTGACAACACAGAGCCCACTTCAGATCCTCTGTCTCCCTTTCTCTGCCCCTCCCCTGCTTGTTGTCTCTCTCTCTCTCTCTCTCTCTCTCAAAAATAAATCAACATTAAAAAAAAAAAAAAAGTACTAGTGGGGCACCTGGAGTGGGTCAGTCCATTAAGCCTCTGATTTCAGCTCAGGTCATGATCTCATGGTTTGTGAGTTCCAGCCTCACATCAGGTTCTGCACTAAAAGTGCAGAGCCTGCGTGGGATTCTCTCTCTTCTCCCTCTCTTTCTCTTTCTCTGCCCCTCCACCTCTCTCTCTCTCTCTTTCTCTCTCTCTCTCTCTCACAGGCATGCACATGTGCTCTTTCTCTCTCTCAAAAATAAATAAAAATTTTTTTTAAAGATCCAAGATTTATAACTCTTAGTTTCAAAATCTGTGATGTTTCAGTGATCTTAAGTTAACAAATGCAAAATATAAAATCAACCTGTTTAAAACTTCACAAAACTAAATGTATAAATAAATAAGTAAACAAAAAGAATGAGTGGTATGTGCTAAATATCCTCAAAGTATTGCAACCTTTAGGAATGAATCTAAATTTCCTTTCCATAAAATTCAAGTGATACCAGCAGAGTTAAAATCATCTGTCTCACGCAATCATAAATAGCATGATAAATATGCTAGTCATTCTGTTTTTTTTCTCTTAAGGACTTAATGTTTCAGGAAACAATTAGGAACTGAAGCTAAACAATAATGTCTCAGAAAAAAAGGAATAGAGAGAGAAAGGAAGAGTATGCTGGCTAACAGTCCAACACAATGACTCATAAATGGATTAGTTTAATAATTCACTCAAAAAGCTCATTTTGATTTGTACATTGTGCTGAAATGGGTGTATTTGTTCTCTTTACAGTGATGATACCATCTTCAAAAATCTCAATCACAGACTTGAGAATTACGTCTTTTAAAAATATGATAGAGTTTCATAATGGTGCTTTGACAGAAAAGAGTTAAAGACTGAACAATCAAAAAAAATTATATGGATTAAGATAAAGGAGTGATAGTTTCAGTTTGAGAATATTCCTTATTCTCTTTTAGGAATTATACTAAAGTTTCTTATTATAGGTCTTTATAACAAGTTATTTTCTCTGTGTTCTAACTGTAACAAATAGACTTAAATTAAAGCTTATGGGATCTTAGTTAGATATCTGGAAAGAGCTGCTGACAGAGGGGTCTGTTAAGCCCTGAATATAAGTTTGGAAAATCTTTTCATTTATTAGGTTTTAAAAGGAGTGTGGAATGGCTTTTCCAACAGAATTTGCCTAAAGACAGAGAAGGCAGACTAGCTGACATTTCTGAAAACTTTTTCAGCATTAATTTTCTCTGATATGGTGATTATGTAATTAGGTACTTGGCATAAATATTTCCTTTATTGCTTTTCCTCTACTCTCAACTGTCATTACCATTCTTCACCATCTCTGAAAATTTTTTTTAAACAGTTTCAGTGCAGAAAAGATAATGAAATTCAATTATGTTGTGTACATGAATTTATTATATAGGGATATATACATTTCCCAATGAGGGAAATTAATAAGACTTTATGTGACTATCAGTATTTAGGGATATGTATATATACATACAGCGAGTGGTTAAAATAATTGAAGAGCTTCACTCATTTTCTATATCTCTGGATTTTTATTTTTATGCTCCATTTGGCCATCCTATTCATAATTTTCAAATAATATATGTATGAATTGGAGATTCAGCTTTGCACTTCACAGTAACTGATTTCCAGAGGCACCCAGGTGATTTTGTATACAAACAAAGTTGCTGCCTGTGTATTTCACTTGAGAAGTATCTTGGAAAATCTTTTATAATGCTGACTTGAGTTGGGTCTATTTAATTTGGTTTGGTCTCAGCTTTCATGAATTTTCTATTTGTGTCAGTGATTTTCAAAGCCCTTCTAGGATTTTTGTAACCTTCCCATCAGCCATGGAAAAGAATCTTGTTTGCTAAGGCTTTGTAAATTACTTTATGTCACACTCAGAGTGCAAAAGATTTTACCAGGCAGCCAGACCAAACTTACAGTCATTCAGACTACATTTGATTTCAACGATTCATCTACTATCTTGTATGTGATCGCTTGTTAAATGTAATCCACCTTTTCCAGAGAGTCTTTGGGTAAGTTTGTGGTAGGAAGTTCCATTATTTCAAATATCCTATGTAATCCTTTACTATGATTAAGTGCTTATTCCTGATCTAGGTAAATAAATCTATTCCACAAATTTCTGCCTGTAATCTAGAAGCTCATGATAAGAGTCTTCTTTTGCTCCTGAAATGTTATACATACACATGTCATATTTTAACTCACCTTCTTCTATCTCTTCTCTTCCTCCTAGTGAAATTATTATGCTCTTAGTTGATGTTTTTTCCTTTCTCTTTGGTAAAACCACAACTAATCTTTTCTGAGTACTCCCTAAGTAACAAAACTCCTATCAATCACACAGGTTCGATTTTGTCATTATTTCAATTCAGTGAATTTCACTTAACAATTGTTCTAGACATAACACCCTTTCCCTAAATATTCCCAGCCTGAATTCTGTATTCATTTTTAATTCCATTTTAAACTCCAATTTTTGTTGCTTTTGTCATAATTCTAAACACAGATGCTAATCTTTGGTGCTTTCTCTATATTTAAAAACTAAAAATTCAGGGGTACCTGTGTGGCTCAGTCAATTAAGCATCTGACTCTTTGATCTTGGTTCAGGAACTCATGGTTCGTGAGTTCAAGCCCAGCATTGGGCTCCACCATGACAGTGTGGACCCTGCTTGGGATTCCTTCTCTGCCCCTCTCACACTTACTCACTCTCTCAAAATATATAAATAAATTAAAAAATAAATAAATAAAGTAGGGGCACAGGTGGCTCAGGTCATGGTCTTGGTTGGGGTTTGTGAGTTTGAGGCTGTCAGCCTGTGCTGACAGCTCAGAGCCTGGAGTCTGCTTTGGATTCTGTGTCTCCCCTCTCTCTGCCCCTTCCTGACTCATGCTCTCTCTCTCTCTCTCTCAAAAATAAATATTAAGTTTTTTTTTTTTTAATTCAGCTGCGTAAATTTGAAGATCTAATTGGCTTTATTAAGCCATTCATGAATTAGGAACCCTCCCATCCAGCAGGTAGAGTGCTGAAGAGTTGTGCCAAATGGAAGGCTTTTATAAGAAGAAGGGTGGGGCAAGAAGTCATTAGCAGAAGAAAAGGAAGGATTGTTTCAAGCTGGGTTACTTTCCCTTAGGGGGAAGTGCAGGGAATGTTATAAGGTGAATAACTCCACCTTCCTTTAGGCAATGAAAAGTCACAAGGACAGAATCAATGAGTGGTGCTGATCGGAAAACTCCAGATTCATTGGCTTAAAATTCCACTTCTGGAGAGGTTGAAATTGCAACTACTTCTCAGTTTGCTAGCCGGGGGCAAGTGACTCCACCTTGGGCCTGTAGTTTTCTTTAGCAACAGTTAGATTCCTGCCATTCTGTCGTTGTATGCAATCCTTTCCAAATTGTGATCCACGTAAATCACAAAGTAGGTATGTCACCTATGGTCCCCCCAGCAAAGGGGGACAAGAAAGAATGCTGTTCCCCTTATTCCTCCCTCTGTAAATCAAATACGATGTCATCAAATATAGCTCTTCAGTCCAGAATGTTAGTTCCGGAACTATACAGCTGGAACAGTGATAGAGATAAATTGGGGAGAAGCCTTGTGAGAGAATGGCAGAAGTCAAAAATACTGAATAGGCCATAACATGCCTCCATGGCTTCTTCTCCTGCCACAGTCTTCAATTAGCATTTCAACAACCAGCTTATAAGTACAAAGAGGGAAAATGTGCATCAGGGATGATGCACAGCAAAAATGTAATTATGGTAGTAACAGAGCAATTCCCCGAGTGCCAAACAACCTAGAAAACGGAGGAGGCTGCTATAGGTAAATCCTTCCTAAAACGACTCCCCTAAACTTCACCCAAGTCATCCACTGGCGAATGAAGTCGGTTCTAACAGCCTCAGCTGCATTGTGTGTGCTCCTACATTCCTTAGGACATCATAAGAATCTTGGCTCGTTTAATTCCAATTTCTAATTTGTTAATATCACTAATTTTTAAAAGTTTATATTAAATGAACTCTGAATGTCAAATTTTCTAAAAGTTTAATTATCGAATGGCTGGTAAAAATCTGAAACAAATTTTATAGTAGATTTTTAATCTCTTTGTTTGATCAGGTACTTTTTTTTTTTTTGATCAGGTACTTTCTAATGTTTTCAATGATATTAAACAAGTTGCATACCTACAGACACTATTAAAAAACAGAAATGTTTCTCCAACTCCTATTAAGTATGAAAATGTGAGTTTTGTCCAGTATGAGAAAGACTAGTATATTTTGGATATATCTGATATTGAAAGGAAAAGTTATGAATTTAATTACTTGATGGAGCTGATAAGCAGATATGTATTCATCTTAGGTTAATCATTTTGATTCAGGCAGTAACTGAAAGAAATTTCTTACAACTCTAACTTGACATTGCTGAACTTGGCCAACTCAAAGAACCTGCTCCTCTCCCTCTTCTCTCCTCCTCCTTTTTAAATTTAATTTAATTTAATTATTTTTTTAACAACCCTTTAAAAACATAAAAATGAGTCTTAGCTTGCTAGCCCCACAAAAACAAGCTGCAGGCCCCATTTGTCCTGCCAGAACGAGCTATAGTTTGCTGACTCCTATATTAGATAGATCGTGATTATTTCCATTCCATTTTCCTTCCTCCATAAAAAGCTTACAGATACTTAAATTGAGAGGCTAATACTATCCATCAATATCGTGGAGTAAATAATTTCTCAAATTTAAAAATTTTTTTTAACTTTTTTTTTAATTTTATTTTTTGAGAGACAGGGAGTGAGCAGGGGAGGGGCAGAGAGAGAGAGAGAGAGGAAGATACAGAATCCAAAGCAGGCTCCAGGCTCTGAGCTGTCAGCACAGAGCCCAATGTGGGGCTTGAACCCATGAACATGAGATCATGACCTGAGCTGAAGTCAGATGCTCAACTGACTGAGCCACCCAGGTACCCCTATAATTTCTCAGGGGAGCCTGAGCAGGGAAATATTTTCAACGTTTATAACTCATGTCCAGAGAAATTCAATTACACTGTTCCTTTATCATTTAGCACATGGAACATTTTTATGTTACTTCTCTGTTAATATGATAGGAAAAGATAGGATTCAGTTGGCAGAGAGGAAAAGATTAGGACCTGAGGTCCCTGGGTGGGGAAAAACACATTTTGGAACATTGGGAGTGTCTCACCACATCAAACCCCCTCAGGAGTAAGGCTCCTCTTAAGAACATAACAAGACACCATCTATCCCCCACTCAGGTTCCCCTCAGGAATTTGACAAAAGACCTGACTAAAACTAAGTAGACCATGAAACATATGACCCACAAGGGATAGTATGGCCATTGACCACCCCTCATACTATGGAAACCAACCCATCAGGAAAGACAACCCAGCACCTAGAGTTACCCAGCCAATAAGAGTAGAACCTGAGAAGGAACCAGGTAGGGGGATTAGAATCATACAAAACAAGGACCCTTGCCTATAGTCCCTGGACATTCACTTTCAAATGCCCCCTCTCTGTAAAGAGAGTTTTAATACTATACTTCCTATCTGATCTTAAATTCTAATATAAACTTTTTCCTACTGCTCATTTTGTGTCCACCTCTTCATTCTTCTAAGCCATGAGACAACAAATCCCAGATATTGAGGTAAAAAGTACTGCAACATTAAGATTTCTTTAGAAAGCTTTTGTGTTAATTTGACCATTCTCTACAGAGTTTACATACAATGTATTCACAGAAAAGATGACTGTAAAATATATTAGTTTCTAATATTTGGTCATTTATTCATCACAGTGTAAGGTACTGGGAATAGTAGGTTAAATATCACCAAGTATCTGCTTTTTCCACAGACTAGTAGAAAGGATAGACAGGTAATAATTAAAATATTTAAGCTAAAGAATTTGAAATTTAAGCAGGGCTTGGATACATTTTCAAGTGGCCAGGTGCATGAAACAGAAACATATATTTATCTAGGACCCAGAAAAGAGATGTGGCCTAAAGAGATATATTTGGGACTTTTCAGTGTATATATGAGCTAACATTTTATACATACACAAGACCCCTCAAGGAGAGGACATAGAGAGAATAGTGGCTGGAGGGACAATACCTGGAAGAAAAGGAAATGGTACACAGGAAGTCTAAACAAGAAAGGGTTGCAAAGAAGGCATGATCAACAAGTTTCAGGGCTTCAGGGAGCTCAAGTAAGATAAGGCTGGAAAGTGGCATTAGAATTTGCCAGTTGGGAGCCATCTCAGTGAGAAGACTCTGGGGAATGATGAGTGCTAACTGTGAGACATTGCATTAAGATAGTGATTCTCACATGAAAATCTGCTAGGGAGCATTTTTCAAAATTGAAGTACCTTGTTCCCAAAGGAAATATCAAAATGCAATATGGTAAAGAAAATATGTTTTAAAATAAGCTTTCCATTGTTCTGCTACCTGCCTTCCTCACAGGGTGAAAACTAATGGAAAGTGGAGAGCTTGAGACAGCAAGTGTATCTTATTTTTTGAGAACCATGGCTTTGTTAGAAAGAAAAGAGATAAAACCATAGTGAAAGGGGAAGATGGGATTTAGGAAGAGCTTGGTTGGTTGATGTTTAGGTTGAGAAAGCTTGGAGAGCTACTAAAAGAACAGAAGCTGAAGATAAATGATAGGGAAAAGGACTCAGTGTCTTGCCCTGTCCCTAAGGCAGTGAGAAGTGATAAAATCCAGAGTAAAGGCAGAAGGGCATGTTAAAAGGTTTTCATACATGAGAAAACAATTTGTTAAGCAAGCAAATTTGCACAAAAACTTCTACGCAGCTTCAGTACTAAATTCCTCCACTTTAAGTTACATCTGTTTGAGAAAGGAAACTGAAAGGATGGAGGTGTCACCAGCTAGACCCCGAGATCTGACCGTTACTGCCCACCTGCTTGTATTCACCGACCTTTGTCTCACATTTTTCCTTAAACTCTTCTTTCCAGCCATCTCTTCACTCAGGCAAATGGAAAGCTGCCCCTCTGAGTGATAGAGACTGCCTTGATGAGACATCCAGCCATCTCTTCACTCAGGCAAATGGAAAGCTGCCCCTCTGAGTGATAGAGACTGCCTTGACGAGACCTCCAGCCAGCCCAAGACCATCCATGGCACAAGCCTCATTTACATAACATACAATATGTGTATAGGAATGTTTCCTTAAGGCACATGCATGCCACCTGTGCCCACCTCTTATCCCCTGACAAGGCATCCCTATCTAAATATTTATCCTAACCCTAAATAAAAGGAACCCATCCACCTTTTCTCAGAGAGTCAGGGCTTTGGAAGCCATTCCCCGTGATCACCTAACATGCTGCAAATAAAGTTTTTTTACAAGAGAACTCACCTGGGCAGCTCCTGTGATTCACCAGGAAGAGAACTCATGTTGTTTCAGTTACAGAGGGGACAAAAAGCAGATTATAGGCTGATATGTATAATGGATTTCTATTCCTTATTTCTCACTGTATTATAGTATTTTGGGGTCATAAGGGGAAAGAAAAGTTATTGGTTTCATTTGGAAGATGACGCATAGAAGAAGCAGAGGTGAAGTTCACAGTCTGGACACCAATAATGAAATTAACAAGAACAGCTCATATGCATAATCTAAGTATTTCATTAACTAAATGACATCAAAGCTGTGAGTCCTGATGCAGTAGACTTGGTGACAAGTGTGGCACTCTGGAATACCACTGAGGATATGTAGACAGAAGGTCGCTGACAGATGTTTTGTAATCAAAGGAAATATTTAAATAAAAGTTTTTGTTTTGTTTGTTTTGTAGTCATCTGACAGATATCAAACATTTTATGGAAGAACTAATATTGCGAGTGTTAAAATTTAATAGTTTTCCCATTAATGCTGTTTAAGTGATATTTCAAGATCTAGCATATATTTGGAATATGTAGATTTTGCCTATAAAGTGTTAATTCACTTGAGAAAATAGGATCTATGTCTTTGTACGACCTACAAGTCCACATGGAGAAAATAAACCACTAATATAATGATGGAGTATGTCCAAGTGCCATTTAGAGGCTGGTCAAGCACCTTGTAGGTATATGGCCCTTAAAATTCACATGGGGTGAGGTTATTGGGAAAAACAGGAAGGGATTCTAGAACTGATACAAATCGTACAAAATATGTGATTATTCAAAGCTCCCACACTGCAGACTACTTCAAGGGAGAGATGCTACTCCAGTTCTCCTTCCTTTAAAACATTAACTCATGTTTTCAGCCAAGTGGCAGCACTGAATCAGTGTGTGATTATGGGCATTAAACATTCTGTGTGCCATTTAAGCACCTTCAGCATCAATTTTGCAGCTGGCAAACTATTGCTATTTATGTTTTCAGCACATTTGAAATAATCTGGAAGTTATTTTACTTCCATTAGACATTAAGAAAAGAACCAAATGTAAAATCATTACTTTGCCAATTTACTGTGAAACCCAAAGGAAATCTCTCAAATGTATCATTTATTGAATGTAAAAATGAAAAAAGAAAGCAATTCTTGAAACTAGTTAACAACATTTTGGTCAGGTAGATTTATCAAAAGTATATTAAGGATTGGGAGACTTTTCCCATTTATATTGCTATAAAAATAGCATAAAATAGCTGATTAAATATCTCCTATATGCCAAGTATTATTAGTGATGTTATATTCCTTTTAATACTAAAAACCCAGCAAGGGAAGCGTGATCTCTATTTTACACATAAGGAAAACAAGTCTGCAACTCATTAAATTAGTGATAGCCGAGATCCCAATACAGACTTTGGAACTCAAAACCAATGCTCTTATATTCTCAAGTGAGACCCTTTGGGGATTCAGATATATATATTTAAAACTCTGAAGATAACAGATACCTATATACACAACAGAATAAGATTAGAGTTAAGATTCCTTAGGTAAATTCCTCAACTTTCTTACCTCTTATTGTGTGAGAGGTGACAAGGTACAACATGTGAAGCTTCTGAGGTCTGATTATCAGTATAGTCTAAGCTGTTTCAACTGCTTATCAAAGCGCCACAAATCAGTTCTCACTCCTCCACCTCTCCTGAGTTTTGTTTTCCCTGTTTTGTTTGAGCTGAGCATTGCTGGAGGAATATTTAGAAGCATAAAGATTTGATCCACTATAAATTTATCTTATTAAGCATCATCCAGATCCTGAATATTAATTGTCATCCTTCTATACCTCCTTTCTGAAATTCTCCTAAGCCCCAAGACTACATTTCACTTGAAGACTAATTTTCACTTGAAGCTTCCCATTGTGTACCTCTTTACCTTATATTGGCTCCTTCCTTGATCATATATTCTGAGCTCCAGGTTTTACCTTTCCTATTTCAGTAACTCACTTTCCCTATATATCTGTGGATAGATGTCTGCTATCTTCCTTCTCTCCACAGGTAGACAAGATGACCTACCTCTCCTGACTCAGCTTAACTTGTCTTCAACAGCTGAGGCAACGTGTTATTATATTTTTCCTTTTCAGAGATTCAGTCTGTTCCTCTTCACTGAATTCTTCTACCTCCATTAATTCTTTACCTTCTCCCTACTTTCTTAATAAAGTGAACTTTTAATTCTCACAGTTTTACTAGAATTGCTCTCTTGGAGGCCCTTAAAAGGTAGTTTTCTTACCAAATCCATTGGAAGTTTTTCTCCATTTCTTCAGCATTGTTACTATATCTGATTCTGTTGACTTCTTTTTTTTTTTAATGTTTATTTATTTATTTTTTTTTTTTTTTAATTTTTTTTTTCCAATGTTTATTTATTTTGGGGACAGAGAGAGACAGAGCATGAACGGGGGAGGGGCAGAGAGAGAGGGAGACACAGAATCGGAAACAGGCTCCAGGCTCTGAGCCATCAGCCCAGAGCCTGACGCGGGGCTCGAACTCCCGGACTGCGAGATCGTGACCTGGCTGAAGTCAGACGCTTAACCGACTGCGCCACCCAGGCGCCCCAATGTTTATTTATTTTTGACAGAGAGAGAGAGAGAGACAGAGCATGAGAGGGGGAGGGGCAGAGAGAGAGAGGGAGACACAGAATCCAAAGCAGGCCCTAGGCTCAGAGCTGTCAGCACAGAGCCCAACGCAGGGCTCGAACTCACAGACTGTGAGATCATGACCTGAGCCGAAGGTGGATGCTCAACCGACTGAGCCACCCAGGTGCCCATCTGTTGATTTCTTCTTACAGCTTGAAATTAGTTTTTTCCTTGGTTTTTCTGGTCTTAAAGAGGCTCCTGGCTTTCCCTATTTAGATTATTCAAGAAAAGTGTGGCTACCTTGGGCTGTTGTCTTAAGAAAAGTTGATCTCTTCTGGGCGACTTTGAGATCAGTAGCTTCCTGTTTCTCTTTCAGATCACTGCTTCCTTCTTCAAAAGGGTGAGAGAGTCTCTTTATTCTCAAGCCCTAATGCCTTTGCTCTTCTGTCAATTAAGCTTCTCAGGCCATTTACTGAAAACTTCAGAATGAGGGCAACACAATGATTAAGAGTGAGAATTTTTTTTTATTGAAGCACAATGGACATACAATGTGATATTAGTTTCAGATGTACAACATGTTGATTTGACCATTCTATAGATTACTCAATGCTCATCATGGTAAATGTAGCCTGAGAATTTAACAGTGACCTCCTAAATTAGTTTTGCTTCTCTTCTAAAACAGCTGAATCAACTAGATTATATATGAGAAGAAAATTTTACTGATTTGAGTTTGTCTTCTTTGTGTTATTAAACGATTGAAGATTGCAACAAGCAAGGAAACTTCAAACAGTAAAGAGTTCTGAATAATCTACAAACTAAATAATAATACCTTGAATCTTTGGGTTAGTCATTCAGCCATAATTGATTTTGTTGACAAATGTGTAGTCAGTAAAAAAAATGTTTCTAAAGATCATAAAGTAGTTAGAACATGATATTAATTTAATTCCAAGTGAAAAAACTATTAAAAACGTATCATTAAAGATACATAAAATAAGCTAAAGACAAAAAATACTTTAAAAAATTTACAGAGGGGTGCCTGGGTAGCTCAGTAGGTTAAACATCCGACTTTGGCTCAGGTCATGATCTCACAGTTCATGAGTTTGAACCCTGAGTTGGACTCTGTGCTGACAGTGAGGAGCCTGCTTGAGATTCTCTCTCTCTCTCAAAATAAATAAATACATTAAAAAAATACTGAAATATCAGCAAGAATTAAGTACTATAGTTTTCTTTAATATTCACATATTTGTTTTATAAATTTTCTTTTTTTTCCTAAATTTTTATTTTAGAGAGAGAGAGAGAGAGAGTGTGTGTGTAGGGGAGAGGGACAGAGGGAGAGAGAGCACAAGAGAATCCCAAGCAGCCTCATGGAGCCTGACAGGGAGCTCTATCCCACAACCCTGGGATCATGACCATGACCTGAGTTGCAATCAAGAGTCAGACCCTCAACTGACTGAGCCACTGAAGTGCCTCTAAATTTTCTTTAAGTTTACTTATTTATTTTGAGAGAGAGAGAGAGCAGGGGAAAGGAAGACACAGAGTGAGAGAGAGAGAGAGAGAGAGAGAGAGAATCCCAAGCAGGCTCCACACTGTCAATGCGGACCCCAACACAGGACTCAAACTCCCAAATCAAAGATCATGAACTGAGCTGAAATCAAGAGTCAGGACACTCAACTAACTGAGCCACCCAGTTGCCCCTGTTTGCTTGTTTTAAAGGAAAGATTGGTTTTATTTTATTTTATTTTATTTTATTTTATTTTATTTTATTTTATTGTTTTATTTTTTGCTTATTTTTGACAGAGAGCATGTGCATGTTCACTAGCAGTTGAGGGATGTGCAGAGGCAGAGGGAGACAGAGGATCAGAAGCAGGTTTTAAAACACAAGCAAGGGGCACCTGGGTGGCTCAGTCGGTTGAGCATCTGACTTCGGCTCAGGTCATGATCTCACGGTTTCTGGGTTCAAGCCCCACATTGGTCTCTGTGCTGACTGCTCAGAGCCTGGAGCCTGCTTTGGATTCTGTGTTTCCCTCTCTCTCTGCCCCTTCCCTGTTGGTGCTCTGTCTCTCTCTCAGAAATAAATAAACATTAAACAATTTTTAAAAATTAAATAAAAAAGAAACAAGCGAAACTCAAATGGAATTTCCCATCAAATAACTTGTTCTCAACTGGATAACTTAGACACAACTTCTCCATGGCTCCTGACACTTAACATGTGTCACTTACTTTCTTCAACAAGCTAAACTAAGAAGCAATTTTGAACACACATTATTAGGGCTATCCCCGTGCTTTTTATCTTTTAGGCAACGAGAACCACATTGAATTATTTTTTAACCCATCCACACAAGTTTTATGAGCTTTTTAGGATGTGCTGTATGCACTTTAATAAATAAGTAGCCAACTAATGATATTTTTCTAATGCTTAATGAATCAAACAATAAAATACCACTAGTATGTAATAAAGTGCAACTTCACAAAGTCTGCCTTTTTCTTTTTTGCAGCCAGAAATGCATGCTGAAATATTTATCTTTTTAAAGACCAGCATTTAAATATCTAAAAAGTCACTACGAAAGTGAAATAATCTCTACAAAAGTGAAAACACTGCATGTGATAGAAATACATCTCCTAGACAAAAAGCCCCCCATCACCACTGAAATAACATGATAAATCTGTGATAAACAGCAATGACAGATGCAGGCACTTTCCAAAACAATGCAAAATGTGGATTTCAGGGACATGTAATTTAATTTGCATCCCGGGGGTATATTTTCATCTTCTTGTCAAAGAATTTACATTCATAACCTGCCACACTCAATTACAATAAAGAGAAGTCTGTGATGTGTTTGTGTTTCTTTCTTTCTTTCTTTTTTTTTTTTAACCAGGAAACATACAACGATAACTTTGGAGTGCTGACCATAGTAAGCAAATAATTTGAAATGTTTCCCCTGTCATGCTAGCAAAGTAAATAATCCAATTTGCAAATTCCAGAGGTTTGGGGGATTACAGCAGTACTAATGTTTTGGACCACAGGTCCCTGTCGACTCATACCTTTTCAAATCAGTGTTTTTGAAACCCTACCCCTACTTCTCCCTTTCCACATAAATATTTGCACATACTGAAACAATGAGATTCCTGGCATACCCATAGGTCTTCTTAATCTCTCTCTTTTGTTCTGCTTCTGTTCTCTGGCAGAATGAGAGAAAGGGATTTTTTTTCCTTCGGTCTTCATTTTAGTATAGCTTTTAAAAACTGAACGTTATTTACATTTCCTTTGAAATTGCTTTTTCAATTCATCACATTGTTGTGTGTTGATTTCCTTTAAGTTTGTATGCAGCTAAACATGGTCTACAAATTTTCTCTGGGCAGAGTGGATGCAATGTTGTCCAAACTTGATCCTTCCTCTTGAATTATAACTGATGTATTGACATTTTATTAAACCCTCCCAAGTAGATCACATTATTCATAATCCTTAGAGCTATACTGTCCAACACAGTAGCCAATAGCCATGTGTAGTTATTTACATTTAAATTTAAAGTTTTTGCAATGTGGGGTGCCTGGGTGGCTCAGTCTGTTAAACATCTGACTCTTGATCTTGGCTCAGGTCATGATCTCACATCACTGTTCATGAGTTCAAGACCAGCATTGGGTTCCATGCTGACAGTGTGGAGCCTGCTTGGGATTGCCTCTCTGCCCTCTTGTTCTCTCTCTCTTTCTCTCAAAATGAATAAATTAAAAAATAAAGTAAGGGCACCTGGTGGCTGAGTCGGTTAAGTGTCCGGCTTCGACTCAGGTCATGATCTCGCAGTTTGTCAGTTCAAGCCCCGTGTCAGGCTCTGTCCTGACAGCTCAGAGACTGGAGCCTGCTTCAGATTCTGTGTCTCCCTCTCTCTGCCCCTCCCCAACTTGTGCTCTGTGTGTGTGTGTCTCTCTCTCTCAAAAATAAATAATAAAATATTAAAAAATAATAAAGTAATTGCAATGAAGTATAATTTAATTATAACTAAATATAATTATATTAAATATAATTTAAAATTTAGTTTCTCAGTTGCACTACCCACACATCAAGAGCTCAACCACCATATGTGGCTAGTGGCTATCATATTGGACAGCATAGATATTATAGAACATTTCCATCACCACACAAAGTTTTGTTGGACAACATTACTTTAGAGGAAGTGTCATAAAATGAGGAACTACAAAGCTGGCCTTCTTGAAGTGAATGAGGTCAGAGGTTTTTTGTTCCTTACCTAATGTAGGAGGTGCAAAATATACCAGGTAGAATGTGTTGATTATTATGTAGGTGGAAAACAAAACTGCCATGGTAAAATTTATTTACCAATACACATTACACAAAAGGGAAAACAAAACATCCAAGCGATTGTATACATACATTCCCTGCTCCTGATTAAAACTCTGATTCTTTTAAATAATCCTTGGTAATACTGAGGCTCATTCAATCCTAATTTATTACACACCCACTATGAACAAGTTGAATCTGCACATTTTGTTTTAGAGGAAAAAAAAATTGAGAAAACGTCCTCCATTCTGATTGGGAAGATAGTCATGTACTTAAATATAGCATAAGCAGGGGCATACTCAGGCTTTGTAGGGCCTTGAAACTCATGCAATTTGGAAAACACTTAAAAAAAAAAAACAAGTGAACCTCTCTCCCATTGTAAATACATAAAATCATGATCACATGAACATCTTGGGAAGGCTACTCCCAGAATTTTGGAAGGATCCTGTACAAGGTAGGGTTCCTGAAGTTTGAGCCTCATTAATTTACTGTAAAGCCACTTCTGAGTATGAAACAATATAACAAAGGACTATCTGCAGACAGCAGGAGAGATTAAAAGTAACTAAAAGTACCATGAAAGAGTAACTAGAGATGGCATTTTCACAGAAAAAGGATTGGGAAAAACGAAAACCACTTTGTATTTTTAAAATGATAGTGGTTGCTCTTGGTGTGAGGAATACTTGAGGGCAGAAAAGACTGGTTCCCTATTTTACTTTTTAAATTTCTCACAACTTTTACATTCTCATATTTACATTGAAAATATTCTGTGTAACTTGTGTTTAAAAAATAGAGTCTGCCCCCCCCCTTTTCTTTAACACACACACACACACACACACACACACACACACACACATACACACATAGAAACATAATACCTGAAGTAAGCATTGAAGACTGATGTGATAAAAGACGGCAGAGCGTCTTTAGCTCAGGCCGCTGTAACAAATCCCACAGACTGGGTGGCTTCTACAGCAGACATTTGTTTCTCACAGTTCTGGACGCTTGGAAGTCTGAAGTTGGGATGCCACCATGGTGAGGTTCTAAAGAGAGCCCTCTTCCTGGCTAGCAGACAGCTGCCCTGCCTTCTTGTGGTATCCTCAAATGGTGGGGGAGGGGATGAAAGTGTAGGAGAGATCTGGTATCTTCTTAAAGGACACTGATTCCATCATGAGGATTCTCACCTCATGACTTCATCTAAATCTAATTACCTCTCCAAAGCCCCATTTCCTAATATCATCACACTGGGGCTTCCACAGACATTACGGGGGTTACAAACATTCAGTCCACATCAGAGAGGGTCAATCTGGAAGCAGGGGATAGAATTTGCAAGGATATGAAGTGAAAGGTAAGGAGAATATTCTAAAGTAATGCTGTATTCATGCCTCCCTGGTTCCAAATCACAAAATTCTCCACATGGGCATAATATAACCCCCATCTGCAATCTCATCTTGACATCCTCAAGGGTCGTCAAGCTATAAACAATTAAAAAAATAAAGATAAACTATATATCCTTATACATATATTCTTTTCCAGTCCTTGTGTCATCCTTAGCCTCTTTCAGGTATGTGTATTAATTTTTTTTTCTTTTTCGTGACATGAAGTAAAGATATACAGTGAAAAATACTGCAAGTTCCAAAATTTAGCTAAATGAATATTTTGAATAAAGGGTATCATAAATCTTTTCTCTGGGAGTTTTGAGAGAGACGAGAGAGAGCACGAGCAGGGGAAGGGCAGAGAGAGAGGGAGACAGAGGGAGAGAAGCAGGCTCTGTGCTGATAGCAGAGCCCAATGTGGGGCTCAAAATCACAAACCTGAGATCATGGCCTGAGCTGAAGAGAGACACTTAACCAACCCACTCAGGTGCCCCCTGAATCTCTTAATTCAAGGTTTAATTCAAGAACTCCAGTTATTTTTCATCTGGAATACTGATAGTCCCCAAGCAGGATCAAGATTTCAACTATCAAAAGTCATTCTATCAATGTTTGTGAAGCAATGACGTTAGCCAAGACACTCTCCTACAGTATGAATAGAAAACAATAAAACATAGTCCTGCTCTTCAAAAAGTCACTGTTAATTAGGGAACAGGAACTAAATGGGCAATTATGGGATAGAGTGAGAGAGCCTGTGATAGATAGATGTTAGCACTCTGCATTTCTACAACAAGGTGTGCTACTGAGCTCACCAGACAATGAAATAAGTAAACCAGGCAAAGAAATATTAAAGGTAAATTATAATACAAGATGCTGACCACATTTTTTCTTGAATATTAATTCTTACAATCATAACTTTACATAACATATTTATTGTATATCCATATTTTGGAAAGAAATCGTTTCTTGTTCATAGAATGGAATTGTCTTCACAAATTTCAGTGTTCATTAAAAAACATGTTGTTCTACCAAAACCATTGATAACTTGAACTGCTCCCACCAAAACTAGAATTGCAAAGCGCGCTCTTCCTGACTGACAGGTTTCCACAAAATTTACATGTAACCCAAATAGCGTATGTTTTGGCTTTAGGCTCAGCCCCTTTCCCTTCTTCTATTAGAAGTCCAGATGCACCAAATAAATTGTGAGTCTTGTCATTTTATTGGAAACATTTGTGGTAAAGGAGAAGCATCACATTTCATGGATCACGGTATTTCCCTAGGAAAAAAAAGAAAAGAAAGAAAAGAAAAGAAAAGAAAAGAAAAGAAAAGAAAAGAAAAGAAAAGAAAAGAAAAGAAAAGAAAAGAAAAGAAAAGAAAAGAAAAGAAAAGAAAAGAAAAGAAAAGAAAAGAAAAGAAATATATATATATATGAATCTTCTCCCAAAATACTTGTCTTAATTACCATCACTGTGTCCGCCCTCTTTTCTTCTGACCCACCATGCAGCAGAGCACAGCTCAAACTTACTCTTTTCTTCCTTTTCCATTCAGAGTATCTTCTTCTTCATCCGAAAATATAGGACACAGACTATAGGATGATCACTTATCAACCTTACAGATAGCTTATTAAATATCTTTTCAAATATCATCTGCTGGGATAGTAACTTTTCCTAATACCCATACCACAAAGATAGGTCTAATTTAATTAAGCCTTCTAAATATATAGGTCTTTCTAGCCCTATAACTCTACATTATTAGAAAAAAGGAATAATAATAATAGCTAATATTAATAAATATTTCTTAGATGCCAGGTACTATTCTAATAGTTTTGTATAAGTAATATCATGTAGTCCTTAAGCCAGGCTTATGATCTATATAGGATATCCACCTTTAGCAAATCAGAAAATTGAAGCATAGATGAGAAGCAACTTGGCAAGTTGACTCAACTAAGTGGCAAAGCTGTGACTTTGACCAGAAGCTCAGGTTCCAAAGCACAAGGAATCACTTTGTCACAGGGCCTCAGCCACTAGCTGAACCCTCAGTTGTATTCTAATTTAGTAAGGGACAATTAGAAAAAAATTATATAGACTCACAAGGAAAATGTGCTTTATATACTGCACTTCTGTGTAAGAAAAGGGATTTCAAGGGGTGGCTCGAAATCCTTGCACAGGGAAACTAGGCATTGAATCAGTTGAGCAGTCTAGTTAAATAAGAAAGGGGTGGGGGGAGGGTGGAAATCACAGGATTTCTGATAATCTACAATATTTGACATTAAAGGATATGTTCTTTTTTGTTGTCTTTATGCTATTTAATTAATATATGATAGCTCCCAATTAAGGCAAGCACAGTGCTTTTATATTCTTTTCTGTCTTCCCAAATGTTAAACATAATTTTTCACAAAGGTAAAAAAATCCATCAATGTCAAAGGAAGAAAAGACAGATGACAAAAGTAGAGTTATAAGAAAGTAAACATCAGCATAACTGGCATTTGTTCACCATTTTGTTTGAACCATCCCTCTCAGAAACTTTTATACTTTGTACCCGTTTGGAGGAATATAATTTTTCAAGGTGCTTTCTTCTACTTTTTCTCTTCCAGATGCTCATTTCTGTATAGTTCATTATTCATAATTTTTCTATTATGATATGAAATGGAAAAATAAATGAGATGAAATTAAGACTAAACAATTTTACCACTTAGAGTTGATAGAAAGTTCACTGAGGACAAAGGGAAATGTAATTGGACAAAATCAGATTTTGAGAATTTTCCTGTGTATTGTAATTATACACAGTTATTTTTAAAACACAATGCTTAGGAGTGTCTGGGTGGCTCAGTCTGCTAAGCGGCTGACTTGATTTTACTCAGGTCTTGATTCCAAAGTCTGTGGGATCAAGCCCCATGTCAGGCTCTGCGTAGCACAGAGCCTGCTTAGGATTCTCTCCTTCCCTCCCTCCCTGACCCTCCGCAGCTCATGCCTGTGCTCACGCCCTCTCCCTGTCTCTCTCTCTCTCAATATAAACAAACATTTAAAAAGAAAACCCATGATGCTTAAGTACACATAGCTCTTTTCATTTTGACAACGTGAAACCACATATATTTCTGATTTTTTCCTCTGGAGAAACTTACAAAATGCTCTTCAAAGACATCAAGGAAAAACTGAACAAATGGAGAGCAATTCATTAGCAACTACAAATATCATAAAGTGGAATATTTTCCCCAAATTAATCCAAATTTAAATGCTACTTCAGACAATTAAGTCTTAAGTCTAGTGTGTTCTCTCTTAAACTTGGCTTGACCAGATATTGCTGCATAACCATAAGCTTCTAAAAGCAATTAGAAAAAGAGATCACTTATAATTAAATATAAACTTATCTTTCCCTCAAAAATGTTCCCTTTTATTAATTTATTAAATCATGTGACAATATTTATTGAATAACTGTTTTGCATCAGCCATCATGTTTAGATACTAGACATAGGTTGAGACTCTGGTGAACTATGAACTCATGACCCCTGGTTTACAAATCCAGCGGTATAACTGCTATCAGCCAAAGGAGGTGGTAAAGCTAATAATTATTCATTGTTTGAGCTTCTGGGAGAAAATCTTTATAAATCTGAGAAGGAGTTATCTTTACACACTTCATTCTTCTTAATGGCATAATAATAATTTCAAGCATTATTATTGTTATTATTCTCTGTAATTGTGTAATAATCATGATACCTTATTCCTAACTCTCCAGAGAGATGAGGAAAAACTCCACTGGGAAGATGATGAGAGAGATTAGACCAAATGGTCTTGATAAATTTTCTATTGTAATTTTAAACAAAGCCCTAGACACCATCTGACTAATTGCAGATATTTCTGGAAAGCTTGAAGGTCTCCAAATAATTAGATTGGGAAGAGGGAGGAAATCGGTTAGGAAGCTGATATCTCCCCGGACACTGCTACAAACTGGCAAGTGGCCGAAAGGCTGCGGTGGCTCTGGCAGATTGAGTCCCAGGAAGCCCATCTCAGAGGCTAATTTGGTCTCAGATGCAATAGCATGTCTGCCCAATTGGGGAAAGCATTTTGGCCGTGAGAAGCATTTCAAGCAAAGATTCATGGAAGAAAGAGGAAACTTGAAATTAAATTTAAAATGTATTTGTTATGAGCTGAACAAACAACAGTGTACTAACCAAAATGCTCTGTCATTCTTCATCAGTAACTGTTACATTCAAATTCCTTTGCTAAAGAATAAAAAGCATCCAGGGGACTGGTAAATCTTTATTTGCTTCATTAAGTCTGCTGAAAACAGAACCAAACCAAAGTTGATAAAGGGATCCTATGAAGATATGGCTATCATCATTATTCTCATCTGACAAAACATTCTGATACAGTAAAAAGAAAGTGGATAGAAATATCTTTAAATATAAGGAAGAGATAATGATAAATATCAACATTGGCAGCAGGCAGGATGTTTTAGCTACAACATCTAAAGGAGAGAAAACGTTCTCCCTTGCCGACAGTCTCCATTTCTTTATTTAAAATGCTGACTTAATTGCATAGATCCATTTCTTCCTGATAAAAAAACTGATACTTGACTTTTATAACAGCCACTGCAGAGTGATATGGAAATCTGGCTTTTATATTTAATAGTTTCAATACATACTATTAGAGCCTAGATTCTAGAGTCTTTGCATATTTCAACATAGGTGTATTTGCTTCCAAGAACTGACATAACAAACTACCACAACTCAGAAATATATTCTCTCACAGTTTTGGAGGCTAGAAGCCCCAAATCAAGGCCCGATATTGCTGCTCCTTTGTGAGTTCCACGGGAGAATCTTTCCTTACCTCCTGCTAGCTTCTGGTGATCACTGACAACCTTAGGCTTCCCTAGACTTGCAGCTGTTTCGCTCTAATCTCTGCCTTTGTCATCTCATGGCCTTCTCCCTTCTGTGTGTGTCTGTGTGTTTACAAATCTCCCTCTTATAGGATCACCAGTCAATGGATTTAGGGCCCACCCTAACCCAGGACAACTTCATCTTAACTTGATCACATCTGCAAAGACCCTATTTTTAAATAAGGGCACATCCAAGGCAGCAGGGGTTAGGATTTGAGCATATCTTTTCAGGAGACACAATTTAACCCTTAACAATATGTTCAATGCAGCTCTGGATTCTCTGAACCTTGAAGGCAGGGACAGATGAGGGAAATGGCTATCAGAACAAGAGCTATTTATTCAATTTAAAAAATGTAATCATAGGGGGCCTGGGTGGCTCAGTCTGTTGAGCGTCCGACTTTGGCTCAGGTCATGATCTCAGGGTTTGTGAGTTTGAGCCCCGCATCCAGCTTTGTGCTGACAGCTCCAAGCCTGCTTGGGATTCTGTGTCTCCCTCTCTCTCTGCCCCTTCCCCACTCTCTCTTTCAAAAATAAATAAACAATTTTTTAAAAGGGCTTTAAAAATGTAATCATGAGGTTACAAGGAAGGAAATCTTCCCATATTTTCATGCAGAACAAGAGCGGACTGGCAATGCTGTGAATCCTCACATCCTCCATATAAGAAAAGTAAAGTGGTGTATATACATCCAGGTCTAGCCACAAGTTCCCAGCAGGTCATGAAATGTTATGCCTAGACTCTGGAAATAAGGGTAGGGGATAATACTGGGGAACAGAAAAGAAGTCTGTTATGCCTGTCTCACAGAAAAGGAAACTGAGGGGCATCTGGGTGTCTCAGTTGGTTGAGCGTCTGACTTCGGCTCAGGTCATGATCTTGCCTGTGAGTTCAAGCCCCGCGTGGGGCTCTGTGCTGGCAGCTCTGAGTCTGGAGCCTACTTGGGACTCTGTGTCCCTCTCTTGCTCTGCTCTTCCCCTGCTCATGCTTGCTCTATCTCTCAAGAATAAATAAAAAATTAAAAAAAAAAAAAAAAGAAAGAAAGAAAAGAAAAGGAAACTGAAGAAGGGCGCCTGGGTGGCTCAGTTGGTTAAGCCTCCGACTTTGGCTCAGGTCAGGCTCCAGCCCTGCCTCAGGCTCTGTGCTGAGAGGGCTTGGAGCCTGGAGCCTGCGTCAGATTCTATGTCTCCCTCTCTCTCTGCCCCTCCCCCATTCATGCTTCATGCTCTCTCTCTCTCTCTCTCTCAAAAATAAAATAAATATTATTTTTTTTCTTTAAAAAGAAAAGGAAACTAAGAAACAGAGAGGTTACAAATGCTGTCCAAGGAGCCAAAAGGTGGCAGGATTGGGATTCAAATTTTTTGTCTAGTCCCAGAGTTTTTATGTTCTTCAAAATTATTTTTCCTCTTAAAGAGCTGGTTCAAAGGAAATTCTTCTAGCCCTATATAGCAATACAAAATCAGCTGTTCCTTATAAGCTAATACACCCAAGTCCTTTTGCCTGTACCATCCCTGGGCATCTAATTCTCCAGGAAATCTTTTCATAAGCTATGATCACTGAGGTTCAATATTTCTGTTCCAGCCAGAGACTTGGTTGATGAATCCCTTCAGATCATGTTGTAAATATCTGGACACAGTTCTACTCCAGACAAGCCAACTTATTTGTATTTCCTCCAAAGTCCCACAATCCACAGACCACTGTGTTTTGCCCAAGGTGTCCACTTCCCTTATAAGAGTTCATCACCCTTTTTCTCCCAACCATCTTGGACTAACTCCTTAAATTCCTTAGTTATTTCTAAAATGCTACTCCCACATAGATTCACTTCCTGACTCCTTCCCCAACATACAAAATTGAGGGTAATTCTCCTCTCTTGTGAATGTTTAGGACCTATCGCAGTGGCCATTCTTACCAACCAAACATTAATTCACACCTTCCTTCTTCTTAACAGAATCTGAAAATTAATCACCTTCACCCATAAATATAGGAAGCTCACCTATCTCCAGCATGGGGGATGAATTTGACTTCCTTCAAGTCTTTGGTAACATTTCAGTGTATCAGCCAGCTATTGCCAACCGCAAATTTCAGTAGTTTAAGACAACCACAGTTTGTTATTGATCATGATTATGTGAGTTGGCTAGTCTAATCTTCTTGTCTGTGCCAGCTCAGCTGGAGTTGGATGGTCTAGAATGATCTCAGTTGGATGGCCTTCACCCTCAGCTGGGACCTTAGCTAAAATGGTTTGGAAAGCCGAATGCTCTAACTCCACTTGGACTCTCATCCTCCCGCAGGCAAAACTGGGCTTTTTCACTTGGTGGTACAGGGTTTCCTAGCAACAAGAGAGGGCAAACTCCAATGCATAAGCATTTTCAAGTCTTTGCTTTGTTTATAAACTTTAATGCCTGTTAGCCAAAGTAGTAACATGACTAGCCCTATATTCAAGACATGGGGAGACAGATTCTACTTCTTGAGTACCAAAGTCGTATTGCAAAGAGGTGAGTATATAGGAACAAGAGTTACAACCTACTTCATGAATAAGAACTACAGTGATCACTCTATTTGAAACTGCAGCTCTGCCCCATGCAAACTATCCTGATCTGCCTTGATCTGCTTTACTTTTTCCTATTTCCATAGTGTATGTCACATTCTATCATACAATGTTATTTACTTGCTAGGTATATTGTTTATTGTTCTGCCTCCTCCTTTAAAATATATGTTCCTAAGATAGAAATCTTTGTTCACTAATTAGTCCACTTAGGAGAGTTTCTGACACTTAACAGGGGCTTAAAAGAAAATATTATCTGAATGAATGAGTGAAAGGACCATCAACAATCAAAGACCAATGGGGATCTCATATTCAGCCAGAGAAAGTATCTCAAAGGGAACACAGACAAAATCCCCTACAATGGGGAGGGGAGGGTCTAGGTCAGAATGATTCCCTGAAGAATCCATTAAACTATCATGAGAAATAAATTTCCATCTGAAAACATAAACAAACAAAAATATCAAGTTGAGAATCTGACCCCAGTTCATGACAGCATTAGTCAAATTATAACTTTCCTGCCTCTTTAGAGTGAGAAGCAGAAGTCAATGGGAAAGAGGAGGGGCCAAACAGCTACTCTCCCACCAACCCATTAGTGAATGGCTAACCTATAACAGAATGGCTAACCTGAGAAAAGGGACGCAACTAGAATTCAAATGAATTTTAAAGTCTTAAATATCACATGAAATAAAGGAGTACTGTAAAGTCCTGACGAGAAAATTTTGATTGTCTGAAAGTGATAGAAAAGTCATGGGACTTCCCCCAAATTTCATCCAGGAGAAGGGAAAATATTAGTCCCATTGAAGAACTTAAAAGAACAGTGTGTGGAGGGTGAAATAAACTGCTTTATGATTACACTCTACAAGCCATGCTTGTCAAACATAATGTTTACATTGTCTTTCCATTAGTGAGAGACACAGTTGCAAAATGACTAACTTCTCATTGTAACACCTGCATGGAGGAGAGGGCTGCTTACCAAAGATGTGAAAAAAGATAGCTCACATGTATTCAGTATATGCAAGGGAATAGAAGCAGTCTAAGAATTATTTCATAACATCTTTTCCCAAAGCTATAAGCTGAGTATTAGTGTTATCATTTTATATACGAGGAAATCGAAGAAAAACTAACGTGTAGTTCAGAGAGTTAGGAAGTGGTAGAGTTTGGCTTGAAACTGGGTTCTTGCTGATCTAACTGTCATGATCTTCTATCATAAGCCACAGCCTTCTACACTGAAACAGAATCAAACATAAATCCTCTACTCAATTAGTTTATAATCTTGCAATATCATAAGACCCTAGAGAGTATTCATAAATCACTACCATCAAGGTCCTAAGTGCTTTAGGACAGGCACTGGGGAAGTCAGAAAAGCAAGAAATTACTTCCAGCTGAGGATCAGGGAAAACTTCCGGGAGGAAATGGAATTTTAATTTCACCTCATAATTATGACAGAGTGAAGTTCTGGTTTGTTTTCCTTCCCTTCTTTCTGATCTTTGAGAATAGTGATTCATGTTTACAGTTTTTCAAATGTTTAGTTTCTTAATGTTGTTTTTTTTTTTTTGATGTTTATTTGTTTTGAGAGAGAGAGAGTGAGTGGAGGAAGGGCAGAGAGAGAGAGAAGGAGAGAGAGAATCCTAAGCAGGTTTCATGCTGTCAGCACAGAGACTGATGTGGCACTTGATCTCACAAAACCTGAGAAGATCATGATCTGAGCGGAAATCAAGAGTTGGACGCTTAACCAACTCACCAACTGAGCCACACAGGTGCCCCATTTTTTCAAGTGTTTGAATAATCTACTAAACTAAAAGTAACTTGGACCTTCTTTTTTTTTTTTTTTTTTTCTTCCTGAATTTATCTTCTTTTCTTTCCACAAAATCTAAGTGGAAAAAATACAGGGTAGACTCCACCTCCCATTTCTTTGTGTATATGACCTATCTATTCTGAAAGCAGTTTTGTTTCCTGCTTACTATTGAGATGATCTAAAATGAATGTAACTGCCTAACCCATTATAAATTTTATTAATTAATGTTTACATATGCTTTGACAAATTTAATTATTATTTCTAGCATTTTCCTCATTCTAAATTTTTAAGTTGTTCATTATGCTAAATTGGCAATATTAATTACATCCTTTCAAGCTAGAGGAAAGAGCAAACATTTAATAAACATCACTGTACATATCATAAACTATGATACTCCAAGTCCAAATGTCAAAAAAGGTATAGTTAAACATGAAGTTTAAAGTGATTGAAAATTATAGAACAGGTACTTTATTTTGCCTAAAAATACATATTTAAAAATATAAATAATAATCATTTTCATAATTACATACTTTAGCATTATAAATTAATATATAAAGATAATGGTGCACATTTATGTCACATTTTAAATGGCTGTTTGTAACTTGCATAGCTTTTCATTAACCAAGAATTTCAGAGTCCACTATGGGATAATAGACCAAATCTTTTCTATGTGAATTGATCAAACATAGAATCCAAACTTCTCTTTAACCAACCTAATTCTCCCTAAGAGACTAGTGCCCCTGGGTCCTAAACTGAAACCATACTTAGAAATGAGAATCAGATGAATCCAACATTTTAACTTTGTGTAATTTGGACACAGTCATAACATGTGGTCTTTGAATCACATAAATGAAGATTTACATCTTCAACCAGATTAATAACTAAATAGCAAGAAATAAGGAAAATATTTGACAGTTACTATGTACCAGACTCTTTATATTATCATTTCGTTAAAATAATGCATGGTAGGGCTGGATTTTGAACATACATAGTCTATTCCCAGAGCCACTCACTTAACCACTACACTACAGGTCTCATGCTAGGGGATAGCTAAACTTTTATACCAATAAAAAATTGTTGATTGCACAGTATTGCAAAATTTTGGAACTGCTATTTTTGTTTGTTTTACATTTATTTATTTTTGAGAGACAGAGACAGAGCACGAATAGGGGAGGGGCAGAGAGAGAAGGAGACACAGAATCCAAAGCAGGCTCCAGGCTCTGAGCAACCTAGCAGCACAGAACCCAACATGCAGCTTGAACCCATGAACCATGAGATCATGACCTGAGCCAAAGTCGGACGCTCAACCAACTGAGCCACGCAGGTGCCCCTGGAACTGCTATTTTACCTTGTGTCACACAGTTTGAAAATGTAAAGAAAATGACAGAGGAGTTTGAACAAAGGGTGCTGTTTTACCCTGGATCCATTTGAAAACTCCAATACATATTTAAGAGCACTTCATTTGAAAAAGAAAAAGAAAGAGCACTTCTGATAGTTTAAGTTTGAACATTTTTTTTAACTTGTTTTATTTTTTATTTTTTTTTAATTTACATCCAAATTAGCACATAGTGCAACGATTTCAGGAGTAGATGCCTTAGTGCCCCTTATCCATTTGGCCCATCCCCCCCTCCCACAACCCCTCCCATAACCCTCAGTTTGTTCTCCATATTTATGAACCTTAATCCATCTAGCAAGGAAACTAGTCTTTTCCCCCTCAACTTCCTTTCTCTTATTCTTATACAAATCCACAATTAGAAATGTAAGACCAAGAAGCATGTGATGCCCAAAGTCTAGAAAAACACATCACCCCACTGCACCGCATGGTTGCAACTTAAGCAAAGGCTGACCTTCAGGTCTTGTCAATATCCCATTCATAGCCCTGGTGACTTCCTCTCTCCTTCTCTGCTACCGCTTCTGGAGGTTCACCCTTCCCCTAGTAGGGCATCCACAAAGCGCCTTTGGTTTGCACATGCCACAGTGGCAGTTCAATAAAGTCACTCTCCTAGTTGTATACTGGTTGTAGGGTGGCCAACACTGCTGCTGGAGTGGTTTTTGCTGTCACTTTCTCTTAATTTAACTCGTTCATTCACCCAGTGGTGGACTCCTCTAGGAGACCCCAAATGCATTGTCATACTTGTCCCAATAGAGAATTTTGTCATACTTTCTCTGTGATGCAGACCCAGGAATAAAATTGCTGGGCCATAGTTTATATGCTATACAACTTGGCTAATAACTACCAGAATAACCACCAAGAAGAGTTGCATCATTCCTGCCAGAAATGCATGAAAATTCTTACTGGCTATTATTATTCTTAGACTGGTTGTCCCTAACTTAAGGTCTATACTTAGGGATTTTCTCTTTATTTTTCCTTTATTAATTTCCTAAATACAGCAATATTTCTGTCTTTCATGCCATTTTGGTCTTCTCTCCTTGTCTCCCACCTCCAACACAATGTTGAAGTTATTTAGAATTTATTTATCTCAATCTTCATTTTGTTTTAATGTTTATATATTTATTTATTTTTAAAAATGTTTATTTATTTTTGACAGAGAGACAGAGCATGAGCAGGGGAGAGCAGAGAGAGAGGGAGACACAGAATCCAAAGCAGGCCCCAGGTTCTGAGCTGTCAGCACAGAGCCTGACATGGGGCTCAAACTCACAGACTGCGAGATCATGACCTGAGATGAAGTCAGACGCTCAACCGACTGAGCCACCCAGGCGCCCCTGTTTATTTTTAAGAGGGAGAGACAGAGAGGCCACAGGTGAGTGAGGGAGGAGCAGAGAGATGGGGAGACAGAGAATCTAAAGCAAGTTCTGTGCTGACAGCAGAGAGCCTGATGAGGGGCTCGAACTCACATGACCTGAGCTGAAATCAAGAGTCAGAGGCTTATCTGAAACACCCAGGCACCCTCAATCTGCACTTTTAAAAATAATCATAACATCCTCTCGTTTTTTGGCCACACTGCTTCGTGTACCTCTTATAGCACCCTTGTGCTTTTATACGTCATCTTATTTCAGGACATTCTCCAAGAGTTTTTCAAAGTGGTTCTCCATATAGTAATTACTCTCAGGTTTGATTGGATATAATGCGCTTTGTGGTACCATGTAATTATGGTGTTAAGAAGGCTGATATAGGGACACCTGGGTGGCTCAGTCAGTTGAGTATCCATCTCTTGATTTTGGTTCAGGTCATGATCTCAGTTTTTTGAGTTTGAGCCCCACATGGGGCTCTGTGCTTGCAGCAGAGAGCCTGCTTGGGATTCATTCTCTCTCTCTCTCTTTCTGTCTCTTTGTCCCTCTCCAACACATGCCTGTTCACTCTCTCTCGCTCTCTCTCTCTCTAAGAAGAAGAAGAAGAAGAAGAAGAAGAAGAAGAAGAAGAAGGCTGATATAAATCTAAATGTTTTTCCTTGGAAGCTTCTATTCTCTTTGGTAGCATTTTCAATTTGCCTTTGATATAATACATCTAGTTAATAATAATAACTAATACTAAAGTAGTGATTATGAACAAGGCACTATTCTAAAGGCTTTACATATATTAACTCATTTACTCCTCACATTATTTTTTTAAGATATTAAGATAGACATTTATCCTCATCTTATTGATGGGTAAATGGAGGTACAGAAAATCTATGCACTATTTTAAATTAGAGATCAGTTATCTTTTTTTAACTCTGGGATATTAATATTCTTTATTTCTTCAAATATGTCTTTTCTTACTCCCCCACCATGAGCATCACCACGTTTCTTCTGTGATTATGATTAATTGGATATTAGGCCTTTAATTTTCATTTATTTTTACCCTCCAAATCTCTTAGTTTATTGTTACATTTTCTCTTTTTCTGTTATCTTCTGAGCGTGTTCAATCTGATCTTCCAGCAAATGAATTCTTTCTTCAGCTGAACCTTTTGGATTAAGTATCCTATTTCTTCTGTTTTTTTATTTCAACTATTATATTTTTCATATTTACTATTTCTACTTGGTTCTTTTTTATGGCTTCTCCCACATTTAATTAACACCTTTCTTATCACTGAGTATTTCAGTTAAACTTATTTTAAATTCTTAGTCCATCTGCCAAGAATTCTGTTTCATATGATATTAGTTTATCTCCTTTCTTTTATAGGTTGTTGTTGCCAATATCTACATTTTTTCCCCTCTGAGCTCATGACACTGTCTAATAATACGAATTAGGAAATGGCCTAAGTTATATTCCTCCTGATGAATGTAACCAGAAGGGACAGAGTAAGACTAAGAGGGATCCTCCACATAACAAAGAACCTGTCTCTGTCACTTGTCTGCTTTTGAATCATTTTTCAAGATGGCACCATCTCCTTAAAACAAAATCCTGGGGTGCCTGGGTGGCTCAGTTGGTTAAGCGTCTGACTCTTGATCTCAGGATTATGAGTTCAAGTCCTGTGTTGGGCTCGGTGCTTGGCCTGAAGCCTACTTAAAAAAAAAAAAAAAAAAAAAATCCACTAGCCCTAACATTTAAAAGTAACCAGGGAAGGGAAATAAGATCCTGGCAGCTGACATCTGTTCCATTAGCCTTCTCACCAGCAGAACTTTTGCAGACCCTGATATTATGCTGCTGGCACTGGTAGGTCCAGGGTATTGCTGTGCATTTCTAGGCAGATGATGAGGCAAAAACAGTCCCAAGTAATGCACAGAAGAACAAGACTCAAGAGAACTAAAAACCTCTTTCCTAAACTTTCTTCTCACAGCTCAGGGGTTTCTCATAGCTTTATATCATTTCCAGATCCAGGCTTCTCTGCTTCCATAGTTTCTCCAGGTAGTTTTGGGGGAGGGAACATCAGAATGCTAATTCTCTTTCCAGGAACCAAATGCCACATTTCTGATTTTTCTGCTTCTTTTATTTGGGAATGGGAGAGAAGAAAGAAAAATGCAATCTATCTACCTAGATTTAAAAAAAATGGCTGATCAGGCTTACTTCCAAACAGCAAAGCACGGGCTCCTCCTTTTGTGTTTCAAGCATCCAGCTTCCTGACAACCTATCAGCCAGAATCACCTTTCCAGCTACCAGAGGGTCTGCTTATATAACCTTCAAGCCCCTCTTTTTCTGGTCATAAAATCTTCCACAGCCTAGGCATCAATATATACATAAAGTCCTTTTTTTAAAAAAAATTTTTCATTTACTTTGAGAGAGAGAGCTTGCAGGGGAGGGGTAAAGGGAGAAGGAAACAGAGAACCCTATCAGTGCAGAACCTGATGCAGGCCTCTATTCCATGAACCGCGAGCCAAAATCAAGAGTCAGAGGCTTATCTGACTGAGCCACCCAGGCTCCCAAAAGTCCTTGAATTAATATGTTAATTCCAAGAACTTAAGCCCAGAATTTCCCATTTTTCAAGTTATTTGGGGAATTACTTTGGATCTGACATTTTTCACTGGTTCTTCAACTACAAGCCTCCATAACTTATTCAATACACTAAACAGTGCTTTCCTACCTTAAAAATTAAACAAACAAAAACCTAACAAAATCTTCCAAAAGCTTTAGATTGCTTCTGATAAGCACACAAGGAAATTCTCACATTTTAAATCTGTTTTGCAAAACTGCAAAAATCTCACCACAACCTTGGCTATTACAAGTTGAAGTTCAGGATAATCTAAATTCAGAATTTCTTCCTTCAAAACATTCTTACTGTTAATGAATTACACAGGTATTGTACCTTCTGTGCCTTTCCATTCAAAAGGAGAAAAGCTGTTCTTTTCATTTGGAGCAAAGTCTGTGATTACGGACCAACTAATTAACTTGTCTGATATGGAAGGGATGATGTAATTTCCACTTCTAGCTTTTCTTTCTTCCATATGGACAGGGTTGTCGCTCATAAACACCACGAATGCTGTTGGGCAAAAGCTTGTTCTAAGAACTTGCTTTAAGCTCATTTCTATACCTACCATTAAGCTCCCTTAGCAACAGAGAAAATTTTTAAAAGCCAGCCAAACTAAGTTACCAAGTTAAATTTCCACATATTCTTATTTATGAAAGGCAGGATTTTCCCTTAGCATTTTCTGAGCTTCCTTCCAGCCTTAAATATTTTAATAGACTATCATTGTTACTTAACAAAGCAAACCATGGGATGGGAAAGAGATATGATTTATGCTTTCCAACTGCAGTTGGTCATGACAAAGCCAAAGGAGAAAATAAGCCTCAAATATTCCAGCTTCTGAAGGTAGTTAGGAGGAGGGGGTCTTACTTTGCCATTTTTGTTAAAGCTTATTTCTCTCTTGTAAAATGACAATTTCTGTTGTATTGATTAGATATTACTCTTTGTCAAAGTACAGAATCAAATTAAAGCTAAAGCTACTTAGTGATACTTGGTTAAAAAAAAAAAAATGAAAACAAACAGCTTAGCAATTAGCATTTAAACATTTTGCAAAGAAGAAGAAAAAGCCAGCAGCATGCTTCTCATTGATCCAAAAGAAATTTGTCTAAGCCAGATATGGATAGACACATATACTTCATCTAAAAAAAAATATTGGCAATTACATTAATATTGATAAAAATAATAAATTGCCTTCTAAAGAGGAAAGCATAGACTACAAAAAAGACATCTGTGATGTATAGCTGAAGAACTCAAAATTTAGATCCAGGACATAAGGGATGTTGGCTGATTTATAAAATGCCTTACTGCCTTGGGTTCGAGTGCCAGTAAGTATTTTAGATCATCAATACTATCATCCTTAATATATGCTTCTTAGAACATTTAAATAGCTGATGCAGTATTTCATTTATGGCCATCCTGAGCAGGATTTCTTTATGCAGTCTATAGACTCAGAGAAGGAAGAAGGCTGGTCATGTGATTAAATGCACCTCAGAAATCAGCAGTATTTCTGACACTGCCTAAACCTGTAGTGTGACCTTGAGGACCTGCCATGAAATCTCAGGACCTAGAATAGACCATAAAGATGTCTATTCCAGCCCCTCCACGGTCCTGCACTCTCCTCTGGGCATAGTTCTAAGGCTTTGCTCATACCTTCTATATCACACTTGGCAGATAATAATTATTAAGTCTTACAATATGTCAAGTACCATTCTAAATGCTTTCCATGAATCAGCACATCTAATCTTCAACGTAGGCCAGTGAGGAAGATACCATTTCCGTTCTCATTTTTCAAGATGAGGAAGCTGATTTCTAAATGTTTTAAGTTACTTTTCCAAATTTACACTGAAACTCCAAAGCCTGTACTTAAACATTTTAACTCTATATTAGTGTCATACTGAACTCTATTTCTAACAAGTAAACTCCTTGAGAGCACAGACATTGTTGTTTACATTTGAAATACTCTCCAGGACTTAACACAGTTTTTTTGTTTGTTTGTTTTATTTTTTTTATGTGTTTATCCATTTTTGAAAGACAGAGAGAGAGAGACAGAGCACAAGCAGGGGTGGGACAGAGAGAGAGAGGGACACAGAATCTGAAGCAGGCTCCAGTCTCTGAGCTGTCAGCACAGAGCCCGATGTGGGGCCCGAACCCATGAACCGTGAGATCATGACCTGAGCTGAAGTCCTATGCTCAACCGACTGAGCCAACCAGGCGCCCCTTAACACAGTTTTTAGTAGGCCTACAAAAATACTGGTTAATGAATTCATTCTACAGAAGGTGAATACTGTAGATATTCTCTGTCCCACCAGAACTTTCTCTTACTTTCCACTCTGCTCTGGGCCCCTAGGAGGCTGACTTCCCTAGACTGTTTCACCAAGGTACCTTTGCCCTCTGGCTTCTGCTTGGGTCTGGCCCATGGAAAGCGCAGCACAAGATTAAAGCATGGGAGGAGAGAAATGTCAGTTATTTTCCCCAGCTCCATCACTTTGGCTCAGGAGATTGTCAGTGACTGTGTTGCTCTATAGAAAGCTATAATGTCTTCCAGGTAGCTATAGCTATGGCCATAGCTCTTTTTGGGTCCCAGTAGCTACTTCATGACCTGGCCCTTCAGCTAATGCAGCCTTTGTTAACCCAAAGGTGAATCATCATCCCTTTTTGATTTTGCTTAACCTTTCCCACAACTTTATAATGAGTACCTTTGTTAAATTCTTGTTTTAATTACTGTTTGTGCACGCCATCTGTTTTCTGCCAGACACCTGACTGATAAATAAAAATAAACCTTAGAAAAATTAAGCAATTTGCTAAGAAGTGTCCTTTATATCTCCCTTAGCTGCTAGTAATGTTACTGAGCACTTCCTATATGATGGGCACTATTCTAAATGCTAACAGCCACTTGGCAATAGAGTTTAAGATACTCTTTAAGAAATGTATTCCATTCTATGTTCATATATTGCCTGTTTTCATTATAATTAGTATGAACTTTGGCAAGTCACTTAATTAGTCTGTATCTCAAGTGCTCATCTATAGAAGAGGGATAATAATACCTACTTGATAGATTTGTTATCAAATACCTGGCACATGGTAAGTATTCAATCAATTCCTATTAGAATCTGCGCTCTGGGGCTCCTGGGCGGCTCAGTTAGTTAAGTGTCTGACTGTTGATTTCAGCTCATGTCACGATCTCACAGTTCATGAGATTGAGCCCCATGCTGGGCTCTGTGCCGATGGCATGAAGCCTGCTTAGGATTCTCTCTCTCCCCCTCTCTTCTCTCTCTCTCTCTCTCAAAAATAAATAAATAAACTTAAAAAAAATAATCTGGTTCTCTGAACTTGGAGTCATTGCCAATTTTTAAAGAATTTGAGCCTTTTAGACACACAAAAAACAAAGAAAACGTTATCATTCAATCTACTCTCCATTTAATTCAGACTTTCCAGTACCAGACTGACTCGTCTACTCTGAAAATTGCTTAGATGTTTCAGGGAATGCTAAGGCATTTATATGTAAATATAAATCTACTATCCACAAGATGCATATAACATATTCTAAAGTCCAATATAGAAAACAGGCTAAATATGGAAAAATGGCTAAACTAAACCAGTTACCATTTTACCATATTAATACTTACAGTAAATGTTGTGGATAAAGAGAAATGAAACATTTTGTCTATATTGGCCAAAAATTATCAAATATTAACAATTAAGTGGTCTTTGGGAATTATTGGAGACCACCCCCTCTTATTCTTATAAGAAAACTGAGGTTCAGAAAGGCAAAACCAGATATAAAGAGCTGCACACTGGCCAGTGACTAATAAGGTCTAGGAATCAGACCTTTTAACTCCTAAACAAATAGTGGTTCTTACCCTAAAAATACTGATCTCTTTAAGTTCCTCATATAAATATTGGTACAAATGTTTTAAATTCATTTCTTTTCATATCTTCTGCTACCCGAATGTTCATATTTTCACCCAGGTAAACAGTTTCATGAAATAATATTTGGTGTTATAATGAACAGGACTCCTGAGAATATCTAAAATATAAGACAAGTACCCATGGCACAAAGACATACAAAGAACTTAAATTTATATAAAAAAATTTTTAAATAGAAATTCCTATCCTATGGGCTATTATAGGCTAGTATGTTTGTTTTGTTTTAACTGAATTATGCATCTATTAGAATAGCCTAACTCTGGAACATTGACAACACTGAATGCTGAAAAGGAGGTGGCACAACAGGAACATTCATTTATTGCTGGTGGGAATGCAAAATGGTACAGCTCGAAGTTAATGTAACAGTTTCTTATGAACATATTCCTACCATGCAATCCACCAGTAGTGCTCCTTCATATTTATCCACAAGAGTTAAAAATTTATGTTCACACAAAAACCTGCACGTGGATGTTTAGCAGCTTTATTTATGATTGCCAAAGCTTGGAAGCAACCAAGATGTTCTTCAGTAGATGAAAGGATAAACTGTGGTGCATCTAGAGAATGGAATATTATTCAAAACAAAACAAAAAAGTATCAAGCCATGAAAAGACATGGGGGAAATTTTAAAGCATCTTACTAACGTGAAAGAAGCCAATCTAAAAAGGTTATATACTGTATAATTCTAACTGTATGACACTCTGGAAAAGGCAGAATCATGGAGGCAATAAAAGATCAGCAGTTGCTGGGGATTGGGAATGAGGATGGGAGGGTGGGAAGGATGAAAAGGTGGAGAATAGAGGTTTTTGAGGCAGTGAAAATTTGTATGATTCCATAATGATTCCATATCATCCATAATGATTCTATCATTATTCCATAATGATAGATACATATTATTTTACATGTGTCCAAAACCACAGAATGTCCAACACTAAGACTGAAACATAATGTAAACTATGGACTTTGGGTAATTGTGATGCGTCAACGTAGGTTCATCAGTTGTAGCACGTGTACCACTCTGGTGGAGGATGTTGATAATGGAGGAGACTATGCATGTGTAGGGTCAGTGGGTTATATTAGAAAGCTCTGTAATTTACCACCAATTTTGCCGTGAGCCTAAAACTGTCCTAAAAAATAAAATCTTAAAAATATCTTTAAAAATATAATAAAAAATTAAGGCACTAACAAATTGTTGCTAAATCTTTATTTTTCAAATATACATTCATATATATGTATGTGTGTGTGTGTGTGCGTGTGTGTGTGTGGAATATATAATCCATAAAACAGCAGAAATTATCCATTTGCAAGGAGACAGAAGATAGTAAAGTGGCAGAGTGAAATAATAGTCCCACCCCCACCATTTCAGCAGCTAAGATTTTTATGTTTTATAAAAGAAAGTCATTTACAACTTATTCTCTCAAATAGGAGCACAATAATATCAGAGTAAGACAATTATTCCTTGCTTCACATCTCAAGATAGAGCAATTTCTAGGACCAGCTATTGGAAATTACAACTATATAACACAGATATAAAACATTAAGTGTGTAATTTATATGTCACCATGAACTAAGAATCTTAGGATGACTTTGATTAACTGGGCCCACTCCTCACACTTCTATGCAAATGTTTGAGGAATATGTTGTTTGTCATCCAGATCTCTAGTTTCCTGTGCCTTCCCAAAATGAAACCAAAGCTCTGCATCAGGCCCCTCCACTTTTTCCCTCGAGACCAAACTACACAAAACTCCAGAAATTTCATCCCTGAGATAATCTTTTCCTGTTCAACAGCTATTTCTCTTCCATTACCAACCAGTCTCTTGAGAGTTTGAAAAAAAATTACGTCTAATTGTTGCCTTACAGTGATCTGGCCATACAAAATCATCCTACTTTATTTACTTAGTTTTAACCAAAGTGTGATTTCCTCTCAATAAACTTTGTTAATTCTGCAGTTCACAGGGGAGTAGAAAAGACAAAATTTTGCTGTGAATTGCCATTATTTATTTATTTATTTATTTATTTAAATTCAAGGTAGTTAACATAGAGTGCAATATTGGTTTCAGGAGTAGAGCCCAGTGATTCATCACTTAGATATGACACCCAGTGCTCATCCCGACAAGTGCCCTCCTCAATGCCCATCACCCATTTAGCCCAACCCTCCACCCACCTCCCCTTCAACAACCTTGCTTTGTTCTATTTAAGACTCTCTTATGATTTATCACCCTGTCTGTTTTTATCTTATTTTTCCTCCCCTTCCTCTATGTTCTTCTGTTGTGTTTCTTAAATTCCACATGTGAGTGAAATCATATGATATTTGTCTTTCTCTGACTGACTTATTTTGTTTAGCATAATACACTCTAGTTCCAGCCACATTTTTGCAAATGGAAAGATCTCATTGTTTTTGATTTCCCAGTAGTATTCCACTGCGTGTGTGTGTGTGTGTGTGTGTGTGTACACAATTTCTTTTTTGTTTTTTCCAATTTATGTTCTTCTTGTGGGTAGAGAGTTCATTTTCTATCACAATTGGGACAAAGGCTTTATTTTGTTCTCAAATCTTTATCTTTACATAGCATATTCTTGTAGATATTTATCATAAAAGTTCTATAATCAAATGTTAGAGCAAAAGAGAATAAATGAGAGACAACCTTGAGTAGAAGTGCCATGGGAAGATACTCTCCTGAGTATGAGTAAATCATACTTGAGAGAGCAAGATGGACCAAAACATCATATCATCATAATACAAGATCTACCTAATCTACCTCTTTGATTTCATTCCCTATCACTCTTACACTAATTTATCCACTTCTCCATCATCTGGTCCCCATGATGTTCCTGTCTAATACCAAATATGCCTCTGCCTAAGGGTTTTGTCCTGCTCTTTCTTCCGTTCAGAGCACAGTTTTCCCCCTAAAGCAATGATGTTTTACTCTCTTACCTTTTTTGGACTTTGTCATCTTAGATGACACTACCTAAAAAAGTATCTGCCCATCATATTCTAGATACTTTCTCTGCTTTATATTTCTTTAAAAATGTACTATCTGATGTTGTATTACCTTGTTTATTGATCTTATTTTTACTACATGATAAGATCTGGAGGGCATAGACTTTGTTGATTTTATTTTTTGCCATATTTTCTGTTCCCGAAGTAGTTCATACTCTGAATTTGTTGACTGATGGGGTGAATGAGTGTATGAATAAATGATTATCACCAGTTTTCATTGTTCAGATTTAGACTGCTTCCTCTTTTGCCCATTCCCTCAATAGGTTTGAGAAAAAGACTACCAACTATATCCATATATAAGGAATAGCTCCTAGATACATAACAAGTCAATGAACCAACTTCTCTTCAACTCGTAGACCCCAACAGAGCACTTCAGTGCTTTCTCAGATCACTAAGATGAGTCTTCATGTTGGCAAAGCTCTTAGGTGGAAGAGTTATATGAAAGTGCAGAGGAACATGTTAATGTTACTCTGTCTTCTTTCAAGAATCTTTATGTTCTGCCTTATGGGTAAAGGCAGTGGGTTCTGGCAATCCATCTTCTTATGGACTTTAGTAACTCAATGTTACCCTCTGAAATTCATATGATATCACAATCTAACAAGCAGCAACATCAAAAATCAGACAAACCTGGGATCACCCCCAAATTCTATTACTATATGATTTTGAGTTAATTATGCACCCTGGTTAAGTTTCAGCTTTTCAAAGATAATATTGGAATTAGTCAATGGGTTAGTAAGATTAAAAATAATATGTGTAAAGTGTGAGACACTCAAGAAACATGTTTTTTTTTTTTTTCCCTTACAATCTAAAAACCACCTACTCTGCAAGGCCTAAGTCCATGGTATTTAAGTTGTAGACTACAGATCCCTTGAGTTCTGTGAAGGAATATCAGTGTTTGCATGGAGAGGGGTGGTAGTGGGTAATGAGGGGATGGGAGTGAGGATGCAGGCTGAGGGAGACGGCCCATGCATTAGACCTTCAGTCAAAGCAATTCCAATGTTATGTGTTTTGTTTCGTATTTTGAAATTTCTTTTTTTTTTTTTTTTTTTTAAAGTAGGCTCTATGCCCAATCTGGAGCTTGAACTTATGGCTCTGAGATCAAAGGTTCATTCTCCACTGACTGAGCCAGCCAGGCACCCCTGTATTTTGTAATTCTGAATGTAGTTCTTTTTTGTTCACAAATAAAACACCTTTAGATTTTGTGTCTGACTATATAAAAATACATTATCATTTAAAAACTCTTTAAGCATGCATAAAAGTAACCCATACTTACTTTATTGAAAGAGATTCAGTAGAGAGCAAAGGGAAAGTAGTGTTACCTTTTCTAGCTACTTCTTTAGATCTCTCCTCTTGTTTTCTCCTATAACTGAATGAGATTTCAAGCAGATCCTATAACTCTCCTAGTCATTTTCATAAACTAACAAGTGATCTCAACTTTCAGAGAATTAACAAGTCTATGGTGTTGTCTATGAACAAAATTTCAGCATCTTATTCAATTTAAAACTTCAGCCTTTCCTGCCAGAGACTGTGCCAACAAGATTCTCATTTTCACATATTTTATTTATTTATTTTGAGAGAGAGAAAGAGAGCAGTGGAAGAGGGGCAGAGAAAGGAGGAGTGAGAGAATCTCAAGCAGGGTCCGCACTGTCAGTGCGGGGCCCCATGAGGGGCTCCATCCCAGGAACAGTGAGATCATGACCTGAGCCAAAATCAAGAGTCAGATGCTTAACCAACTGAGCCACCCAGATTCCCCTCATTTTCACGTATTTTATGAGTCACTTTGTCCCTTATATTCTGGATCACATGCACAACTTTCTGATGGTTTTCTGAAGTGCACTTATTTGAGAAAACTCATCCTCCAAACTGATAGGAGGGGCAAGACCTCAGCAATCTGATTAAAAAAAATATTTTAACATTTATTCATTTTAGAGAGACAAAGAGAAACAGAGTGTGAGTGGGAGAGGAGAAGAGACAGAGGGAGACACAGAATTCAAAGCAGGCTCCAGACTCTGCTCTGTCAGCCCCATTAGGGGCTCTAGCTCATGAATTGTGAGATCATGACTTGAGCCAAAGTTGGACACTTAACGGACTGAACCACCCAGATGCCCCGGTAATCTGATTTTAACAATCCCTTTCTCCAATATTCAAATTTTCTTTTAGGCAGTTTGGAAGTGTGTGATCAACTAATGTTGGCAAGGACTGAGGATGGTCCTACAGTTTTCTGTTTACTGGTACATGGCTTATCCTTTTCCCTGCTTTAGGTCCTCAGCCATAACCACAAGATACCAATTCCTAAAATTTCACCACTCTCAAATAACCACCAGCAAATTGTCTGGAATGTTTCCTAAATCAAAATCATAGCAAACATACAATTTGTATTGATTTCTTCCCTTTTCTTTGATACCTTTGCCTTTCTCCTCTCCCTCTGTTCCCCTGAATAACCAGTATTGACAACCCGGTGTAAGTCCTTCTGCAACTTACAATACATAATAATAAGAGTTTTGTTATTTGTTTTACTAAAAGTGATAATCTCATGTTTATCATTCATATATCTGTCTTCTGGTTTTACCATTTAACATGACACCTTATAAAATCTCTCCCAAGTCAACTGTGCTAGAAAAAAAGTTATATTTTCCCTAGCTACATTATTTGATGTTGTGAATTTACATAATTTATTCACTCATTTTTCTTTTGGTTGGACATCCACTTTGTTTTCAGTTTTCATATAACCTAGTGGCTTATTTTTCTGTAGAATAGATTCCAGCTGAGGCAATGCTGGGTTGAAGTGTATGTGTATTTTCAGTTTTAATATCGGTTGCCAGATTTGTTTATAAGGCCATAATAAATAACATTTCTCCTTGCAAAGTATGAGCCTACCTTTTATCCTGTGATTTACAAAGAGTGTTATCTCTTCT
Organism: Leopardus geoffroyi; assembly: GCF_018350155.1. Taxonomy (NCBI): domain Eukaryota; kingdom Metazoa; phylum Chordata; class Mammalia; order Carnivora; family Felidae; genus Leopardus; species Leopardus geoffroyi. The sequence goes on along the minus strand of NC_059333.1, from coordinate 50,332,900 downwards.
TGTAATCTGGTTCAACCTTGTAAACACAAGGTATATGTCCTTTTTTTAAGACAAGCAGTCAGGACACAAGTGAGGCCGAGTCTCTGTCAGTATGTTCATTAATTCTCTGGATTTACTTTTTTGTAACCTACCTATTCATAATGAACTTTGTTCATCATTCTATTGTTTCTCATTATTTTCTTATCAGTTTGTAAAAGCTCATTTTATTCTAACATGGTTGTCTCTATATATTGTGAATTTTCCCCTCAATCATTTATTATAGTCTTTGTTTATGGCATATTTTGCCATAGAAATGTCCCTAAACATTTATGAAAGTATGTCTATAGGATTTTTTGTTTTTGTTTTTGCTTTTGCTGGCAGATTTTTGTATTATATAAGCCTTATATAATTTTTAAATATTTAAATTTAAATATACAAACCATCTATTTCTTTTTTTGTTGAAGTAAAATTTTCTTCTGGAAGATTGACAATTGTGCTTGAAATATTAAGTAAAACTATTATTTCCCAAATGAAAAAAAAAATTACCTTTATGATATCTTATCTTTCTGGGTTTTCTATTCTAATTTACCACTTATTTTTTTTCTATTCCAATGACAACACCATACTGTTTTTATTGCTATGTCTTTAGAATCTATTTTAATCATTTAAAAAGCAAGCTTCTAATCACTATTTTTCTTCATAATTTTCTTAGCAGTTTTCAGATAATTTATCCTTTCATACCTAATATCTAAAAATGTTATCCACTTTGGAAATATCATGTTATTTGAAGAAAAGTTTCCACCAAAAATATTTGATAAGCCACTCTAGGAGATTGGAAAAGTTACTTAACATTATAAAAATAAGCCAATGGCTTCTTCTCTAGGTCTGATGACCAGTCAGCAGAAAGGATACTTGAGAAGTACTGGTGAATTCCTTCATTGTAAGGAAAACTTAAATCCTTAGTTTTATCATCCTAAATAACCTCTCATTCTGATGCTCACTTTATCTGCCATAATCTCCTTCAGAAATTTAAAATGTCTTGGAGGGGCACCTGGGTGGTGCAGTCGGTTAAGCGTCCGACTTCAGCCAGGTCACGATCTCGTGGTCCGTGAGTTCGAGCCCCGCATCAGGCTCTGGGCTGATGGCTCAGAGCCTGGAGCCTGTTTCCGATTCTGTGTCTCCCTCTCTCTCTGCCCCTCCCCCGTTCATACTCTGTCTCTCTCTGTCCCAAAAATAAACGTTAAAATGTCTTGGAACCATTAATTGCAAATGAGCATGCAGACTGAGAAAGTGTCTGCAGAACCTAATTCTTATTTACTTCTAGTCCCAAGACTTTCATTAAGTATGCATGTGCTGGATGCCAGGTGAAGTGAGGAATCAGTGGATCAGAAGGGAAACCAAGGATTGAAGCAGAGGAGAGAACAGGGGGATTTGGTATGAAAATTGCTTGTATTTTTCTCCTCTATTTGCTTGTATTAAATAATTCCATAGATTTTATTTCAGTAAATACAATTGACATTCCGCATTTACCTTTTCCCTTAGTTCCACTCGCTCCTAAACATGTCCCTGAGCGCTACAGAAGTCATCTAGGAAGAGAAGCACTTACTGCTGCCCCTTGCTATTTTGTTGTTTTAGGAGTCTAATTCTTTGGAAACAACATCAAGACAAATAAGGTCATTCAGCGTTTAATCACGGATGATGTAAATCATCATGTCAGTTAACTCTAGGGTCCATATATCTCTAAAATTGTGGATTTACGACATAGGGAGGCAATTTACCAGTATTGGCTTTTTCAATTTGATTAGAATGATGGGCTATGATAAAAAAGATTTTTGCAATTCTGCTCGCAACCATACCAAAAACGGAGACTCTCAAGCTCACAGTCTGTTGGTGCATTGAGTATCAGCTTCACGTTTTCCCTGTTCGGACTAATTGCTTCTTTAATCTGTGATTGCTGACACACATGTGCAGTTGTGCAAGTTAATAAGAAGGAAGATAATTCTGATACTTTTCAGTTTCCTTATATTCTGTTTTTAATTGTCTTCACTGCTAAGGCACCATTATTTTATTTGATGGTCTAATAAGCAGGAAATCCAACAATAAAATTTAAGTGTTTAAGATAGCTATGGATAAACACTCGAAGTGCAATATACCCAAACAGACCCAAGGCCAAATGAATTAATTTAAATTATGGATAATTGTGCAGAGTGGTAGACATTTACCCCTCACCCTGGAGCTTGCTCTGGTTTGCCTTGCTTAGCTTTTCAGACCACCTATCACAGCCAACTTTCAAAATCTCTTCTCTCAAGTTTCTATCCACTTACCCTAATCTCATAGCAAGCACGCACGCATGACGCTGAGTCAAGTGCCCTGCAGCTGACTGATATACTGATGCATTTTTAGAATGGAACAGAGTGAAGCTGAACCAATGCAGTGTCTAAAATAAGAAACCAATTTAACTCCATTGTAAAGACAGTCACCCAAATCATCTCCCCCAAATAATTCAAAATGTTGGCTTGCAATACTGAAAACACATATTTGTTCCTTTTTTGCCATGCATTTTTAAATATATGTATGTGTGTGTGTGTATATATATATATATATATATACATATATACATATACATATATAGACATACACACACACACACACACACACACACGCATACACACACACACACACACACTTCTAAGTCTTTCCCTCCTACTGCCTGAGAATCTCATCAGCCTCTTGTTCTGGAGGTTTCTGAGCTGTTATTATATCCACACTTTCACATGATGCCTCTGTTAAGTTTGGTTCAGCATTTCCATTATAAAACCCATAAGCTTCCAGAACAGACTTATTATAACTGTCTATGTGGGAAAAAAAATTTCTCCCAGTTGAAACTTAGTATATATTACATTCATTTTCAGTCCAGAAGGCACTTGTTTTCTTTAACATATTATAAAATAAAATTTCATACCATTGCTTTTACTTTCTTTAGTTACTTCTGTCAGCATGATAACATGAAAGAACAAAGTAGGGAAGCAAAGAAACATGCATCTCACACTTTGCCCCTTTTCTGCAAGACACTGTTCCTTTCCCATTTCCGAAACAATGTTCAAGTGTCAGGTCTTAGCCGAGTGTCCCTAAAGGTTACTTTCACTAGACCAGTTCTCGCTACTGCTAGACTATTGGCTTACAGGGATCTGGTTAATCAGGGGACCACACAGGAGGGTTTTTATTCACCCATACTCAGGAGCAATCGTGAATTAAAATACATAAAATATATAACGCTAGAAACGTTCTACAAATGACTTCAGAATAGAACATTAAAATATACTAAGCCAATTCAAGCAATCTCATTTTGGGATTAAGTATGTAAATTTTACAGGGTATTTATTTAAATTATTTTACTATCTGATGTTGGAAAAAAGGAAAAAAAGAAGGGAAGTACAAGCAAACTTGTAAAGTGAGAATTTAACAGCTGCATATGGTTATGATTTTCTTCCTTTAATAATAACAGTTAAAAAAACAGTATTTTTAACATGACTTGAACCCAAGAAAAAATTTTCACTGGTTAAATAAACATTGGATTCCTAGTATGTCTTCATAATTAATTATACCAACGTAATCAATGACAATTGAACTCCCACTCCTCTGACTGGGTGTGAGGGGGAAATACATCACCTCTGGTAGATAGCTGTAAGAGAGAAGGTGCAAGGGAAGACGTTAATGGGGGTTAATGGGGAGCCAGGGGCCAGGTGGGAAAACTACAAACTGGTGATCCCTGATCTAGTCCTAAATTGATGTGTTTGGCATCCATCTTCTTCTGGCTCTACTCTGATATCCACTCCTATTTCTATGACTCCCCACTGAACAGATGATTTGTAGAAGGCTAGTGTAGGTACTTTATGGTCAAGAAACCACTTGTAACTCTGAATCTGCCAAAAGCCGCTTTCATCCTGAGGCAAAGGATGTTATGTCCACTCACACTCCCTTCTTTGTTTCTGTAACCAAGCTCAATCCAGAAGCCAGCGTGCAAGAGAAGCCAGTATTTGTATTCTGTTGTGACAGGCAAGTTGATTCAAAGACAAGTTTCAACACACAATGCAGGTGTCTACAGCATCCTACGGTAAAGTAAAATGGAGAGCTGATACTTCGTGTAGACACAAAAGAAGCTACATCTATTTCTTCATGTAGGCTATCAGATGGTATAGAAACCTATCCAGAAACTTCTTTGAGAAACTACTTCAAGCCCAGCAGTGCGCCAAGAGTTGAGGAGTGGAAGATAACATTTGTGCCCCGAAGCAGTTAACACTCCCATATCTATAAACCAACAAAAATGTCTTGACTCTCAAATTAGATAATCTTTTAAAGCCATTTAAATGCTATCCATTTGTTAGTAAACACTAATAAATAACTCCTGAAATAAAAATCAACATATTTTAATTTTTCAGGAAAATTGCTAATCCTCAAAATAACATCAGGTTGACACTTTCTACATAACGTGGTATATAATTTGCTTTCATAGAGAGAAAATGGACTTTGAAGCCTATCTCTGGTAATATACTACTTATGTAACCTTGGTAGGCAACTTTGGTAGTTTTGAATTTAAGCTTTCTCATCTCCATAAGTGGGAAGAAACTTTTTCTGTTGATAGATGTTGTATGGATAATTAAATGAACTAACATGCCCAAAGCACCCAGAACGATGGCACTCCCTCTACCTGCTCCTGAAAACAGATCACCAAGTCTCTCTGCTCCATTTATATCTGCATTGTGGTGATAAGAATGATAAGCAAAGCAGATTGTTTTGTCTTTACTTTTATTTGCTGAAAGGAAGGGAAAGAGCAGTCTTAAATACAACTTCTAAGACACCAAAGTGTTGGATTTTGAATCTTTTGTTGAAAATGAAAAATGACCAAAGAGGAGTCCTTCATAGCTGAAGAGAAGATTTACACTATGCTTTTAAAAGTCAGAACACATTAGAAACCACACACTCCAGGAAACTTCCATTTCACACTTCTATTCATTTTTACCTTGCTCAATCCTGGTTAAAAAAAAAAAAAAAAAAAAGCCTCTGTGAACTTAACCTGAAACTTGATGATTTTATCATGTTAAGTTCCCTAAAGGACAAGTCATGGTCCTTCTTTACCTGTAACAACCACAGAGTGACGTCAGGCTCAAACTCTAATAAGTTACCCTCAGATTTCAATCCAGAACCAAGCAGAAAGAGTGGGTATGAGCTTGCCAATTGCACCTGTGAAATGATCAACCCGCACTCCAATTTACCTCTCATTCCCTTCTCCTCAGGCTTTACCAATCATTTGGACCTTAATGGGTCTCTTTCGCTGTTTATCACTCTCTATCCCCATCAATTTTCATTGCTCTCTACAGCTTCTTTATCACTTTTTGTTGTCAAGAACATAACTACTTTTGGATCAGATGTTTGCCATAAATTCCTGAAATAGACATCTAGCTCGTAAAGAATAGAAATGAATAGGCTAGTTTTAAATGTCACTGGTAGATAGTTCATCTCAGTAGGCGTGATTGTTAATACTTTCACATCTCGAGTTCAAAATTGAAATTTTTCCAGTGCCCTAGGCATAATTATTTTCCTCCAAATGACTTGGAAGCCAGTATTACAGCATCCACCTACACATTATATTTGACCAAAACACTGACATAAAGCAGAATCACAAAAATATATTTACGTATGCTCCTTAGTGTTGGCAGCCTCGATTTCTTAGGAAATATCATCTTATTCAGATGGAATAAAATTTGATTGCATTGGCAATTACTGACTTCTGCTTTAGATTAATGTCCACATATGCAAAAAAAAAATGGAGTTTTGTGATTCCAAATGTTGAAAAAAAATAGCAATGACACTGAAACTTTATATACCACATTTCAGCTGACAGCACAACTTAGGGTTGAGTTACACACCCTTAAAATGAAAGGTTCCAATAGAAATGCTGACAGGCCCTTTACTTATAGGTAAGTATTTGCCTCTAGAATAATAGCAATATATTATATTTAAATGGATCCTTTTATAAAGCACTTTAAAAACTGTCAACCTGTATCTCTCCTTCCTATACACATGTATCTCTCATGAAAGTCAATAGTAAAGCTATATATCTATTATTTATTTAGTTAGTTATTATGTATTTATTACATTTATGAGATTCACCCATCATTTATTAGCCTCTGGGCACCTTTGCAAGTTTCAGAGCTAAAAAAAAATAAGACAGTCTGTGCCATTATGATTTGCAAGTTATTCTAGACATCATGAAAACAAGACATATTGCTTCCAGCCTTATTATCTTAGAAGCTCAACACACCTTCAAAAACATACATTCATCAGAAGAGAAACACTTAGACTGATGTAGTCGAGAATTATTTCATGTTAGAAAAAGAAATCGGAATACCAAGTCAAAGATATTTGATATTTTTTGTTATTTATATTTATGTGTTCTGAAGTGTTGTTAGAAGTTGATATAAATGGGATGTTATGGAGAAGTTTCCCATAATAATGTATTCCATTTTCTATATAATTTTCTCAAAAAAAATTATGTGGCATCACTACTATGTGATTGGTGTTGTGCATAGGTATAAAATTTCAATCTTAAACCAAGTATTGAGTGAAACTGTCTAATAGGGCTAATAGCCAGAAAGAGCATTCCAGTTCAAAGATAGTTGATAATACAATTAAATTTAGTTTCTCTAAGAATGTTCTCTTCATATCAAATATTTTGATCCTAATAGATTATATCAGTAGATTACATGGTTTCAAAAGAAAAAGAAAGAAAGCAAACAGAAATGACCTCAGATAATCCCTTTCACTCCTGTGTGCTATAGAGCACAGAAGTGATCTCTATAACCATCCAGGAGAGATCCCAGGTCTGATTTCCACTTTAGTCTCTTCCTGGTTCTCCCATGGAGAACGTACTAGGGTGAGGGTGGGAAGAGACTGAAATAGCAGGATAAAAAAAAAATCATAATTCCATGTCCCAGACTTTTTACACCAATGTAGTAAGTGACGTTGGATTAGTTAGAAACCTAGTGAGTCAACATCCTAACATCTTTGGTGGGGGAGTAACTTCCTTCAACTAGTTAATAAGTGTGTTTAAAATTGTTTTGAGATGTTGGAATGAAAAATGCTCTATATATACAAAGTACATGCACAGTGTAAAATTCCACTTTTGTCTTTACTGGTAGAGCTCATTCATCATGACCTGTAGCACCTTTGTTTTTCTATTACTATCCTTGCATTTGGTTGAAAAAGCTTGTCCATACTTCTAATTGCCAAGTGTTAAACCAACCAGTATATACTAAACTAAGTCTGGAAAAAATTTCCTGCACTCCTGACCACTAGCCAATCAAGATCTAAATGTAACTCCCCAGGAGCAGAGAACAAAGCATTAATTTACTATACTTTGGAAAGTTTTTAGTGACTCCCTTGTTCAATTTCTTTAGCTTCAAGTACAAAGGAACTCCTCCAAATGCGATTATGAAATGCATTTGCAACCTAAACCTAGCCCAGAACACTTGTAGAAAATTATTATACATTTGGTTTTCAGATGGTGGAAAGACAGATAAGTGAGGCAATTATGTAATGTAAAATGAAATAACCTTTAGGAAACCAATGTTCATATTTTTCCCAGAGGATCATGTTTCTAAATAGGAGCAAGTGCAAAAGCATATTCAACTTTAGTATCTAAAGATGTGTGCATATGTACAAGTTATTTTTGTTACTTGTTAGTGATTCATTAGAATGATACCCCAAGGGCCATACAATAGTTTGTACTTATCTCTGAATTTTATTACTTTCATAACAATTTTATAAATAGTAGCATTAAACACTTTAAAGCACTGAACATACACCAAATACAGAGATTATGATCCTCCTAGCCCCATCTCTATCCAGACTTAAAATTAGTTTCTGATTAACTCAGGAATTTTCAGGTCACGATCAGAACCCTTCAGTTCTCAGACATGACCTTCACCACTTTCTTCTCGCATAGCATATGCCTTCAACCCTCGTTACCAAACCTGATTTATGAAGTCTGCGAGCAGGGTGAAGTGTGTTGATGTTAGAGGCGAGATTTACATTTCCTCTTCTTTCTTCCCTTCTAAAATGTTCTTTCACTTTATCATGTCAGTCATGCAGGCACCTCTTTGACAAGGGACTTGAAGGAAAGTGACAAGTACCAGAGTAGAAGATGCTGGATCAAAAAAAGACTGAAGTTTTATGAATACTTCCTGCAATTGCAGATGTTCTTTTAAAAATAGAAGCACATTAATTATTGTAAGACTAAGGTATTTGCATTTTATTTCTCAAAAAAAAAAAAAGTAAATGAAGCCAAAGGCAAGGTGGGGAGATGGAAAGTCAGGGCTGGTAAAGAAGGGTTGTAGTGGGATTTTTATCCCTTACGGCACCTTATACTGCACAACAGGTGGCCAACGGGAATTTCATCCCATTATCTTACAAGTGCAGGAAGCTTTGCATTGCAGCCCCCTAGGGTGCTCTCTGCAGGTCTACTGCTATTCCCCAGTTATTTTTACAAGCAATACTGCCAAAGATGCTATTACTCTGGTTTACAATAGTTGATCATTGCTGTGAAATTCAGGCTGTAGATGAAAGGGAATCTTTGGGGGGAAAAATGGTCAGGGGCCCAAGAAACCTCATAAGGAAAGCTCTTGGACAAGTTTTGCCAAATGCTCCACTTCAGAAGCCCATTAAGCCTTTCTGTACTTCCATCTCTATTATAACTGATTGGTGATCTCCTAGTTCCAGGTGTCTAATTTGAAAGCCTGTCTCCCATTCTTCTATATGGGAATGGGAACTATTCCTGAGGGGTGCAAGACTCTCTTTTCTCTGCCCTTTGAGACTGAATTCCAAACAAAATGCTTACTCAAGAATGTTTATTGATTATAAAAGTTTGGCAGTTTAGAGCAAAAGAAGGGTTGTATGAGAAGGAGTACCAACTTTTTAATCTGAGGTGAGCAGAGATGGCTCTCATTTCCTTTATATGCGTGTAATGCCACGTTCTTCATTATGCCAAAGCACCACAGAATCTCTTTACCGCCAGATCTCCTTTGATGCATCAGCCCTGTTGGAACAGGTTTATCATTTTACGTACCATACAGTATTTTTATTGGTAGTGTTTATTTACTTATCTGTCTTTCCTGCAAGAATATGAGATCAGGGCAGGAAGGAATATATCACTCTTGCTCATCATTTTATTGCCATTGCCAAACAGAAGACCTGGCACAGGGTGGCATTCAATTGATTTTTACTGTACAAATGAACAATGGATTTGTCTTTGTTAACATGGTTGTCTTTGTCAAGTACCACTGTAAATAGAGCAACAGAGTTTACAAGAAAAATAAATTGTCCACAATGAACAACCAAACAGTGGTTCAAAAAGTAGATTGAACTCTGTACTCGTGAATCTAAAATATCACTTGTGGGGTAAAATTCTATATCCTTCATTCATTGGCAGATACAATTGCAAAGCTAACAGACAGTTGGAAGAATATTTTATTCATCATGACATTCTGTTGGAGCAAGCCTCTTCTGAAACCAAAGCAAATAAATTGTAGGCATAGCTAATAAGGTCAGGAAGTTGCTAGTACCAAAATCCTGGGAATATACTCTAAATCCCCAAATTACTTTTAACTGGCTTAAGTAACTGCTTTATAAATGGATAGTCACCTATAAATAGTTATTCCAGAATAGATGTTTCCCTTTTCCCTCTGTGAACACATGCTGTGAATTCTCTCTTGCCTTTCCACACCCTCCCCATAGAATTCAAGCCCCCTTTATGTCTTATACAACAGTGGGTGTGAAATGGTTTGAGGGTAAAAACCCAGGCTGTTGCAGCCAGCAAGGAGTGTTAGGTACTATTACTCTGTAAGGTCAATAGATTGCCTGTTATTTTAAATGTTATTTAAATTATCTTCCTAAGGAGATGATTTTCAGCTGACTCTCCATCTTTTGAAAGAAGCAGAATTTTACACACCTCACTGACTCTGCATGGTGAGAAAATAGACACTGAAGCAATGGACAGAAAGGACAGGAATAAAACCAGAAATTCATAAGGACTATGCAAGCAAAGTTAGTCTAGGATAATTGTTCTCAGTGTGAGGTTCCCAGACCAGCAGCATTAACCTCAATAGGGAACTTTATAGAAATGCAAATCCTTGGGTCTCATTCCAAATTTACTGAATCAGAAAGCCTGTTGGTGGGGCCTATCAATTCTTAGTTGAACAAGCCACCAGGGGATTTTAATGCTTGCTGAAACTTAAGAACGAATCATCTGAAGTGATCAGTAAGCAAAACCAGGCATTTTTCAAAGCTATATAGGCAACATCAAGTGACCTACCCATATAATTCGTGAGGATTCTGTTAACATCAGAACTTAATGAAACTGCAAATGCATTAATTATCTTGATACAAGAAAGTGCCTGTATTAGTGCAATTGTGGGTAGAAAATACATGTAAACTCATACACAACAGAAAGAGAATGTCAAAGGAAATTATCTTATCAAAGATCACTTGATATTATAACTGCATTAAAAATTTTTTAGCAAATACCTTTTACTGATTTTGGTGTAAGAAAATTTTATTGACAATGCACAGAAGTCTCTAACTAGAAAAAAAGTTGAAAGCTACATGTATATTTATTAATAAATTCCATTAATTAAAAGATATACTTCAAAAGGAAAAAAAGCCAAGCCACACTCAAAGTAGATTTTTATAATACATTTAGCTGAGAAAGGAGGGGTGCCTGTGTGGCTCCGTGAGTTAAGTGTCTGACTCTTTATTTCAGCTCAGGTCATGATCTGGCAGTTCCTGGGACTGAGCCTCTTGCGGGGCCATGTGCTGACAGGAAGAGACTGCTTGGGATCCTGTCTCTCCCTCTCTCTCCCTCTCTCTCTGCCCCTCTCCTGCTCATACACACGCATGCACGTTCTCTCTCTCTCAAAATAAACTTTAACTAAGAAAGGATTAGTATTAAGGACATAAAAAGAACTCCTACAATTCTCTTGCAAAAAAAAAAAAAAAAAGAAAACAATAAAAACGTGGACAAAACAAATGAAGTTCACTTGGCCAATAAATACATGAGGAAATAATTGCACATGTAACTAGGAAAGTCAAGACCACAATGATATACCATTTCCCCCTATTCGTTGGCTAAAATAAAGAAGTTTAACAATATTATGAGTTAAAGGAGAATTAGATTAAAAGGATCTCTTTATACGTGCAGATATGAATGTGATAGTTACAAGTGATCTTGAAAAAACTTGAAATTATCTTTCCGAGTTAAACAATGATAAACTATGGCTCCAAAATTTCACTCCTGGAAAAATGCTTGAGAGTATCTTATATATGAGCATCAGAGGACAATGATAAGAATATTCACTGTAGCATTAATTGTAATTAATCACTAAAAACAGAAAACAAAATAAATTTCCATCAAAAGAAAGAATAATGACTATATTACTGCAATTTAACACAATTGAATGTTGTAACATTGAATAGCAAGGGGTAATTTTAGTAATATAAAATAGAATTTTAAAAAGTCCAAAGAGACTACAAAAGTATGATACCCTTTTATGATGTTCAAAAACAAGTAAAATTAACAATATACTCTTTAATCATATGAAGATGTTCAAGAGAATGATGAACACAAAATTTAGGATAGTGGTGATTTCTATGAGGAAGTTGAGAGATAGTGGAGGAACACAGAGTTTTTGTGAATTACTGTTCCTTTCAGATATTTAGTTGAATGCTCACTATATTATTTAAAAATAAAGAAAAATTACTTAATATAAAAAGAAGACAATGCAAGCAAGAAAGATAATGATGTATAATGAACTAAATATTATGATGAAACTAATTCTATATATCTGAGGTCCTAAATTAAATAATAAGAAAAAAGGAAAGAAAGAGGGAAAAAGTAGAAAGGAGGGAAGGAAAGAATGAGGAAAGGAGAAAAGGAAGGGGAAGGAAGGAGGGAAGAGAGAAAAAAAATCAAATGTTAAAAAAGAGAAAGTAGTTTGTGCTGAATATTTTTAACCACTTAGAGCTAGGAGCTTCTAATTCCTTAAGAGGAGTTGGAAGGTGAACATGTGTGGGCAGGGAGTGCATATGAAAGCTCTGTGCCTTCCTCTCAAATTTGTTGTGAACTTAAAACCACTCTAAAAAACTTCACCTAAAAATAAAAGAAGAGAAAAACTCCACTGAAATTTTTTTCAGTCCATGTTACATCTAGTCTGTGGTATGTGTACAATATATCTAGTCTATATTACATCTACAATAAACTATATATCCTCTTCATCTGTAGTATGGTTAAGGCATTATTAAATATAGTCTTGACTAGATTGGACTTCCAATTTGATTAAGTATTATTGAGAAATGAATCCTTGATTTATTTACTTATTTACTTAGAGAGTAAGCATTTGCTTGTGGACCCCAATGTGGGGCTCAATCTCACCACCCTGAGATCATAACCTGAGTGGAAATCAGGAGTAAGATGCTTACTCAACAGCCACTCAAGCACCCCTGGATCCTCTACTTATAAACAGTCATCTTCCAGGGGCCTCGTTGTGGGACCCAAGGAATTTAACAAAAATCCCCTACCCCTGGACAAGCAGAGCAAGACTAACTCCATTTTGTGCTATACCCACCATCTCATGTGTAACCCCCACATGACCCACTTATTGCTTAAGACACTCCCCCACCCTAGTCAAGCCGCTGAGCACACCCTTACTGGAAACCGTCTCATATAAGAATCCGGAACCCCTAACCGCCAAAGAATGTAAACCCCACCTTTTGCCCACCAAACTTGTGCGTCAATTCTGACCAGAGTGATAGGCTAGTTCAAACAGTTACTATAGGGTAAATTGTAATTCAATTGGCCACCTGCATGTGGACTGACATGACTATGCAACTTTCTGTGTGTTTTACAATCTCATTGGCCACTGGCCCCTATAAAACTGCTACGCCTCTTAACCTAGGTGTTCAAGTCCCTGCTCCGCTGTGTCGGGTATACTTGGGCCCAAGCTCGAGCTTGCAAATAAACCCTCGTGCGTTTGCATCGGTATCGGCTCCTTGGTGGTCTCTTGGATTTGAAATCAGGGGCATTACATCATGTTAGCATCCAGAAAAGAGTGACCATGAAATCGAGAAAATGTGTTAAGTTCAGATGTTGATTTACCCTAAAGGTGCTAATGCTTCGGCTTCAAGATCCCTCATGTGAACAGGCCACTAACCATGTGTCACTGTGAACCGTACAAAACTAGGGTATTTTAACCAGACTCTGTTAGACAGCTATGTCTTTCCACTCTGAATTTCCCTGCTGTTGGTATAGTTTGGAGTAGTCATGCCAGTTTGAAAATCCAGTGAAAGAGAAGTTTGGGTACATATTTAGTGTATTTAGTATAATATATTTTTGTGATTTCATAGTCATTTCCATTCTTTTTTAAAATTTTTTATATTTATTTATTTTTGAGAGAGAGAGAGACAGACAGAGTGTGAGTGGGGAAGGGTCAGAGAGAGAGGGAGACACAGAATCTGAAGCAGGTTACAGGCTCTGACCTGTGAGCACAGAGCCCAAGGCAGGGTTCAAACTCAGAAACCATGAGATCATGACCTAAGCTGAAGTCAGATGCTTGACAGATGGAGCCACCCAGGTGCCCCAGAATTAAAATATTAAAAAAAAAATGTTTTTTTTTAAGCATTTAGTCATTTATTGAGAGAGACGATGCAGAGGAGAGACGATGGAGGAGGAGGGGCAGAGAGAGAGGGAGACACAGAATCCAAAGCAAGATCCAGGCTCTGAGCTGTCAGCACAGAGCCCAATGCAAGGCTTGAACTCATGAACTGTGAGATCATTACCTCAGCCAAAGCCGGATGCTTAATCAACTTAGCTACTCAGGTGCCCCAGTCATTTCTGCTCTTAATAAGTTGTTGCTAGCTATCCCAGTTTAGGAATGGTTTCTAGGAGTAGTCTTATAAACTCCTGTATTGATTCTCTTGCACCTTGACATAGTACTATATGAATGTTTTCCCCAGTGCCCTGCACCACAGGTAAATGGTAAGTAGGGAAGAAAGAAGATTTGAAAGGTAGTGTCAGAAGTCAAATCTATGGGAAATAGAGATGGGAAATAAGCAGAGGATTCAGTTCTCATTAATACCTAGTCAAAGTGGAAGTTCCATCCTGTCAGGAATATATTTAATAATGCATCACATACAAGTATAAATGTATAACACTTTTTTATGGGAATCACATGAAATATAACTCATGCAATTCTTTGAGGTCATAGACCTGTAATAACAATATAAACTATAAGCATTTCTGCATGTGAAATTATATATTTATATACCCCCATATCAATAAAAAATTAATCACGATAGAAGATTAAATTATCCTTCTATTCTTGATAGAGAAGTGATATCATAAAATCATTATCATACAAAGTGCCAAAGAGAAAGCAGCCAAAATATGAAAAAAAATAAATAAAAAGGAGTGTTATAAAGTTGTGCCAGAGAGTTAATTAAGAAAAGTGTTAGGTGGCTTTGGATTTTGTGATGCTTGTGGTATTTCTCAGCCTTTGAAAATCTTTGATTTGGTTTAGTTTTGTTCTCATCTTAAATAAATATTTACTTTTTAACCTAATTTTATATTCATAAATTCAAATGTTTTTAAAAAGAGAGCTCACCACAATGTAGAAGCTTCAACACTTTAAAAATCTTGGTAAGTCCCTGTCTGAGCCTTTAAAACCCAAGTAGCATGATCTTTCTACTAATTCCAACCTGAAACACCCAACCATTCCTTCCCCTCCCCCTGTTCTTGGCTCTGAATGCCTTGGAGGCACGGCCTAACCAAGACACCAAATAAAGGCTATATATATATATATATATATGTGTGGGTATATATATATATATATATATATATATATATATATATATGTGTGTGTGTGTGTGTATATATGTATATGTGTATATATGTGTATATATATATATACACACACACATATATATATATATATATATATATATATATATATATATATATATATTTTTCACTGACAACAGTTTAGGGAAAAGATGTAAGAAAGAATGGGATGGGAGTAAAGAGCAAATATACCCTAATCTGTACCACCAAGTATTGCATTAGTGACTCTACTGTACCTCATTTTGGCACCATAAGCCATATTCTGTGCATTCCAATTTTCCATGCTGAATTAATCTATTTTTCCCATAGAAGTGTCGTTAAAAATAAAATGTGTGCACTCTACACAGACCTTCATTCAGAGCCACATTCTGATTAGAAGGCATATTAAATAGATATTCTGGAAGTTTTCCTACAGACAACCATTATGCATAACTTGACTTTTTATGGGGAAATGGATTCTCAGTTGCAAACAATAGATTTACAAAAGACCTTTTGAAACAAAACCTTTTCCTTTATCAGAGGCTGAAGTGTCTTATTGTGCTTCTTACCTTTTCTCTTTGTACCTCAATTTCCTTGTCAGTAAAACAGAAGCAATAATCTAACTTGTCTCCCAGGGAGAAGGTGAAAAAAATGAGTGGGATAATTAAGACCTAAAATCTAAGACCTGGTTCTATTTTTTCTGAGTGCTCGAGGTCACAAATGTGTACATGTGAGTAAAACCTGAAGAAGAAATAACTTTTGGTTAACATCATACCCTGAGACAACAGCTGTTTTTTTTTTCTTTTGTTTTGTTTTGTTTTAAATGTATAAAGATCATTGGTCACTGAAACTGGGGATTTGAGTTCTAGTTCTGACTTTTTCTGTCCCTTCTTTGGGTTTATAGAGATTAGGAAAGTCAATGTCTCCAGTCTGTAAGACTAGCTAGCTCTCTTATTTTGTGAACAATGTGACCAGAAAACATTCATTTTAAAAAGATGTTAAGAAAAAAAATTTTTTGTTTTAACCAATCTCAATGATAAAGCAAATTCCTGTGATGTATCAGACTGTTAAAATCCAACAATCCCACCAATATGCTTTTCATATTTATAGGGAGATCATTAATGCTCCATCTTTAAACGTTTGAGAATTTTTAAAAAAATGTCATTTCAGATGTCAGCTATTATATGACTCATGACACCACTGACTGATGAAAACAAAAGGTAGATGACTATAATAACAAAGTAAATACTCAGCAATTTTTTCATTGATATTATCTAGCTTATAAGAGTCAAGATCAAGAAAAGCTTACAATTTGTTGTAAAGTTGCCACATTTTCAAAATTTAAATAAATGTAACATTTACAGGAAATTTGAGCCTAATGCAATAAAAAAGACATTGAAATAAAAATTTTAAAAAGGTCTAAAAGAAGGCTTATACTTCTGAAGCATGAACACTTGAATTTGGAATATAGTTATTTTACTGCTATCTGTACAAGTGTTTCATTTTTAGCCAAGGCAAGGAAAATTAAAAATATCCAGGCAGTATGTATGTCATAAATGTAACTACTGTTTATTTTAAATCATTTCATTCCCTTTTATGCTTTTTTTTTAAGCAGCTGTTGCCATTGCTGCATGTTTATACCAATCAATCAACCCCTTGCTCCAACATTTGCAACAAAATCCAGAAACTACAAGCTGCAATGTATCTATCTACTCATCTTGGCAGCCATGAAGAGAAATCAAATGAAAAGCATTTTGTGTGAAAGGGGTAAAAAAGTTCCATCTACATTTACATTTATATTTAGCTGCATTGAGTTTGCAGCACAAGTTTTGGGATGAAATAGGGGCAAATTTTTCTGAAGTTTTGGTCTGAGACACAATTGAAATTCATAGTATTTCAGAAAGCCATACAAGCTGCAGTACTATCACGCTTTGTCTACAGAAAGTTGTCCACCATTTTAGCTGAATCATGCCCACATCCTTGTCAGAACTTTCTTCACCATCCATAGGTAAGCAATGTGCAGTATATGATGCTTCATTGCTTCTCCAGATCCCAGGAGAAAGTGTTTTAAATATGCATAGGGATCAACTTCCAGAGTATATATATATTTTTTAAGTTTACTTATTTACTCTGAGAGAGAAAGAGAGAGAGAGAGAGAGAGAGAGAGAGAGAGAGAGAGAGACAGGAGGGGCAGAGACAGAAGAAGAGAGAGAATCCCAAGCAGGCTCTGTACCGTCAGTGTGGAGCAAGACATGGCTCAAACTCATGAATTGGGAGATCATGACCTGAGCCTAAACCAGGAGTCAGATGCTTAACCTACTGAACCACCCAGGCTCCCCACAACTTCCAGAATTTATAGATAGGAAGAGAGAGAGAAACTCAAGAGAAGCAACTGAGTAGATACCTGATAGCCCTCCAAATATTATTTTGACTGTCAATGTAATAATTGTCATTTTCTAATCAAAACATTTTTTTAACATTTATTTATTTTTGAGAGAGAGAAAAAGAGCAAGTGGGGGAGGGGCAGAAAGAGGGAGACACAGCATCTGAAGCAGGCTCCGTGCTGTGAGCACAGAGTCCAACGGGGGCTCAGACCCATGAACCAGGAGATCATGACCTGAGCCTAAATCAAGAGTCAGCCACTTAATTGACTGAGCCACTGAGGCACCCCTCTAATTAAAACATTTTAACAAACATAATTTTCTAACACTTAGAGAAGGGAGTGGCCAAATATCTACTTTTTATATAACCCTGTCTTCTGTTTTAATTTGCCATTTATTATGAAATGGGGTGGAAGACAAATTTTATGTTGGGCATCAAATCCATATTCTACACCTGTCATGGTGACCTGTGCATAGGTGGACATTGCTGTCTCCCTTCCTCTGCACACTAATCTTTCCGGTGCTACAGAGCAGGCCTTGCTGATTTATGGAATACAAATACAAGAATTCTGTATCCACACAACAAAGGCTGTCTCTTTGCCAAGAAGATTAATTCTAATTAATACTAAAGTAGTACAATTCTTAGTTTTAATTTAAAGTTGTTACAACTACTCAAAGATGATCTCCATGGGAGCAGAAATATTACCCATCTTATTTACTATACTACCCCACTATATCATACCTGGCAGTAAATGTTCAACAAATGTTTGTTTTTGAGTAAGTGTACGAATAGAGTTTATAATTAGGAGATATACTGACATTTTCCTACCAGAAACTTTATAAATTATTGTTTAAAACTGGTAAACATGTATGTATCTATGCATTCATGACATAAGATGGTATATTACAGGAAGAGGTAAGAAATGAGGTAACATAGGACTTTAATAGAAGACACTCATTAAATATTATTCCCCTCTTTCCACTATATTACACT
This sequence comes from Leopardus geoffroyi, assembly GCF_018350155.1. Lineage (NCBI taxonomy): Eukaryota > Metazoa > Chordata > Mammalia > Carnivora > Felidae > Leopardus > Leopardus geoffroyi. The sequence continues at coordinate 50,314,620 of NC_059333.1, read as the reverse complement.
GCCTCTGATTTTAAAATCACTAAATACATATAAAACTCCCACCAAAATAAACCATCCTAGGTACTTTAAGTTCCATGTAGGCTGGGGCAACATCCATTTTGATCTTTTTGTTTTGTTTTGTTTCCCTAACTCTTACCATGATATGCAATAAATATTTGTCAAATAAATAAAATATGAAGGAAGGAAGGAAGGAAGGAAGGGAGGAAGATCCCAATGTTATTAGAAAATGTTATTGGAAAGTAATTTGTGTTTGTTTATTTGGCAATCTCCTGATGTATGGTATTAAAGATCCCTTTAAGGAAAACCATTTGCTTAACATTACCAGAGCAGGATGATATAAGTAATTTATGGATAATTGTAAAGTAGAATTTTATATACAGAATTCCCTGTTTTAAACATTCCACAGCAAGAAGAACCAGACAACGAACATGTTCCTAGACCCAGGAGCTCTCCAGTGGGTTGAACATTCTCATGACAACCTTGAACTCTCTACTCTTTTCCAGGAAGAGTTGAGGAAAGATCTAAAGGGAATGAGAGGCTGGGCCATCACAGCAAGTTACAGGGTTATGTAACAAGCTCTTCCTTTTACACAGTCCCATTCATTGCTAAACTGCTCATTGCCAGTGGTAGCAAAGATCAAGTCCATTGTGCTTAGAGAAGATTCTCTTGGTATTAGTTACTGTTTGCAAGCTAAAAAAGAATTCAAGAGTTCTATATCTAACATGTTAAAGTAGTGTTGTCCTTGATTTTCTCCACTAAATGAGAGAAGGATGAGGAGAAATATCTACCTTAAATAAATCATCATACCTAGTTTTAGATCGGCAACATGAAGAACAACTGAGTAATGCAAATAGGATCCAAATTATGTTTATAATCTGCTTCAGAATAGTCAAATGAAAAAGCTATATCCCTGAAAAGAACTAATGTATGAATTCTCAGAGAGGATTATCAGCCAATATCAACAGCAAAAGCTTCTGCACAGACATCTTGTACAGATCTTACTGGGTACCACAGCAGCTGGGGACCAGCACAAAAGTAGGGATGTAAAGATGGGAGGGAAAAAAAAAAATTCAGTATGAGGAATGGCTTTCACCACGTGGATAATGTGCTCTTAGTAAGGATGAGACTGAAACTCAAATTCATTTAAGCCATTTCGTCACAATATTTTCCATCTCTCTCTTTCCTTGGAGCAAGAATTTTGGGGGATTCTGTCTTTAACAAAATGGTAAAATTCTCCTCTGCCCAACTTAAAAAATCTCTAGAGTACTCAACTCACTCCACAAATTCAAAATCAATTTCTAACACCTCCATGTATACAGTTTCGCAATCCAATGGTTTTATTTCTGTGAAAATAAACTCCGTTTCCTAAAAAGAGAGCAAATCACAGCCACTAAACATTCAACTCCAATCTTGGGGAAATCTCACACCTGTGCTTCTGACCCCACCTCCTTGCTCCTGGCTGTCTTTGCCAGCAGCCAAGAGAGATTCCTACGTGTAGGAGGATCCGCCTTGCACAAGTCCAGAGCTAAGCGGAGCACAATCAAACTCTGTGTCCTCACCAACCCAGCCACAGCTCTCAGTGCCTGTGTCCCTTTGCCCTCCTGCCTGATATTCAGCCTGGCAGCCTAGAAAATCACTTAAGCTTTTCAGTCACAGCACCCCCTGTGACAAACGTGTGGAGCACCACATGACTTCTTCAACCAGCTGGTTTTTCTGGCATTTGAATAAAAGTAAAAATAGAAAACAAACAGGGAGAAGAAAAGTGACAAGCTGAAACCTGCTAAGAGAGAGGACAAGGTACGGGAAATTGGCTTCAGGATGCTGGGGAGGGGGTGGGGTATGATGGGCTGATGCTGCCATCTCGTGGCCACATGATACCTGGGGAAAAATACTAAATCAATCTCCAAAGGGAGTGATGTATTTACTTTTTTAGTTCTAGGAAAAAAGAGAATACTTTAAAAATTGAGCCAGGACTATGAGGAGGACAAATGGCGTTTGCATTAGCAAATGGCTTCCAACTTGTTTGGTAAACTGGGGAAGGATAGGAAAAAACCTACCACAGTACCTTGCTCCCTTAGCAAGTGTGTCCTCAGATTTTCTATTTGAGACTTCAGTAGAATCTACCTCTCTTCAAACATTAGCTTTCCCTCATCCAAGGGTTGCCAGATTTAGGGGGAAAAAATATTCTACTAGTTAATTTGAATTGTAGACGACTAATAATCATTTAATATAAATATGTCTTATGCAATATTTATAACATACTTTCTGAAAAAAAATCTTTTATTTTAATTTTTTTTTCAACGTTTATTTATTTTTGGGACAGAGAGAGACAGAGCATGAACGGGGGAGGGGCAGAGAGAGAGGGAGACACAGAATCGGAAACAGGCTCCAGGCTCTGAGCCATCAGCCCAGAGCCCAACGCGGGGCTCGAACTCACGGACCGCGAGATCGTGAGCTGGCTGAAGTCGGACGCTTAACCGACTGCGCCACCCAGGCGCCCCGAAATCTTTTATTTTAAATCTAAATTTAAGTAGCCATCTTGCTTTTTATCTGACAACCCTGCCCCACCCCCAAGTAAGGCAATATTCAAGCAAAATTTTAGTTGACATGTTTCCATTAGGACTGGACTGAATGACAAATATATATTTATCGTCATGGCTACCATTTTTTTTTTTACTATGATTACAGGTGTTTGGATAAATGCTAGAAATAGGAAAATTAATAAAAGTAATAGTTTAGGCATTGAACCAAATTAAATCCATATTGATCTTTCCTGTTGAATTCCTGTTTATTTAGCAATACACATCTCTGAGCTAGGAACTGGTGAAGAGCAAAACAAGGTTCAAAGATCTAGTCATTAAAATATGCCCCAAACTAATAACCACGCAGTGATGAGAAACCTATATAAATTTGTTAACACGACCTTTATGTTGTTGGTTCAGAGCTTATGTGTAGGTGAACAAAGAATTATGAAATGTGGCTAAAACAAGCTGTGTCTCAGAAAGACTCTACTTGCCAGGAAAATAAGAATCTAAAAAAAAAGACTTCAGTGCCTTAGCAGCTTTATTTTTCACCTTTGACACACTTGACCATTGGACAATCAAATTTTATTTTTTAGCTTTTGACTTTTGATGAGAACATTTCTCTCATTTCATTTTGCTGAAGGACAAAGTTTAAATGTCCCACTGAACAATGATGGCTTGTCAAGTGCTACGCAGATGCTGTGGGTTGAATGATCTGGGGTATTTAGGACAACCTATTCAATTGATGGATGAGGACAAATCTTCCAGAATTTACTGCAAATGTATTTTGGATGTTGTACAATTGTGGCCATTTTTCTGCTTGTGTCAGTCATCAATAATAATGGAAAAGCTCCGTAAAATGAGAAACAATAATCTCATTTGGTTTTGAAATAGCCACAGATCCAAAGAGTACTTCTGAGTAAATGATCAACACTACTCACTGCCTTTTGGCTGCTGGGCTTTAATTCACTTCAAGCCGGCAGAGACTTCCACTCTCTTCCTTGCTCTTGTCTCTTTCTCTCTTTTTTAACATTTAATGCAGGAGCTGAGATAGAAAATGAAAGCCATCCTACTCCCCAAACCTCACACATCCCCTACACGATACCACATTAATATCTCTTCTTTGCTCATTAATACTAGACACATCACCAACTTTTTGTGGCTTAATTTTGTTCATCGGGTGGGCTGAAATCTAACCTGCTTTGTCTAAATTAAAGAGCCTAGTAATAGTAGGCAAATTACTTTTTAATTCCTGGAGTAGAACACATTCATTAGGGTTTAAATTCTCCCAAATATTAAAGGATGTCTTGGCCTAAAAATTGAGCACATTTAGAAGTTATGCACCTTGGAAACTAGGCACCTAAGTATATTATGCATATAATGGTATTCCAACACAGGTGTTCACTGCTTAACATAATAGGTGTAGTCCTGGATAGGGTATCAATTCAGATAACCTTTTTACATTGATTTCTAATATAAATTGGGGAGTATATTATTTTTATTTCTATTCCTCCTTCGACTGCCAGTGATCACCAGTATATACCCTTATATTTAGCTCCTTTGCCCCTGGTCAAATGGCTAGTAAAAAATAAGCAAAGAATATAAAATAGTATTTGGGAAAAAAATCATTTTTGTATTAATCTTTTATTTCATAAGAATTACTCTCTTTCAATGTCAATTTGTATATTTGAGATTTTTCTCAAACACCAATATACTTCATCAACTAAGTTATTTTTAGGTTTTGGAAGCTACATTAGTCTTATCTAGCCAACAGAATCATTTTATAATTAGAAAAATCTATAAAATGGAAAATATAAGATTTGCCTTATTAATCTCACAGAACTTGTGTCAAATGAGACAGCATGGATAATAGGAAACAATATATGGTTGGGAGACCGTTCTCTGTGGGTCCTTTATGTGAATATGCACATCTTGTCTACAGAGTCACTAATAGCTTTTGTTCCAGTTCTCTTTTCCAAAATGTCTTTTAAGACCTTCTTTTCAGGAGTGGCAAGCAGCCTTGGAAGATATATGTAGTGTCACCCTCCTGGTCAGAGGGTAGATTTGTTTGCTGCCCAGTATAATAATGTTAATAAAACACAGTGAGGGTGTACCTGGGTGGCTCAGTCACTTAAGCCTCTGATTCTTGATTTTGACTCAGGTCATGATCTCATAGTTTGAGACTGAGCCCTGTGTTGGGCTCTGAGTTGACAGAGCGGAGCCTGCTTGGGATTCTCTCTCTCTCTCTCTCTCTCTCTCTCTCTCTCTGCACCTCCCCCACTCACTCTTGCGGGCATGTGCTCTCTAGTACAGAATAACTGAATAGACTTAAAAACAAAACAAAATACAGTTTGACCTCCCTCCAGGCACAGGTTGGGCAGGATTGCTTGTAGCCCCTTTAAAGATTGGAATTTCTCAGCTGTGACACAAACACACTTTGTGCACAGCATCTACTTGGATCCATCTCCAAGTGACTCCCTTGGGATCTGGTGGTAGGAAAGGGAATCAGTTATGCTGTCTGGTTTGCCGTGAATAATTAGGTCCTTTGTCTCTAACCCAGGAACCTTGTCTTTATCTAGCATTCATGAATCTATGGTAGGCCCACCCTTAGCTCATAAGTAGGGTGATATCTCAGACCCTCAGGGTTCTTGACATAAAGACATCAATGTGAGCTTTTTAAAATTACTTGTAGGTCTGAGATAGTATTCTGAGATAGTATTATTCTGAGATAGTATTATTCTGAGAACTCTGAGATAGTATTATTACACTAGAGAATTACTTCACAAACTAATAATGTATATGTCTGTGTGTGTATCTGGGTTTATATACTGTGGGTAGGAGAAAAGAGCTGAGTCCATATCTCCCAAAGGTAATTTTGGTAATATGAAGACCATTGTAGCATGCCTAAGTCCAGCTAGCATCTTGACACTTCAGCCCCATCATTTCTACTGAATTCACAAAACTCCTGGAGCAGAAATACAGGGTACTCCTTGGGAGTGCAGACGAGGAAGTCCGTTTGTGCTGTCCCAACTCTACACACTGGCTGTGTGACCTCAGACAAGTTACTTCACCTTTCTTTGAGGTTAGCAATATACACCTCATAGTGTTGTTGCTACAACCTGGTAGTCGGTAGTTGTGTTGTTTTTTACCTACATAATTCAATCTAATCAAATAATTCAACTATGTTTGCTTTTCCGGAGTCACAAAGATTTGACACACACTATATATTGGATAAGTCTGGCTTACTGCCTTAATTTTGTGAAATTCAATGCTCTTATTACTATTTTTTATTTTGTAGTTTTTAACCATTGCTCTCTTTCGTACCTCTTTCAAGAGTTAACAACCATGAAACTGGTGTGTTAAAATACCTTCCTAATCAGTCTAATGAAATCAACATTAAAATTGCCTCTCTCTCCTTGAATAGCTTTTTATTTTTGTTGTCAAAAAATCTTTGTTTCTTACCACTAGTATTAAGTGTAAGTATTGTACATACACATTTTTTCAGATAAGGATTTGTTGGCAATTATTACTTATTGTCTCTTCTGCCCAAATCTGAAAGTTACATTCCAAAGAAGCCTCAAATTAACCAAAATCCATGTAAAAGTAATGATTATAATGGGGAGAAATAGAGTTTCACACACTACTGTGCTGTAATCAGTCTGAGACTCACAGTATCAAATTTAATTTTCCTGTGGGAATTTTAACATTAAATGTAGTTTTTATGCTTAAAAGTTATTTTCATTGTATCATAAATTTCTTGATTAAAGTTGGAAATAAGGGACTAATTCTTTGCCTTTCAGTCCACATATATGAGTCTTATAAATTTCACATATAGTCTTGTAATATACAAAGTACACCTGAAATAAGATGCTTTTTTAAAAAAATCACAAAATAGCAAGAAATCATAGTGTAGTTTATAACTGCCATCAGTTAAAAAAATAAAATATGCTGGTAACAGTAGCCATAACTTGTAAACTCAAAAAAGTAGGTAAAGCATATTTATGTTACCCATAAAATCTTTTTTTTTTTTTTTTTTTTTTTTTTACTTTTAAGGTCACTGCATTTCCCAATATCCTTATATCCTTCAAGGTCACTGCAATTCCCTGGTACAGGGGCCATTGCACTATTTAAATATGTGCTATTTATTGTCTTTCCAAAGATAGTTAAAAGGAGGATCAGAGTCAGTGACACTCTCCATACCCCCAAGAAAAGCCCAATATATTTTCATCAATAAACAATTTTAGTGAAACATTTTAGTCTATTATTTATGAAAACTGAATAACTTATATATAATGATATCCTCTTAATTTTTTCCTCCACATACCACACAGCTCATACCTACCAATTTCCTAAAGAACTTACATCTGACAGGTGGTGTGGATGAATTGCTCTATGCTTCCTTATGTGTTGCCAAGAACAGCAGCCTAAGTAGCCATTCCAGGAATTTAGAGTGAGGAAAAGTGGTTAAAATTCAAGATATGGTCCTACAAAATCTGAAAAGCTACCTGTTCCAATTATATGACATAGTCATTGAGGAGGCTTAGTGGGCTGAAAGACAGAGATAAGGACCCTCTGTTGTCCTCTACTCTTTCTGCAACTCGGGAATCAGCAGAAGCCTTAAGTTTGGGGTTTTGTCATTTGCCCCAAACACACAAATAGGCTCTTCTCTGGTCATTGCCAGAATTGATTCACTATCCAAACTATTTTTACCACCATGGATTTATTTATGTGCTTATTTCTTTTCTTCAAAATCTGTAAAAACAGTGAGGGCAAAATGGCAAGAATTGCCCATGGACAGGTGTGGAATCAAGCCATGAGACAGAGATATGGGGAGTCTACAATTTAGACTCCTGGGCCCATGACCATTCCAAGCCCTCACTTGTGTGTTCTGGCTAAGGGCATATTAATATGTACTGCCTTCCTACAGCCAACAATGCAGCTGGGAGAAAGACAAATTATCCATTACTGCAAAAATGCTATTGACAAATAAAGCATTTCAAAGTTTTATTCTTAAAATGTCCTCTCAGAGCAGAATGTTGAAAAGCTTTACTGTTTTCAATTCCTAAGGAGGGAGACTGAGGCAGGAGGAGGTTAAGTGAGTTGCCCAAGGTCACCCAGGAAGTCAGTGAATTAACCAGAAATAGTACCCAGGACTCCTGCCTCCTATACCACAACTCCAACCGCTGGGCCATGTTTCCTGATGGCAGCGTAGCGTTAGACCACAGTGGTTTGCCAGCAACATCAAAGAGCATTTTGCCAGAGTAATTTACCTCTTTCGGAATTAAATAATAATATCATTTTACCTTAATCTATCACCTTTCGTCCCAGAGGAGCCTACAGTGCTAAGTGCTTTAGTTATGAGTTTTAGCCACTTACATATAAATCACTTCACACACCATTAAAATGCAGCTGTCCTTGGAGTCAATGTTGCAGCTGTTAAACATAAGTATCCCAACTGTTAAACATTTATTGAGCACCAACGATGTGCTAAATGTTGGAGAGAATGGAAAATTTGAATTTAGGGAGTTTACAGGGACTAAGAAAGAGAGGAAAACTACTTAAAATGTTGATAACATACAAATAGAAATCAGACTATTACTGGAACACACTTCTGTTTCTAGCGAATGTAATCATCAAGGGGTTGAAAAAATTGCCTTTGGTTGTAAAAAGGATTTTTAGATAAGTGCTCTGAAAATGTGAAAGCAATAGTTTACACCGCAAAGACATTCCAGGCTCATTCCAAGTTATTCCACTAGTCTTACCTGATTCCTTGCATTCATTTTGCATCCTTCCTGGTGTTCTCAGGCACTCACCATGACAAATTTTAAATAGCCAAGCATAGTAAGTTTAATATAATCTGATCTGATTTTTCCATGGAGATCCATTATATAGCTAGAAGCATTTCTTCCCCGGAGGCTGGGGGCATAGGTAATGGCGGTACAAAATGGATCCAGAAGACCAACAAAGCACACTTTAGCATACCGTAAAATAATGACATGGTTAGTGGCAAAATAGTAATTTTGTGATAAATAGTTAAAATAGAATTATAAGTGTTTTTTTTACCACAGCTCCCACACCATACACTTTACGATATGATATGCCATAATAAACTCTATGAACATAGTGAATGTGCAAAAGAAATTATGAAGGACATTAATTAGGATTATTTTAATTTGCTTTTTGAGAAAAATACAACTACATGAAAAGTTAACAGGAAATAAAGGATAGTTCAAGGAAACAGAAAATTCCAGATGAGGAGTGAGTGTCTATTATACCAGTCCACTATCCTATGGTTTGAGAATATACTTTGGTTGCCTAGATGTTGTTTTGTAGTACTTTGTACCAAATTATTGCTTTCAAAATGAACAAGTTGATCTGATCTTCAGGGAGCAAAAGATACAGAAACACAGTAAGGGAACCTATTGGAAATGTCATGGATGCGAAAAAAAAAAAACAAAAAAAAAAAAAAACCCTAAATGGATCACATGGTCCAAAACACAGAGTTTGGGAATAGAAGCAAGAAGCCCCTTCTTCCCCTACAGTAGTCTGTGCTATCAAAAAAGAACAAAATTAAACCCCCAAAATCTGCTTTACCATGTTCTCTTTGTTGATTTTCAAGTATCTTATAGCTTACATCAGAAAGTTTTACATAAATAGCTACTAAAACCTCCCTGGAGAAGGGTAATATGAAAGCATGAAGGACAGGATTAAAGTCATAATATTTCATTGTTTTGAAGCACCTGTTGTATTGTGTGTTACTATAAGGTCTACTCTGGATGAATAAATAGTTTAAAATAATTTGGAAATATTTCAAATTAAAATATACTTTTAAGACCTTAATTTTCAATGTACAGTAAGATTACAGTCTATGCATGTAGATATAGGTGTAATGGAGAAAAGTGAAGAAGTCCCAGAAATGTAAATTGGCAAGGTGTTCAGCATGATTCCGCCATATTAAACAACTACTAAGAAGGCTGAAGGGAGTCTTAGTCTGCAGTCACTTATCCATTCACTCAACATCGTTTATCAAGTCTCTAGTTTGTGCCAGACCTAAGGTGAATCCGGTAATGAATAACAACACATTGGTCTTATCTCAAGGAACTTAGCATTTAGTGGGGGAAATGACTATAAAATAAATCATGAATGAATGACTGAATAGATAAAATCACTGTTCAATGTCATGTCTGCCAAAATAAAGGTATATATATAAAATGATACTTAAGAACAGAGATAGGCAGAGAGGAGATGTCCAAATTCTAAAGAATGAATAGGATTCCACCAGGAAAATATACTCAGGGTTGGGAGGGGTAGAATTTAGAAGCAAAGAATCTAAAAATAAGGGAGACAATTCTCCCATTCTACTTGGTGCAAGTCAGACTCCCTGGGCAAAGGAACTGTGTCCAAAAGAGACCTCTGTGTTGACAGGATTTGTACCCTTCTCTTTATGGAACAATTAGAGTCAATGCAAGTGCTGCGTTTTCAAGGAAGAAAAGAAGAAAAACATCTGCGTTCTCCCTAGATATTTAAAGATTCTCGTGTAAAAAGAAAAGAGAGAGAAAGAGAGAACAGCTTGTCTTGTTTAGCTTCAAAGAACAAAATAAAGAAGAATGCTGGAGAGAAATTAGAGCGAAGCAAGCAAATTTGGCTTGATACATGGACAGACATAACCAGAGCTGTTCCCAAATACAATGTGTCATCACCATGACTGGAGGTGTTGAGGCTGAATGAATTATTGACAGAGATATTACAGAGGAAATTTAACCATCATGTGGTGAACTGACATCTACAATCCTTACCTCTTCTGGGAGTCTATAAAAAGTAATGTAAAACCAGCCTGAAGAGTGTGGGCTTGGTTTTCTTTACAAGTACACTGTTGTCTTAGTTCAGGCTGCTATAGCAAAAATACCTTAGACTGGTTGGCTTATAAACAACAGAAATTCATTTCTCACAGTTTTGGAGCTGGAAGTCCAAGATTGGGTTGTGGGCATGGTGGGTTCTTGTAAGAACCCTTTTCCAGACATCAGACTGTTGACTTTTCCTTGTATCTTTACATGGTGGAGAGCCAAGAGAGGAAGCACACTCTCTCCTGGCACTTATAAGGACACCAAACCCATTTTTGAAGGCTCCACCCTCATCAACTCATCTAATCCTAATTATCTCCCAAGGGCCCCACTTCCTAATAACATCATATTGGAAGGTGGAATTTCAACATGTGAATTTGGGGGGAACAAATTCTTCTGTCTATAACAATTGGTATGTTACATTCGGTTTCTGGTTTTCTAATGAGGCCCTAGAGATGAGGGCAATGGATCACACACGCAGTTTCCCCGCAGATATTCTAAGATGTGGATAAAATCACCTTAGCTACCCTTAGCCTGTGGTCTGCCTCTGCCCTATGTGAAGAAAGTTAAGAAATTCAAGAAAGATTGATCAGAGGGGAAGGGAATTATTAGAAGTGAAGAGGACTGTGGCATTTTTCTTCCCTTCATATGGAGGAAGAGAAGAAGATATGTTTTCTGTCGAATTCTAAGCTAAGTGAGAGGAGCAGCAAGCCACCCTTTGAAATAGAAACTGAGGGTCAACCCCAAGGAAGGGATACTGACCTCCAACTTAATATTTTTGGAGCTTTGAGACTGTGGATTGGATGCCACCTGCTATAGAATGAATGTTTATTCATATGCTGAGATCCTAACTGCCAGTGTGATAGTATTAGGAGGTTGAAACTTTGGGAAGTGATTAGATCACAGTAGTGGAATCTTCATGATTGGGATTAGTGACCTTATAAAAGAGACCCCAGAGAGCTCCCTCCCCTCTTCTGCCATGGTAGGACAGAGCCAGAGGACAGCTGTCTATGAACTCAGAAGTGGGCCCTCAACACATACCAAATCTTCCAGCACCATGATGTTGAACTTCCCTGTCTCTAGAACATTAAGATACAAATACCTGTTGTTTATAAACCACCTAGTTCATAGCGTTTTTTCAGAACAGCCTGAATAGACTAAGACATCCTCATAGGACCATGAACACATGCAATGGAGGAGGCCTTTGAAAAAACTGGCCTATGTCCCTTTGAATCTGGGGAGCACGAAGACCAGTGTATGATTCTTGCCTGAAAACAAGGAGAGAATGTGAATGATACACATTTCCAGAGTTTGGTAGAATAAGCCTATGTGTTTCCTCAAAAGCCAAGTATGCACTGCCAAAGAGAGCTGGGATAGATCCTTTATGAAAGGATTCTGCCCTCAAGGGCTTCTTGCTGGCATGAGAGGACTCCAGAGTAAATCCCTAGGCAGGAGTCGAGGGATTTTTTTTGTATGTTCCAAGACAGAGGTCTGCAGCATGGATGCAAGGGACTGAGAGTGGGGAGTGCTTCTTGAGAAGCCACAAAAATCCCCCCTGAGAAAGAGCTGCCTGGAAGAGATCAAGAAATGAACAATCAAGAATTATAAGCACAGCCAGGAAAGCAATGTTTTGTCTTTCCCTCTCTGGCCAGAGGAGCCTGAAGCAGAAAAGCTAATAGGAGAGGAGTTGACATAAAGAAAACTTTAAGAACCATAGTCGTTCCCCTGCTCGGACACTGGTCTGGGAAGCCTTTGCTCAGGCTCGACCTGGAGAGAGGCACAGCTTTCAACTGCATGCAGGACAGAATTTTTTTTTTTTTTTTTTAGGTAGACCTCACTACTTAAATCTGAAAAGGATAGTGTTCCTAATATCAGAAAAGTTATGTCATCTGCCTAAGATATCCTCAGCATATGGGGAGTGGAGATTCAACACACTTTGTTAAAGGCAAGAGTGGAGAAACGAAAACTCTTCCCTGAATGCATTCCTTTAAATCCAAGCTGTGTTTTTAAAGTGACAAAATAAACATATCCCATCAAAAACTTCTTTACGCATTTCATTTATTCAAAACACCCCATATTCATTTAGAATATTCATATATCTTCCATAACGTCCATTATTATCCACCAGATTTTGTGGCAAATTTTAAGTAAATTCAAAATTAGAGTTTATAACATATTAAAAGAAACGTATTAATGTTTGCATTTTGAACTTCCTTATAAATGAGACACAATATAGCAATTATGGAAATCAGGTTTAGGGGAGAGAAATGTGAGAGAACAAACAGGGTATGGTAATTAAGTTTTTGTTGTGATCTGATCTCACTTGCTTTGCAGCAAAAAGCAGCAGGATGAACTTCCATTCTCAGAAACATTGGCCGGGGTTATTGGTTACTGAGAGCACATTCCCCGCATATGCTCCTAACCACAGTAGGAGCCAGTACAAGTTTATGCTACGAGCCTGTATTACATGTGATGACTTGGTAATACACAGCCCATTCAGGACTGTTTCCTAGAAGCTTTTTATTGGGTCTCACAAAATCCACACTGTGCATACAATTTGGAGTCTATCAAAGCAGACAAGAACATATTACACTTACTGTTATGGCGAACAGTTTCAATCCATGTCCTCACTCCAGCCCAGTGTTAGTGGCCTCCTAGAGCACTGTGCTGAGAATGATACTATCATCACAGCAGGGTGCAGCAGAGTACCAAAACAATTAGTAACATGTACCACGAACAAGGAGAAGGGAGAGGTGGCCAGTGGGCCACATATTTGTCATCTCCAAGCGAAAGCCTATTTTTCCTTTCACTATAGTTATTGATATCAAGGTAAAATCAGGCTGCCAATTCATGCTTAAATGAAGGGGAAAAAAAAAAAAACTACGGTTTGACCTAAGTAGATAGCATTAAGTCATTTCACAATATCCAAAAAGGCATATTACTTTTGATCTCAGCTGTTTGCCGAATTATGAACCCAATGTCAGTAGCAGAAAATGAGCAACTGAAGACTTAGTCATTATAAGCTCATGGGTCCATAGGGTGTGCAGACAGATGCCCAAAAAGCCACCCCCAATCCCAGCATTGTTGAAAAGAAACACTCCCCCCACCCAGCACACACACCAATTCTTGTTATTCACAGTAGTTATGTCCTATAAACTCACCTGAACACTGAAGAAGTGAGTATTAAACACTCACTTGTAGGGGTAATACAGGGTTAGGCTCCTATGGGCCTCCAGTCAGATTTTCATCAACTGATCAATAAATAACCTTATTTTATGTGTGTGTTTCCATCTGAAGACATCTTAGTTAATATATATCGTCATTCATCAACATTGAGCTCACTCTCAACAACACTATAGCTGATGTCTGAACAAAGCTGATCTACCATGTATTTTCTCTGCAAGGTGCATCGTACCTTCCTGCACTTAGGAACGCTGGACAGCACTTCTGCACTATGCTTGAGGGCATTTTAAACAGTGAAATCACCAACAAAAAAAAAAACATTAAAAAAAAAACCCAGAATAGCACTACCTGGACCTTGAAAAGAAGACTCGTTTACAGTATGGGAGCAGAACACACACACTGGGTAACTAAATTTTTTGGAGACTCTGTACAGGTGCACAAGTGATCATGAAAGCACCATGAGTATTGATGACTTTGAAGTTACAAATAAATTGTAGTGAATACGTGAATTCGCAAATACAAAATCTGTGAATAATGAAGATAAGCTCTGTGTGTATGTATCTATAAATGCAAGAATGCCAGGAGTTTTAATTAGAAACAAAGATGCACCTTGCAATTGATCTCAAGTGTTTACATTTAATTAAATAATTAGGGTTAACACAAATAAAATATTGAAAGGAAATATAAGCTGGATATATAAGGAGACTACATTCCACAATTAAAATGCAAATAAAAAATTAGGGGTTTGGAAGACTCAAAGCAGGCATATATATATATATATTATATTATATATATATAATATATTATATTATATATTATATAATATAATATATTATATATATATATTTAAATAGTGGGACTTTCTCTTAGTTCTTGAGTCTTGCACAGAATTTGTCTAAGAGAGATGTAGCAGATAGGATATTCCTGGTAAGGGTTCAACGTGAAAAAACGTTTGGAGGCAAGAAAGTTGCCCTGAGGGTCCCCTATAGTGTTCAGAACCAGTAAAACATAGAAGCAGGGATGGGGAGGACAGAAGGACTGAGCCAACAGGATCACACAGAGCAGCAGCCTGGGGGCTTCATTCTGTAGTCAGAAATATATGCCAACCTGACCTTCATGTTCTGATTTCAGGCTCAGGCTCCTCCAGAATAATGGCTGTGCCTTTTATGTCTATGTGTATTTAGCTAAATTAAGCATGGAACACTCTGCACAGGGAAGCACTTGATAAATCTGTTTCTTAGTTATTCCTTCATTCCTGTCTCATACAAGAAAAGTGAATGATTATAGTTTTTCCCCCTTTCCCGGCAGTGTCACAGTGTGGGAGTAGAGTGTTCTTTCTCACTGCCATTCCCTCTCCCCAGGATAAAGGAGAGAAAATGACTTGAACCATAACAAATATTACCCCAGGTATGGTACTAAGCATTCCCAAGGGAGTGAAGACTAAATAAATCTACAGGGTGGTTTTCAGAGTTGTGATATAGTCAGGGGCAATGTCCACGAGGATTTTATTTCTGAAGGCTTCCTGAGAATTTGCCTGTGATTAAACTCTGTGCTGGCATTCGAAATGAGGGGATTCAATACTCAGCAATTAATATCTCACCCTGTTTAAATATCCTTCATTAGATGTACTATTTTAAGACATATAAATGTTGGATAGTTGTTGTGGTTACTACGAAAGATCCTATTTACAAAAAGAGGGTAAGCAGATGGATGTTGCTAGGGTAAAGTGACAGATTCAGTCAGTCCTCTTGTTGCAAGAGTCCACAACATTTTTGTAAATGTCTGGATAATTAATATTTTAGGCTTTGCCTGAGAGTTATCTCTTTCACAACTACTCTATCATAAGACAGCAGCCACAGATAATACATAAATGAATACATAAATGAAGGTTTATTGGCTGTGTTCCAATAAACCTTATTTATAGGCATAGGTATTTGAATTTTAAATACTTGCCACATGTTATGAAATATTGTTATTTTGATTTGTTTCCAACTGTTTCAAAATGTAACAGCCACTGTTACCTTGCCTGACGTACAAAACTGATGTGGCCTAACAGGTTGTAGCTTACTGACCCCTGCTCTTAGGCAAAAGAGAATAAACAACTCTCAGAGGCTAGAAAACAGAGCTCTGGGGCAGGCTAGGCATATAATCATGAATCCAGGTAAGAGGACAAGGTTCTGGGTTCCTAAAAGGCTTACGTCCTGCCCTGTGAGGTATTCTCCAGGGACGGACTAGAGTCACCATTTCAGGCTACTTTAGCACCCTAGAAGGATACCAAAATAGTACCAAAGTAATTGCTCCATCAGTCAACAAACTAAGGCTGCCTTTTAAACCAGTAGCATTCAGGCATATAATCTTAATTCTGGCTTGTTTGTCCCAGCTTCCTGGGCTTAATTAAATTATTCTCACTGGCCTCTGACAGGCTCTGCCTCACTGAAATTATCTTTTGGAAAAGGCTGTCACTTGGGTGGGTGTGGCAGCAGTGACAAGAGGTTGGTTCTGGCCACTTGGTCATTACTACAGTAATGATCAAAAGAGTAGACAGAGATTTCCGTTATAAGAATTCTAACAATAAGGATGGTTAAAACTGGGGCACCTGGGTGGCTCAGTTGATTAAGAGTCAGACTCTTGATTTCGGCCCAGGTCATGATCTCATGGTTTGTGAGTTCGAGGCCCACATCAGGCTCTGTACTGACAGCGCGGAGCCTGCTTGGAATTCTCTCTTCCTTTCTCTCTCTCTTTGCCCTTCCCCCTCTTGTGCACTCTCCCTCAAAATAAATAAATAAACTTAAAGAGTTAAAACTAAGAAAAGATGACTTTCATATATGGCTTTGCATATGCAGTTTGGTTTTGCAAAAATAAACTCTGAACCAGGTTATTCCACCCCAGGAACTACACAGTCTTTTTCCTGAATATATGTGGCAAAGCTGGCCTTGTCCTCATATAACAATAGTCAGTCTCCCTACAGTCATTCCAGCTATTAACAAGTGTTAAGCCCTTAGCATGCACCAAGGATCTCACACTAGAGTATTTGATTTATATACTTCACAAGACCCTTGACACTGATCACCATTATTATGACTGCTCTGCAAATGGCTAAAATGAGGCTCCTAAGTGTCATGTGGCTTGTTCAAGCTAGTAAGCAACAGAAACAGGATTCAAACCCATCTGGCCCCATTACCATATGCTGATTCCTTACCAATTTATAACATGAAAACATTAGTAAGTTATACCACTTTCTGAGGGTTTGGAGACTTAAATTTTCCAGAACCCAGCTGACAAAAAAAAAAAAAAGGCCTCTAAACAGTTTCAACAAATGTCAATGCTCAGGAATTCAGTCTTACATGTTGCCAAAAGTCCATCAGCCATCACTCAGAGACCACCTATGTTTATGAGAGACATCATTTAATCAGTTGCGGTACCTGGTTTCCCAATTCTGAACAACATATTACAAAAGAAGAAAGGAGAAGCTTGGAGAGAGGTGATTTGATAGCTTAACAGCCGGAAAACAGAAAATAATTATGACATAAGGATGCAAAATATATAGCTGTCTGGGACCATTTAATGTAGTGTCTTTACTCTCTTTTATATCGTGGAGTAGTAGTTAATTTTCCAAATTAAAATGAGTCATCAAGAAATGCTTAATTTTTGCTCATCATATTCTGCTTATGAAAGCAAGAAAGTTTGTGAAACGTTTTTTGGATTTGTTTTAAAATCAAAACTAGTTTAAAATGTTAAAGAAAGTTTGATAGCTTAAAAGGACACATATCCGTTATAGACAAATCTTACTCTATTGCCTAGCAGCAATGGGCATTGTTTATAAATCCAAGTCTCAGGAGATAGTTACCCAGATACATGTCCCAGGAGAGCCTTGTAGGGCTCTCTGTAAGGGCAATGCATATGCACGGGAAGCCTAAGAGCTGAGCCAAACAACTTCTCACCAAAGGATTAATCCTTAGAGGCAACATGCCAAAGGAAAGACATAAAATCAGAAACCATGAAACAGAGTGAGAGGTTAATTTCCAGGAAAGTAATCAAGCATTCTTTAAAGTTGGAGAGTTAAGGCAGGAGAAGGGTGAACCAGACAATGAGAAAGCTTTCTAAGTGTCCCCAAAAAACAAGTGGATACTAAGAAGAGGGTTTTACCCATGAGACCATTTCACCTTTAGATGAAAACCAGAATGGTGCCTTATTTGGGTCATAAACTTCACAGACCCAACCGGTTTACAATATGCACTGGAAACACTTCCAATCTATTCCAGCATTTTGTTTTGCAGATTCCTGGATTTAGCTCCATTTTCACTTTCTTATCTTGCAGTAGGGGACTAGAGGAGATGTCCCAAATTTATAGCTCAGCCTAGATCTCAGCTTTATTAATTAGTGCATACTCTTATGTTTTTGTCTATATTCTAAGCTTCTGCTTCAACATACCTACAAAAATTCCTGGAGTAAAGATCATAGCTAGTTCTGATATTATAAACCTTAGAAAAAGGATGAAGAGGTGCGCCTGGATAGCTCACTTGGTTGAGTGACAAACTCTCGTTCCAGGTCAGGTCTTGATCCCAGGGTTGTGTAATCGAGCCCTGCATTGTGCTCCATGCTGAGCATGAAGCCTGCTTGAGATTCTCTCTCTCCCTCTCCTTTTGTCCCTCCTTCCACTTGCACACCTTCTCTCACTCTCAAAAAAATTAAAAAAAATTAAAACAAAGAGGAAGGATGGAGATATCACACATGGCTTTACAATATGCTTTCCCTAGTACATATCCTTTTAATTGGCCATAAAAATATTGCTCCAGAAGTATCAATATTTCAAACATGCAATCTCAGATTTTCCCATAACAACTAGAAACATGGCAAAAGTCCATGGGAAGTAGAAACCAAGAATCTATTTAGCCTAATTCATTTTCTGTCTTGGTAACTATAATTTGATCACCATAACTTAAGGCACATGTCAATATTTTTAGGTTCCAGCTGAAAATGTCTAAAGTTAATGATGGAGCATCAATAGATTAACCAACTGTTTGCTCTTTTATCTTGAACTTATATCGCTGAGAGTTGTTTTTATTGGAAAAAAATAAGAACTACTCAATAGACTTTGGCTTTATTTCCAATGGACGTTTTCTGATTACTTTTGTAGCTCTTTACCATTTGCTAGCCCTTTCTCTACCTCTATGTATTCTTATCATCTGAAGTCCTAAAGAAATGCTCACTTCCAGTCTGGCCACTACCCTACTTCCCTGCTCATGGTTGGCATGCAAAGACAGGGAGAATTAACCCTACATCTTAAAGCAAATTTGGTGCTTGGTCCAACTAATAATTCAAATAAATAAATAAATAAATAAGTAAATAAAACCATTAAGACATTGAAATTCACTGTGTTAGCGTTCACTAATTCACCGGTCTACTTTATTGAATAAATGTAAGCTCTGTGAAAGACCATGTCTGTCTTGGTATTTCAACATCATCTACAATATGTGAAATAAATGAATGGATCAATAAATATATGCTAAATAAATGAATGAATAAACCCTTCTAATACAATGCCCCATCACCTGATACCACTCCAGCAACGTATAGACTTGATTAAACATATCAAGGCTTATTAAACAGAAAAGTCAGCCTTCATCAGAAATATAAAGCTTCTCTTACTTTCTTCTCTGCTTTATAGTTAGAATAATGGCAGGATCTTTAAATGTTTTAGAATAATTAAAAAATATTTTAACTCTAAAATGAAAAACTTTGTTAGGAATCATAAAATTAGAGAAATAATGATAGGTGTGTGTAAATACATAGTGTTTACCAGCTAAATCTCTTTAATAGACATACTACCCATTTAACAAAGAGTATGGCACAGAGGGCAAGAGTAGTGGCTCAAAAGTCAGACGGCCCTCCTTCATACCCACTTCTTCCACCAGTTGGCATTGGACAACTAATTAAGAATTTCTGGCCCTTAGTTTATTCATTTGAAATTAGGAGTTACAGCAGCACTTACCTCACAGGATTGTATGAGGTTAAACAATTGTGGCTATTATTTGCCTATTGTCATTTAGCACCAATCTACTCTTCTCACCTATGTTCCTGGTGCTGAGGAGGAACTCTGCAAACTATATCTCTCACCCCTTTGCCAGAGAGAACCTATACGTTCTACCAATAGGAGACACAAGAGGGAGACTGAAAAGTAGGAGGAAGAAGAATGGACCTCTTTCTCTTTCTTTGTTTTTGTCAGCATTATTCATAGCAGTTTGTTTGTGTTCCCAGCTTATTTCAATACACCTGCCCTCTTAGAGATATTAGCAATAGCCTGTCCAGGCCATTGCTTCAGAGAATGAAACAACGGCTCCATGACGCTGTTTCTCAAATTCATAAGATGTTGAAGGCAGCCAAGTGACTCTCATCAAAAGTCTGAGCACCCTCCTATGATCTACCAGATTCTATTAAACCCAACTTCTGCTGCTCTCCCAGCTGTGGGGAGCAGAGCACATGTAGCTGCTTCATATGGTTATTGTTTCAACCCTCCAACACCTATATAACCAATTTCCTAAACTGTCTCTACCTGAATACCTGTTGTGGTTTATTTTTCTGACTGGACCATGATCTATCTTAAGTGGATATTTGTAAAGTGCTTAGAATGTCACATGGCACATTGTAAGTTTCATTAACTTTTAGCATTATTAGCATACTTCTGACTTACTTATTAAGACAACAGTACCTGATCCCTTGTTTCCATAGTCAGGAGAAAAAGAACCTGAATGGGGGAAAAAAGCTGATCATCATTTTCTCAGCAAACCCTGTGAATGCAACACACTACTTTCAGGCCAGAAAATAACATGTAGTGGGCATAAGATAAATATTCGCTAAAGAGAAAAGGTAAATATATGTTTCCCTTAACTCTTTATTGTAGCGCTTCTCTATCTGTGGTGAGGAAATATTTTATTTTCATTTCTAGGTCATCACAACCTGTTATGTGGCCCCCTGAGCATGATCAAAATGCAGCTTTGTGTCACTCATAAACTAGCACGTGAGTTCAATATGCCCAAACTGTTCTATACCCTGTTCAACAAATCTAGTCCACCAGTCTTGGGCTTGAATGCTGTGGCATCGTTATGTTGCCAAAAGAGTTTCTAAATTCTCACTCCCAATTTGTATAGTTACCTTTTGTGGATTGGTTTAAATTGTCCAGAACACACTTTTTGACTAGTACTGCTTTATAGTGAGTTAGTGCTATCCACTCCTTTTGCTAGAAAATTCCCATTGAGTGACAGGTTTGGTCCTTCTTTGATAGAACCATGGATTCCCTTTAATTACAGAGTTTTCTAAATACACAGAGATAAGACAAGCTTGGAATATACTGGAAGACATGTGAATAGTGAATCACTTAGGCTGCCATTTTATTTATTTTTTATTTTTTTAATATTTCTTCTCTTGGAGGAGAGTGCAAGTGAGGGAGAGGCAGGGAGAGGAAGACAGAGGATCCGAAGCAGGCTCTGCAATGACAGGCTGACAGGTTGAGAACAGCAAGCCCGATGTGGGGCTCAAACTCACAAACCAGGAGATCATGACCTGAGCTGAAGTCGGTCACTCAACCAACTGAGGCACCCAAGTGCCCAGGCTGTCATTTGTTTTTAATGTTTATTTATTTTTGAGAGAGAGAGAGAGAGAGAGAAAAGAGAGAGCGAGCGTGAGCAGGGGAGGGGCAGAGAGAGAAAGGGAGACACAGAATGTGAAGCAGGCTCCAGGCTCTGAGCTGTCGGCACAGAGCCCAACACGTGCTCAAACCCACGAACTGTGAGATCATGACATGAGCCGAGGTCAGATGCTTAACCGACTGAGCCACCCAGGCACTCTGTCAGGCTGCCATTTTAGAAAGAAAGGCACACAGCATCTCTTACTTAGGTCTTATGTCAGGAGTTAAAAAGTGCCTCATCTCACCCCCCTTTCCCCAAACAGGAACTACCAACCATAGCTTATACTTCCTAATCTTCAGCACTTTTAACATGGGGTATCTGACACTATAATGCTCCCTTTTTGATCTCCACCTATTTATCCTTCCAAGCTCAAACCCAAAGCAATTTATGCCATGAAGTCCTCTCTGATCCCCCAATAATACTTTATTTACCCCCACACACCTAACACATACTTTCTGGTACTATAGATTTTTAAAATTTTAATTCATGGCTTATCTTCTTCAAAAACTGTTAGTTCCTTAAGGAAAGGACTCTCATAAAACCTTGTATCAGTCTAAGAAACCACATGTGAGGCTCTACATTAAGCTGTTTTCTAAATGTAGTTTCTGGGACTCCTGGGTGGCTCAGTCGGCTAAGCGTCCCTTTTTGGCTGAGGTCATGATCTCCAGTTCATGAGTTCAAGCCCCACATCAGGCTCTGTGCTGACAGCTCAGAGCCTGGAGCCTGCTTCAGATTCTGTGTCTCCCTCTCTCTGCCCCTCCCCCACTCACATGCTGTCTCTCTCTGTTCTCTCTTTCTCTCAAAAATAAACGTTAAAAATTTTTTTTCTAAGCTAAAAGATTACAGCAAGATGTCTATGTTCATAGAGAATGGTACTAGGAGCAGGGAGCCTAAATTTGAGTACCAAGAAAGTACCATTAAATTTGAGTGCACCATACTGTTTTGTTTTGTTTTGTTTTAAACCAAACAATAGTGAGACCAATATAGAGTATTTGGAAACCCTTGAGTAAAAAAAAAAAATATATATATATATATATATATATGAATGTAGAATACCATTGAATATTTCCAATTAAGAAAAGAAGAACCATAAGGTAAAAATTAGTCATATGAATAATATAAAAAACCATAGTTTTATTTTCAAAGTACAATAAAGTTTAAAAAACTAACTTTTTTTATTAGGGAATATAGTAAAATGATTTGTCTATACGGAACATAATTATTGGTGAGTTCCAGACCTCAAGTAAAGATTTTTTTCTTTAAACATTTGGGATATTTCAATAGTTTTCAGCCAAAAATGGTAGATAGAAAACAGCAGATTTCTCTACCTATATGGAAGGATTTTCCAAACAAGATGAAGTACAATTAAGTCTTTATCTAAATTATTTAAAATCACTTAATATTAACTAATGATTTATTTTTCTGACATGAATATGTCTAAGGAATAGAAAAAATAGTTCAATTTACAGTGTGTGTGTCTATATATACAAACACATACATATGGGACAATATATGTATTGTCCTGTAACTTACCAGTTTTGAAATTCTCTGCATATCTCTATGCTTATCTAAAAATGAGGTTTTTGAATGTATGATCTCTATGGTTCTTCTCATCAGAAGTAAGAAAAGTATTCCGAAATTTCTAAGATGAGAAGCCTCAGTGATTGTTGAACGACACCAAGGGGCAATTTGACATTTCCTCAGTAGTTTTTGGATTAAGTCAAACCTTTTGAACTTTTAAAGGTGATAGAAAGAAAATGACTCAGGCTAATGGTTTCAAAATATGCCTGGCTGCTGGCATGTTTGGCAGAATTATTTTAACCCTAACCCTATCAGAACCCTTTTCTCAACAAAGTGTATTTCTTTGGTATCAAACCTTTCTTTATAAGCTCTTTATAAGACATATGCATCTAAAAAATATGCTTTGACTTTGACTTCAATTTTGAAAACATACTTCATGTTGTGGTCCATTTTAGGTAGAGCCAATAATAATGGAAGCTATTGAATAGTTAACTTCTGACTAATGCTCCATAAATTACTTAGACTACCCCTTTCCCAGGAATAAAAAGAAAGCTATATTCATTAAAGTTCCTCAGGGATTACACTAGCAATTCACCTATGGCTGCGTATTTCCTGCTTAGTTATATGTTTTTTTAGTGATTTTTTGCTGTTCCTCTAGTCCTTGAGAAATATAGGATCCATGAAAATTAGGAAATCAGATGATAAGATTCCCATTCAAATGCAATTAATCCTATGCAAATATTACTGAGGAAAAGGGTGACAAACCACCTTTTGTTTGGCACTCATGGCACAGATGTGAGTAAATATTAGTAAATGGTATGCTGATCAAATAATTAAGATTATAAAAACCTACATTCCCTCTGGCACTGATTGCAGAGAAGGTACATGCTTTTTCACATGCCTTCTTGTTTGTGCTGCTTTTGTTTGTCCCCAGTATCAAGGATCATGTATAGTTAGCATGGCTTTTGAACAATATGGCACCAAATTATAGTTACCATGTATACAGGTGAGCTCTTAATACTAATAGTTGTTATTAGTACATCCTCCAGAGAAGAAGACCTCTGTTCCAAGACCAACAGCACTGCCAGAAGTATATTTGTAAAAATATGCAAAGAAGGAGGTTACCAGAGTTGTGGGCTTATTGCTATGTCTTTATTCCAAATGTGGGACAGTTACATCAAGAACACTATAGAAATAAATAAACAGACAAACAAACATAAATAAACAGATGAATAAATAAGGGGAGCCTGAGTGGCTCAGTTGGTTGAGCATCCAACTCTTGATTTCGGCTCAGGTCATGATCTCATGGTTGCGAAATTGAGCCCCACATTGGTTTCCTCACAGGGTATGGAGCCTGCTTCAGGTTCTCTTTCTCCTTACCCCTTTGCCATCCCTCCTCAAAAAATTTAAAAAAAGAATACCATTTAGTTATAGATGACAGACTGATGAAATTTCAACCTATAGATGCTTTCTGTGCCAGTAATTATATATGGAAGATGTTCCTTTGCCCAAAGTATGGTAGATAATATAGCTATAATATACTGTATTTTTAATTCTACCATTATAGCAGGTATAGCAGCTTGCCCTGTATTTTTTTTTCCACACACAAAAAAACACTAGATTCTAATGTTAAAATTAAACAAAATTCAACTGATTAAATCTTGAAGATCATATTGGTTTTATTCAATGATTCATGAATCAGGAAGCATCTAATTTAGTGGACTGAAAGGATCTCTGAGGAGCTATGCAAACTGAAAGACTTTTATGGGTAGAAGGGAACAGGAATAAGGAAGTTATGCTAGCCAAAAAGCAGGTTGGTTACTGCAAAATTACTTACCTTTAGGATATGGCAGGGGTTTATCAGGCAAATTACTTAACTAGTGCTGATCAAGGAATTCCTGATTGACTGGTTTGAGATTCCATTTCTGGGAGAACCAAAACTATAATTAAGTCTTGGTTTGGTGACATGGGGTTTAGCATAAGTGACTCCATTTTGGCCCTATTTTCTTGTTTTTAACACTAAGAATAAAAGAATGGCCCAGTAGGAGAGAAGAAAAAGCTATATGAATATTTGAAATAGCATGTGCAAAGCACTTTCATAGAGATATGTTCAGTGCACACTGGTAGCACAGTGGAGGGAATAAATAACTTTCCATAGCTTTGAGGGAGGGTCTCAGAATAAGAGGATATTGTTGAGAAAGTTCTTTCAGATGAGTAGAAATTTCCCAGACAGTTGAGTAGAGTGATAGGAACAAAAAAGACATGAAACAGTATGAAACAGCAGGATCAGACACAGAACTCCAAGGAAAAATTAGAGGGCCTATTATGCCACTCAGTAACTTGGGACGTTATTCTCTAGATAACAGGAAGCCCCAGATGCTTTCTTAAAGCAAAGGAATAGGATGATCACGGTCACCTCTTGGTGAGAACACTCCAGCTGAAACATACAGAATGGACTGAGTCATGCCAATTAAAGGTAAAATGAGTGGTTTGGAGAGTCTTGTTATCATCAAAGCCTGAACTAAAGAGGTGGAAGAGAGTGAAAGGAAGGGACATTATTTAAAAGACTCTCAGGAGGAAGAATGGACACATAACAATTACATTAAATGAGATGGATTTATTTATTTATTTTGTGCTTTCCCTAGGCACTTTACTAGTTCTGAGGGATGCAAGTAACTTGAACAGACACAGAATGTGTGGCCTAACAGAACAGAGACAGTTTAAACAAGTCTTTTCAATAGGAGGTAAGCACTATGATGGGGTAGCAGGAGTTGCCATGGGAGCAGAGCACAGGGTCTCCAAAACTAGACAGGAAATTAGGCAATGTTTTCCAGGGAGGATAAAATCTAAACTGACACCTAAGAAGGGACATAAAGGAGGTTGGAGGGGATATTTGCAGGAAGAGAGGAGAGCATTTGAAAAGGTCTTAAGGTAAGAAATGGTCAAATAAGAGAGAAAACCCAAAGGGAATGTGTGGAAAGAGAAGAGGCAAGAGAGTTAAGCAGAGGCCAGCACATGGAAGGTCCTGAGGCAAAGTTAAGGAGTTCTGTATTCACCTAAAGTGCCCTGTTAAACCATTTTAATCACAGGAATAACATATATATCTGCATTTTAAGAAAATCACTCTGGATGTGATAAAAAAGAAGTCACAGCTAGAAAAGGCCAGCCCTGTTGTTATCTATGTCATCAAATTTTCCTCGGCTTATTTGTTTAAAGGATGTTTGTCCTATTAAACTATATAATTCACTAAGAGAAAATATCTTTGTGTGTGTGTGTGTGTGTGTGTGTGTGTGTCTATTAATCTATTTCTATGCAGGTATTCAACAATTTTTTAATGATATAATGAATGAGTGAATGAATGGATGAGACACAGTTAAGATGTTATTAAAGGATTACACAAAGTTAATTCAGGGATCTTGACAAGAGTAGAGACAGTGGACCTAAAGGTAATTGGACAAATTCAAGAGGTATTTAGAAGCAAAATGTACAGGTCATTGAAAGTGATGGGAATAAAGTTATGAAGAGGCAGGAACAATTTCTAGTTTACTGCCTTCCAAAGCTAGGATGATGGTGACACCTTGTCAAAAGCCTTCCCTGAGCCATCTAACTTTTATCTCTCATGATGCTCCTGCCCTCAGCTTCATGCTCTTCACCATTTTTTTTTACAAATTATTCCTAAGACCGCCCTGCACAATTAGCCATCTTCATACTGGGATCTATATCTCCTGACCTCCTCAAAATAATATTTAAAACTCACACTTTCAAAGATTTGAACAAAGAAAAAAAGTGGTAAAAACTTAGGAAACACTTAAGCCAGAAGCAAGAAGATATCACACAGCTGAAGCTTAAAGGTAAAATAAGCTTAAATGTAAAACTGAGTGGCCATCATCATTAAAAATTATGGTGGAGGATGGATTATGTGTAAGATACTGGATACAGATGATTAAAGAGCTGTATTCTTCTAGTTTTTTTTTTTTTTGAAAATTTTAATGCTCATTTATTTTTTAGAAAGAGAGAAAGAGAGAGACAGAGTACAAGCAGAGGAGGGCAGAGAGAGAGACACACAGAATCTGAAGCAGGCTCCAGGCTCCTAGCTATCAACATAGAGCCCAACGTGGGGCTCGAACTCACCAACCACGAGATTATGACCTGAGCTGAAGTTGGAGGCTTAACCAACTGAGTCAACCAGGCACCCCTGTATTCTTCTATTTCAAAGAAAAGACATTTATGTCCCATAATGCATATGTGTATAAAGAATATACAGCAATATAAGTGCCAAAGGAGAGGCAAAGGTAATATGGTCCACCTGAACTCAACTGTTGGAAATATTCCTGTGTAGTGGGATGCAGAGAAAGTTTAAGAAAGGACTTGGGAAGCTCCAGATGTCCTAAATCTCTTCTCAATAGAACTCTGGATCCCTGTTAATGACTATATCAATCCCTATCTGGTGGGTTTTTCCATCAGAAGAATATGATGTACCCCAAGTTCGAAGTTCTTGCTCCATCCTGCAGCTGGCAATATTCCCGAGCAGATATAGCTAATATCTAACAGCTGAAAGTATTCGGATTGGTATTCAAAAATATTCGTAGTGCCAAATGTGAGAAGCACTGATACTCATGCCACTCATCAAATGGGCAGATTAGTTATTTAATTCTCTGAAACCTCAGAATCTTTTCACACTCATATCCTCTTTGCTAAAAAAGAGATATCTGGAGAAGTGAGATAAAATCAGAACAGGCCATCAGGTGTATAGAAACTAGACTATCGGCATTAATATTTCTCTCTCAGTTTGGCATGTTCACCTTAATGAAAATACCAGAACAGCAAGCAGTTTTCTTCTTGTCTCCTGGGGAGATAAAGTGCAACAGAAACCTAATGCTTTTAATATGATCTATACGCTTTGGATAGTCTAAAGTGTCATGGGAGAAATGGATGCAAGAGATAAACTCATTACAAAAACAAAAAACATAAATGACATGATAGGTAATGTAGCAACCAAGAATGAGGATGTAAAGAGAAGAGAAACAAGACACCTAAGAAATAAACCATACATACATGTCTGTAGATCTCATGAAATTGTGTGTGTGTGTGTGTGTGTGTGTGTGTGTTCTGCTAGTGTGGTTGTTCTTGTTGTTGTTTTTTAAGTGTAATGAAGAAATAGCTAGCAGCCTTTTCTTTCTACTAAAGATATTCTCTAAGCAGCAAAGTAAATATATAAAGAAGAAAACAGAGCTAAATACATCTTTTATGGTAGCAAAAAATTCCAGAAAGGGGAAAGAAGGGAGGGTAGCAAAAATGAACAAATCAAAAACTATCTAATGGAACTGAGGTGGGACTGAGAAAGGAGGATACAAAGAAATGATACTGGAGAAATTCAAATGGCCTAAAGTGAAACAATTTAAAATTCAGCCAATATAGGAATTCGATAGGAAAAAAATGGATGTATTAACTAAATGGAAGCAAGCACTCTTATATATATGTCTTATATATATGTCTATTAATTTAAAGGCAAAGATTTTATGAAATTAAAATTAGTAAAGAACCGCAATCAGACCAACTTTTACTTGCTAAAAGGTGAGAATTCTTCGGGTTAACTTCCATAACTTCCAACCAAATCCTGTTACCATCATGGAAACGTAGAGAAGCCTTCCACCCTTACAGCTCCCCAGAAAGTGGGTCTTTAGAGCAAACTGTGGTGAGTACAGCAACAGGACAGGCTTCCTTGAAAAGCAGGGGTAAAAGAGAGTCACTAACTCAGTTTCCAAAGTCAACCTGAACCCAAACAAGTGACTTAACACATGTTAACAAAAAACAGCCTTTGCATATCTGAGTAAATAAAGTCAGAAAAATCAGCAAGTATGTCACTCTAATATTTGAATGACAGAGAAACATTGTGCTCAGTTCCTCAAAGGCAGTAAAGCATGGAGTTAACAATGAATCTGTCAGAAAAATGGTTGACCTCCACATCAAAGCTATAGTCGAGGAAGCATGGCAGGGTAAGGAAGAAGGAAGGTAGAGAAGACCAAGCCTGGTTGGAATCCCAGCTCTTTCCTTACTCATTCACTGTGTGACTTTTAAGTGGTAACTAATCTGAGACGTTTTTCCTTTTGCAAAACTAAGACAGTAATACCTATTTATACAAAGGTATTTTAACATGTGAATATAAATAATTTGTTTATTCAATAAATACTTTCATCATGTGGATGAGACTGCATGGGCCAAGTGCTGTCATAAGTATTGGTAGTTCAGGGATGAACAAGCAGAGATGGCCCCTGATGTCATGAAACATTCCAGTAGACAATATAATAAATACATATATGCTCAATAAATTGCAACTAGTATTTTATTTATTGAAGGAATAAGAAATGAACTTAGGGCAATAGGAAAGAAAGTCTCTTTGTATACCATAAACTATCACCTGCATGTAGGTGGGTCTTTCCTAAATTGAAAGCAAATGTGGATGATTTGCCAGAGACTGTACTATTTTGACACATGTAAAGACATGTTTGACAGAGTAGGAAAGCTAGCTGATGAAAGAGGTAGATGAAAAAAACATGCCTGGATTTATGTGTACATGTGGCTTCTGTAAAAACTCATCCCAGCTGCCCCATTACATATTTAACAAGATTTCCTAAATTGAAGCAGATACATATTGTGTTACTGCTCCCCTACAGACTCACTGTGAGTATCAAGAGAGTTTTCAGTATAATAAAAAACAAAATCAAATACTGCTCTGGGTTGGTGAATAGGTTGCATATTTAGCTCATTGTAGTAGTAGAAAATTGACTTATTCAAAAAGGATCTCACAATCCATACTCTTCATGGCGCTAAGTCTAGAGAAAATTCCTTCTCTCATTACATAACTGCAAGAGCTGCCAAAAGCAAAGACCTTGAAATTGAGGATAGTCTTCCTTCTGTTTTCAGAAGTCTCTGGCCTTTAACTCCAGCTTCTTGGGATTCTGTTTACGTTGTTACTACTGCAATGACAGCTCTGTTGAGCTAGCCTGCAGTTCCAGAGGCTGTCTCTAAGCCGAGGCATTAGAACAGCTTCCAAGGAAGCATTACTTAATGTTCAGAAAATTTAAAAAGGTATAAGTCTAGAAATCTCTGTAACAGCAGTGGTCCTATCTCCATGCAGGACCCAACAAAAGCCCAATTGGAATTTCTCACTGAGATTCCAACAGCATGCCTGCATTTCCATGGTATCATGAAGAACTACAATGAAGAAATTTTAAGGAGCAAAGGCTAAATAACAATTTTCTATGGAAATGAAATAAAGAAAGAGGTCAAGTGGAGTTAAGGAGGCAAGGAGAATGAGGAGTGTTCTTTACAGGGATGCATTTCTATGATAATTGGAAGACTCTTTTCTCTGGTATTTGTAGGAAAAAACTATATCATCTCTATAGATATATTTGCATTCAATTCAATAAATGATTCACGAAAAGGAAACAAAACAGTAGTCACTTATGTTTATTAGGGTTACAGGTAGTTTTTTTTCTTATTTTGCCTTTGGTGTTTTCTTTTTTCTAAAAGAGATGTATATTGATGTACATATTTGGTCAATAAAAAAATATATATATATTTTTTAATTTTTTTTTCAACGTTTATTTATTTTTGGGACAGAGAGAGACAGAGCATGAACGGGGGAGGGGCAGAGAGAGAGGGAGACACAGAATCGGAAACAGGCTCCAGGCTCTGAGCCATCAGCCCAGAGCCCGACGTGGGGCTCGAACTCACGGACCGCGAGATCGTGACCCGGCTGGAGTCGGACGCCCAACCGACTGCGCCACCCAGGCGCCCCTAAAAAAATATATTTTTAAACATGAGATCAAATGATAGGCATCATGAGTTCCATGAAGACATGTCAAATATCTCTGCTCGGTCAGTCCCTTGTGATACAATTCTTTATAACTCATCCACCAAATCCGTATTAAACTCAGGACCTCATTATCCCTACATATGAGTGAAGCAGGGCTACAAATCCCAGAAATCATTAAACTAAGATAATAAAAGGGGAGTGATTTATTTCATAGCAGGATGGAGGCTATGTCTTGGAACCCAAAACCCAAGAAAAGCAGTGAACTTGTAAAGGGATTGGAACTTGTAACTGGAACCAGTTATTCTCTCAAATCTCCCTGGGGTTATTGGGCTTTCGTCTCTGCTTTTTTCTATACGTGCTTCATTGACACTTTCTGCAAAGAAGGTTCTTCCACTTTTCCATTCATGTAATGGAAAATTGCTGTCCTTTTCCAATTGTCTCCATTATGCCTCATACTAGACCCAAGGAATAAATAGAGAAGCTATGGTGACTTGAGTTTAAGCACTGACCCCTATTCATTACACTCAGATTTTTTTTTTTAAAGTAAATTTTGCTCAGCAGTCTCTGCTGGTGACAAGCAGATGCTAGAAATCTTATCAGGTTCCACTGATCCATGACATGTTACCCCTATAAAAAACAGCCAAATTTGGCCACTACTCCAAAGCTTCTGTGACTATACAAAAACTTGAACTAGGACTTTATCCATTTCCTGTTTTCTGGAGCTAATGAGCCTAACAGGCTTATCTTTCTACTCTCCAAAATGATCATTTCACAATTCCTCCTTGTCCTCTTCTCATAAAATTTTTAACACTTCCTCATACATAACTTAAAAACATATGCAATGAGGTGGGAACTACCTCAAATTCCCACAACCAGATATAGCTATTTGTCTTTCTTTGTATTTCAATAGATAAAATTTCCATACATTGATCTTACGCAAGCCTCTCTAGCTATACTCCATATCTGCACTGTCCAATACAGTAGCCACTAGTTTTATGTAGCCATTAAGCATTTAAGGTGACTAATCAGAATTTATATGTGCTGTAAGTATAAAATGAACACCAAATTTCAGACTTCATATGATAAAAGGAATGAAAAATATTTCAATAATTCTATATTAATATATATTGAAATAATATTTTGATATTTTGGGCTAAATATATTGTTAAAATTAATTTCACTTATCTCTTTTTAGGAATTTAATGTGGCTACTAGGAAGTTTTTAAATTACATATATGGCTCACATTGTATTTCTATTGGACAGTGCTGCTCCATATCCTATCCCTACTTGCCTACCCAATGTCTTCACCTCTGTCATTATTCCCCTTTCTTTCCAGTAATATCAGTTTGCCACCTCCCCCCATTGCTCGATCATTCTTATTAGCATACAAATTTACTTTTTTTATTCTATTTTTTAAAATTGTTTTTTTAACGTTTATTTATATTTGAGAGAGACAGAGGGAGAGAGACAGAGAGACAGAGTGGGACCGGGGGAGGGGCAGAGAGAGAAAGACACAGAATCCGAAGTAGTCTCCAGGCTGTCAGCACAGAGCCTCATGTGGGGCTTGAATTCACCAACCACGAGATCATGACCTGAGCTGAAGTCTGGCACTCAACCAACTGAGCCACCTGGGTGTCCCTTTTTATTCTACTTTTTAAATAAGAATCTCTTTTGGTTTTTCTCTGCATTTCTCCATAACTCTTCAGCACAAAATTCCTCAAAAGATGTCTGTATCTGTAATTACTATCACCATTTCTCTCCTCCTATTCCCTCCTAAAGAACAAGTTGGGCTTGATTCAGGTCACTGTGGCATTCATCTTAAGGAGTCATATCATTTGTTCTACTCTTCTTATTCAATCTCTTGGCAATACTTGACATGATTGACTACTCATCGCTTGTAATATACTTTTCCCTAGTCTTTTCTGACTATATAATGTCTCCCAGCATCCTGTTCTGGCTTCCCTTTTTCTTCTGCACTAAAATGCTTTAGTGACTGAGAGAACAATCCTAGACACCTTGTCTATCTTCCTCATCTAAACTTCACTCACTCATCAAGTTCTGCTCTTGGTTTTAAATATTATCTATATGCTGATGATTCCATAATTTATTTTGGGACCCAAAATGCATCAAGGAGCTCCAAATCCATAAAGCCAGCTGTTTCCTCAATCTTTACCCTTGGGTTGTGTATAGGCAGTCCAAGCCTTGCACAATTAAAATCTACTTCTTGATATCAATCCCTCAAGTTTGCTCCTCTTTCATCCTTTACAACCTCAGTTATGGCATCATACCTACCCAAATGCTCAGGCCACAGATCTAAAGGTCATTTGTCACTTCTCTCTCAGCCCCCACATTCAGTGTGTTCTCCTAGTCATTTTTCAGCATCATCACTACAGCCCAAGCCACTCTCATGTCTCCTAGAATATTACAAAACCTGCTTCCTCCCTTGCCCCACTTTAATTCTTCTTGCACAAAGTATATACAGTGCTCTTTTTAAAGCTCAAGTGAGTTCATATTACCCTTCTGTTTGCAACTCTTTCGCATCTTTGCTAAATCACAATTGCAATAAAATCCAACTGTCTTAACACGGCCTGTAAGTCTGTATGTTATGTGACTTTGGTAATTTCTTTGATCTAGTTTTTCATGATATTCTCCTTTTGCTGGGCTCCAGCTATTCTGAATCTCTTTCTACCTCTAGAACACACCACGTATGTTCCTATCTCACAGGCTTCACACTTGATGTTTCTTCCTCTTAGAATACTCTTTGCCCAAATTTTTGCATAGTTGGCCTTTTCTTATTATCCAGGTTAAATACATTACAAGAGAAAACTTCCCTAATTGCCCTAGATAATGTGTTACATATCTTCCACACCCATGGAATCCCTTTCTATTCCCTTATTTTATTTTCTTCACAGTATGTGAAATTTCTATCCCATTAGAATATAAGCTCTTTAAGGAGAAACTGTTTTAATTCACTATTGCATGGTCTATGCTCAGAAGAGTGCCAAGATTCCACTAACACTCAAGACTGATTAATGAAGAGATGAATGAATAAATGAATGGATAATACAATGAACAGAGATAGGAAAATAATGAACTGTTCTACAATTTGTTATCATAATATGTGAAGAATGCCAGTTCCCCAAAGCCCATACTGAATCCTAGCCCAATTTATTGAAGACACTATACACTGGGAAATTGTATCAAGTTTATTTAGCATGATATGCCCACCAAAAACCCATGTAATAATCTAATAAAATTGAGGTCTTCTATTACCTTCAGCTTCTCCCTCATATCATCCCAAAAGTCAGAATTCTGCTTTTTGCTGGACTGTGTAGTTTGGTTACAGATGTAGTCAAAATAGGGCAGAAAATTCACCAGCTGCAATTCAGTATAGCACTCAACTGATTTCTTGCTCTGAATATCAGAAATTTTAGATTTTAAGACAGTTTATAGGCAGATGGCATTTTTCATGAGAGATTTTTATATTTGCAATGCTATACTCTTTTTTTCTGGGCTGGTGAACTTCCTTTCCCATAAGACTTAGTCTTATTATATGCCAAGAAAATATGGGAGACAGTTTATTAAGTGTTTCCCCATCCATCCATAAGTAAAACCGTTCTGCCGCTTTGAATGAAAAAATGTTCACTGTCATTAATATTCCACATTTTTTTCTCACTGTCGGATAAATTTCTGTCAAGTTACATTTGATAGCAAGGCATACAAACTCACTTAACTTAAGCAAATCAGAAAATCTATCATAAGAATACCAGAAATGTAGCCAAACTTTCCAAAGAATGTAATCATTTGGGAACCAAAATTACTTTCTTCAATTTTCTATTTCTCTCTGCAAATCTCTGCTAGTCTCCTCTCTTTCAACAGTGACATTTTTCTTGATTCTTTGATTAACATAGCAGACTAGCCACATAGTTTTTCTGCTCTTTATCATCCTGTAATTTAAGTATCAACAAAAACTAATAAATTCTGACTTCAAATTCCAAGATCCTGGAAAAGGAGAAGGGTTGTCTGGGTTTGGATCATGACTCTAAGTCTAGTCCAATGGCTACATTATGGAGTCACATAGTCCACTGCTTACTTGGCAGTTGTTCTGGTTGCAGACTTTTAAAAAGAGAACAAATGCAGATTCTTTAGGAAGGTAGGGTGGGGATAGAGAGGTGATAAAGAATAAAAAATTTTGCATGTCTAATATAATACCAGAAATAGAGGAAAACCTCACTTCTATTGACTGCTTACTGCTTCCCTAGAACACTTCAGTTATCAGGGACCATGTATTTCTACTTGTCAAGCAATGCCAAACACATTACATATAGGAACCCCAATAAATATGTGTTTCATAAATGAATGCATTATACCATTTGTCAAATAGGAGATGAGGCAGAAATAATTATAACATACAAAATTTTAAGCCAGAAGTGAAGAGGAAAAATCATAGATTTGTGAATTAAAGAATGGATAAACATTTAATAGATATTGGGGTCTGAGGGCATAATCTTGCAAAGATAATGTAGTAAAAAAATCAAAATATGCAAATAATCTTTGAATTATTAAATAACCTATACTTTATTTATTAAGGCATAGGAAGCAATTGTAGGACCTAATGCAAATCAAACTATTATAATCTCCTAATTGTTCTCAGACTTATCTCTCCAATCTTCTAGAACATCACTAGAATGGTGATTATAGATATGTTGGAGATGGACAAGATACCAAAATGAGTCTTGGAAATTGCTAATGATAAATTTAGCATTATTGACACTAATATTTTCCAAATACTCTCCATCTGCATAGCTTTTAACCTTTATCTGCAAAGCTTTCATATTTTTCTCTTTTCACCTTAAACATAAGATTACTAATAGAAATTTTATACCTTACATTAATAGGATAAGAAATGGTGTTAGATTTTTGTTAATAGGTCAGGTATATTTACAACTGTGTTTATAATTATACAGCCCTAAGGAGCTCAGAGATAAGCTGTAGGCTTTTTAGGGTGTTCACACATATCACAGAGGAAGGTAAAATGAACAGCTTATTGTTTGCTCCTCAAACAAATGAAAACATGATAAAACAACACAGAGATGTGCCTGCCTCTTGAAAAGGTAACTCACATCTTTTAAAGCTATTTAATATACTAGTAATGTTGTTTGGTTTGAAAATACATATTAAAATAAAGTGGATGTCCTTGATTTTTCTATTTACAGTGGTGAATCTATTTAGATTTTGAATGACACAATTCCTTCAATTTAAATCTGTAAACCTGAGTTCCATTATTCATAATTGTTAAACATTCACACTTAATGCATTTGTAGGAAAACTTCATTTATATTTTTCCATCTTACTCTCATAATTATTCTTTAGGGAATGTAAGTTTGACAAAAATATATTGTTCAATCAAAAAAAATCAGGCATTGTCAAAACTACTTAAATTAAAAAAAAAAAAAAAAAAAAAAAAAAAAACTCCTTGCCCTTAAGTTGCTACTGGGGGAAACAGCCATGGAATCAGAAAAGTCGGAGAATATAATGAGAATTAAAGTAGAAGTTAGTAAGGATGTTCGGGGAGTCCTTAATGTACACTGGGAGGATCTTACCCAGTGAAGGAGGTAGAAATCAACCTGATACTTTAATAATAAGAACAAGGAAGCCAGGCAAAGAGAATAAGAGGCTCCCAGGAAAGGTGGAGCCAAGAGATATGTGCAAATATTGTGCTTATTTGACAAATGATCAATATATGGATTTAGCACATAGTAACTCCAGGATTGCAAGTCATACTTCTTCTGTACTGGTTCATTTACTTTCCACTATGTTACACTATATCCCTTATACAAAGGTATGTCGTGATTATACAAAATGATTGGAAGATTGAAATTATCTGATGACTGTAGCTTATAGAGCTCATTAAAATCTAAACTGAAAATGAATACTTTTGGCCCTTTTAGTATTTTGGTATCAGGCTTATTATTGTTTAAGCACTGTGTGCTATCTCATCTAATTTTACAATAATGTTAGGATATATGCACTATTTTCTTCATTGTGTAAATAACATTGAAGGAGAAAAACAGGTTAAGAAAACTGTCTAAGAATGTACAGCTATAAAGCAGCAGGGATAGTATTTACATTTAGGCAGTTTAACTCCAGTGTCTGTGCATTTTGAAACAATATAATATTGACTACCAGACTCAACATTATTATAACTAGATTTGTGGAATAAATAGACAATGAACTGATACATATTTTTAAGCGGTATTTCATTTGTGTTCTTCCCATGTATCTTATGTTGTCAGATAATAATTCAAGTGTTTGTTCATGTTTAAAAAGTTGCTGGAGCAATAAATCCTGAAATAAAGACAAACTACAGAAAGGGCACACTGTATACTTGTGAACCTAGAGCACAAATAAACAACACTGAGGCCAAACTTAGTGAAATTATTGAACTTTAAGGAAAGAAGTTCTTTAAATATATAGAATAAAAATGTAAGTTACTAATAAGGAAAAGAAAATTGGATTTTTATTAGAGTTCTCAACAAAAATATTTTTAAGGAAAGAAAAATATGTCAACATTTTATATCAAGCTAAACTGTCCTTCAAGTATAAAGACTATAGACAGTTATTAACATGTGAAATCTTAAGAATGTTGATATCAGGAGACTTATCTATGAAATGAAATAGAAAATAGGCTGTAGAGCTACAAAATAATTTCAGAAGAGTCAACCTAAGATTTGCAGTTTAACATTAAATATATTTAGCTACAATACCAATATTAGAAGGTGTACATCATTGTGACAAAATAATATTAAGAAACACATGGTTTAAACATATAGAACTCATATAAGGAATAAAAATGGGAGGAAAATAAAAAATAAAATCCATAGGCAATAAAGTGTGCTGTTGCATTTATAAGTATTATCTGAAAGTAAAAGTTATCATTTGAAACAAACAAGAAGAATAAATTAAGTGCAGTTAATATCATACAAATTAAAGCAAAAAATAACATTAATAATATAAAATTGGAAGGGAGAAGACAGGAGGGAGTGAAAAAAACGAATTCCCTTATTGCTTATGGTGGAACTAAGAAAGATTTCAAAGAGGAGATATTAATGGAAGTATGCTAATATACTGCTATATAAGCCTTCCTAAATTCCAAAAACAAAACAAAAACAATAATTTGTGTAGTGAAAACTTCATTAATTATAACATAGAAAAACATGAAACAACCCAAACCAAATACAAATATATAATTTATGTTAAGTGGAAAAGATGAAATAAAGATTACTCACTAATGAAATGAAGATTTTTTCATATTGGTTCACAAAGCAAAATCCAACTCTACTGTTAGATTTTTATGTTTACAAGAGGCACACATAAACCACATTTATTCACAAGGCAAATATGAAAAGAATCGGTAAAAAAATACACCATGCAAATACAAATAACATATTCTAATAAAATACAGTCTTAATGTAAAACAAGGTAATATTCAGGACAAAAATTTCTAACTGCAACAAAGGACACTTCATAAAAAAAAAAGGATATTTATAGCAACAACCTTCATATACCAAAAACTACAAGAAATAAAAGAAGTAACAAAGATGTACACTACTCACCTTTCAAAGCTAGACGGATCAAGAGGACAAAAATATTAGTAAAGATATAGAAGACTTGAGAAAGACATATAATATGTAAGCATAGTAGATAATAAACTGAATTGTTTCTTATGAAAAATGTATCTTTTTTCCCAAGTGTACATGTAATTTTTATGCAAAACTATCCAATATTAGCTCAAAAAAGACCTTAACACTTTCAAGAAAATAGAAATGCAAATAAGATACTCTAATCATAATTAACGAAATTGGAAATTAATACTCAATCAAAAAATGAAGGGACTGCAACTCCCATCTGAAACTGCAATTAAGTATCTATGCACTAAGTCTGATGTGGAAAGGCCAGCACCAATACTGAAACAGGAAGAAATAGAAAATTTGAACAGACTGATAACCAGCAAAGAACTTGAATTAGTAATCAAAAAACTCCCAACAAATAAAAGTCCAAGGCCGGATGGGTTTCACAGGTGAATTCTACCAAACATTTAAAGAAGAGTTAATACCTATTCTTCTCACACTATTCCAAAAAATAGGAAAGAAACCTTCCAAATCCATTCTATGACACTATTACCCTGGTACTAAAATCAGATAAAGACACAACAGTAAAAGAGAACTGCAGGTCAATATCTCTGATGAATGTAGATGTAAAAATCCTCAACAAAATACTAACAAACCAAATCCAACAATACATTAAAAAGTCGTTGACCACAATCAAGTGGGATTTATTTTTGGGTTGCAATGATGGTTCAATATTCATAAATCAATCAGCGTGATATATCACATTAATAAAAGAAAGGATAAGAAC
Source organism: Leopardus geoffroyi (assembly GCF_018350155.1). Lineage (NCBI taxonomy): Eukaryota > Metazoa > Chordata > Mammalia > Carnivora > Felidae > Leopardus > Leopardus geoffroyi. The sequence goes on along the minus strand of NC_059333.1, from coordinate 50,275,630 downwards.
CGTATGTTCATTTCAGTAGATACAGAAAAAGCATTTGACAAAGTATAATATCCATTCATGATTAATAACTCTCAACAAAGTAGGTTTAGAAGAAATATACCTCAACATTATAAAGCCATATATGAAAAATCCACAGCTGACATTATCCTAAATTGGGGAAAATTGAGAGCTTTTCTCTATAGTCAGGAACAAGACAGGGATGTCCATTCTCACCCTGACTCAACACCACTTTTATTCAACAACTATTCAAGACAACAAAAATAAATAAAATACATCTAAATACCAAGGAAGAAGTAAAAATTTCACTATTTGCAGATGACATGATACTCTACATGGAAAACCCGAATGACTCAAAACTGCTAGAACTGATCAATGAATTCAGTAAAGTCACAGGATACAAAAATCAGTGTACAGAAATCTATTGCATTTCTATACCCCAACAAAGAAGCAGCAGAAAGATAAATTAAGGAATCAATTCCATTTACAATTACACTAAAAATAATAAAATAGCTAGGAATAAACTTAACCAAAGATATGAAAGTCCTCTATATGAAAACTATAAAATATTGATGAAAGAAATTAGTCACAAAGAAATGGAAAGACATTCCATGCTCACTGACTAGAAGAACAATTATTGTTAAAATGTTGATACTGCCCAAAGCAATCTACACATTTAATGTAATCCCTATCAAAATACCAACAGCATTTTTCATAGAACTAGAACAAACAATCCTAAAATTTTTATAGAACCACAAAAGAGCCCAAATAGCCAAAGCAATCTTGAAAAAGAAAAACAAAACTGGCAATATCATAATTCCAGACTTCAAGTTATATGCAAAGCTGTAGTGATCAAAACAGTATGGTACTGGCATAAAAATAGATACAGATCAATGGGACAAAATAGAAAACCCAGAAATAAACCTATAATTATATGGTAAATTAGTCTTCCACAAAGGTGGTAAGAATATGCCATGGGAAAAATGCAGTCTCTTCAACAAATGGTGTTTAAAATGGGTGGAAGTTATGAATATACATTTCACCAAGGAAGATGTACAGATGGACAACAGACACATGAAAAGATGCTCAACATCTCTTATCATCAGGGAGATGCAAATCAAAAGTACAATGAGATCACTTCACACCTGTCAGAATGGCTAAAATAAAAAACACAGGAAACAAGTATTGGTAAGGATGTGGAGAAAAAGGAACCCTTGTGCACTGTTAGTGGCACACCAGTGGGCACTGATGTAGCCACTGGAAAACAGTACAGAGGCTCCTCAAAAATTAAAAATAGAATTACCATATGATCCAATAATTACACTACTGGATATTTACCCAAAGAATATGAAAACATTAGTTCAAAAAGATATATGCACTCCTATGTTTATCACAGCATTATTTATAATAGCCAAAATATGGAAGCAGCCCAAGTGTCCATCAATAGATGAATGGATAAAGAAGATGTGATATGTATGTGTATGTGTGTGTGTGTGTGTGTGTGTGTGTGTGTATATATATATATATATATATATATATATATATATATATATCAGGTAAAGACACAACAATGAAATAATTTATCATGCAAATGTGTTTCATATATATATAAATATATACACACAATGTATGTATATACATACACTTACACAATGTATTTTATATATATATAATGTATATATGTATATATATATTATACATATATACATATATACATATATACATATATATATAAATGTATACGTATATATATGTATGTATATATATACGTATATATTTATATATGTGTATGTGTCTATACACATACATATATATACACACACACACACACACAGGACAATTACTCAGACATAAAGAAGGATGAAATATTGCCATTTGTGAAAACATGGATAAATCTAGAGGGTATAATGCTATGTGAAATAAGTAAGTCAGAGAAAGACCAATACCATATGATTTCACTCATATGTGGAATTTAAGAAACCAAACAAATGAGCAAAGAAAAAAAGAGAGAACCCCCCCCCCCCCCCCCCAAACAGACTCTTAAGTATAGAGAACAAACTGATAGTTACTGGAGGGGAGGTGGGTGGGGGAGGGGTTACATAGGTGATGGGATTAAGTAGTGTACCTGCTGTGATTAGCACTGAGTGTTGCATGGAGGTGTTGAATCACTGTATTGTACATCTGAAATTAATATTACACTGTATGTTAATTAACTGATTTAAACAAAAACTTTAAAATCTTTTTTTTTTATTTATAAAAAAAGGCATGCAGTCCATTATCTCGTTATTGCAGCCCAAGCAGACTAATACAAGCAATGGACTGAGATTGAGAGAAAAGTGTAGAATTTGGTCCCAGAGAAGGCTGGAAGAGCAGGTGAGCACCTCTCTGCAGAAGATTTGCCTTTATATGAAGATCAATTAGAAAACCTGTGAAACGTTTTAAGAATACTATGATTCAATTCACATTTCTGAGCAGAACATCTTAACAGAAGAACGGAGGTGAACCAAAATGTATAACTGTTCAAAAAAGATATTGTTGAAGTCCGGGACAGGATTAGGATGGTGGTGGAAAAGCTAGAGAGGAAGGACCACGGGCAAAAGGCATTTAAGAGGTAAAACATAAAGGACTAAATAATGAAATGAGTTTCTTCATAATATTAAGTGAAAGAGCCAAATTCGAAATTATAGATTCATTATGATACAAGTAAAACCCTGAGAAACATAGGGTAAAATATATAAATTCTAGATAACATTCTCATTTTTCTGTTTCCCGGGGCAATAAAAATGTGGTTATGTTATGCTTCTCCTTTTAAAATAAAAATAATATTTTCATGTAACCTCCACACAATTACTGTGAGGGTCACTCCTCAAGGGTAATTGAAATGTAACTGTAGGTTTTGCTGAGATTTTGTGTAGAATTAGTAAAATCAGGTGAGGCCTGGCATTAGGAATTATCTCTGACATTTAAATATACCGTGGAGAGTCTACCGGAAAAGTGGTATTCTAGCATAAGAAGATCCATACAGAGCTGAAATCATTAATAAGGCTCCCCTGGTTAATTTTCTTGAGACAGCTTTTTTTTATATACAGGTAGACAATTATACCTCTTTTACCAGAGGCAAGCTTCCCAAACCTTCTGAGGCTTGGCTTCATTTATCAAGTAAGGGTCCTGCTTTCTCTGTAGAGGTGTTATGAAGACACAATGAGATTAAGCCAGGTAGAGTCTTTTGAACAGTGTCCGTAGTATGCTAAGTACTCAGACTGAGAGTAGTAGTAATAGTGATGATGGGTTAATAATTAGTAGTGGTAGTTCTCTCCATACTTAGATTTTTAATGCATGGTATATGGTTAAAATAAAATGATTTTCACTTTATGTAGTTATGAGACACAGGGTTAAGTCAAGAGAAATTATTCATATCACATGGGAGAGAAAATCGGTTTACTGGGATTTTAGGAACGGATGTTTGTATATGTAATTTAGTAGAAGTCAGCGATTCCAGAACTGATTGTCTAGGTATTATTCAGTGCTCATAAGTAGCATCTTCTGCTAAGATGTCATTTGATCGTTCTTGAATGATCTTTGCTTTTTAAACCCACAAGGACAACTTGGGAAACAAGTTCAAAAAAATCTAAATCCTCGGGAAATGGTGTCCAAGTTATCTAGAGAGCGTTGAAAGGTCAAAGGTAAAGGAAACGGATGGAGGGATTGCATTGAAAGAATGGGTCAGTGTGATCCTCTAGCAACATCAAGGTACTTACTAGATGAGCACTACCTTTTTTATGTTGTGTTCATTAAATAACATGTTATATAAATAAAAGTACACTTTCTGAGTAAATGATGTCTCGTACTCCTGGTTGGTCATCCACTAATAGACATAACACTAGTTGTTTAGTATCAAAATTCTGGCTTTGCCTTTCTACTCCATCTCTTAGTGTAGGACCTGGAGCAGGTACCCAATGACTCTGAGCCCTACTGTCTGCATGTGCAAAATGAGGAGCTCATGGTTCCTTCACATGGCTGTTCTAAGAAGATATAAATAATATAAAATATAGAAAGGACTTCACAGATGGCCTGGTACATAGGACAAGGTTATGAAATGGTCATTTCTCTCCCCTTGCTTCTTAAATCCGTAACTATTTTTTAGAACATTTTGTCAGAGGAATACAAAATAGTACATCGGTGTACAATGGGATAAAACATACAGTTTCAGATCCTTTTCACTCTTAAATTTTATCTCTATACAGGTGCAAGAACAGATGATTGTTTGTAGAAATATAAATTTTCAATAAGGATATACTTAACGCAGATTATAAAATTTCAATTAGGATATACAGAAAGCAGATTTGATTGATGTCTAATGGACACATTAAATCCAATATTAAAATTACAATAAAGAATTTCCAAGTTCAATGTTTTGTTATTCCATGTCTTTAGTCTATTTTCAATTGAGCTGGAAACCTCTTCCAACTTCTATTCAGGGAAAACATTCTGAAAGGAGTATTTTAATGAGACCATCTGTGTTCCCAGTGCCTTGCTGAGTGACAGGTTACGGAAAGCATAGATAAATATTGTTTGAATTAAGAATATAAAAACGGAAACATTTATAAGGTTTATCAGTGTCTCACATTCAGTATGAAGTACTGAATTTCCTGAAATGTGCCCCAAATATAAAACTGTAAAAGAGGGCAAATCACTATCGCCATTCTTCTTTTCAACAAGAAAATTTGGAAATGTCATTAGCTGGTGTTAGTTTTCAAGCACCTCTTGCTGCTAGGTTTCTTTAAAAGTTTCTTTTTTTTTTAAGGAAGCCAATGTTCTCTCTTCTCAGTTTTCTTTTTTTTTTTTTTTTTTTCAACGTTTATTTATTTTTGGGACAGAGAGAGAGACAGAGCATGAACGGGGGAGGGGCAGAGAGAGAGGGAGACACAGAATCGGAAACAGGCTCCAGGCTCTGAGCCATCAGCCCAGAGACTGACGCGGGGCTCGAACTCACGGACCGCGAGATCGTGACCTGGCTGAAGTCGGACGCTTAACCGACTGTGCCACCCAGGCGCCCCTCTTTAAAAGTTTCTAAGTAAGCAGATAAAATATTTTCCCCAGTTTTACAATACTAACAATGCTAGTTTGTTTCAAAGGGTTTTACACTTCCATCAAGGCTTTCTGTGTCTACATGAGTATGTATATCTCATTAGAAACTGATGTGCCATAATCTATGTAACTGAAAAAGCTATTTATTCTACAAATTTATTTTTGCCTTATAATTTCTTGGGCCTGAAAAAGTACTGATAAATGACACCCTCCTATTTTCCCAAATACCAAGTATAAAATACTCTCTGTCTATGCCTGCATTTAGTATTGATTCTTCAAATGGCAAAAGAATCTAAACACACACACACACACAGACACACACACACACACGGGAATCAAGAAGGCTTTTAGACTCAGCAGTAGATTCAAGTAGAGAGGGCAGGCCAGAAGTGCTTTTAAGCTGCCTGGAAATTACTGTGTAGCTTAAAGGTCTGGGAATCCACAATTTGTTAGTAAACCCAATTCTTACCATGAAAGCTGTCAAATCACTGATACTCATGCTAGTTTTGTTGTTGTATTTAACACTTTATAAATTAGTGGTGTAGGATCAGATCGCTCACGTCATTTCATGAAATACTGGCCTCAGATTACAACAACGCTTTATTCTTTTTTGTATCCTTAGATCTGTCCCACAGAAGCTTTCAACTCAGAAAAACAACTCCACTCCTTGCAGAGTGTGGACAAAGGGGATGGTCTTGGGCTACAGCCATGGCAGAGGAGTCTCTTTTCTTAAAAAGGGCAGGTGAGAGGTTACACTAATTGAATCATTTAGTGGCTGCTTCTCTGTGAGTGCTTTCCTGGTTGAGGGGCCAAAATCTATATTAACACCTCTGCCCTTAGTCACGCAGTTTTTCAAGTCAAGAGCTTTGCCCACAAGTCTTCAAGGACTCGATAGGGCTCACTAAATAAATAACAAGCAAGTGTGAATGTGACAGTCTAATGGATTGTGTTGGATCAGAACTGATAGGAAAAAAAGTAACAGGAGCCGGTACCCATGATCAGTTATAAAATGTCTCCCACCTGTTTCCACCAAGCCTGAGTCATTCGCTCTACTGCGTTTGAATTAGAAAACTGGCATGTTTTGTCCAAATGAGTCAATTGATCTGTGAATGTTAATTTGTCAAAGGCATTCTGAAAAGAAGAGTTAATGGTTGGGGCGCCTGGGTGGCGCAGTCGGTTAAGCGTCCGACTTCAGCCAGGTCACGATCTCGCGGTCCGTGAGTTCGAGCCCCGCGTCGGGCTCTGGGCTGATGGCTCAGAGCCTGGAGCCTGTTTCCGATTCTGTGTCTCCCTCTCTCTCTGCCCCTCCCCCGTTCATGCTCTGTCTCTCTGTCCCAAAAATAAATAAACGTTGAAAAAAAAAATTTAATAAAAAAAAAAAAAAAAGAAGAGTTAATGGTATCCTTGACTCTTGAACAACAAGGGGGGTAGTGGTGTCGACCCACTTCCCTCACGCTGTGCACTCAAAAATCCACATATAACTTTCGACTCCCCAAAACAACTTCTAAAAGCCTATTGTTGACTGAAATCTTTATCAAAAACATAAACAATTAGCACACATTTTGTATGCTGTATTTATTATATACTGTATTCTTACAATGGAAATAGGCTAAAGAAAATGGTACTGAGAAAATCATAAGGAAGGAAAAATATATTTGCAGGACTGTACTGTATTTGTTGAAAAAAGTCACATATAAGTGGATCTGCGCAGTTCAAAACCATGTTGTTCAACGGTCAACAGATTATGCTATTCAAAATCTCTCCCTTATGTCTACACAATATTCCACGTGCCTGCCATAAGCATGGAACTACAGGTTTAAGGAGCAGGTAAGATCGACAGCCGTGAAAACTGGGCATACAGGAGTTTGAGGTACCTTGCAGATACTTTTTATTGTGGGAAGGCTACGGGATAACAGTATTGATTTCCTCAAAAGCAGTGTTTTCTAAGTTCAGTATATTATTTGTTTCTATTTTCCACATTGTTAGTTTCCAAGCCAGTTGATTTCAGAGTTACTTCTCTCCTTTCTCTTCTTTATCATGCTTGTGAGACTTCCTTGGCTTTATGTGCTGAATTAGCAATTCATTTGAATGTAGCAGCAGTGAATTTTTTTCAGATGTGATCAAATTATATTAAAATTCATCTAGGAGAATTAAAAAGGTGAAGCAATACCTATCATTTATTGTGCTCATACTGTGTGCCAGGTCAGGTATTGAATGAAGCACCTTACAAATATTAAAGAACAGTAGACACTGAATCAGATACATTTTTAAGCTACAGTATTTCTTCAGAGTGGATCACATGCACATAGGGAGTAGAGTTTGATTTAGGTGATATTAGGAAGCACCATGCCTCAATGTTTCTCTCCAAAAGACCCTGAAATTTTACTAATCAAGACTTATTTCTTAGATTCTGATATCATTCCTTAGGAATACTTTAAGGTGAACAACTCTCCCAAGTTCTAGTTCCCTAAGGTGCTCTAAATCTCCCTTTGCTAAATCCCTGACTTTTCCCTCTCATAATTCTCCATCTGTCCACTACTTTTTGTCTCCTATAAATTAATAATCTGCAAAGACTATTATAAAGTCCCAGAAACATCTGCTTATTTTAGAAGAAATCCCACCCCACTATGCTATATTCATTTTTTTTTCTCGCAGAATGGAACAATTCAGGTTTGTTTATTTATTTGTTTTAATGTTTATTTATTCTGAGGGAGAGAGAGAGAGAGAGAGCTGTCAGCACAAAGCTTGTTAGGGGGCTCAAATTCATGAACTGTAAGATCATGACCTGAGCCAAAGCTGGATGCTTAACAGACTGAGCCACCCAGCCACCCCTGAACAATTCAGGTTTTGCAGGAGAAGTTCTACCTTTGGTGCAAACCTTCAAACTGTCTTAAACAGATCAAGTTGATTGAAAGTATAATCTTACAAATTCATTGGAGGAGGATGTCAATGCCCAGGAAAAAAAAAAATAGACTTGATATTAAAGATCTAGAAGGAAACAGTGCAGGATGAGGAAGAATGAATGTCATCTAAGTTAATGGAAAAGAACATTATAGTGTCTGCTTAAGACACTGGCACACATCAGAAGATTTGAAAGGAAGGAAGAATTGGAATGTGCTATTGGAATATCTCTGTGACTGAATGAGGGGTAAATGGGGCTGGAGGATTTGAAATTGGGAAGAATTTACAGCAAGTTTGATTCTGTAACATGTTTTGTTCTAAGCAACTGGTCTAACCAATATGGAAGCCATAATACAGCTGTCAGCTCTAATATATTCCTTGATACAAGAAGAGAATGGGAAGAAATTCAAAAATTTTATAGCAGTCTTTATATGAACCGTATTTTTCTTTTTTTTCTTTTTTTTTTTTTTAATTTTTTTTTTCAACGTTTATTCATTTTTGGGACAGAGAGAGACAGAGCATGAACGGGGGAGGGGCAGAGAGAGAGGGAGACACAGAACCGGAAACAGGCTCCAGGCTCTGAGCCATCAGCCCAGAGCCCCACGCGGGGCTCGAACTCAAGGACCGCGAGATCATGACCTGGCTGAAGTCGGTCGCCTAACCGACTGCGCCACCCAGGCGCCCCTGAACCGTACTTTTCTTTGCAGAGAATGCTTAGAGCCCTTGCTCTACCAGTAGGAAACTATGAGAATGTCTACGACCTCCCTCCTGAAAACTAGTCATGTCCTAATTCGTGGGCCAAATATGATCGGCATTTCTCAGACTACCCAGTCAGCCAGACCTTACACATAAATTATGCTTCTACATTAGGACTTCCTTACTCTGAAGAGGACTCTGAGGTGACCCTGAGACTTATAATCAGGGACTAGATCAGTGCATTTCAGTGATGCCCATAGCCATTGAGAATCTCTTTGTCTCATTTTTTTTTCCCATGTAAACTTCATGACATGGTTTCTGTTTTGTTTCCTGTTTTGTTTTGTCTTGGCAAGCCCAACCCAGGTTCCTAGAATCCTGTTGACACTTTTTGCCTTCTTAGGTGTACTTCTTTCACCCAATTCAACAGCTAAGCCTATCTCCATAAGACTGAATTCCTCCTTTCACTTACTCCATGTTGCTGGCCAGACACACAGACACATAGTGAATATTCCACACCACCAGAAAAAGACTATGGGAAATAGGGAGAACTCAACAGTCATCAGTTGACTAGGCATGTAAGGCATGGCAACTTGTAAATAAGTAAAATCAGTGCAATCGAGGCAAAAAAAAAAAAATCTCTGCTTTCCAGAAGTAGAGACACTTGTAAATGGATTCAGGAATAAAGGTATGTTATGGGCTTGAATGCCTCCCCCGCCAATTCATATGTTGAAATTCAACCTCCAACGTCATGTATTTGAGGTGGAGACTTGGGGGGGTGGTAATTAGGTCACAGGGCTAAAGTGCTCCTGAATGGGTTTAGTGCCCTTATAAGAAGAGACCAAAGAGCTAGCTCATTCAAGGAGCTGTCTGCAACCTACAAGAGCAAACTCACCAGAACCCAACCATGCTGGCCCCATGATCTTGGATTTCAACCTCCAGAACTGTAAGAAATCAACTCTTCTTGTTGATAAACTACCCTGTTTATAGTATTCTATTGTCACAGCCCAAGCTAAGACATATTAGCATGAAACTCTAAAGGGCCCAAATATCAAGATTATGAAAAGCCTGCAAAGGGAAAGAGAAGTTGTATGGAGAAATAAAGTTAGCCACAAGTAATTCTTACCAAATGCATTTAGCTAAACCATTTTAACCTCTGCCAGGACAGAAATCATCAGATGTTTTGCTCTACTCACTTCTACTATGCCCCATAAATCCTTGCTTGAAAGACAACCTGTCCTTTCCTTTGATTTCTCCCATTAGGACTAGTCACTCAAAACTGGCCCATTGTATTAAAAAAAATTCTGCCAGCAGGCTTTTCTATTTTAAATATAGATGATACAGATCTAGATATAGATAGGCTAATAGATGTCTGTATATCATCTCTATATATACTATTTATCTGCAGAACAAGGCTTGTATTCTCCTGCTCTCTTTCTCTTCATCTCTCTCTTTCATTACCTCCCTTCACTACCTTCCCCCCCACTTCTTTTTATCCCTCTCTCTTTCTTTGTGTGTCTCTCACTGCCTCAAATTCACAAAACTCTTTGCCAATAGACGTCCATGACCAGGGTCCTTATTTATTTTGTCTAAGTCTAAGTGAACAATACATCTTTAGTTTACCCGCAATCACTCTCTCAGGTATAGTATGTTTTGATACCCTATGCCTTTATTTATTTATTTATTTATTTATTTATTTATTTACCTGTACCTTTAAGTGGGAGGTAACAGGCAGACTGTATTGATGGTATTGATGTACTGACCCAGCAAGGAGCCAAGTTGCTTCAGAGTAGTTTCCCTAGAAAGCAGACCAAGAGGACATCATCCTGCTGCAAGTTTAATGGGGAATATTTTTAGGATCAATATCTGCATGAAATGGAAAGAAGTAAGATTGGACAGAGGGAGATGGAGGGCCCCAGGCAGTCACAGAAAGGGCTCAGTCAATTCCTCAGGAGCTCTAAAGAGGACTAGCCCTTCAAAATTGCCCTGAGTTGGAGCAAAGGGGTTGAGCCTAAGACCTTTAATTTGGCTGCAGATTTCTGCTGGGAAGGGGTGTGACCTTGGGCATGATGGGTCTCTTCAGCTAAGACAAATTCATAGAAAGATTAGACAGCTGAGGACTATTTTGGGGAAGCAATCCCAGGAACTGGGAGAGGTCTCTCAGTGCCATGGAGAAGTCTGGCCTACCAGAACAGCATTTATGGTAGGATAGGCAGAGGGTATTTAATGTGGGTGTGGATATGTTCTTGAAGTACAGATTCACCCCCTACCGTCTCTCTCTGCCAGCAGGGCACATTCAGGCAGGGTGGGCAGTAGAAGTAGCTAACAGGACTTCCAGACCTAAGGTTTCTAAATCTCATGCCTGATGTGGAGACTAGGGTTTTAGAATGGCAAGGTAGAGAACTATGGATCCTAGATCAGTAGGGAGCTGACCCTGGAAGACAGCAAGAGAAGAATCTGTGTGTTATTTCTAAAATGAGGGAACACAGACGTCAGAGTCCCCAGCTCCATGAAAATAACTGTCCGGTGAGGAGTGGGATGTAAGTGGGCTCTGTAGATGAGCACAGAGGACATATTGGTAGTTACAGGTATGGTCACACAACCATTATCAGTCAGTCCCCCTCCCACTCCAACAAGAATCAGTGGTACTACATCAAACCCTGTCATCTCTGGTGGGGGGGCGGGGGGGCAGGGGGAGGAGGAAAGCCCAAAGCATAGCAAAGCCTGAATATCTCACTAGCGTGCAGGATGAGGGCTTAGCATTAAACTAATGTTGTCACAGGCAATGAAAAAATACAATATTTCTTGTAAACCTAAGTTTCTGGCCTCAGGTCTACATCTGGTTGAAATCTATCCGGGACTAGCTAAGAAATGGAAAATCATTGCTGTGTAACACCTCTCACCAGTATAAGATGTACCAAGGGAGTCTCACACCATATTTAAAAATTGTTGCTAATGCTGATGGACAGAAAGTTCTAGTCTGCCACAGAAAGCATTGTGGTGGAGCGAGTTTGCTATAGCTAGAGAAATGAGAGTCAGAAAATGTTCTGGCAAGTCCAAACAGCTTGTGGAAGCCATAAAAATACTGATCCGAAGAGTAGGATAACAGAAATCCGACTGAACAAGACAAGGTTTGAGAGTTCATCTAAAAATGGAAGTAATCACACAGGCAGTATGTACTATCAAAATTTAGTATTTCTTTTAGCATTTTAATAAAAATCAGTACAAAATAAACAAAAATTTTTAAAAAGAATGAGAAAATACCTGGGTATTTCTGCAGGTGCAGAAATGCCTAGTTTTTAAGGAATGACGATGCTTTTGCTGTGAATCCAACATAGAATGTGTTAGAGATTATGTAATAAATCTATCATGACGTTAGCCCTAATGCATAAAGAACAAGATTTTTTTCCATTTGTTTCAGCTGTTTGGTGTGCCTGTTGGATAGCAGGCTTTAGCACTGGGGTATTTATAATTTTCCAAAGGAATGTTAAATTCTGTCAACTCGATGTGCCGATTTTTAAAAACTCATGCATACATTATATATTATACCACAAGTACTCTCTAAATTAAAAGGCATATAACTAGGAGAGAAAACAAGGAATCTTAAGGAAAAGCCAAAACAATAAAAGACAGTTTACTAGTGACACTGCATGCAGAAAAATTCTGAACTTGCCCTCGCAAAGGGATAGAATTTTGAGATGTAACCTAAGAATTGCATCAGAAAAATCTAGCATTATGCCAGCATTTACGTACGGTAATTCTGTTTGTATTCCATTAGAATCGACCTTTTATGAATTTGAGGCAATGTTGGAAGAAGTATCAGCTCTTCCTGGTATGAATGGAAAAGAAATGCTGATAGGTTTGCTAGTGGGAGTCATTAAGCAACCGGATGTGGAAATCAATAAAACTATGCATTTATGTAAGAGAAGGCTATTGAGCAAAAAATTGCAAGATTAACAGTAAGGTTCTGTTGAGAGAGAGTTTGTGTTCAAGTTAGAGTTCTCAGAAGCCCCCTCTCATGGCATGCTCAGAAATAACTATAGCAATATGCAGGAAAGCAGATGGAATTTGGCACCATTTCAAAGACTGCAGATTGGATGCTATGTCTTTAAACTACATGTAATTGGGAAATTATGAATGAGTCTTTGAGATAGAAACTGCCAACCATTTCCTGTTATACTACAATTGGTTTGATTTATAACAACTTTATAAATAGTAAAATAAAAGGAAATGTATGTACTAAAATATTAGAGCGGACTAGGAAAAGATCCGTAAAGCTCTCAATTACAAAGAAGGCCATTTCTTTTCAAATGGAACATGATTGACATTCAATTAAGAGACAAAAGTAATAAATAAGTTTGCCCTTGCATTACCAGCCTATCAAAATGTAGAAAGCATTGTGATAGGCCAAAAAACCAAGAGAGAAAGATACAAAATAAAATAAATAACGCAGGTCAAAGTGTAGTTTTGAAAAGAGGGAAGAAAAAGCCTAATTGCAATTTTTCCCCATTGTTCCAAAGCCAATCTTTTTGTTCTCTGATATATCTGCAGATAGTTTATTTTGTTTCTGACTGTGCAGTAATCAACGTCTTACCCCAGGCATAACTGGTTACTCAACCTGTTTCTCTGGGGACTCAGTAGGGAGGCCAACAGTAAAAACAGGCAAGCACTAGGATTTAACATGTTGACTAAAAATTCAAGGACCGCAGCTTGGTGAGAGTGCTGATTTTTCTCGGCGGTAATTGTACTCCACAACAAAAAGTATACTTGGGTTTATATAGTGATTGAGTCAAGAAGCCAACCCGCTCTGCATTTACATATCATGTTCTCTTCAGTGTTTTATCTTAGAATTACTCCAAGCCAGGACTCAAAGGCTCTTGCTGTTCAATGAGAACAGTTGGCAAATGAAACCACACTACTGTAAAATTTACCAAAACTTGGCATCTGTCTCAGGAAGTACTCCTGTGTCATGTTCTCTCATCAGAAGCCCTGGTTCTGAATGATGTGAAAAAGTAATGTTTTCTTCCTCTTTCTTTAGGAGTGAATGATATCCCCTATCCAGCAGTGTAATCATGGATCATCGCTCAACCCTACGTAAATTCTGGATGTTCAAAAGATTTAGAAATATATTGAGTGGTCTGCCCTCTAGCTAGGCCTTTGTCTCGTTTTCCAAAGCTCTGAAGAGGTTTTTAAAGAGCATGTGTTCCTCCTCCTGTCCAGTCACTTCAGAGGCGGTTCCTGCTACAGGAAGCAGACAAATCCCAGAAAGACCTACACCAGGGGACCCTTCTCTCAACACCAATACAGAGTCACTATATAAAATGGGTATTTAAACTGCACGTGGAGCATAGAGAAAAGCAGTCTCCCTTAAAAATCATAAATAAAAATCAGCAAAAATTGTTTTTGGAAAAAAAAACATTTGTCACTGTCAAATAATAAAACACTTCTGGACATAGGAAGGAGAGACCTTATTCAAAAGAATAATTCTAAGTGGTGAGAGGGACTATCAGAATAGGGAGATATTGCAACAGGAGTAAGCTGTGACCATAAGATCTGCAAGAATCTCAAGAACTATGCAGAAAGTGTTTTTCTATTATCGACAAGGCCAGACAGAGAATGAGATGTACGGAAGGGTGGTGAAAAGTGGTGGGGTCAGATAGGGGATCAGAGAAAGTGTCACCAGATTCTTTTTGAGCCAACCCATTTTCCAATATTCCAGGAGGGACCCTTATGGGAGGTTCTGCTAGGTCAAGCTAAGGGTGGGTCAGAGTTCAGGGACTTGGGGGAAAGAGAGAATCTTAACCAAAATTTGGTTAATAAGCACTTTCTGTTGAACTAGTAGGGACAAAACAGTTAAGCTAATTGTTTATGAGACAAGGAAAGGGAATGTGGAGGGTCTGGCCTTGTTGTAGATAAACAAAGGAGGCAACCCAGAACCTTATCTAAGTTTATATAAGTAAATATGGGGAAGAACAGTGCTTTTCAGTAAGTGTTTTTTTCAGAACAGAGAAGGGTAAGGGGATTCCTTTCAATTTCACAATTTACCAGAAGCACAGGGCTTAGGGAAAATTCAACTTTGTCATTTTTTAATGTAAAGATGTATTTTATGACTATAAGAATTGCTCATCTTGGAATCCCCGTCTCTAGCATTGCTGGCCAGACATAGAAGAGATTTTCAGGGTTTTGAGAGGTCGAGGGCAAGACTTTTTATCTTTTATAAGCAAGGTTATGAACCTCTTGTATATTCTCAAGTCCATTTCTACCTTAGTCTAGAAATGTTAACAGGCAAAAGTCTAGTTGTAGGAATACAAAAGAAATCAAATCTTCCCAAGCCATCTTAACGTTAAAATCCTTAAAGTTGGTCCAATCCTATTTAAGATGTATTTGGCAAAGAATAGAAGGGTCCTGTGATTGCTAATTAAGATCACAGACCACGACAAAGGCTGGTTCTTCAGGAGAAGTGTGAATTGATTTTACATGAACACAAGCCAGTTTAAATTGACATAGGAAACCACTTCTACAGACCCTCTGACTTCTTACTCAGAGACACCTCCATCATCATGGCCACACTGCCTTGTTTAATAATTGAGGTTATTTGTTGTGGTTACTGGTGTCACTTGTGTTACTCTTATCTTCTAGTTTCACACTGATCTGATCTCTCCACAGAACATAAGAAACATTAAAAGTACCCAATTGACCTTAATGTATTCTTTCACTCCTTCCTGCTAAAATAAAGGCCCTTTGTGTACTTTAAGAGTCTCGTGTAACTAGAGATGACACAGTGAAGAGGTGGGGGATTCCGGAAGGAGAGAAGAGGCTCTGAACAAAGCAGCATAGTTCTTAAGGTGGAGAAGAGATGCAATATAGGTGATTTTATTTTTTTTTTTTTTAATTTTTTAAGTTTATTTATTTATTTTGAGAGATAGAGAGAGAGATCCCAAGCAGGCTCCACACTGCCAGCGTGGAACCCAACATGGGGCTCAACGTCATGAACCAAACCACGAGGTCATGACTTGAGCCAAAATCAAGAAACAGACTCAACCGACTGAGCCACCCAGGTGCCCCTAGGTCATTTCATTTCTTATTGCATTCAGTCTTCATTATGTACCTTCTCTTTAACGACCAAAGTTTTATAGGTGACTTATTTAGAAATATCTTTCAAAATAATGTTGTTGACCTTAGCCCTTACCTCTATCCTATGTATTTTTCAGAGTCTAAGAATAGTAGTTTCTGCAAAGTCAGAATTTATTCTTCTACACATCTGTCAGTAATGGGATAGCTGAAAACAAATAAAAAGTTCCTAGGTTTGGGTATGGTGGGTAAATCATTTGGCTCCAGCTCACTGCTAAAGATGATTATGTCTTTGGCAAATAATTTTGATTCTGAAACCATAAGGCCTGACTTCCTCGGTGCCAGAGGACAGGAGTACTATTGTTTTCAGCTGCTCCCTATGCTACACCTCCCTTTCTTTCCCCAACGCCTCAAGTGGCTGAATGAATCAGCAGATTAAGCCATAGGCTTCAATAACCCCCAGTACCTTCCTGAAGTGCATGAAGCACTTTGAGTACCACCTTTGCAAGGTAGTTTTGGAAGACTTTATTGGTGACTTGTGGTGGTGTGGACAAAAGGTGAAGTGGTAACATGGAGCTTGGAAAGAGAAGTCCAGGTCTGCCAGGGCCGTGTTCCCTCAGAAGCTGATCCTTTATACCTACTTGGATTTCTACTTCTAAGACATATACACACACTTATACATACAGACATCCTCTGCTTTCTAGTGAATGCCAAAATGATTCCATCGTAAATGGCCTTTTAAACCATTTAAACCGAAAACAATTTCACTATCTTCAAATTTATAACTTAAAAAATTTTTAACAGTTTTATTTAGTTTTGAGAGCCAGAGACAGCACAAGCGCAAGCAGTGGAGGGGCAGAGAGAGAGAGAAAGAGAGAGAGAGACAAAGAATCCGAAGCAGACTCCAGGCTCCAAGCTCTCAGCACAGAGCCCTACATGGGGCTCGAACTCACAGACTGTGAGATCATGACCTGAGCCGAAGTCAGACACTTAACCGACTGGGCCACCCAGGCACCCCAAATTTATGAGTTTTAGATTTTTATTTATTTATTTATTTATTTATTTATTTATTTATTTTTTCATTTTTTTTTTAATGTTTATTTATTTTTGAGAGAGAGAGAGAGCACGAGCTGGGTAGGAGCAGAGAGAGGGGGAGGCACAGAATCGGAAGCAGGCTCCAGGCTCTGAGCTGTCAGCCCAGAGCCCGACACGGGGCTCGAACTCACGGACCGCGAGATCGTGACCTGGGCTGAAGTTGGACGTCTAACCGACTGAGCCACCCAGGTGCCCCGAGTTTTAGATTTTTTAAAAAAAGTTTTTGTTCCCCTCTCCTTCCTTTGGCTTAGATGCTTGATAATCCCAATATCATCTCACTCATGGACAGATCACTCTTCTAAAAATGAATACTGGGCTCAGGTGCACTCCTAACATGTTGTGAATCCTTCACCTAATTAATGAGAGGTTAGTCTCTTAACCTACTGCCCAGGTCCCATGGCAGATTATTAGCACTACTGCTTTGATGGATCTTTTTAAGTGCTCCTCTTGGGAAAGATATTTGAAAGTCACATTTAAATAAGGATCCAAAAATTACCGAACATTAATTCTCTTCTAAGTCTCAAATGCTATTTCTGGCGAAGGTTATGGAGGCAATTTTAATGGGAGAAATACACCATTATTTAGCTACCTTTGCTTCCCAATATGCAGCAAAGGACTCTGCTAATCTTCCCCCCACCCCCTGACCTTCTCTAATGCTATAATGGATTTTTATTCCTTTTAGAAGTACAGAGAATGAAGTGCAAAAGGAAAGAACTGGAGCTCATGGAGGTTTATTCTATCTCTATTGCAAAACAGCCCTCTGGGAGGTGGCATCTTGATCAAAGCATTCCTACACTCACAATTTAATGTTTTATCCAAGAAAATTCTTACCTTTTTCTCTCCCCTGTCTTATTCTCAATTGGTACATTAGAGTAAAACCAAAGAGGCTTTTCTCATACAGAAATACAAAGCTGAAAAGAACCAAAACTCAATTCATTAAAAAAAAAAAAAAAAGACAAACTCAGAGTGTAAGTAACTTGCCCAAAGATACAAGCTTGTTAGCAGCAACACCAGGACTTAAGATCAGGTTTCCAGATACCCAGTATTCTTCTCCCTGCATGAGGCCACTTAAGTATAGCTTGTGAATTAGTCATTTTTTAAAAAGTCAAGATCATCCTTTACTGCCCTGCCTTAAGACAAAATTGTAAATTAGTAGGTTCAGATGTCAAAGAGAATAATTACAGAATTATAATAACATTTCAACTTTCTAAGTGTACAGTAAAAGCTGTTTTTGGAAGAAAAAAAAAGAGGAAACATGAAATTAAAGAGGAAATGAGTTTGAAACTTTCTTAAATTTTACAAAAATCTTAAGTAAAGAGATATATTAAGGAACAACCAAAATACTAACTAATGGCAGGGGAAGACACTAAAAATACAAAGTAATGCTAAATGCAACTTCACAGAGTGTTTCAACTGTCAGGAAGGCAAGAGCCCAAGAAGGAAGAAATGAGAATTGGTGGGTGAAACTGGAAATGAAGATGCTCCGGATTGCAAATAGCTCATCTATTAAAAAGAGGAATATAATTCACATATTAAATGAACACAAAGTATCTGTCATCAAACATTGATTTTACATTTAGGCATCATATAGGGAACCTCAATCCAAAAGCAAAGATACTTAAATTAGGCCAACAGTGCAAAGCCACAGAACTGGAGGAAAATGAGCATAGAATTTTATTTCAGGGAAAATGAGAGAACAGTTTATGTAACAGTTTAACAAAAGGCTGATTTATCCTTCTGTAGGCACATGGAAATCCTATTATCTTCATAGGGACTTCATGCATGTCCAAAAAGCCTCTGCTTTCTTCCTTGAGTGAGCAAACAGGACTGTGTGCATGGCAGCATGCTGGTAGAAGTTATTGGTGGTATTAGGAAAGTCAAGTCACAGATGGGACTTCTTCTAAGACACTCATTCTCAATAGAAAAGGGCTTTTAGATAGGAGAGGCCATGGATCACTTATGTGGCACAGATTTACATCCAGTCCTCAATGAGGAGAGCATTGAATTTACAGGCCAGATCTTAGAATGTCTATTGCCTGTAAGACACAGGGACTTTCTCAGGTGAACCCCAACGTTTGCCATTTCAAATGTACAACATTCTCCCTTAGGCTCAAAATTGGAATTGAAATTATTTATAATGAATCTTCTAAAGTGTATATCCCAAAGCCTTTTACAATTATAGATAATACTTAAAAACTACACATTTCTGCCAAAAAATGCATGTGCTTCTTTCACATACTTCTAATAAATGAGACACAAAATCACATGGTTGATTTTTCAATGGCCATCAGTAAATATCACCACTATGTAAAAGTGTATGTAACCATAATTAATGGAAAGAAGTAAAGTTTAAGGTTTTCAGAGGCATCAGTGTTAACTTTTTAGGACAAATGTTAATCACATACAAGGAGTTAAGCAGAAAGTCCTCAACTGGTAACAGTGGGCAGTTTAAGCTTCATTTGGAATACATATCAAGTGGTATGGGGCTGTAAGGTCAATAGGATACTTGCTCAAAGATAGTATCTGCCTGTTGTGATAACACAGAGGGTAGGAGCTAGCCTGATGGTTTGGCCAGATATTGCAGGTATTGCAAAGTGGTCCTTTGTAGCCAGGAGACTGGCTCGCTCACTCTCTTTATCCACCTTGTGATCCCTACTGAGTAAATTGAATATATGAGAGATTTCCTAGAGAAGCTGGGAAAATGACTTAGCCTCCAAAGATTGGCCCTAGGATTACCAACTTATGAAGGACAGAAAGGAGAAATGAAGTCACTTTGGGAAAGAAAAACCTTCTTGAGGAGGACAGCATTCATTGCTCTGGAACTGATCCCAGATAGTGATTATTACTGAGGAAGCAGGCTTTAGAACAGTGATTTTGCTCATAGTTGACTTCATAACCTTATGTAAACAGTTAAGAGGTATTCAATTCTTTTATAACACCCTCATTACTTTTTTATCCTATGGGCTGTCCTATTAAAAAAAAAAAAAAGGACTTTATGCCTTATGTGTCTGAAGTACACAATTCTTAGCACACCCATGGGGGCATGTCATGCTTATGACCGTCACCAGTCATGTGCAATGAATCAGGGTGTAACACTCAGATAGTGTCATTAAAAGCCCATTCTCCAGTTTGAGAGTAGGGGACATGAGAGGTTGGGGGAAAGGGGGGAAACACAAAGAACAAGACAATCCTTCAAGAAGCAAAATGAAGAGGCAGAAGCCACTGTGAGTATTCTCTCTTCTTCTGGAGAGAAGCTTCCATTCCTGCTGCAGATGGTTTTGAACTTTCAAAATCAGAAATGGTAGCACGCAAGCAGCAACTATTGCATGAGGCAATAAATCAGAACAAAGGATTGTGGGAGTGGCAGGAAAACACAGAAGGACAACAGAAACAGTGTGCAAGAAACCAGGACCATGCCTGTTAAGGACATGATGTATTTGAAGACCCCAGGAATTGTATTAATTGAAGCTAGGAAATCAATTCCCAAAGCCAGGTTAAGAGATAGCCAAACACTCCCTCCTCTGTGCTTTCAAAACATGTATGAAAATGCTGAGTAAACAATTATTCATCTACTCAACTGTCTCCCTCACAAAATTGTGGGTTTCTGTAAGGGCTGGGTACATATCTTATTCACCTGCCCATCCCCAACTTGGCTTAGAGTACAGGCCCATAAATGTTTATTGAAAGACAAAGTATAAAGATCTTTTGAAGAGGGGTGCTGAATAAGAGAAAGGACACAGTGACAGTACTGAGGCGACTGCCTGTTACAATTCTGCCTCTGGCAGTAACCAGCTGTGAGACCTTGGAAAGCCATTCAATGTTTCTGAGACTTGGTTTCTTTATTGGCAAAATAAACTCATTCATCCAGATTACTCTAATTTCTATTACTTTGAAAATAAGGTCTAGATGTTTTTGAAAGTTTGCTTATTATAGCTAAGTAACAATTTTTAGCAGATTTAGCACTTCAAAAAATGGTATATGGGAAAAAACCCATATTTCAAGATTTGAATTCATCTTTGCAAATGTACTAAACACTTAAAGTTTACTGAACTACTGCCTCAATGGTAAAGTCAATGAGTTTTGAGAAATACATTTTTAATCTCTCCAAAATGAAAATATACTATTCTTCCTATTCCCATGTAAGAGCTATGAGGTGGTTGTTATTTTGCAATAGTTTCATTTCTGACTGTAAAGAGAATTATTAAGGTTTTGCCTTAAGTTGATGAGTTTTATTAATCTTTCAGATGATGTCTTTGTAGAAGAATATAAAAATTGCAGGTACTCTGAATATCTTTATTCTTCCCAAATGAGGGTGTTTTGTAAAGACTGGGAATGTTTAAAATGAATTGTGTGAGAGCATATTTATTTGTTTAATTATCTGTGTAAGCTACAGTATAATGAAAATATTGTAATTGTACCACTTTTCAAAGAAACACTAAGGAAAAATTGTAAACATCATGGATGGGGGGAATTATGCACACAAAGACTAACAGCTACAATAATGTTATTCAGAACTGTACTGGTAATTTGCCCCTTACCGGGTAAATTTGGGAAAAACTTATGTATAATGTTGAATCATGTGACTCTCACTCAATGGGTGTTGTACCACAAAAGCCACACACACCACATTGAGCATTCAGTAATAATAATTTCTTTTAGTTATTCTCCTGGTGGCTTCTCTAGTATCTAAAATTGCCACACTCTCAAAAATAGCATTTGTCATATGGTACCTGCCCAACAAGTAAAATGGCCTGGTGGTTACAACATAGAATTTCTTTCAACATTACATTACTGAGGGCTTCTTCTAAAGAGAAAAACATAAAATGAGTAGATAAGTTCTATCTTTAGACCTAGGAATCTCAGCTGGCATAGTCTTTTTGTTAAGTGTTTTGCTTAGGGATTATTTGTCAAATATGTTAGAGACCATGGCTTGCTTTTTGGGTAGAAAAACAATTTATGTTTTATTTGGAAATTGTGCTGACTATTCTCCATTTGCCAATTCTTATCCATTCTTTGCTCTTCTCATCCTACTCTTTGCCACAGGAGACTAGCCCTTGTGTACTGCATCTCTGAGACTCACTTGTTAGGTGATTTCCAGCTGGGTTGGCCAGTAGAAGACACCAGCCTGTAATCAAGGGCTTCAGCACCACCTTTCTGTCAGTAGTTGTGCATCTCCAGGACTATAGCTCCTTCTGATGCTGATATTCCTTTGTCTCTCCAACTCTCATTGGGCTTCCATATCTCTCTTTACTTCTCTTGTCCTTTCTACTCCAGGGGAGTTCATTGCCCCCTACTGTTGCTAGCCTCTGGGTGCCTGACTATCCCTATACATCCCCTGACCCATCTAGATCTTTGAAGTGCTGCTTTCATAGAACTCACTTCAGATGGTTCAAATGACGAGCTGTCTTTTTCTAAGACACTGGCCATAAGTCCTAACAGTGTGTGCAGTTAATGATAGCTAATGATAGGTGATGTTTAGCATGTATTAGCATGTTGCTTGATTATAAGTCAAATATTGCTATTACAGTTAACTGTGCACTGTTTCTTCATGTAACAATGTACTGTAGTAGATATTGTGCTGCTCCACTCAAAGATGTAAATGATTAGGTTACATAGAGATAAGAAGTTTTTTCCCTTTGCCTCAATTTAGGATAACTCTGAGGGCCATCCCAAGTGCAGAGCTTGCCACAGATTGACTAATGCCTCATTAGTTACCTCATTATGGATCAACTTCTCCCTCTGTGCAATCCTGCAGATGTATCTCCTGAGAACATCCCCTAGTAAATATGCATGCAATTCTCAGTTTCTGGGAATCTAATCTAAGTCATGCAGTGACTGGGCTCAGCCTAGACCTGAGCAAGCAGAAGAATATAGCTAAATCCCCAAACTCAGCAAATACTTAGACTGTAACTATAAGAATCAAATCCTCTCGTGGAATTTCATGAAAAAATTTGCTGTAGGCATTAGTGCAGCTATCACTGAGGATAGAGTAGACTTTCTCCCTTCTAGTGTCTGAGTTGTTTTTACTAGGCACCCCCAAACGATGACTTTAGTCTCTAAGAAATTGTCTTCCATCAGGGACTAGGTGGGTGAACATTTGCATTGTGCCAACTAGAAACCACCTCTCCTGTTTTCTGGCCTCTATTCTCCCTCTTTTCAGGGATTGTGGCCATCCTCGTCTGTTGCAATGGGTTGATCCCATGGATTCAAATTAGAGGGTTCCTACCCGAGGTAGCCAGCTTGTTATGACTCTGAGAAGTAAAGTAAATCAGTCCTTAAAGAGAGCTGATCAAAAGCGATCACTGAATCAAAAAAGGGCAGAAATGGGTTTAAAGTGTGAATTACATAAGATAAAATATTTGAAAGGGATGGTTTGGGGTAAAAAAAAGTTATATGAAGAGAATTCTGAGCATCTGCCACAAAAAGCAGTAGGTCTTAGAAACTCCCTTACCAGTGTGTTGATGAGGGTGGACAGGGCAAAAAAAGCAACAGGCCATATCCATTATCACAGTCCCTCTCCTCTCAATGATGCCTGGAGCCAGAATCATTAGTATGATAATGGTTCTTTTCTAAAAGAAGCCAGAGAGGCTTGGAGAAGCTACAAACGGGGTCCTCAGTGCAAGCAACTGCAGTCAGCAAGACTGGGTGGGAAAATCAGATCTTTGGCAGAGATAGAATGGGAAATGAGGAAGGCAGAAGGAGGGAGGGAAGCATTTAAATCTATGGCAATGTAATCAGCATCAAGAAAGAATGTCAGCATAATATGCATATAACTGGATATCTGAAATTACATTTAAATAAATTAAGTCCACTGAAAATGATCAATAGTAATTTTAAGACTGTAAGATCAACCTCACACAACTCTTAGAGGCTTCATTCCAAGCAGAACAGTATGAAAGAAAATCAAAACAGGGAAAAAAGATGACCATAGTTAGTGATTGAAAAAACCCTAAATGACCAATCAATTTTCTTTGGAAATATATGTTTGAATATCATAGCTTAAAAGCTTACATCAGTTTCTGTTTCAAAGCTTGAAACTTAGCAATAGAACAATGCAATTTTTTTTGCAGCAATGATAGTCTTGCTTTGCCTACTTAATATAAACAAAAGATAAAAATTGCTCAATAACACAACGTGTTTATTTACCTCCCATTCTCTTAGGCAGACTTTAGCTAAATAAAAAAGGTAATTTAAGGTTAGTCTTTCATGGAATTGCTCTCTTAATGAAAAATAAACCATTTTAACTAATATGCATTTAAACAGATTTCAAATTAAGAATCCTCTTTGATTTCAGTCTAATAAATCAGGTTGATTCTAAGTACTTGCAGTCCAAATAGATTTTTACCAAAAGATTTGTTATTGCAGCAGGGCAGATTTAGTGGGACTGACCCCACAACCAATGGGGATTCAGAAATACCAACAGAGTTACTCGCAAAACAGTCCTAATGAACTGCGACTAAGTGTAATAACCATTTTGCAAGGTGGTTTCTGCCCAATTTAACCACATTCGTGGAGGCAATACTTTTAGGAGGGGTGACCTTGAAGTCTTCTTTCATTTTAGAAACTCTCTATCATTTTCCAGGTCTTTTAATCTCATAATGCTCTAGGTGATTGCCATGCTTTCCCACAACATCTCAATGAGGAGCAGCACATTTGTGTTCTGTTCTCTGTGGAAGTCCATTGACACACGTGGTGCCTCCCATGGCATACTTCCCCTATGTGTGCCACTTCCATTATGGAGGGAGACAGGGGGTGTGGAGCCTGGATTCTGAGGTGGCTCACAATGTTTCCACCCCAAAGTGTACCTACCCTGAGTAATTCTTTCCACTTGAGTTTGAGTGATACTCACTGATATGATGACATAGTTCCTGTCTTAAATAAGTTGTGTTATATGGCAAAGGTGGTGAGATTGTCACTCCTGCTGGGCTTGAAGAGTCAAGTTTGCATGTTGGGGAGAGGGTAACGTGGTGGGGAATGGCGGGTGGGTTCTAGGAGCTAAGGGCCTCACCCTACAATGGTGAGGAACTGAATTCTGGCAATAATCACATGAATTCAGAAGACAATCTCAAGCTGCAGAAAGAAACACAGCTCAGCTGACATCTTGATTTTAACCTTGTGAGATCCTGAAGTGTCTCTTGTTTGGGGGAAGATAATAAATGCATACCGTTTTAAGTTGCTAAGTTTGTGTTAATTTGCTACACAGCGATAGCAAACTATATGGAGGAGGTCAGGGAACAATGGTTGGGGTCTTGTGTAGTGTTAATGAGTCCCCTGGTTTATATATATAGGTTTATATATATATAATATTTGGAGTTTCTCTAAGCTTTCTTGGTGCAGGTCCTGATAGCAAGGAGTTGGCAGTATCAGAGTGGCTCAGAGAATGGACCTGGATTCAACCTGTATAGTTTAAATTCCCATTCTGACACTTAATCACTGAACTCAAATAAGGAAATTAACATATTTATGCCTCAACTTCCTCATTTATAAAATAAAGATAATAATAGTTTCTAGGGTTGTTGTAGCTACTAAATGACCTAATCCATACAAAGTTCTAAGCTGGGGACATAGTAATTATTCAAGTGTATTATCTTGCTATTATTATTTTTTAGATTCCTGTCATAAATGGGAAGCCTATCTCTCCAACCTCAGCACAATAGAGTCAGGATACTTTTGTTGCAGGAAACTCTAACACACTAGTTTAGATGAAAAGAGATAAAAAGATTTTTTTTTTCCCTTTTGTCCCAGAAGACTCTAGCAACTGGATGGTTTCAGGTACTGAGTGGGTGAGATACAATGTCATTAGGGCATAACTCTCTTTATCTCTTGGTATCTTTCCTTCTGTAGGTTGGCTTTATCTGCTTTTGGATGCCCCTAATGTTTAGTGAGATGGCTTTAGTAGGCCCAAACTTCAAATCCTTTATTCCATACTTTGTCTCCAAATCAATTAAACAAACGAACAAACAAATAAGCCTCTTTTTCCCCCCAAGAACACTAGAAAATATCTCTTACTGTTTCAATGGTTTTGACTGAAATATATACACACCCAGAACCAAGAGAGGGGTCTGGAAGATGAGGCAGATTCTCTGACTAAACCAGTCATAGTTCTTCCTTGGAATTGAGAATTGGTCAGTTGATTCCTAATCAAAAGCTTGTGCCTGAGAATTGAGAGTGTGATGGTTCCTCAAAAGAAAATCAAGACATTGTATCTCTTGCCTCCCAAAAAAGGTATATTGTCTACCCAAAAATGTATATTGTGTCTCCTCAAAAAGGTAGGTTGAAGTTCTACCCCCAGTACCCATAAATGTCACCTTAAATGGAAATAGACTTTTTAGAGATGTAATCAAATTAAAATCAGTCCATTAGGGCGAACTCTAATCCAACAAGACTCACGTCTTTATAATAAGATGGATGTATGTACACAGACACACAGAGAAGATGCCATGTCAGGACAGAGGGAGAGATCGCAGTGATGTATTTACAAACCAAGGAAGAGCAAGGACTGCCATCAAACACCAGAAGGTTGAAGGGGTAAGAAATGATTCTTCCCCAATAGGTGTCAAAGGAAACATGGTCCTACTGACAGACTAAATTTCAGCCTCCAAAACTGTGAGACAGTAAAGTTCATTAAGCCATCTATTGGAGAAAGAGAAAGGAATAACAGGAAAAAAGAAAAAAGGGGCGCCTGGGTGGCGCAGTCTGTTAAGCGTCCGACTTCAGCCAGGTCACGATCTCGCGGTCCGTGAGTTCGAGCCCCGCGTCAGGCTCTGGACTGATGGCTCAGAGCCTGGAGCCTGTTTCCGATTCTGTGTCTCCCTCTCTCTCTGCCCCTCCCCCGTTCATACTCTGTCTCTCTCTGTCCCAAAAATAAATAAACGTTGAAAAAAAAAAAAAAAGAAAAAGAAAAAAAAAAAAAAACCTCAATCTACAATGAGCACCTACTGTATTCCCCAGCTCTTATCTCATTTGATGACTGCAACAAGTAGGCTGAATATTAGCTCGTAAAATGATCAGGTACCAATCCCAGGAAACTGTGACCTTATCTGGAAAGACCTTCTTTGCACATGTGATTAGGAATATTAAAATGAGGGACTGTCTTGGATTATGTAGGTGGGCTCTTCATGCTATCACAAGTGTCCTTATAAGAAAGGCAAAGAGAGAGACTATACCAAGGAAAGGAGAGATGATATATACGGATTGGTAGAGATAGGAGTGCTACTGCCAGAAGGCAACGAATGCCAGTTGCCACTAGAAGCTGGAGGAGACAAAGAACATACTCTCCTTTAGAGCCTCCAGAGGGAGTGCATCCCTGCCAATACCTTGACTTCAGCCCGATAAACTAATTTTGGACTTCTGTCCTTCCTAGCCATGAGCAAATCCTTTTTTATTATTTTAAACCGCCAAGCGTGTGGTAATTTGTTTCACCAGCCATAGGAAACTGACACATACACCGAATCAATAGTTATTAGTGCTTTACTATGTCCTGGGCCTGGTAAAAAATATTATGCAAAAAACCTTAGTGGGCCATTTTATAATTCACATTTTATAGAAGGGGAAACTGAGGCATGAAAGTTACAGGTATCAACTATACCAGTTTCCCCAGGACTGTCCCAGTTTTAGCATTGAAAGTCCTATTTTTCAAGAAATCTCTTCTTCCCAAGCAAATCTGGATATTTGATTACCCTACGGAGAGACTTAAATCCAAGCAATCTGATGTATAGATGGTTTTTAAACCACTTCAGCCCATATCTTCATTTCAATCATTGTCATTTGGGTGGTAAGCCATGGTATGATTTTATTCACCCATGACTGGTGCAGTCTATGCTTTGTTGTCCTATAGCACACTACATCTCTGACTCCACAGCCGTAGGCATTTAGCAGAAGCTTTACTTTGCATTCATAGAATGGAAGCTACTCTTTGTCTCCTAAGAAATGTGGCAGCAAGATGCACTCCTCCCCACCCCTCTCTCTCAGGACCACTTCTCAAAGCAGGAGGGAGTTTTTATTTGCCCAGAGCGTTCCAGGGAATATGGGTAAAATTCATGTTTCGTCATAGGCTCCTCTCCTGAAATAGGACATAGAACTCACCAAAGTCTCTGAGTGCAGAGATAGAAGTGACAGGTTAGCTAAGTCACCTGGTCTGTGATACTGTGACTCAACCTCAGCACTTTATTTCAGAACAGGTCAATCTACAAGATCCGAATGCTCTTTATACACTATGGATTTCTTCTAAAAAAAGACCTTCTAATTCTATTGATATCCATTTTCTGATGGCTATTGCTCTTGTTAAAAGTCCTATGCCACAGATAAAGCCATCTTTAAACACATTACCAGTCATATTAGAAGAATAATTTCAGGTATTCTCTCACATTTCTTTAACCTTCCTGAACTAAAAGCACTTTACTTTGTGGAGGTTATCAGAAAGAAAGAAGAGCACTAAAGGCTGAATTTCCACTCTTCTGATTCAGTTCCTCTCCTCTCCGTGCCTTTCCCCTCCCACAAAAGCCTCCCTTATTCTTCATAGTTCAACCTTAATCTTATCTTCTCCAGAAAGACTTTACAATCTTCTTTGTACAAAAATAATTATAAAATGTTTATATTATAAGATTTTACTAAGTGCCAAACACTATAGGTAAGTAAATTGATAGATAATATTTGATTAAGATCACAATCTTAATTATATGTTTTTATAAATATATTTAGTATATATAAATATTTTATATATACAGATATCTATTACTAGAAGATATATATTATTAGATATAAGATATATATATATATAAATATATCTTCATATTCCCCTATGAACTAGGAAGTATTCTAATTATCTTAATTCACAGATGAGAAAATTAAGTCACAGAGATATTAAATAATTTGCCCAAGGTCACAGAGCTAGTCAGAGTCAAGGCCCAAACCCAGATCTGTCTAAAGGGAAAATATGTATTCCTAACCTATAACTACCTCATGGTAATTCCCCAAACATTTACTTCTAGAAACACTCATTGAGTGTTTAGCATATAAGTGGTTTAGCATATAAGTGATACCTGGATATTGTTAGGTAATTTATGTTCATGTATTATTCACCCCAGGTATATCTAAAAACTCCTAGATTATAGGTACTTTGCTCTATGACTCTTTGACTATTTCAGCACTTAGCATAGTGCCTTCCTGAGCATGAACCTTGGCCTTAATCCTAATCAAATATTATGTTAGTACTTGTCTTGGAAGAAATGCAGGTAAAGGTTGATTAACACAGCAAATGAGCATCTGATTTATAAGCACACATGTTTTATTTGTGTACATAATAATTATTAAAATATTTTAAAACTAATAAGAGAGATTATATTCATTATGTGTTTGCTATTATTTATCAAACAAATATTTATCTGCATTTCTTCTTAAAAATAATTTTATGAGCATTGAGTAAATGCAAAGATGAATCAAATGCAGATTTTTGGCTTAAAGGATTTTCAATCTATAAGGAAGCTAAGGCATGTACATAAATGATTAGGAAGTAAAATAACTGAAGATTACTTATGTAAGAGGGACAGATATTCTTATCTGTAC
Organism: Leopardus geoffroyi; assembly: GCF_018350155.1. Taxonomy (NCBI): domain Eukaryota; kingdom Metazoa; phylum Chordata; class Mammalia; order Carnivora; family Felidae; genus Leopardus; species Leopardus geoffroyi. Next base: position 50,246,221 of record NC_059333.1, on the reverse strand, counting down.
TGCTACAACTTGTGTTACTTCAGTGATCTCTCTGGAATGAAAATCAGATCTTCACATCCTAGTTTAGAACTTTTCAAATTTTTCTCAGTGCCAGCAGTATAAACTCCAAGTTCTTCAGATCCGCTCCCCCTCCTCCCACCGCTCTAAACATGCCCTCTATATTTATAGCCCTGGCTATGCCATACACTTCACTTCTCCATGCTGTTCCCTTGGTTTAAAATACTTTCCTCTATTCATCCTAAATGATTCTATTTAAATGTCTCCTTCTCTGCCCTTTCCCAGACCCCAGCCATAAAAAAAAAGTTGAACATGTCACCACTCTATTATAGTACTCATTCAGTGTGACATTCATTTCTTTACATAGTAGATATTTCTAGTAGCCTATATTATCTTTAGGGCAAGGATAGCATCCCATAAAACAATGTCTGGCATACTTGGTACTCATAAATATTTATTGAATTAATTAATTATTTGTAAACTCAGAGTATGATAGGATAGCTTCTTAAAGGTTAATTCTTCTCCAGTACAAGAACCAGTCAGTGCTGATATCACAGCAGTTGTGATACACAGAATAATTCCCTCCTAAAGATGTCTGTGTTCTAATTCCCAGACCTGGGAATATGGTATGTTTCATGGAAAAAGAGAATTGCATTTGAAAATGGAATTAAGGTCCTACTATCTTAATTCCTTAATTACCTTATACTGAATACCTTAACTACCTTAAAATAGGGAGATTATTCTCTATGATTAGGGGAGGGGCCCAATCTAATCAAAGAGGTCTTAGAAGTGAAAGAAGGCCCAGTAGTATAAGAGAAATAAAATGTGAGGACTCAATCCTGCATTGATGGTTTTGAAGATGGAGGAAAGAAAACATGAATCAAAGAGTAAGGCAGGCTCTAGAAGGAAGGAACAGCCCTCAGGTGACAGGCACAAGGAACTGAATTCTACCAAAATCTCAGTAGACAAAGGAAAGAGAATGTTTCCTAGAGCCTCTAGAAAGGAACACAACCTACAAACAGGGGAGATGTCTCCTAGATTTCTGGCCAATAAAACTGTAAGATAATGCGTTTGTAATTGTAAGCCACTAAGCTTGTAGTAATTTTGTATGGCAACACAGAAAACTAATATAGCAGATATTCAATAAATACTTGCTGTGTACATAAAAGGGCCAGCCCAATATAATGAGTTGCATGGGAGTTTGAAGGTATATGTGGTCCAGCCTCCTACCTCAGGGAAATTTCTCATTCAACCATGACTATTATGAAGTATATCAAATGTCTAGGGATAAAGACAGAATTGCTTTCCTCAGCAGGCAATTTCAGTGTTTTATCACACAAATGATCTGGAAGTACCTCCCATGTCCAACAGAGCTCTCTCTTGCCAGTGATTTAAGATTAGTTTCTCTTGACCATTTCCTTGTGTACATAGAGTGTAACTGGTCAACATCCCCCTACTAAATGCCCTACAAATTCTCAAAGACAATAAGCAATCTAGTCTGCCCTTAGGGTTCTTCTCACCAGAGTTTAACTTTTTCTCAAATGACGTTTCAATTTGTATCATCGTTTTTACTTCCCTTGTTTGGATTCCTTTTTAAATAATTAACATGAGGGGCGCCTGGGTGGCGCAGTCGGTTAAGCGTCCGACTTCAGCCAGGTCACAATCTTGCGGTCCGTGAATTCGAGCCCCGCGTCGGGCTCTGGGCTGATGGCTCAGAGCCTGGAGCCTGTTTCCTATTCTGTGTCTCCCTCTCTCTCTGCCCCTCCCCCGTTCATGCTCTGTCTCTCTCTGTCCCAAAAATAAATAAACGTTGAAAAAAAAAAATTAAAAAAAAAAAAATAAATAAAAAAATAAAAAAAATAATAATAATTAACATGAGGTGCAATATAGTTGGTCAGTACTAAGGCTAGGATAGGATTAGAAGAAACGTTCCTTATTCTCAAACCTCGTGTAGTGACAAAGCCATGTCAACATCAACATCTATAATATGTTACATGGAATTCCTCACATTAGGTAAACGCTTGTTCAGCACTAATTCTTAGCTGCTTTCAATCTGTTTGGACCAAAGCCTCTAAAATGCACATTGTTTTGTGAAACCTTTGACCAGAGGAATTGAAAAGAGGGAGACAGAAAGCAAAAAGACAAGGAGATGAGAAATGAGAAATTACATTTAGAATGGAAAGACTTATTTTTATAAACATGTATATCCTTCCTAGAAATTTATATAAAGATGTTCCTCTACCTGTATAAGGGCCAGCCTTCCCCAGTCAAGGATTTGGCTTTTCTGCTTCCTTTTAAATCTCAGCCAGCATTTCAAAAAATCAATATGCCTTAGTAATAATTCATAATCCTCTCTGTGTTGCCTTTGTTGGCCAGTTGGAGCAGTCATATTTTGCTAGCTGGGTTTTTAGGAAGAGTACTCAACAACAAAACAGGAATCACAAATCACAAGTGCAGAGCTCTCAGAATCCTGCTTGTTCTGCCGAGTAGTGTCACAGTGTGAGCCAAGCAGATCTAACAACTTTGATAGGAGCAAAATCAGACTTTTCCCTGGAAAAAAAAAACCAACAACAATTGAACACTTGCCTAATGTTCTTGTTGTTCTCTCAGTATAGAAAGATTGTGGGTCCTAAAAAATCATGTCATCTTCACATTGATCTAAGTCTATGGAATACAATCTGTGATCCTTGACCCTAGAAAACCAGAGAGAGTGTCTTCAATCCATATGCATGTCAAAATGCTTTTTGCAGGATGAATTAATCTAGTATCTTTTGGAAATGTGTACTTGTGATAGTTTTATGTGTTTGTTTACTTGGCTAGGCTACCATACTCAGCTATTTGATCAAACCCTTAATCTAGGTGTTTTTGTGAAACTATTTTATAGATAAGGTTAACATCTAGAATAAGTTGGCTTCAAGTAAAGGAGATTAGCTCCCAGAATGTGAGTGGGCTTCATTCACTCAAATAAAAGGCTTTAAGAGCGAGACTGAGGTTCCCTGAAGAAATTCTACCTCAAGATCCCAACACCAACTCCTCTTCAAGAACTACCAACCTGCCAGCCTGCCCCACAAATTTTGGACACAACAGCCCCACACTCATGTAAACCATACCTGACATAAATATTGCTTCATTTTCTCTGGAGAGTTCTAAGTGACAAAATACTATTTTTCAATGTATGTAAATACTATTGGGGTTTAAATACCTAAATTGATTGTAAATATATTCCTATGTGGTGACATTTGTTATTATGCATTTTCACAATTGATCAATAATACTAAGATAAAACTAATACCAAATGAGATCTGCAACATTTTTTGACATTAATCTAGGGTTTTTAGAGCAGGAAAATTTGGAAAGTATAAAATCACCACTGACTTTGTAGACTAAATTTCACCAACCCTAAAGTGGAACAGACCATATTCATGAATATGACTATAAAAGGTAGAGAAAAATGAGACCTTGCAGCTCAGAGTTCAAAATCACAGGCTGCTTTCAGGCAATTGCTGGGTTGGGGATTATAGGAGCTGCTTCAGAACCAAAGCCCCTTTCCCCTACCCTAGCACATACCACAGTACTGCAATTTTCTGATCCCCTCAGTGGCTCCATGAGGGTTAGAATTACAATCTCCACTCCCAACAGTCATAGTAATAACTACCATATCTTGAGCACAATCTCTGTGCCATATAGATATCTATACATATCTATAGATGTAGATATGTAACCTACATAGGTTATTCTCAAAACACTGTAAGATAGGAATTACCTGTAACACTGGCTTTATACGTGAAAAAAAACTGGACCTTGGGGAAGTAAACTGTCCAGTGTCTTTAGTTTTATGTTGACTACCTAGCACTCATCACAGTACTTAGTGCATTGTAGGTGCTCATTAAATGTTTTGGTAAATGAAGTAATACATTTGCTCTGAAGAGAATCTGATACAAATTACGTATTTAACAGGTGAGAAAAGTGAGGCCAAGACAGGCTAAGTGACTTGTTCCACAAAGCACAGCAAGTTGATGGTGCAGTCAGGACCAGTAGCTACCTCTCTTAACTAATAGACCAGAATATCCTGATCCTAGTAGCTGTAGCTCCCCAGCCTTCTGCACCATCAAAATATCCCTGCACCCTGTACCACCTAACCAAATGTCGTGTTTGGGCTCTGTCAGAGAGTATCCCCAAGCCACCCCTACCCAGCACCAATGCCGTCCCTCAAAAAAAGCTACCACTGATGATTTCAGTCTTCTTTTGACTAAAGACAAATAAATAAGCATAATAACCCTCTCCTAACCCATACAACTAGTAAGTTATTTACTTGAGTTTAGAAGTCTTGCTTAAACCCCACTTGTATGTTCAATGTTTGTGTCAAACATGTATAACTTCCCCTAAAGAAACTAGGGAGATGCTAAAAGTTGTGAATATTCCCTAGCCAGTGGTTCTATCTCTTAGGCTCTTAAATTCCCAAGTTAGGAACTATTTTTAGAAGTATTAACTAAGAAAGCTATGTTCTGGTGAGAGATATTTTCTAAAAAAAATTAAAGGGAAATGACATGAATTATAAGCCTGGAGGTGAGTTAAAAATCCATGGTATTTCTGGCATTTAGCTGAACACATAGATTTTTTTTAAATTTTAATTCAGGTTAGTTAACATATAGTGTAGTATTGGTTTCAGGAGTAGAATTTAGTAATTCATCACTTATGTATAACACTCAGTGCTCATCCCAACAAGTGCCCTCCTTAATGCTCATCACCCATTTAGCCCACACCCTAGCTACGTCCCCTCCAAAAACCCTCAGTTTGTTCTCTGTATTTACGTAGTTTTTTTTTTTAGGTTTGTTTGTTTGTTTATTGAGCATGCGCAAGTGGTGGAGGGGCAGAGAGGGAGAGAGAGAATCCCAAGCTGACAGCTGAGAGACCTCGGCTGGGCTCTATCCCATGAACAGATGCCTAAATGACTGGGCCACCCAGGTGGTCCTGAATACATAGATTTGAAACCAAAAACACATATCTTAAGTATGTATATTAGAGAGAGTATAACTGAATAAGAGAGATGCAAATTCAGAACAAAACTGTCAAGTTAGAAAAAAATAGTATAGGATTCCAAGCTCTCAGAAATTCTAGAGAATTTCTAAATTCTAAACTTCCTGGCCACTGGAACCCCTGAGTTGTCCCAAGTAAAAATGATCACATGAATAATGTGTCTTAAAGAGGTATATAAGCTGCAACATGGAGGATCCCACTATCAATGAACAGTTATCTGTAATGGAGATAAATAAACTTCATTTTTCCAAGAGTACAAAGGAAGAGCTATAAGCTTCTTCCCTTCCAAGTTCTGATTCGTGGTCTGTAGAGATCATCTCTGTCCATGCAGGAAAGTGAGCATATAAAATTGCATCCTCTTTGATAACCAATACATTAAGCCTTATCTCCTTAAATCCTCTAGTATAAGTGGAAATGCTTACCTGCATCCTTAACCCATCCATCATTATGAAAATCAACCTATCTGCCCACCCTGTTTCAACCCCAGTGGTATGCTTTGGATTCTTTTAGTACTTCAAGATTCTCCTGCACCAGGTTTTTTGGATTCTTTTTCCATGTGAATGGTTTTTCTTATCTCTCAGGTCCATCTAAATGTACTCTTAGGACTATATTGATCATACTGTCTAAAATACTTCTTTTGGGGCGCCTGGGTTGCTCAGTTGATTGAGTGACTTCTGCTCAGGTCATGACCTCACGGCTTGTGAATTCAAGCCCCGCATAAGGCTCTGTGCTGACAGTTCAGAGCCTGGAGCCTGCTTTGGACTCTGTGTCTCATTCTCTCTCTGCCCCTCCCCCCCCCCCCAGGGTTCTGTCTCTCTCTCAAAAATCAATAAACAAAAATTTAAAAAGATAAACAAAATACTTTTCACATGCTATTCCTTATTGCAAACGTATTTGTTTTCTTTATAGTTCTCACCTCAAGCTTTACTTTTTTGTTTGTTTGCCTCTTTATTTCTATTTCCTTGTGTAGAGAATAAACTCATTGAGGTCAGGAATCTTAAATCCCCAGGATCTAGCAGACTATCTGACATATAATAGTGCTCAATAACTATGGATCAAATGAATGTTCTACCTCACAAATGTAAATGTGCAAAAATAAAAATTGTACACATGCATGGTCTGCACTCTTGTAGGCCTACCTGATATATGTCTGAAATTTCTTTTCCTTTCTTCTTCTACACAGACAGCTAATACATTTTGGGCATTTTATCTAGAATCTTTCTTGAAGACACAGGGCATTTTTGTGTGTGTGTCATTTTTCCCTATAATTCATCACCACAGAGAATTACAATTCTTGAGAGCCCTTAAAAGTTTAAAAGGGTCAAGATATCTTGCTGACTTTCCAAATGCATATGGCAAATTTTAATGCCAGGGCCCTTTCTAATCCTTGATGCCTCCCATGTAGTAATGGGGATGCTTCCTCTGTGCTTTAAGAAATGACTGGAGAGCATTTTAGAAAGCCAGTGACTCTCTAATAGTAAATATAGACTTGCATTCAGTAACCAATTCAAATAACCAATTTTTAGTTATTTGCTAATAACCAAGATCTTAGAACTGCCCCATCAGCACTACTATGTTACCCTTTTGCAACAACATCCCTTCTATAATCTCACATTCTCCATCAGGTGAGGTTCTGATGCGTACAATTTACTTCTCCTGTCTTAGATCTTTTTTTCTCTTTGAAAGTCAGTGAAACGCTTTTTCAGGTAATGCAATCTTCCACCAATACCTCAAAAGTGGCAGAAGCATACAGCCCAGCTAATTATATGCCCTTCCAAACTCAGCTTCAAACCTCTCAGCAGCCCTCTAAACAATTTAAACTCATTTCCTTCAGTGCACATTATGACTCCCATCAGCAAAGCTTACCGATGTAGTCTCACAACGGTAGGAAAGAGCCATATTTGTCAAGAACTAGTGTCCTGCCCCTATATCACATTAGCAAAATTTAAAAATTCCATTTGCAAATAGAAAATCCTTCTGGTGAGATGTTCACAAAAGGATATTCTTACTCATACACATTTAAATTGGAAAATCAGAAGTGAAAAGAAGATTGTCTTTCCATTTCTAAACTATGGAAAAGTAAGGCACCACTCTTGCTAAAGTCAATATTGGGTACAGTAAATTCAGTTTTGTGTGCGACCTAACATGTAAAAGCATATAACAAAGTTAGAGGAAAGTGATAATTAATACTGCAATCTTTAAAAATGTACCTTGTAAGTAAATGGTAACATGGGAAAACTACAAACAAATTGATATCATTACTTAGAACATAGCCACAAGTGTCCTCTCTTTTTTACCTTGTTTAATTGGTAAAATACTTTGAAAACTGCAGTTGGTTCTCTAAGGTCATCTCCACACCAACCACAGAAGATGTGTTGGCCACAGATCTTGGGACCCTTCACTAACTTTGCCTTGCCCCACCACAAGCCTTAGTGGAGAATGAGCCTACTGGCATGAAAAAACGTTTAGAAGGCTATATATATTATAGAGAGAAAGGGGATTGTCTTGTAATAAATAAGATTGTGAAATTCTGGAGAAAAGAAGTTTTAGACGCTTGGTCACAATGAATAAATGGAACTTGTGGGCTTGGGGCACAAGTAGCCGAGGCTGACAGAGCTGGTAAGTTAAATGGAGAGAAGGGAGTAGAAAATAAGAGACTCTCAGGTGCCCTTTGGCAAATAAATACCTTGCCTTGTGCTCCAAACCCTGGAGATTGAGTAGCTCTTCAATGAATAACTACTGGCTTATTTCTGGTGATAAGGTGAGCCCACGAACCATTTCAGTCATTGCTGGGCACACACCAACGTTTATAAAATTAACAAATGGTGAATTATTAGGTGAGTGCAGCCAATACATAAAGCCAGACACAGGTGTAAAAGTAAAAATTTTTGGCCAAGGGTTTTTAAAGCTTTGCTTAAATATTCCAGACCATTCATAGAGTGGTTCACTGTAACTGTCAAGTAACTCCGATGCTAATATTTCCAGTAACAGAAATAGGGCATAGTAACAACAGAATATTTTTACTTCATGCTTTCTATTCCTTCAATTGACCTACTTCCCCTATATGCAAATCACTGAGTAACTACTATTACAACAGCGTGACTGAGAGGTCAGAAAAAATCAGCTTCTAGTACTAGCCCCAGGTAGATACAGTCATAATCGAAGACCAAAGGTTTTGCCCATATTCACCATTAACTGATATAAATAACAGATAATTCTATATAGAATCATCTATAAGCAAATATAAAGAGAATCCAAATACAGACAGTATAAAGATATAGAAGATTAATCTAGATCAGCTGCTTAAGCTGGTCAGCTTTATTACGTAATTCCATTTCCTTTTGTTGATGTGGACCAGGCTTAGTGTATAAAGAAATAATAGCCTCCCCTTTTGATAAAAAAAAAAGTTTTATAACATTGAGAAAATTTATAAGTTACAAGTTTTTGGTCCTTCAAACTGAATCTCCTATTATTTGTCTATTTTCCTTAAGATGGCATTTTCCCATTTCTGAACATTACTGCTGCTGTAGGCCATTCAATAAAAATATTATTTCCTTCCTATAAATGTCTGTTCTGATTTACTTTTATATTGTTTCTTTAACCCCGATTTAGTTTTATCCCATGGCGATGTTTTGAACAGAAAAGGGTAACTTTACTTGGCATTATACCTGTAAGAATTACTGATGTGAAGATGTCACAGTTTTACGCCAAGTGCAGTAATGATTAAAATAAAAGAATAAGAAGAGAAGAGTTAGTGTTTCTGAAAAACACACCTTGCAGACATCTAATCCTTAATGGATATTATTCTCTAAGCATACTAGTAAGTGGATGAATAATATTTGAGAATTGAAATATTAAAACAGTATACTGTAATAAGTGGAACAGCATTGTGACCACAATACTTGTGGTGATTTTAATTACCAAAGTATGCTGTAAGAACAGTTGTATGGTTTCTTTCTAGAACAAAGGCATTTGCTGAAATGTCCTAGCCTGCAAGAAACGGTATCATTCAGCTGAAGGATGACCTTCAAGTAAGGGCTGACATTCATGTACCAGAGGTAAGCAATGGTCCCTCTGCTACAGAAGAACTCTATGCAGGCAAACTGGACCAGACAGAACGCCATGGATGGAATAATTAAACCGGAAAAGCTTTTTCTTATCTTATGAGTCTATCTGACCACTATCATCAGGTATACTGCGAGGAAACACTGGGGAATTAGACAAATCTTCAACATTTAAATATCAAAAGGAATCTTTTCCATTGCTGCATTCCTTCCAATAAAGTTTACATGCCAACAAAGATCCCAAGGCAAACTATCACAATCCAAATGTTGCGAAAAGCAAAAACTAAATGGCTGTCCACTTTCTAGCAGACCAGATTTCATGGGTTAGAGACTATCTAAGCAGAGCCAGGTAAGGCCTTTAAAAACTTGAAAGTCTCCTAGGAAATGATGAATATGATACCATAAGATAGGAATTATCATTTGTGTGATGACTGACTTACAAAGAAATTTGCCTTCTTTACCTGACAGTAATGTTTCCCAGTAAAATAAGGACCATTAGATGTAGGTCCCTACATACAAATCAAGCACAGAAGCTTAAAAGAATAATTCTCACTTAGGGATTTGTAGGCAATCTTTCTTCCTCCGAAATTTACGTTTTAAACTTTCATACCACCCTACTCCTGGCCCATCTCAGCTGAAAATTTCCCTAAAAGCATAAAACACAGAATGTGAAATGGATAGAGAATGCAAATTGAGACACTGACTAGAGGGAATTTATAAAGTTCAATATCTATGATCCAAACAACAAATCGAATTTAGTATTTTTTTAAGTTTAATAACAGAGCAGCCTCTCTGCAAGCCACAAAGTTGGTATCTGAAAAATGGCTGATAATGAGCTCGGGCTGTAATGAATCTCATCACTAGTGCTTGTGAATGCTTTTCATTTACCATTGTGCATAGTGTGATGGAATCTGTTCATTATACTTTTATATGGCAATGTACTACCCCCCTTGAATTATCATGGGTTCTAAGAATGTGAAGAATCACTTGTAGATGTTTGCAGGTATCCTTCAAGTCTGTTTTAATATAAAACACCCCCATCTTTACTTTTTTGAAAATCTCCAACCAAAATGTGCAGGAGGGAAGTACTTTGAATGTGTGGGACTCTCAAGGAATGATTCAGACCTGTGTGGGGCATTACATTCAGGCTTAAGACAGTATCCAGGAAATCAGAGCTTAGGAGTTGGAGGGAAAAGCACCAGAATATAAGATAAATGCTAGAAAAGGCATGGCAGGTACAAAACACAAACTTTGCCCATTTCCAAATTTTCCTTACCACGATTATCTTGTATCCAGTGAAATGATGTTTGGGTACAGATACCTTTTATTGACTGTAAATTTCAGGTCACTGCTTATTATGATTTCTAATTCTATTAATTTGTCTATTTTTAGTCAATTTAAACCGTCTTGTGAGCTAGTCTGTAAATAGGCTTTTGTGGACTAGTTTGGGAATTTAATCATCACTAACTTGGTCCCTTCTATAATAAATTGATGTTTCAATTTTTTAAACTCATTTAGAATATGTTCTATTTAAAAGTCAAGGGATTGGGGAGTTATTGTTTCATGGGCATAGAATCTCAGTTTTACAAGACATAAAAAGTTCTGGAGATGGATAGTAGTGATGGTTGCACAATATGAATATATTTAGTATCACTGCTCTACACATGTAAAAATGGTTAAGATGGTAAATTTTATATTTTATGTAATTCATCACCATAATTTTTTTTAAAGAGTCAGGGGCTATTTTAGTATCTCTATGATTAAAGTAATTTGTACCTAATTAAAATCAAAGGAAAATCTCTAAAGTTTACCATATTTTACTGTATCTAAAACTGTAAAAGACAATAAAAGTATATTAGATATGAACTACAAAAAATTCGGAAGTTAGAAAATAGATCATCATATATATTTCAGGTAATTTAACAATCTGACAACACCACTCCTTATCAATTATGATTTCCTTTGTTTGCATTTGTTTGCTCAAAATGAAAACACAATATTCTTAACTCCCTGGTTAGACTCAGAATAGTAAGGTTTTATATCTACCATTTAATCTGCATATTAATTAAACCATTAAATGTTATCTCGGTGCATACAGAAATTAGCTGTGCCTTCTCTATCTCCTTTTCACTCGAAGGTTTCAATCTGAAATAAAAAATAATTTCCCTTTTAAGAAAAGCCTAATAAGTGGCCAATAAAAGCCAGAGTCTGGGATTTATAGATTAACTTTCTTTCTAAGATTTGCCTTTTTTACTTTTTGGATTATAAAGTTATTTATTCAAGGATTATCATTCTTTTCCCAAAGGAGATTTTACAAATGAGTTTTCATGATTCCTTATCAAAAATTATTATAATTTCTTCATAGCTCCTAAAAGACAGGGAGTAATTAATGTCTCCATCACACAGAATGCTAGAAGTGAATGGAAGAACTGTGCTGTTTCAAGCAGAATTAGAGGTTCAAGTTTACAGCATGTTGGACTGCAGGTAGAAGAGGAGACCAGTATTGTTACCACCCTGGCTTGGAATCGCCACCCATGCCCATGGAAATGGAACCCCTTCTTCTCAAAGTAATTCTTACTTTTCCATGATATTGCTTCTTTGAGAAAGCCTTCTACTTTGGGTTGCATGCCCCTCTTCAGCATTGCATTAACTGTCTATATATCTCCTCCACAGGAATGAGCAGATGTGGTGACTTTGACAGTGGATCCAAGATGGGAAGTTATAAGCTGCAGATTGATCACTTTTAAGGCTAAGTTCATAAGCACACACAGATTCACCAGCTTCACTGAAAATTCCCACAAGAAACAGAAGAGTTAAATGGCTTTTAGAACACCTCTGAGAAAACTTTTCGTGGGTTAAATATAGTTGGTAATTTAGACAAGTGAGGCAAAACCTTCAGTACCTTTTCTTTCCTTCTCAAAACAGTTGTATGTTTAGGTTTAGAAATGGCATCGAAAATGTCCTGGAATCCAGACTAATATGTAGAAGAGCCTAGGTCAAGGATGCTACAACTGAAAATATGAGTAGCAGAAGGAATTAGTGCATTATTTGCCAGATTTTAAACAAATTCATAGTGCATGTGTTTACATATTTGAACATCTCAGGCATTAATGGACCAGGAGCTAAAGACATATCTTGACAGGAAGAAAGAAGAAAGATACAGAGAACATTCACAAAGCAATGCACATTTTCCTGTGACACCACACTAATGGCACTTAAACTGTACATAAAACACTTTTAGAAGCAGATATCTTTCCATGAAAATGAAAAGACATGCTTAATCTGTAGGAAAATAAAACTTCCTGGGGTGAGGTCTCAGACAATTGGTTTTAAAGGTTCATTCTTTTTCAATTGTAGTTATTTGGTATTTTGTTTTAATGAGGCACATGAAATGCTTCAATTTAGCCCTTGGCCACCTTAAAACCTTATTTTAATTCCCATATGTCCTTAATAGGATTCTTGGAAAAGAGACACTCCTCCATTTTCATGAAATTTAGCCATATAAAAGAGCTCAAGCCTCACATAGAAGGGAGTTCCTGGACCACTAAGAAGGTAACCATGGCACAAGATGGAGGTCAACCAAGCTTTATAGTAGGAAGTAGCCGAGGTCCTAAATTTAAGAGGTGCCTTATTTGGTTGATATTGTCTTCAAATCTGTGGGGGGACATGAAAGAAATGAGGTAACTATTTCATATATCTCACATGTCTCCACTCCTTTTAAATGTTCAATACTGTCCTTCTTTACTTCACCCCTAACTCACATTACACTGAGGAAAAATGAAAAGCAACATCAGAAAAAAGCCACAATGAAGGCTAACAGCCTCCCATCATCTGCAGCCCATCAAGTAGACTGTTCTGATTTCTGTGGATAGGATCTTTCCACTCACACCCTGATCCCAGCCCTCTTCAATTGCTTCAGGACTCTGCTCCTGTAGTATTCCCCCTTCTATCCCCATCACCTCTCTCCCTATAGAATCACTATTTTTTTTTAATGTTTATTTTTGAGATAGAGAAAGAGAGAGAGAGTGCTTGAGTGCACATGCAAGCAGGGAAGGGCCGGGGTGGGGGGAGGGGGTGGGAACAGAGGATCTGAAGCCTGCTCCGTGCTGACAGCAGGCAGTCCAATTTGGCACTTAAACTCACAAGCCATGAGATCGTGACCTGAGCTCAAGTCGGATGCTTAAATGACTGAGCCACCCAGGTGCCCCAAGATTGCTATTTTTAGGAGAGCCAGTGCCCTCTACTCTAAAAAGCATGGGCTCTGGAATTAGAGAGTGCTGGGATGGGAATCCTGGAACCACCCTGGAGTAGCTGCATAACACTGAACTCACTATTGACCCCTTCTGTGAGTTCACTCCATCTGTAAGGTGGTAGGGTCTTATGAAAATTGAGAATTAAATAAGCTGATATTTGTGGAGCATTTAGTTTTGGGCATGTGGTAAGTTATGTAAGTGTGAGCTATTTTTATTATTCACACAAAAATATACTTCAACGTTTTCCATAGTTGCAAAAATCCTCTTTAGACACGGGGCCACAGCCCATTGCACCCATCTTCTGTTTAGTGAGCTCTTCAGTACATCTTCACTTCCTCACCCACCACTCATCCCAAGAAGCCCCACCCCCCACATGACTCCACTGAGTCAACTCTCAGTTAATGTTACCAGTGGCCTTCAAATAGTCAAGTGAATGAGACCCAGGTCAGCAAAAGCAGAATCCAGAGTCCGATGTAGACTACAAATACCCAAAACTTGTACAAGCCCTGAGGTGACACATTAGACTATCTAAGATGCAAGATAATAAAACTGTGCTGATTTTATTTTACCAAAAAGGATAGAGTGACTTCAACTAACACCTAGGTTACATTAATATGTATATAAACAGAATATCCCCCAGGATCACACAAAATAAACTCTGACAGTTAGACCTAAAGCCCATGAAATCAGTAACTCTCACCCTCTGACCGGGACATTATCTCCCCTCTGCGTAGTATAGCTGTGAAAATCCCTTGAGTGAGGCCATCACATATTGTCTGCCAGGTACTCGCCTCCCATCTCTCTCTGCCTTCCTACTGCTCCTCCTCAATCTCATTGTCCCTTCCAAACTTTATTCTGCCAGTCTCTGCTGATGTCACCTGCATTAGACTTTGAGGTCTAGGGTGAACTTATCCTGTAAATGGGAACACTCTTGAGAGTCCAAGGATGCTGCCTCAGATCAAATCCCCTGAAAGAAGAATCCACCTGAGACAAGGATTTATGTACTTGTGACTTACTGAGGGAAAGGGTAAAACTTTAAGGGAGTGAGGCAAGCAGAATAGGAAAACAGGGAAGAACCAGGCAAGTGGTCTCAGTCTGGTCCTGGAAGGAGCCACAGGAAACTCTGGGGCATGAATTGCTCTACAAAATTGTCCCCTTCTTGAGCTAAGGGAAGGACCTTTTGAATCTATTTCTGTCGGTCATTGGCTGTGAATCACTCACTCCTGTGAATCATTCCACCTCTTTAGTTGAGAGCACATGTGTGTGTGTGTGTGTGTGTGTTGGGCAGGGAGGCCTGAGCTGGTGTCAGCTATAAGCCATCAGCCATCCACACTCACAGCAGTTAAGAAATGGGTGCACCAACCTGTAAAAGAATCTCGGTGGGTCACTAACAGGAACCACTATAGGAGCATCGTTAATAATTATGCCAGGACCATTTCAAGCAAACCAGGACTTTTGGTCACCCTATTTATGTTTCTTACACTGCTAGCCATGCTGTAGCACTGCTCTGCTTTGACCTCCCACGGGCCCTACAGTTTTTATTAGCTGCTCCATACCAACGCTACAGCCTACACTTTTCACACTGACTGCTCTGCGGGCTGCAAGCTACTTCTGCTGCACAGGCAGACTCTGGAAAGTAGCTCGGAAAACTTTGCCTTCATGACCTACCTTTGGTCTCTGCCCATGAGTCCCTTTTGTCTACAGCTCTTGGAGATCTTTACCCATCAGAGTCCATTTCTTAATCTTTGGTGTTTTTTGCTCTTGTAACAGAAGGAAAAGTCTTCTTTTTCCTGAATTTTATTCTTTTAGCAAGAACCCATAGTGGTATTATTTACGTTTGGTAACAGCATTTCCAAATTTGACTGGAATAATCAAGAATATGCATTTATAAGTAACCATAAATACCACCTCCTTGGACTCTCAAAATTGTCCTATTTGGAATAACAAATTATAATTTCACACTGTTGAGAGTCCTGGTTTTCAATATTCAGACGTTTTGTGCAGAAGTACTGTAAAATGAACTTCATCTGACCTCTACATAGGAAATATATGGGTCACTGACTCCCCTATGTTTCACCAGATTTGGTTGGTGTCATGAGATTCTTTGTCCCTTAGCAAGTTCTCTCAGGGATCTTTCAGCATTCTCTGTAGTTTATATCATTGTTGATATAAACATGTTGACCCCCCACCAAGGTCAACAGATACTCAAACATATTTCCAGTCCTTAAGTGTGGACAAGTTATTTACTAAGAGGCTCAAAGTCTTTCACAAATAAATGCATAAAACTAGAACTACATAATAGGATGTGTTGCCTAACTCCAAATATAACTTCTGAGTTTCCACTCTGAACTGACAGACTCTTAGATACAAAAGGACATTGTGAAGTATGGAGATTTCTAACTTTCTCTGTTTTTATTTGCACCTGAACATTAAGATCCTAAAGTTAGCTTGAAGAAATGGCTCTTAGATAAAAGAGCATCCATTATGGTATCTGAATGGATATCAGTTTCTTTCCATTTTCTTGCAAAAGCTCAGAGGGTTATCTGGAATTCACCTCACATCACTGTATACAAATATGCTAATACCCTGCATAATTACTTAGCCACATTTGTACATGAATAATCACATACACTAAATTTTCTGAGTCAGAGAGTTAAAGGCAATATGATTTTGAACATCTGAGAACAGAATTAAGTCCAGCAATTCTTATTACATAACATTCTCATTTAGATAGTTCCCAGTCTTAGGCAATTATTTAATAGCAGAGTGGTAAGAATAAAGAGCACCTGAATGCAAGATTTGAGACCATTATCTCCTGTAAAAGATGGTAACCTGTAAACAAAATGATCATATATTATATACACTCTCATATATCAAATAAACCCCAATATTTCTGAATATGTATGCTTATAGTTCACCTTTCACTTAAGAGATCTGCAAATTAAAGTTCATTGCCACTGAAGATGTGTTTGATGTGATCACTAAGTTATAAACAGTATGTTCTGAGAATCAGCAAAAATATGGAAATTAGCAGATATAGAAGTTATTGCCTATAGTTAAATTATAAAGAATGGTAGGTACACTATAAAATGTTATGTACTTAGTTACTGATAGCCCTTAACAAAATGAACTCCATTGCTAAGATTTATTAACTCCATTCAACCTGGACAGTCATTCAGCTCAAACTTTAAAAACTTCCAAAATTTTTAGTACCAGTCTGGCTTTAATATAAGTAACAAAGTGATTATAAAAAATGACTGAATAGTTGGATTTCAGGAAATTTTCCAGTCTTGGGTTAATTTTTAATGCCCTTATCAGAGCCATGGGTCATGTCTATGACCTGGTGTTTGAAGACAGAATTACCTCCGAAAGGTCTGGATATACTCACAATCAATCATCCCAGGTAGGGTTAATCCTGGGGTAGATTCTTAGGCAAGAATTTGAACTGATGGTGAAGAAAAGACTTTTTCCTGGGGCTTGGAGTCAAAGGACTCTTTACTAATCAGGGTCCCCCAGAGAAGTAAAACCAATAGGAAAGTACACAAACACAAGAATATTTATTATAGGAGATTGAGAAGTCCCATGAATTACCCTCTTCTAGCTGGAGAACAGGAAAGCTGGTGGTATAATTTAGTCTGACTCCAAAGGCCTGGGAACTAGGAAAGTCAATTGTCTAACTCCCAGTTGGAGGCCAAAGCCCTGAGAAGGAGCTGGGATACGGGGGTGGGGTGCAGCTGATGTAAGTCCCAGGGTCGTAAGGTCCAAGAACCGGGAGCTCCAATGTCCAAGGGAAGGAGATGATGGGTGCCCCAATTCAAGAAGAGAACAAATTGCTCTCCCTCCACCTTTTTGATCTATTTCAAAGTGTTGAGGATGTAGAAAAACTAACCAACTAGATCTCAATCAGAAATCCCTTAATCATTGTTGTTCTCAACAGATTGGATGATGGCCACCCACATTGGAAAGGGTGGATCTTCTTCACTCAGTCTACTGATTCAAACACTAATCTCTTCCAGAAACACACACAGAAATAGTTTTACCAGCTATCTGGGTATCTCTGAGTTGAATTGACACATAAAAGTAACCATCCCAGACTCCAAAGAGTGGAAAGGCCTGGAGTAATTCCTGCAGTGGTGACATTCCCCTGGCCATATGGAGGTGGTGTGGAAATGAGTGGCGGCACAGCTTCTACTCTTTGCCAGCTGCAGGACAGCAGTGATGTTGCCCTTGGACAGTGATGTACTGTCACAACAGGACAGTACAGGGCCTAGCTTCCAGAGCAGCCAACATCTGGGGAAGCGAGTAGGAGCAGTCAAAATCGACCTTTGGACAGGTTAGTGAGTAGCGCCCCATCTGAGATGGGAAAAGGGGCAGAAGTGGCATCAGTAGCACAGGCAGCTTTGCCCAGAACTCTTAATTCACAAGCATCTTCAGCAACAGGCATAGCAGGCTGCTGGCAAGAAACAGGCCCTGAGTCAATGAATCCGAAGATCTTGTTCTGGTGTCGGTACCTTAAGAAAAATCCCAGAGATCCACAAAATCTCTTGGGGAGGAATTTCTGGCAAGGTGGTACATGGGTTCTTGTGCTATTGTGATTTGAATAAAGAAGTACAACTTGCTTTGTAGTCATAGGCTGTAGAGAACAAGGACAGGTGGTATATATAGATAATTAAGGGAATTCTGATTGAGATCTAGATGGTTAGTTTTTCTACATCCTCAACACTTTGAAAGATAGTTTTTTGAGAATCAGAAAAATAGGCAACTCATTTTTAGTTTCTCAGTGGAGAAGGAAAACTTGAGAACATGATGCCAAAGATAAGATCCTAGAAAATCAGTTGAACCAAAGTTAAAAAAATAAATAAAAGGAACTATAAATGCGACTTTTATTGACAAGATTTACTAATTATATTTATCAGGACATTCAACTTCTAGTTGAAAAATTTTTTGTGATTCTCAGTTTTAACAGGGTTTTCTCATTTTAGAGCTAAAATAATATTTTTTTCTTTGGTCACTGTGCTTCAAATCATAGACCTTCGAATATTTCATATTTTGATCTGAAGTAAAATTTCTAGCATTTATAAAGTATTGCACTTTACAATGTGAGCTCTCATAACTATTTTCTTCACCTTATAATTACCCAGTGATATAATTACTCTGTAATCAACTCATTGTGATTACCATTACTCTTAGAGCCATCTTTTTTTTTTTTTTTTTACGTTTAAAAAGAAGGGTCAAAAAAAAAATCAAGATTTTTCCAAGATTGTCAAAGTTCTGAAGCTTATAGGCCAACTGTTCACATCATAAAACTTTCCTTTGATTTATAAAGGCCTCAAGAAAATAATGTAGGGAAACTTCTCCTAATATACTAAAACTTCCCAAAACTTATTGTAGGCCACGTTTTGAGATACATGTTTACAGAAAGTAAGGACATTTATATATACGTAATTCTATTAGAAAATATCTTTACATAATCGAACTCTAACTACAAATATTTAAGGGAAAAGTATGGAAGCACCATATAAACTTCATTGGCCTGATTGTTTAGGAGAATAAGAGTTAGTTTTTAAAAAATTTTTTAACATTTTTATTTATTTTTGAGAGACAGAGAGCAAGTGGAAGAGGGGAAGAGAGAGAGGCAGACACAGAATCCGAAGCAGGCTCCAGGCTCTAAGCTGTCAGCACAGAGCCCAACATGGGGCTCAAACCCATTAATTGTGAGATGGTGACCTGATCCGAAGTTGGACGCCTAACGACTGAGCCACCCAGGCACCTCAACAAGAGTTAATTTTTTATCAAATTTAGTAAAGTTGGTCTAAATTGAAAAAAAAAAATTAAAGTAGATCCCATTTGACCTGGAGTTCTACATTCAAGACAAAATGGAGAACTGAATCAAAAGAGAGAACATGTTAAACCCTGAATTGTACCTGAAATCTTATCGAAATTTATCTCAAAATTGTGGCTAAGGTAATTTTTAAGTTTTATTTTTACATAAATAGTTTAAGTCATTAGACACAGACTTACTGAATGCTAACAGTGCACTAAGCAAAAAGCAAAAGAATAAAAATACGATAAAATAACAGAAATGGTCATTTCCATGAAGAGAAAGAAAGCAGCGAGAGAAGGTAAAGAATAATGGAGAAGAGGGGTGGGGCAGCAGGTGCTATTTGATATAGCATGGTCAGAGAGGCCCTTCTTGAAGAAAGTGATATTTGAGAGGACACAGTGATTTATTTTTTAATTTTTTTTAACATTTATTTAGTTTTGAGAGAGAGAGGATGAGCAGGGGAGGGGCAGAGAGAGGGAGATACAGAATCCGAAGCAGGCTCCAGGCTCTGACCTGTCAGCACAGAGCCCAATGTGGGGCTTGAACCCACGAACCATGAGATCATGACCTGAGTTGAAGTTGGATGCTCAACAAACTGAGCCACCCAGGAGTGCTAAGAAGACACAGTGATTTAAAAAGAGTGTTTGAGACAGAAGGAAAAGACCTTAAGACAAAAATTAACTTAGCATGTTAAAAAATATCAAGAAGGCCAGTGTGAACAGGGTGGAGTAAGTGACAGCAACAAATGAAGTGGCTCTTTAGCCACTGAAGAGCTCTGAGCAGGGATGAGGGATGAACTGAACCATGCTTGTTGTTTTTTTTTTTTCTGAACTCTTTGAAATGGAATAAAATTGAAATTCAATTAAAAATTTACATAGAGCGAAATGAGAACATCTTAAAAGTACATATCAATGACTTTTGCAAAAATATACACCATGTAACCACCAGTCAGAATTATGCTTTTAAAAAATCACTGTAGGCGGTTACGGGGAAATTAAAGCAAAAGAAAAGAACATGGAGACTAGTTAGGAAGAAATGACTATAGCTTATGTAAAAGAGATCATGCACACTTGAACTAGGATGTTACTTACTCTTTGAAGTGGTGAGAAAGGGGAAGCTGGAAATTGCATTTGGCATTCCAAGGTAGAGCCAATGGGCTCCTTTTTTCTTCTGTATTGAGAAAACAAAGAAACAAAAAGAAGTATACAGGATGATGCCAGAGTTGTTCTGAACCACGGTGGTGATTGGTGGTGCTGTTGTTGAGACAGAGAAGGAATGACAGAGAGAGAGATCGAGAATCCTGTTCTGGCATGTGGAGTTTACACTGTCCATTAGAATCCCTGGAGTCTGAAGCTCTGGGGGAGGTTGGATGAAATTGTCCATAAACAGGAAGAGTAGATAGAAAAAGGCAGAGGACAAAAAGAAGTAACACTAGCAAATGCCTGTGAAGGAAAAGCCAGGGAAATAGCATGCAAAATAGGAGACTACAAAGGTTTGAAAAGCAGGATTGTACACATGCAATTCTCTGTGGGGGAAATCTTTGTGGGGAAATTGTTAGGGGAAGAATTGTGTCTGCGCCCCACCCCCTGCCAAATCATTTCTTAAAGTACTAACCCCCTGCACCTCAGGGTATTATTTGGAGGGAGGGTCTTTCTTCAGAAAGGAAATTAACTGAAAATGAGGTCATTAGGGTAGGCCCTAATCTAATAGGACTGGTGCCCTTATAGGAAAAGGTCAGGACACAGATACACATAGACAGGAGACCATGTGAGAAGGAAGGGAGAAGGCGACCACCTATGAGATAAGGAGAGAGGCCTCAGCAGAAACCAGACTGCCAACGCTCTCATCTTGGCCTTTTAGCCTTCAGAATTGTGAGAAAATAAATTTCTGTTGTTTAAACTACCTAGCCCAGGGTGCTTTGTTACGGCAGACTTAGCAAACAAATACAGGCAACAGAAAGATTCATGGTCCTTTTCTGAACAATCCAGAGATGAGGAAGGGAAATATCATTCCCCCAACTGGACATTCACATATTACCTGCTTTTTCTTGCATCTATAGGATACTGCTCCCTTGAAACCAAGTTTTTTTTTTCTTAATTTTTTAAAGTTTATTTTTGAGAGAGAGAGACAAAGACAGAAACAGAGCATGAATGAAGGAGGGGCAGAGAGAGAGGGAGACACAGAATCCAAAGCAGACTCCAGGCTCTGAGCTGTCAGCACAGAGCCTGACACAAGGCTTGAAATCACAAACTGTGAGATCATGACCTGAGCCTAAGTTGGATGCGTAACTGACTGAGCCACCCACGTGCCCTGAAACTAAGTTTTAACATATACAAATGTGTACCCACGCTTGTTATTGGGTTTAATGCTAAAAGAAACAATAACAATTTTATTACTTGATGCTTAAGGCTAACCACTAGTAAAGATGAACAAATCTTTAAAACATGAGTAGTATACAAAGTCCTGGGAGATGATTCCTAGCCTTAGTTTTAGAAATAAAAGAGATACAATGAGAAACCACCCCAGAAAACTATGCTTAGCTGAGACTGCCACCTTTTTTCCAATATCCATTCTCCCCTATTTCCTTTCCCAAGTACTAACTCAAGTAAGTTTTAACCAGAATGCATATAGTCTCCCTTGTATCATGTGGTTAGGTTTTGACCAGCAAAGTACACAAAAGGTCCTCCAAGATGTGTCGTTAAAGAGAGATGCACACTTTTAACCCTTTCCTCTTTCCTACAGTCTGGAATGTGGACATGGTCCTTGGAGATTCAGCAGTCATATGGTAGAATGCAGCTTGCTGAGAATGGCAGAGAAACAGGAAAGAAGCATGGCCCTTGATGCCATGAAATGACATAACAGTCCTAGAGATAAACTTGTCTTATTTATTAACTTTGCTGTTACTCATAATCAAATCATCTTAACTATGCATCTCCAAAGGCACATTTTTGGTAGCACAAACACGTGCAGTACAATGAAGGATGTCTCATTTTTCAACACTCATTTCAATAAAATTCAAACTTTGAATATGGGCACATACAGTGGCATAGCTTGTGTATTATACCTCTTCATGGGGCCTTATTCACATGGAAGTCCCTGGAGTTGTACAATGACCTAGAGTCTGATGAGGTTCATTTAACATCGAAACCTCTTTCACTTCCGTGGGGCGGCTCAGTCGGTTCTGGGTGGCTCAGTCGGTTAAGCGTCTGACTTCAACTCAGGTCATGATCTTGCGGTTCGTGAGTTCGAGCCCCGCGTCAGGCTGTGTTGACAGCTCAGAGCCTGGAGCCTGTTTCAGATTCTGTGTCTCCCTCTCTCTGACCCTCCCCCATTCATGTTCTGTCTCTCTCTGTCTCAAAAATAAATAAACATTTAAAAAAAATTAAAAAAAAAGAAACCTCTTTCACTTCCCAAAAGGATAAAAATTGTACTTTCAGAAACTGTTGAGAAAAAAAAACCATGCCTGTAATAAATTAATTCCATTTTTTTTATTAATCACATGGCATTGATTTACTCTTGAAATATCATAATGCATGTGTATGAAATTAGTCAGTCTACACATTCCACTTTGAACACACGTGGACTGTGACTGTCTTACAGTAGCTGAACCCCCCTCCACTCCCCTGCCCACTCACCCTCAGAGTCCAGGGTACAGGAATTAGAGCTACTAACAGAGGATTTGAACTGTGAGAATGCTTACATATAAAGTGAGCAATTTAGGGTAGCATTTTAAGTATGAGGGCTTTGCAATCAGAGAGACATAGTTTTCAGTTTCTTTTCCGTTACTTACCCTTACTAAGAATTAGGTCCTCTGGGACCCTTAATATCTTTGTATTTAAACTGTGGATTCTAATAGTTGGGAGGATTAAATCAGATTCCTGTAGAAGCATTCAGTATAGAAACTGTCAAACAGTAAGTGCCCAGTACCTGTTAGCTATTATTAGTGAGTCTTTGACAATGTGGTTAGTGATTCAGTAATGACAATACCCACAGTTTCTGACTTGGGAGTCAACGGATGATTTTTCAACTTTCCAATGATGTAAAAGCAATACACATTCAGTAGACACCAGACTGCATTTTGAACTTTGATCTTTTCCCTGGCCATGATATGCTTGGACAACACTCGAGATACTGGGCAGCTGCCGCTCCCACTCAGCCCTGCGACCATGAGGGTAAACAACTGATACAGTGACAGCCATACTATACTCAGACAGTCATTCTGCTTTCACTTTAATGCTCAATAAGTTTTTTGAGATATTCAACACCTTATTATAAAATAGGCTTTGTGTGAGATGATTCTGCCCAACTGTAGGCTAAAGTAAGTGTACGAAGCATAAATAAAGTAGGCTAGGTGAAGCCATGATGTTGGGTAGGTTAGTTGTCTTAAATGCATTTTCCACTTATATTTCCAATTTATGATGGGTTTACTGAGACATAATCTCATCGAAAATCAAGGAAGATCTGTAGTCTTTCTTCATTTTGCAGATGAATAGACTGAAACTGAGACAATCTGACTTATGACCCCAGGTGTCTGTTCCACGTTTGCCAATTAACTGCTAAATCCATGCTCTTCCCCTTCAGTGTCACAGGAAAGCAGACTGTGGTGGCAAGGCTTCCTATGGGGAGCAGCTGTTATTTATAATGAAATTATCGCCATTGTTACCTCTTAAACGTTGCCTTTCAGGTACCTGCTTTATTTAGCAAGACTCCTTACTGTTTATACGCTTTTAAACAAATAATAATGTCAGTAACAAATGCAGAAATAATGTGTTTTATATTGAAAGTCTAATCTTTTTTAAAAAAAAAATTACCTCAGATCAACCATTATTTTCAAAGATTTCCCAAGATTTGAGTAAGTTTCAAATTGGGAAACTTTTTCGGTACAGGCATTACATTGCTACCTTACCAGAATGCTTTAGATATATATATTTTTTTTTTTTTTGCAGCAAGTAAAATGCCCACAAATTATCATCTCTTAATTAGGGCCATGCACACCATACACTGGAAGGAAATGTTTCCTTAACAGAGGAACAGACTGAGGGTCTCAGGGGTCAGATTTCTTTAACAGTCAAGGAGACAAGGTTGGGAAGTGCTAGATGTTGACTAGCAGTCATTATTCTTGATTTTGGCTTTTAGAAATCATGATACAGTTTGGATATTTGCAAAATATTAAAATAAATAGCTTCATGACTACCAAACCTTAGATGGATACATTGATCATTCTACACATGTCATTTTCCACATTCTCATACCTAGATTATATCATCACAAACATCTAAATCTTAATTTTTGGACCAGACATTAATTTCAGATATACTCAGTACAAATTATCACCCTCAAAAAACCTTTCTTAGTAGAATCCACCATTACATAAAACATAAAGTGTATGCTCAGTGATTGGTTTGTCAACTGAATGAGGAATTGAAATTCAAGCACTGTATTTCTTAATGAGGGAACATATTCTCCTACATAAAACAAAATACCTTCTTTTTCTTTCTTTTTTTTTTTTTTTTTTGTTATTTTAATTCCAGCCTAGTTAACATACTGTTAAATTAGTTTCAGGTGTACTATATAGCGACTCAAGGATTCCACGTATTATTCGGTGCTCGTCACGTGCACTCTTTAATCCCTACCACCTATTTCACCCACCACCCTCCCTCTGGTAACCATCAGTTTTTTCTCTATGGTTCAGAATCTGGTTTTTGGTTTGTCTTTTTCTATTCTTCATTTGTTTTGTTTCTTAAATTCCACAGGAGTAAAATCATATGGTATTTGTCTTTCTCTGGCTGGCTTATTTCGCTTAGCATTATGTTCCTTAGATCCATCCGTGTTGCTGCAAATCCCAAGGTTTCGTTCCTTTTGTGGCTGAATAGTATTCGTCTTCTTTATCCATTCATCTATTGATGGGCACTTAGGCTGCTTCCAGATTTGGGATATTGTAAATAATGCTGCAATAAACATAGTGGTGCATATATCCTTTGGAATGAGTGTTTTCATATTCTTTGCATAAATACCCAGTAGTGTGAATACTGGATTATATGGTAGTCCTACTTTTAATTTTTTGAGGAACCTCCATACTTTTTTCCACAGTGGATTCACCAGTTTGCATTCCCACCAGTAGTGCAAGAGGGCTTTTTTTTTTTCTTCACATCCTCACCAATGTGAGGATGATTCTAGCCATTCTGACAGGTGTGAAGTGATATCTCATTGTGGTTTGATTTGCATTACCTTACTTTATTTTTAAACAAAAAAGTAACTAAATAGTATCTGTGTGTGGTGAAAAGAAACTTTCATATTCATCCCTACACATTCCCATGTTTCAGAAACAATCAGTTTAAGGGCACCTGGATGGCTTACTCGGTTAAGCATCTGACTCTTGGTTTCAGCTAAGGTCATGATCTCATGGTTGTGAGATTGAACCCGAGTCAGAGTTGGGCTCCGTGCTGGGCAGGGAGCCTGCTTAAGAATCTCCCTCTCCCACTCTTAAATATGGAGAACAAACAGAGGGTTACTGGAGGGATTGTGAGAGGGGGGATGGGCTAAATGGGTAAGGGGCATTAAGGAATCTACTCCTGAAATCATTATTGTACTATATGTTAACTAATTTGGATGTAAATTTAAAAAAATAAAATAAAATAAAAAAGAATCTCCCTCTCCCTCTGCTTCTCCCTGTTCACACTTGAAAAAAAAAAAAGGAAGAGAAAGAAAGAAGGAAAGAAAGAAAGAAAGAAAGAAAGAAAGAAAGAAAGAAAGAAAGAAAGAAAAAAGAAAGAGTCATATATAGTCATTTCTGGCTTTGTTTCTCCCCCTCCTTGATAACTGCACTTTAATATGTTAACTTTCAGCTCATTACCTTTGGACCTTGTCTACTTTTTGTTGTTGGGGAGGAGGCTTGAACTCTCTCTTCTCCCATCTCCCTTCCTTCACCTTAGTATAGTGACCTCTGAAACCTCAAAAAAAAATCTTTAAACACTGCCTCTTGCTCCATCAACTGTAGAAGGTCTCTCTTGATGTCCCTCTCTGTCGAATCTAATATCTTTCCTCATTCCTTTCCATTTCTCGGCTTCCATCAACTATAACTTTACACTGGCATTTACTTTTTCTCTTGCAATCATTTAAAAATATTTTTGTGTAATTTATCTATTAGTGTATTTAAAAGTTGATTAACAGGAAACTATTTCCGTTAGTATGACTATGTAGCTACTTTTTTCCTAAAGCATCAAGCAGTATACTAACATTATATTTCCTTCTGTTTAGGTCAATACCTTGGGCTCCCAGGTCTCTCTCTCCTGTACAGTTCAAATAAGATTTTTATTGCGTTTTCTCTACATTTCAATGGATTTTTCTTTTCATAATTTACCAATGGTATTTATTAGAACCTTGAGTTCTTCTAAGCTGTAATTCATTCCATCACTTATATCAAAGCCTCTTTATCCCAGACACCTCCCTCCTAGACTCTACTTGAAGGTTTGTAGTGAATATTAATGAAAACATGAAAAGTGATTAGCACCAGCTCTGGCACTACTAGTTAGCCAGTGTTATTTATTTTATATTAATATTACAATAACACAATTAAGCTCTCTGGGGACAGATGTTACCATAAAGTTAAAGCTCATTTTTTCTTGTTTGCTTTCATATCTGTTATCTGGCACAGGCTAATGATAGTTATTCAAAAACAGTTGATAAATAATTGATGCATATTTTGTTAAGGTATTCAGGAATTTTTTTAAGTTGTCTCAATATTTAACATGGCACACAATCAGCAGGATCTTTAGTATAATAAAAATGTAAATGAATGTTTTTTAAGTTAGTCTATATTTTTGAAAATCATTTGGGAAAATATATTTCGATGTGCTCTAAAATTTTTTAATGTAACTACTCAAGCTGACTCATCCACAGGCAACATGATGAAAAGAAATAGTTTTGGGGTGCATGGGTGGCTCAGTCGGTTAAGCATCCAGTTGAGTCTTGGCTCAGGTCATGATCTCATGGTTCGTGAGTTTGAGCCCCACATGGGGCTCTGCACTGACAGTGCAGAACCTGCTCGGGATTCTCTCTCTCTCTGTCTCTCTCTCTCTGTCTCTCTCTCTCTCCTGTCTCTCTCTCTCTCCTGTCTCTCTCTCTCTCCTGTCTCTCTCTCTCTCCTGTCTCTCTCTCTCCTGTCTCTCTCTCTCCTGTCTCTCTCTCTCTGTCCCTCCCCGCTCATGCTCTATCTCTCTCAAAATAATAAATAAACTTTAAAAAAAGAAAGAAAGGAAATAATTTCCTATGCGCTTACAGTGAATAGGTCTTTATATAGATTGTGTTGTATTTGCCACTCTGTCCTGTTGGATTAAAGCAAGTTATCCTTGTGACATGCTGGCAATTTTAAGAGTACAGTGTGTGCGCCTAACAATAATTCAGAATTTTTCTTTTGACTTGTAAGAGAAAGCTTATTGCTTTCTGCTCCGTAGAAAAATTGCAGGTTCTGAATTCTTCCATACTTTTTCAGAGTAATTTCAGTGCGTGAGTTTTTATAATGTTTAAGTATCAATTTTCAAGCAAGTGAATAAAAAGTAATGTATTTTATGGTAGTACAATTGTTATAACTTTTAATTATTAATTACATTAATTAATAATTAGATTCTCATGTAGTTTTAAGAAGTCTTATAGCGAGCCCAGTTAAACCCTTTGCCCAGTTCCCCCCAATGGTAACATCTTGCCTAACTACAGTATAATATCACAATCAGGAAATTGACATACCATCTGCTGACCTTATTCTGATTTCACTAGTTCTAAATACACTCCTGTGTTTGCGTACATGCACGTAACTTATCACACATGCAGATTCTTGTAACCATCACCACAGGCAAGATAGAGAACAATACTATCACTTACTTTTGTTTTTTAACTTCAGATATTTTATCGCCAAGATTTAAAAGAAAAATGGAGTTTCCTAGAAGAATTTTTTACAGTTATGATCCAACCAGTTCCAAACATGGCTGTGAGTAGCTCTTGGTTTCCCTCAGATGTTGGTAAAATACGTCTTTCTAATTCAACCAGAATTTGTCAGCAACTCAAAACTCCAACGAGCTTTGGAGGAAAGTATCTGACAAGTTTATTTTTAGATTTGATCTTTTCTTTCATGAGATACCTGAAGAGCTGTCTTCACACAAAATGTATGCAGTTGCTGTACTTTTCCAGGTAACCTTTTGAGCACCAGGTATCCCTCCCACATGCATTCCTCAGGAATCCTTATCCTCACCCCAAGGCAAGCAAAAACAAAAGAGAAATTAAAGAAACATCACAATGGTGCTGGTCTGCATGAAAACACCATGATTATCTTTTTCTAATCAGATGGGAGTAATTTTCCTGCTCTCCAACTGACTAATTTTCTCCTCTCTTCCCCCCTCCCATCAGGTATCTAGCAGCTAAATGTTTACAGATTAATTTGCATGAAATGGTCCCTTAGCAACAATCACTCACAGGATCAAATTCCTTTGCTCTCAGATACAGACTTTCTTTTTCTCTTATGATACACTTGTTTTTTAATAAAGATTTAAAGTTGAAAATAAAACTCAAATCCCAGAATGCAGCCTATATAAGGCCACAGTTTTTAAAATCAATTTAAAAGACCATGGTTTTCAGCCTGGTATAAAGTGTTTTCAAGCCCCAGACTATTTTGTGTTTTAGATCACATCTATACAAAAGAACAATTTATATAGGCCTGATTAGTTTTAAAAAATGCAGTTGCAGTCTGCTGTCAAGGTCAAGTCAATAGGTCACCAGACTTTGCTTCTATCTCTCTACAGCTCTGACTTCTATGCCCTGTAAGATGAAGTAATTGATGCCAGGAGTGATAGGGAATGGCAATAGCGGAAGGTTCATGGTATCACAAGACTGGCCTCTTTGGGCACTGATTGATTCTATGAATTTGTCAAATCAAAGACAGGTTAAGGAATTGGCTTCCAATTCTGTCAAATGATTATTATCTTGCTAATTTGATTTATTAATTGGTTTTAGTCCCGAATTACAGCCAGTTGAAAAGTTGTAGAGGATTCTAATGCAAAGGCAAACCGCAACTTCCCATATCTAGAGGAGGGCGGACAATGGACCATTTTTCTTTGTAGGGAAGACATGACTGGGGGTTTGGAGGTGGGAGAGATTTCCAGCCAGAGCAGCAGTGAAACGTGCCAGTTAATTACCAATTAACTTCTCCAACCAGAGCAGCAGTGAAACGTGCCAGTTAATGACCAATTACCAGGTCTTTGCCACAGTTTTGTTGTTGTTGTTCTACCTGGTTCCCAGAAAGCTCAAGGCCAAAGGAAAACTGTTTTTCAAATATTGATTTAGTTGCAAAAATTCTAGTTTAGTGCTTCAAATAAATTAATCATGATTTTTTTTTTTTTTTTTTTAAGAACAGCCAATTATCATCTGATATTAGAGTCACAGGATTTCTTTTGGAAATGATTTGGTGCCAGGATCCTAGTGACCTAAGCTGTTATGCCTTTACCACCCCAAAGGGTGAGACTGTACCTAGGTCAACTGTGTTAATATCACAAATTGATCTGGGCATCTGAGGGGAGGGAGCACTAACTGATATTATTCAGCATCATCATACCAGCCATTCTGGATGTTTTCAATGAATTTGGAATTTCCCCAGAGTCTTTGTCATATAGGCAAAGATTACTATCTCTATTTTCTAGATCAACATAATATTTGTATTAGTCAGGGTTCTTTAGAAAACAGAACCAATAGGATGCATCTATCTATATAGGTATAGATAGATGAGACAGAGACAGAGAGAAAGGAGGAAAGGGAGAGAGAATGAGAAAATGGATAAATAAGGAGATCCAGGATAGCTGATGGTTGAGTTTAGTCCAAGCCCAAAGACCTTAGAACCAGCAAAGCCAACAGTGTAATTTCAAACCAAAGCCTGGCAAGCTTGAGACCCAGGAAGAATTGATGTTTCAGTTTGGGCCCAAAGGCAGGGGGAAAAAAATGATATCCTAGTCAAGTAGCAGGAATCCTCATTCACTCCAGGGTGGGGAGTGGGGTCAGACTTTTTGTTCTATACAGGCCCTTGACTGATTGGATGGGGCCCACCCACGTTAGGGAGGGTAATCTGCTTTTCTCAGTCTACTGATTTAATCTCATCCCAAAACACATAGAATGTCTGACCAAATATTTGGGCACCCATAGTCTAGTCAAAGTCAACATAAAAATAAACATCACAATGTGTTAACTAATCTTATTGTGGTAATCATTTCACAGTATAGGTCTATCAAATTACCATGCTGTACACCTCAAATTTACACAATGTTGTATATCAATTATATCTCAATCAAGCTGGAAAAATTAATCACCACAATATTACTGCAACATGTGCATGAAACACACACCACTAGAAACATCTGCATTCCCTGCAGTCTATTTTGTAAACTTCATATTTAGTGACAGTAAACCTGGGTTGACAGAGAGGCCAGCAGAGGATTTGCATGAATATTTTGCCTATTTGTGATATATGGTATCACATTCCTGTGGGAAATATTGTTTGGCATAATCCGCGGTGCTCCCATCTTTCAGATTAATTGCTCTGACCTTGGTCTACAAGCATAAACAGAAATGTATTTCAGGTAATGTTAGTTCCCATCATAATTGTATTCTGTGCACATTCAGGTGGAGAGGAGTTAAGGACCATCTGTGTTTGCCAGCGGGAGCAAGAAACCTTGAACCAAAAACGAATGCATAAATCTAAGCCTAGATAGGATGCTAGCTTTTACATGAACACTGACCATGGACAGTGAGATGTGCAACAGCAGATCTTTACCTCAGCCAAAACTACAGCATCCAGAAGATAACATTAATGATAAATTGCCATAATATTGTGCCTATAAAATGAATCTTCTGAGTTGTCTTGCAAACCTTTTGTGTGATTACATCTATTAGATACTGGGTATGATAAACACCTTTTAATATATTTTAAAATTTGCTGCAGGCTTGCCAGTGCTTAAAACAACAATTGTCAAATGACTATGTATTGAGGGTACTCCAAATCACACTGCGTTCATCAAAACTAATTCTACCGGGGGAATTTATAAAATACTTTGACAATAACAATTAATAACAATTGTAGAGAAATTTAGGGTCCTAAAAGTAACTTTGAATTTAGAAACATTTTGTCTACAAATATTTACCTAACTCACTATATATGAAAAACCAACGTGTATCTGGTTTTTCAAATTGCGCATCTTTATTTAAAATATGTTTTAAGGGGTGCCTGGGTGGCTCAGTCAAACGTCCAACTATGGATTTCAGTTCAGGTCATGATCTCGCGGTTTTTGAGTTTGAGCCCCGTGTAGGGCTCCACGCTGACAGTGCAGAACCTGCTCAGGATTCTCTCTCCCTCTCTCTCTGCCTTTCCTCCCCCCGCCCCACCCCCACTCATGCTCTCTTTCTCTATCAAAGTAAATAAACTTTAAAACAATAAAATGTGTTAAAATAATATAAAATGGAAAGGGGGTGAGCATGTCCCAGTTTCAAGGAAGGAAAGGGAATGACTGACATGTTTGGAGAAATAATCTTTCACAGGGTTTGATATACCCAAGACATTCCATCTACAATAAAGCTCATTTTCCATTTTGCTTTGACTATGCATAGGGGCAAGAAAAAGGAGTGGGAGGGAGAGAAAAGAGCAAGAGGGAGGGAGAAGGCAGCAAGGAAGGAAAAGAAAGCTGTCCAAGACACAGAATAGAACAAACCTTAGGCAGTAGCCTCGGTTTCCCTTGTAGGGTGTTTCTAGAAGCAAAAAGCAAATCAAAATCATCCCTCAGAAGCTAGACAGCTGAAAAAATTTTGAATCTATCCTGAAATCGGAAGAAGCTGCAGCACCTGTAGCAAGACTTATTGCAAAGGATGAGAAGCAAAAGGCAGAGGAAAGTGGAATTTGTGCAGACATAAAATTAAATTGGTGAGAAAAGTAAAAATTATTCTTACGTGTAAGAATAAAAGTCAATATTTAGCTAAGCAATTAATGATAACTCCATATTCAGTGGGTGAATATGCCATCATTGTATTTAGCTGTTCTTTAAAATTTGCTTCACTCTGAATCCTTTTATCATTGTAAAAGAATAAATTTTCTACTGCTATTTTGCTAATTATGCTTTTAATAAACATAACTAAAACATTGGATTTCACTCCTCAGTTATATTGAGTAATCTA
The DNA here is from genome assembly GCF_018350155.1 of Leopardus geoffroyi. NCBI lineage: Eukaryota > Metazoa > Chordata > Mammalia > Carnivora > Felidae > Leopardus > Leopardus geoffroyi. Next base: position 50,213,846 of record NC_059333.1, on the reverse strand, counting down.
TGCATTGACATCCAAATATCAGCCTTTACCTAATAGCAGCTTCTGAAAAAGCAGACAAGATTTCTAGGGAGAAAAAAAAAGAAGCTATTTGTAGTGAGCCATTATTCCTTTCCAAAGGTGCCAAATTTATCAGGATACTTCGAGTTTCATATGAATTAAACCTAGCTGAAACCAACTTAAGTGAAGGGGAATTGAGCTTCATAACTAGGAAGCCCAAAAATAAAATTCAGGTGTGGCTAGATTAAGGCATTAAATGACTCTCTTATCCATATTTTGGCTGTTTTTCTTGCTGCTCTTTGTATATTGGCTCCATTCTCTCCTTCAACAAACTGACTTTCTATATGGAAATAAAGGATGTTGTCTGGTCTCTCTATTTTAACAGCTCACAATCTGAAAGGACATGTTTCTCTCTCCTAACATGCATGTATAAAATGCCATGCAAATGTTTTCATTGACCCTGTTAAAAATAGGACTAGTGTACTGGTAATGGGACAAGAAACCCATATTTAGAGTATCCTAGGGCACAATTCCTGTTGTCAAGAACTGGATGAGACACTGATTAACACACATGTTGTATTACATGTTTAAAAATGGGCCCAACACCCATTGGAGAAAAGGTATTGGAAAGGCCAAAACCATAGATCTATGCTGTGTTAAGTGACTAAAAATTTCCATGAGGCATATTAATTTACATTTTTTTCCTCATTTGACTCCAGAATCCTGGGTTTTATAAGAATAGATGCTTCCAGTATTGAACCACAAAAGACCCTGAATAGCCAAAGCAATCCTGAAAACGAAAAACAAAACTGGAGACATCTACAAGCTGACATGCTGACAAGCTGACAAGCTACAAGCTGACAAGCTGACAAGCTACATACAAAGCTGTAGTCATTAAGACAGTATGGTATGGGCACAAAAATAGATTCATAAATCAGTGGAACATAATAGAAAACCCAGAATTGGACCCACAACTATCTGGTCAACTAATCTTCATTCAACAAAGCAGAAAATAATATCCAATGGAAAAAAACACAGTTTCTTCAACAAATGATATTGGGAAAACTGGATAGCAACATGAAGAATGGAACTGGACCACTTTCTGACACCACACACAAAAATAAACTGAAAATGGATGAATGACCTAACTGTGAGACAGGAAACTATCAAAGTCCTAGAGGGGAACATAGGCAGCAACTTTGACCTTGGCCACAGCAACTTCTTACTAGACATGTAGCCAGAGGCAAGGGAAACAAAAGCAAAACTCAACTATTGGGACTTCATCAAGATTAAAAGCTTCTGCACAGCAAAGGAAATATTCAACAGAACCAAAAAGCAGCCTACAGAATGGGAAAATATATTTGCAAAACACCTACCAGATAAAAGGTTAGTATTCTAAAATCTATAAAGAACTTATCAAATTCAACACCCATAAAACAAACAATCCAGTTAAGAAATGGGCAGAAGACATGAATAGACACTTTTCCAAGAAGACATCCAGATGGCTCACAGACACATGAAAAGATGCTCAACGTCGCTCCTCATCAGGGAAATACAAATCAAAACCACACTCAGATATCACCTCACGCCAGTCAGAGTGGCCAAAATGAACAAATCAGGAGACTATAGATGCTGGAGAGGATGTGGAGAAATGGGAACCCTCTTGCACTGTTGGTGGGAATGCAAATTGGTGCAGCCACTCTGGAAAACAGTGTGGAGGTTCCTCAAAAAATTAAAAATAGACCTACCCTATTACCCAGCAATAACACTGCTAGGAATTTACCCAAGGGATACAGGAGTACTGATGCATAGGGGCACTTGTACCCCAATGTTTATAGCAGCACTCTCAACAATAGCCAAATTATGGAAAGAGCCTAAATGTCCATCAACTGATGAATGGATAAAGAAACTGTGGTTTATATACACAATGGAGTACTATGTGGCAATGAGAAAGAATGAAATATGGCTCTTTGTAGCAACATGGATGGAACTGGAGAGTGTTATGCTAAGTGAAATAAGCCATACAGAGAAAGACAGATACCTTATGTTTTCACTCTTATGTGGATCCTGAGAAACTTAACAGAAACCCATGGGGGAGGGGAAGGAAAAAAAAAAGGAGGTTAGAGTGGGAGAGAGCCAAAGCATAAGAGACTCTTAAAAACTGAGAACAAACTGAGGGTTGATGGGGGGTGGGAGGGAGGGGAGGGTGAGTGATGGGTACTGAGGAGGGCACCTTTTGGGATGAGCACTGGGTGTTGTATGGAAACCAATTTGACAATAAACTTCATATATTGAAAAAAAAGGAAATGCAAATCAGAACCACACTGAAATACCACCTACACCTGTCAGAATGGCTAAAATTAACACAGGAAACAACAGATGTTGGCAAGGATGTGGAGAAAGGAGACGCTTTTGCACTGCTGGTGGGAATGCAAACTGGTGCAGCCATTCTGGAAAATAGTTTGGAGGTTCCTCAAAAAGTTTAAAATAGAACTATCTTACGACCAAGCAGTTGTACTTCTAGGTATTTACCCAAAGGATATAAAAATATAGACTTGAAAGGGTACATGTACCCTACTATTTATAGCAGCATTATCAAAAATAGCCAAAACATGGAGACAGCCCAATGTTCATCAAATGATGAAGGGATAAAGAAGATGTGGTATATATATGTATATACACATGTATATATATACATATACAATGAAATGTAACTCAGCCATTGAAAAGAATGGAATCTTGCCATCTGTAACCACATTGATGGAGCTAGAGTATATTATGTAAACGAAATTAGTCAGTCAGTGAAAGACAAATACCATTTGATTTCACTCATATATGGAATTTAAGAAACAAAACAGATAAACATATGGGAAGGGGGACAAAAAGAAAAAAAGACAGGGAAACAAACCATAACAGACTCTTAATAATAGAGAACAAACTGAGGGTTGATGGAGAAGGGTGGGTGGGGGATGGGCGAGATGAGTGATGGGTATTAAGGAAGACACATGTGTTGAGTACTGGGTGTTTTATGTAAGTGATGAATCACTGAATTCTACTACTGAAACCAATATTTCACTTTATGTTAACCAACCAGAATTTAAATGAAACACTTTTAAATTTATTTTTGAGAGAGAGAGCACAAGCAGGGAAGGGGCAGAGAGAGAGGGAGGGAGACACAGAATTCAAAGCAGGCTCCAAGCTCTCAACTTTCAGTGCAGACCTTGATGCAGGGCTCGAACCCATGAACCACTGACATCATGACCTGAGCTAAAGTAGGATACTCAACCGATTGAGCCACCCAGGAGCCCCATAGAATTTAAATAAAAATTTAAATAAAGAATAGATGTCTCTAATTCCAACATAATACACATAGCCACTATGTATTCAAAGCACCATATTAAGCATTACAAAGTTGTAAAAGAAAGAAAATAATTCTTCCAATGACCTTATAGCCTATAAAGCTGTTGTGGAAAAAAACATGGAAATGCGTTTTGAAAAAGATTTTTAAAAAGTTATATAATTATAATGAAAACTCCTTTCATCAAATATTTTGTATTATACTCCACAATAAAAGTCAAAAGTCTTACAAAAATATAGAATAGTCTCATGTATAAGTAAGCATTTACTTATTTTCTTTATTTATGGGCTTAATTATTTCCCTTCCCTGGGGTTCCATTTAGCAAATTAACACACCAGGACACTAAATGGTACTGAGGTGATCTTAAGGAATTTAGATACCTTTCAATTTGCCCAAAACCCAATTTGCCCAAAGGTGACCTAATTAAGTAAGCTTTAAAACACTCCCAAGAGAAGGCTCATATTGCCGCTGAATAGAAAGCTGTGATACAGTATTTCTATTAAACAGTATCTATTGCCCTGTTTTCTGCACAAATACCTACGCAGTAGAAAAATCTGTGCAAGAATATCTATGAAAAAGGACATCAGAGTAAGAATTCAAACATCATGCCTAAACATACACTTTATTTAACATCATGATTACTGTGCTTTCCTTCTCTCATTAGCCTCTGGATTATAGATTTTTTAAAATGTGACTATCGGTCAATAAATCAATAAGTTCATGGAGTGCATTACATCCATCTGTCACTCTATATGTTTCTATAAATTGTTTTTTTTTCTTTCAGATTTGAAAGAGAAGAAGGTCATGCCAGAAATAAAAGTATCATCAGGAGAAAATGTTTGGACTATAAGCCGTTCTGCATCATTGGAGAAAATATCGAAGTAAACATATTACCTAGGGAGGAGGCCTGCTGAGCCATCCAGAACAACTTTTACCAAAATATAATTACAGGGGCTGTAAATATATTTGCTTTAATGGCTGGTACTACACCTACAATTATAAGCACTCCATTTACCTGATGCACCTCTGAAAAAATAAAGCAATAAAGGGCTTTGAAATACTGGACAGCCGGTGGCGGGGGCGGGGGGGGGGGTCTCGTTGCTTCTCAGTGAGTTACACACAGGACAACAATCTCCGCGATGGAGAGACCATTAGCCTCATGCACTCTATGGTGATTCCACACCTGAAGTACCACTGAGTTCTCCAGACATACCCATCATTCTTGTGATTTTGCTTTTTCTGACTGAGTGGGTTGTTTTTAATGCTGTTTCAAACTTAAGGCACCAAAGGACTCAAAAACCAGTAACTAGAAATTCTCTTTAATCAAAAAGATTAAAGAATTTTATACAGAGAGAAGAAATGCGAAGGATACATAGCCTCACTTAGCCTTCTCAAGAATCACAGAGTTAAGCATAAATGAAGAGGTCACATGAAAGATAAGACAGTAAGCAGTTTCCAAAGTAGGAACCTGGAGCCTAAAGTAAATTTAGTACAAAAACGTGGAAACTCTGTACAGTACAATATCACAAGTCCACAATTCCTTCCCTGCAAGCCAAATGAGTTTTAGAATTCAGAAACTTTCCAGTTTGAAAAAGATAGCATAGTGTCCACACTGAATATTTCATAAAACCCCCAGCAGGTTGTGGTGCAATACCTGTAATCAAACACTCCAACAATCTGCAGTGAAATTAAGGAACATTAAAGAGGCTCAAATAGAGGCTCAGGATATATGCATCAGTTCACTTCAGGTTTTCCCACCAAATATCTTTGCAGGAAACTTAGGAGTGGGGGGGGAGGGGGAATCTTTGTTTTCAGAACTCTTTGGGTTTGGGATGAAAAAAAAAAAAAGGACTATTGCTCAGCTTCACAGACCTGGCCACTTCTCTCGCACAGACCTGTCTCCTCAGAGCCTTTCTATCTCCTTTGCTAGTAGGCTCTGCCTAGACCTGCCCAATTCCCAGCCTTGGATATAGCCCAGGCTCAAGCTGAGAATCCTGATGTAAGTGTATATTCTTCTGGGAAGGAGTCTTTAGGTCCTAAAATTCACAAAGCATGTCCGTTAGCATTTGCATTAAATTTCCCTACCACTCTTGAGTTAATTCCATTCAAAGAACCACCTATCATGAGAGCAATATTTTTTGTGATAAGGCTGTTGAATATCCAGAATGCAAAAATAGTTTTTAAATCAACTGTGATATTCAGTGAAGTCATAGCCAATTCATCAAATTACTCAGAAGATTCTGTTTAAGGATGGATGGGGGTAAGAAAGAGACATTCTATAGTCCAAACTCAAATGCTGTTGTCTTAGTCTGTTCAGGCTGCTATATCAAAATAGCACAGGTGGGGTGGCTTATAAACAAGAGAGACTTATTTCTCACAGTTCTGGAGTCTGATGCCAGGGTACCAGCGTGGCCGAGTGACGACTCTCCTGGTCATATACCTGTAGCAGCATACTCACAGGCAGAAGGAACTAGACAGGTCTGTGGAGACTCTTATATAAGGGCACCAATCCCATTCAAGAGGGCTCCACCCTCTTGGCCCTCCCCAAAGCCTCATCTCCTAAAATCATCATTTTTGGGAGTTAGGATTTCAATATATGCATTTCAGGGGGGACACCACCTTCAGACCATGGCAGCTGCCTTCAAATACCATACATAATCAGTATTCTTATTTATTTTACACTTAGTACTTGTTGACGTAAAGAGTTGGGGAAGGCAGTGCTACGAAAACACATATTGAGGCATTTAACTTGGCTAATTCAATTCCACACACATAGAAACAAAAGAGGGAAGGAGAGATAACAATTTAAATAATTCATGTGAATCTTGTTACCATTTTACTCAGCCGTGAATAGCCTAGAATAATCATGAAATGAGAGGGACCTGCTCTTGCCCACTGGGTCTGGTTTCCACGAGCCAGCCCATTCCATGCACACGTGTCCTGGGTGCCTACTACAATTCTAGTGTTTAAAGCTGCTATATGTTTTTGCTTATTTGTTTGTTTTGTATCATATGGCCCCTAAAAGTAAGCCAGATGCTTCATCTGGAGCTCACTTCAAGAAACAAGAAAGAAAATTAGCTATATAAAACTCATTCGGGTTACTCTGATACTACACCTTATGGGACATTTTAAGAGCAACTCTACTATATATGATTTTCACTTATAATCCAATCTCTGAGAAAAGTGCAATTATGCTGCATATATAAGTCATTCAAGGCATTAATGAGCATTCATTATTAGCAGATGACTTTGTTTAAGGATGGATTCGGATAAGAAAGAAGCATACTGTAGGCCAAACACAAATACACGAATAATTCAGAAAAAGACAGCAGAAGACAAGCACATACATTTTTAAATTCACTGCTTCCCTTGGCACACAGCCTAAGGATATATATGGAAATGCAGACTCATCTTCAAATTGCTGTACTCTTTAAGATGACTGAGCCCTCATCAAAATACTACAAAAATCAGGAAATCTGCTAACTACACAATTGTTGTGTTTTCATGGGCTAGTCAACCTCAGACCACAGATCATCTGTATCCACCATCTCTCACTCCCTTGTGTAACAGTTCATGGATGTGTCGTGATTACACTAATATTTTTTTTAATTTTTTTTTCAACGTTTATTTATTTTTGGGACAGAGAGAGACAGAGCATGAACGGGGGAGGGGCAGAGAGAGAGGGAGACACAGAATTGGAAACAGGCTCCAGGCTCCGAGCCATCAGCCCAGAGCCCGACGCGGGGCTCGAACTCCCGGACCGCGAGATCGTGACCTGGCTGAAGTCGGACGCTTAACCGACTGCGCCACCCAGGCGCCCCTACACTAATATTTTTAATACAAACTTAATGTTAAAATTTGATTAATACAAAGCTACTAATTTCTTTCTGAACTTTTATTAAAGAACACTGCTCAGGGTTTTTGTGGCGTTTATTCTGTTTTGGAATTTTTCTTTAAAAAAAAACATTTTCACTGAGATTTCTCATTTGTAGCATATATCTAACAAGCATAGAATTAGCCCCTTTATTCCAGTTTCCTCATGTGTAAATCAAAACACTAGATTAAATGATATTTAAGATCCTATCTGACTCTTACAGTATATGAATTTATGAACCAATATATTGAAAAAGGACATAAGAGCTTCTGACCCATTCTACACAAGTACATTCAAACTGCATATCAGTATAAGATTACATGCCGGGCTTTGTAGATGGGGTAGTTGAAATTGAGACCTTAACTCTCCAAATCAACAGCTAAAAGCCTTACTCTGACAATTTTTAGAATTTCCCTTAAGAAAGAAAATTATTGAGCTTCCTTTACTACCTCAATTCCAGCAACGTAGGACTGAATCCATTTTTAAAATGTCAAGATATGTATGAAAAATACTAATAGTCAGGACACTTGCATTTGAGATCTATCTCTGCCATTTTCCAGCTCCTATGGCCTTGAGCAAGTCACAGAATTTCTCCAAGTCTTAATTTCCTCCAGTTATAAAATTGGAATAACCACTTCTATTCATCTAACAACTCACCGTAGATGTGAGAGCATTTTGTAAACACAATCAGAAATCCTTGTCAAATGTGAGGAAAAATTAAAACTACTCTGCACCTCTTCCCCAGGAAATTACTTCTCCCAGGAAATATTAGGAACCCAACTTAAATGAAAAATTTCAGAAAAATATGCTTCCCTCTGGAAACTTCTTCCATGCATGGCTTGTTGTCAGGCTACTTCTATACAGCAGGCTAGAGTCTGTCATCATTTCTAGAAGCCTATTAGCTTATATTGAAACCAGCACTCAACGTGAGCTTCTTTCAAATGCGCATACGCTGTGATCCTCAGCTTAGGCCTAACAAGGGGGTTGCCTGGATGGTGGGTTTATTGTACACATTCGAAGTCTCACTTCCTTCTGATGGCTGGTGACAAACTTTTAGAACATTTTCATTGTTCAGTGAAAGGAATAGACAAGAAACATAGAGAGAGTTCATTCCCTTGCCTTCCAAAGGAAACTTCTTTAAATTTAAAGGGCTCTGGAGAAGAAAATGCCATTATCTACTCCAGGGCTATTTTCTAATGTTTAATACCTTCTACTACCAGGAGATTCTCTCCTATATTGTCTAACCTAACCAGAATCTTTCTTGCTTCTCTGTCTCCCATCCATATAAGATGATGGGAACTATTAGGAAAGTTTAAAACTTTAAATAAAAGCTGCAAAAAATTTGCAGGTGAAGGAAAATAAATGAAAAATAAGACTAATTTGAAAATCTATTATTTGTGTTATTGAAAACCCAACAACTAATATGTCTCAGGACTAAAAATTTAGAAAAGATCCATACATGTGAAAGAAGGTGGGTCAAGTTTTTTAAGTCTGAAATTTCTTACACATCTCAGCAGATAGGTTTCTAACCATGAGCCCAATTTCTCATAAAGCATTATGGTACTAATTTCCACTTATTACAAAACAGCTTTTTTGCCTGTATGACATTGCCTCTTGGACCCCATACATGACTTTAATTAAGATCTAACTTATTCATGACTATAATTCAGATGTAACAACCAGTCTAGTCAGATCAGGGTAATTAGTCCCAGAGGGTATTTTCAGAGAGCTCATTTTTCTTTTCATCTTTATATTTGGCAAACAACTTGGGGTACTGGTTCATTTGAGGAATTCTATAATTCAGAGAACTCAAAAATCTAGGAATGAATTAGCTAAATAAATTATTTTAAAGAGATTCTTATAGAGGGCACGCGTGCTGGTTAATTTGGTTTGTGTGCCTTTACTGTGGCCCAGAATAGAAACAATAAGGATGATTAACCAACATCAAGCTAATAAACTTTTAACAGCCTGTTACCAAGTTTATTAGAAAATTTAAAGGCAAGAATTTAACCCTTACACATCACATACCCCACTTGAGTTTCAGTGGATTTAAAAGCATTTATATCCTACTTATTTCTATTTCTGTTGCTGTTGTAGTTGCTGTTGAGGATTCTATTAACAACCTATATATCCAGTCAACTGGAAAGATAAAACATCTTATATGGACCAGGGTGAGACAAAGCAAAGCTATTTTCTCATTTAGTGTTGCTATTACAGTGTTCTTTTTTTACACTGTCATTACCTGATGCTATAGGACAACCAAGCTTATTCTTACTCTTCACTGTGCTTGAAACCACCTCAACATTATAAAAGTCTCTTCCTTCTCCTTTTATCCCTCCTCATTATCCTTATTTTGTAATACATTATCATAGTAATTCTAAATATGATAGCCAAAAACCAGAGCCTCAAGGGCTTTTAGAATGTAGCTTATCAAATTCCTATTCTAACGTCTAGCTTAGCCCATGTCTAGTTCAATACATTCTAAAAAAGAAAGCATGCAACCAAGAATAATTTAAAATCCAGAATTACCAAACAATATGCAATACGTGTTGTTTGGTCTATACCTGGTAGTCAAAATTATTTAACCTTTCCAATAATTTCCGAGAAAAAATAAGAGTAGTGTGCCAAATTAATCCAACAGATGGCCATTCAGTCAATGGTTAATGTTAATGGCCACAAGCAAAATGTATAGGACAGAATGTATCTTCCCATCTAAAACACAGTAATTCAAATGGAACAGGGCTGGAACACCAGACTGTAAATTGAGAGACCAAAATTACCACCTCACTAACTTCTTACCTATAAGAAGGCATTAAACAGAGCTAGTCGTTGATGAAATGGAAAGAGGGGTAAACTTTATATCTTAAAAATTTGGGTTCAAACTCTAGCTCTGTTATATTATTAGCTACAAAACCTCAGAAGTATTATTTACTTTCTGAGTCTTCCATGGTTCAAAGTAAAATGGAAATAGTGATTCCAACCTCACAGGATTGTGAACCTATTCAGATAAAATAAAATAAAATCATGTATGCTGATTTAGGAAGAAGAGTACCTGAAATAAAGGAGATTCTTTTCTCCTTGCTTCTTTTCCCCACTCCCCTTTACCTCCCTCCCTTCCTTCCTCCCATTCTTCCTTCTTCCATTCCTTCCTTCTTCTCTTCCTTCTTTCCTTCATTCTTCCCTTCCTTCTTCCTTCTTCCCTCTTCCTCTCTTCCTTCCTTCCTTCCCCTCAACTGGATCTCAGTGAAGGATTATTTCTCCTCTAAATTTCTAGGTGTGAATGTGGTTATCTCTAAACAGAAAAAAGTTGGAGAAGTCTCCTTTCTCGATAGCCACGTTTTTTTTCCTTTCTATCAATTCCTTTTCCTCCATCAATCAAACTTCGAGATTAATAATAGCTGTAATCGCTGTAATTAATAACTGACCCAAGTGACAGTAAGGGATTGATGTCAAAATTAATTTAATTATGTCAAAACATTATTATAACAGCCAAAGGTAAATCTCTTCCTGGACTGGAGCAAGAAAAGAGCATTTTCGGAAGGTTTACAAGAAAATACAGGGATGTTAGGGGAGCAGTAGGGGATCTGGAATGACCAGAGAGTGGGACTGTGTGGTAATAAGGAGTGGCTGGAGATGAATGAGACTGAATTGGTAGCTCAGACCAGGTAGAGGAGTGTGTTCTGTGTTGTATAAGTAAAGATTTCCTCTGTATTCACTAGATCTGTTTTAACCAGTGGTCTCCAGCAATAACATCAATTATATTTAATACACAAGTTTCTCTTTCATTCTGGTCTCACCCAGAGATGAATTTAGTTCCAAAAGTTCCAAAAGAACCTTATCATATAGAGTAGACTTATCTAAAAGATTGCCCACATCAGAAGGAATATGTAGAAGTCATCACACTACAGAAATATTTATTATTTCTATGTAAAAAACCATATATTTGAGAAACCATGATCTGTTCTATCACAGCATCATAATGATTGGATTATTTTATTAAAACCAAATTGGATACTTATATGTTAATTTTTTCTGAAAAAGATGAAACAAAAAGGCATGAAATCTGATCAGAATGAAGGGAGTTCTATTTTGTGTTTTATTGTTAGACACTCCTACTGAAATGAATCTAAAACTTGAATCTATGAAGGGAGAGGCAGCCTTAATGCCACACAGAACAAACTCCACTACTCAGATCCATCTTGTGTATCCAGCCACTTCTCCCTGTGACTCTACTTCTTTGCCAACCCCCACACCTACAATCCCATGAACTCTGACACTGTATTACTCATAGATTACTGAACTTACCCCACCTTTTCTTACTTTCACGCCTTTGCACATGCTACTTCCTCTGCCTAGAATATTTTACTCTATCTGATATATCTGGCCAAGGATCAACTGTCAATTTTATTTGAGTCTTCCTTTATAAAAGTTTTGTCAAGGCACTACATGAACAAGATAAATGTAAAATAGCTGGTTGGATGTCCTGGGTCACAAGCTGGAGAAAGATATTGATGGAAAATGTAGTGGATTTGAAGTAATATGGAAATCAGTGACTTACCATGATTATGAAATCTAATTGTAGAGCCCAAGTATTTATGGGACATTTGCCATATATATATATATATATATAGAGAGAGAGAGAGAGAGAGAGAGAGGGAGAGAGATTCTTATATGCCAGTGCTCAAATGCCTAAGAAAAAGCCTCTTATTACAGAATCTCCCTGGTTCTACTTTCAACCTTTCCACTTAAAACTGGACTTAGTTACTCAGCTTTTCATAGATGTATCTCTAGTTTTGCTTCTCCCAAGCACAAACCTGGTTCTTAAACACAGATGTCACTCACCATTTCTTCATCAAGTCCAAGACCACTATTTTCTTAGATCAAGAAATTTAAGCCCAGAAATCTGCAATGGCTTGCTCAAAGACACATGATGCAATAAGTACCAAATCAGGACCATATTGTGTACCTCATGACCCTGAAGTCAGTATATTTTTCTCCCCTAGAATTTCAAAAAATATGTTCAATGAAACACTAGATTCTTGGGTGTTAATAGACTATGCTTAATACATTGGTTCTATGATCAACTACACTTGGGACATTCTGAGTTAAACAGAATTAAGTGGATTTATTTACTGGGAAGTCCTCAGTATACTAATGGGTATGGGTTAACTAAATATAACAATGTGTCTAAATTCTACTTATCTGAAAATAATAGCAATGGAGAATTTAGTGAGTATTTAACAAAGACAGTAGAACATGTTAGTTAGAACAAAGTGCTTGCATTCAAATGTCAAATGTTATTATCAGGCATGACTTTGCCAAGTAATTTCACATACCTATGCTTCAGTTTATCTGGAAAACCAAAATATAATATATAGTATATAATATATAATATAATAATAACAGCACCTGCCTCAGAAAATTCTATAAGGATTACGTGTGTTATAAATGTAAAACCCTTAGAACAATGCCTGGAACATAGGAAGAGTTCTATGATTAGCTCTTATTAGAGGAGATAGATAATTACATTTATCTAGGCAGTAAATATCTTAATAAACCTCAGTTAATATTTTATTATCTCCTAAAGGCCTTCTTTGGTTTGTCCACTATAGCTTTTTTCCATGATTATTTCTATACACAGTACTCAGATATAGCCCTTGATCTTTTCCCTTCCTTTTTGTGTAGAGTTGTTTCTTTGCACTGCATAAAACATGGGTGACAGCCAAGCCATCCTTCTACCCTGAGTTAATTTCTTCACAGATTCTTTTTAGGAAAGCAGGATTCCTCCTCCCCAACACCACACAGTAGAATTACCCTACCATTAAGAAGAGAAGTCTTTCCTTGCATACATAACAAATCTTTGGTTTTTCAGCATCCTTAAAGGACCAGTCTTTGGGAACTAGTACTTTGAAGGCACATTCTTCATACTTAAAATCTGTAATTTACATTCATATTTCTAGGGCTTGTGACTCTATGAAACTGTTATAATTCATGTAATGCAGCCTAGATGGCTGTAACAAAGAGACTCAAAACTATATAAGCTAAAGTAAGATAGGAATTGGCTTCCCCCTCATCTAAGGTCTGCTTAGACATTTCATGGCTGTTAGGAAACATCAGTGGTGCTGGGAAACCAGGCTGATTTTATCTTATTGCTCTACTCCTCTTGAGAACTTAGCTTCCACTTCTTGGCCCATTATGGCTGCTCTTTTCCCACCATATCTACATCTCAGACAACATAAAAGCAGAAAAAGGTAAGGGGAGGATGGCACACATGTTCACCATAAGGGCATGACCCAAACGTTACACACATCGTAAGTCCAAAGGACACACTTAACTTTAGAGAGCAACTAGGACATATTTGGTCATAGAGTTACGTGCTAGCCAAAGGTTCTATTACCTTTAAGGAAAAAGGAAAAATGGCATTTGAGGGACAAATGGTAGGCTCTGGCCTGTCTGGTTGAAGTGAAATTGATGATCACATGACTGACAGCCTCTATGCCAAGGTTCCCACAACAAAAATGCCCTCTCCCCTATTTTCTGCTCTAAACTCTTGGTTAATCCCTTTAGCCAAAATATTGTAAGTAGTGCTTGAAATAAAATAGAGATGTTATTTTGAGAGCTGAAGCGAGGATAGGTTTCTAAAAGGAAGGAAGAAAGTATACAAAAAAGAATGGAGGTGTATTTTCAGATTTTTTAAGCACTTAAATTTAATCAATTTTATAATTATTAAGATTTAATAATTTTTTAAAAATATAATCACTTGACATTTTAAAAATAGATGGCTTCCTGGTCTCGGAATATATGATTCCTCCTCTACATCGATTTGTTTGGCTAAAGCATTTTGATCTATTGTGGGTGGCACAATGAGATTAGTTTCTATTCTTTGTTTCTACCGTCTCTTAATCAATTTCTGTTGTAGTGCATTTGTTTTGTATTTTTGTTGTTAATAATAATACTAACATTTTTAGCACTTCTGCTTAACTCATCTCTCCTAAAATTCCAGTGATGTATGTACTATTGTTATCCCCATCTCACAGATTAAAAAAATTGGGACCAGTAAGGGTATATATAGCCATGTTATCAACTCCCTATAGTTAAAACCCTGTGCAGTATTTTTATTAGCAAGCAATCTCTTTACTAGAAACAAAACAAAACAAAAAAACAGAGGAGGTGATCAAGCATTCTGTGCCAACAACCACTGCAGAAGAAACAAAGAGATTGTTTAAAATAACAGTAAACTCAAGACACGGGCTTAAAAAAAAAAAGTAAGATTACCAGGTTAGTGTTTCGAATTCCAGGATTTGAGTGCTTCCTCACAAAGACCATGTCCAGACCACTTCTTTTACTAGACAGAGATGACAGTACAAAATGAAAAGTATTTTCAGTAATGAACAGCCTGGAGTTAAATTATTTAGAACGGCAAGTGATAATAGGCATAGTTTTAACTAATCATTTTCCATGGGTAGATAACAGAGATGGAGAGAAATTCTTGACACATCTTCCTATCTAAAATGTGTGCTGCTGTCTTCTGCATTTCATAGCCCTATATGAATAGGAGAATGTGAGCTGGGATTGGGCATTGAGAACTGGGGAGGTTAGTAGAGGTCACTTGCTTGCTTTTTGTATGCAGATCCTCGGAGTAAGGTGCCCACGGGAATTGTAACCAGAAGCTTAGAGCTCAGTGCCCGACTGCAGCTGTCCTTGGCTGTGCATGCATTTCTACACTGATTTACTAGGTGGCGATGTAATCTTAGAAATAAGCATTCACGTGGTGGTGCAAATATTGCAGCTCTCCATATTTTCACTGATGCTATTTTCATTTCCAATGTTACTTTTCTCTTGCTTTCAGCATTTCTGTCTTTCACTGAAATTTTGTGTCATCTGAAAAACTATTAAACTATTATAACCTGCTTTGAGGTAAAAAGTTCAAAATCCTTCTATGGTATGATCTGAATACAGGATCTTCAGTGTTTTGCTGTTACTTGTTCCTGAGGGCTGATTAAAATTCATATTTATTCCTTATATATCTGTATATCTGGAATTCTCTTTCTTGCTGAGATATTACAAAAGTAAACTCTCTTCCTCAAAAATACATTTCTCAACACTTTAAGAGATAGGTCTCCTTATGGCCAATAAAAAAAAAAGCAATTCACTATCAAATAAATATTTCTGTAAATACAAATTCCTCACCCCTGCTTCCTCTGCTTATCCTATCTTCATGCATTATACCTCCAGCCCCAAAGTGCATAGCAATTCTGGAAGAACTTATAAAATTCTCAATAAGTAAATATCAGTGAAAGTGCCTCATAAGCAGCTAAAAAATATAAAAACATTAGTTCCTATTATTTTCTTTTTTTTTAATTTCTTAGTGTTTATTTATTTTTGAGAGAGAGAGAGAGAGAGAAACAGAGAGAGTGTTTGTGAGGGAGGGGCAGAGAGAAAGAGACACAGAATCTGAAGCAGGCTCCAGGCTCCACGCTGTCAGCACAGAGCCCAATGTGGGGCTCAAACTCATGAACCGCGAGATCATGGCCTGAGCCAAAATCAGATACTTAACTGAGCCACCCAGGTACCCCGTAGTTCCTATTATTTTCTAATATCCATTTCTGATATCCAGGGCCAAGGTGGGAAATAACTCATTTGGGAACGGGGGGCATTGAGAAGCCTCCTCTTTCTCTTGGTACTTTTAGTTATGCTCAGAAAATATCAGCCTCCTGGCCCAGGGATTATATGCCAGAAAATGCTACCACGATAAATTTGTATGATTTACCCACTAACATTAGATTTGATAGGGCAGCAAACAGATGGTATTTCTGGAAGTATCAGAGCACGGCTGTCAAAGCGCAGTTTGGGGAAGATCAGCCTGGCAATGAGAGTGGGAGGGATTAGAAAGGGAAACAGATAAGCCCAGAAATGAGATAGAAAAGCAAGGCAATAATTTCATGCATGACAAGACAAAGGTCTAGGCCAATAAAGTGGTGGTGAGAATGCATTAACAAAAATAAGCACCTTATAAGCTAGTCATCATAATCCCTACCTTCTTGATGAGGACCCTGAGGTCTGGAAAAGTTAAGAGATTTCCTAGGGCATTTCTCTCCCCATTCATTAGTGCCCAGATAAACTTTAATACAGCACAATAACCAGAACTCTCTGTATTTTTTCCTGACAGAGAAACCAAAGACAAGCATTGTTATATTCATAATTCCTCAGGACTCAGTTCTCTTTATTATATTGCTGCCATATGCAAAAGGGAAACAGGAAAATAATGCATAGCATTAGATATGGAATGCCACCTGCCTCATCTATCTAAGAATGTTAGATATTTCATCGGTTATAAAGTGTTTTCTTCATAAGTCTTTAACTTCTAGCTGCTACGCACTACTGATGTAGGTGTTAACTGTAAGAGGATGGACATACCTGGCCAGGCAAATCAAGAACAGGACAAGCACATTTCTTACCCTCATCCTTCTGATCCAAACTCTGGCCACCGTTTCATTTGGAACTACCATTTGGAACAATCTTGGAGTTAATCTTCTAAGCTGGCCCATGCAATATCCCAACCATACAAACAGGTCCCTTAGAGCTCTGCTGGTCCACAATTCTAAAGCAGAAGTAGAAAGCAGATCTTTTCATTACTTTCCCAGGATTGTTTCCACGGAGTGACACATTTCCTGCTGGTGACCTAAAGATGTCAGCGACCTGTGGGTAGCAAACTAGGGCAACCCGAAAAGAGTAGTAAACATCGTCAAGTAGCTTATTACACACTTCTATCTGCATCTGTCTGCAAACAACATCACTATTTAGCTCATTTACTTGAAATAAAATGCTAGATATAATTTTAGTGGGACCGTCATAGTTACTTAAGAACACAGGAGCTTAAATAGTCTTATTTCCAGATATTTCCTTCCTAGGACATCTGTCATATCATGAACCATTTCTCATCAAGCTTCTCCTTCCTTTAAGTAAGATTAACACTTCTGTGGATCATGTTCATTTTTTTTTTTTCCTGGCCGGAAGAATAAAATGCTGGCCAGGAATATAATGGGAGTTTAGAAAATTTCAATATTTATCCACTGAGGAGAATGAAGTCAATTCGACTTGGAAAAGTCTTAAATGACATGCTAATAAGCCAATGACTGTGTAATCCCACATTCTCCTATGATGATCATTTGACAAAGCTTGAAGTCGACTCTGTGATTTGGTATGGAGGGCCAGACCTCCAAGGGCAGTTTTCCTTCGTTGGGTGCTTAATTTTGGACTGCTGACAAGGATGCTTGGTGAAAGCAAATACAGTACGAAGGTTGGATTATGGCTGCACTGACTAATTGCAGTTTTGCTCGCTGAAAACCTGTGTGGGTTGGCAGAGCTATGATGAGGCATTGTCTGTAAGAGGAGAGAAGCCGCTGGGGGGCATCGGGCTGCAGAGGACTCATTGACTTCAGTGCCAGCCTCAAGATTAGTGAGGTCGGGAGACTAGAGTAAAATATGAAGCTGCCTGACAGCAAAGCTGTTTAAAACTCACCTTGCTCACCTTGGAGGATAACCAAGGAACTGATTGTTCCACGGCGCTCTACAACTGCCAGACATGAGGAGACACAACGTCAGGTTGGCTGGAGCAGGCCGCACAAGGGAGCGTTTGTGCGGAGCCATGCAAGTGGTATCAGGAGATGCACCCGCCCACAGCACAGCGCTTCCTCAGTGATTCCTTCACTGAACACCGCGACATTTGTATAAACTTGCTGGTTATTCTCTTTTTTAATTTTTAAGTAAAATATATATTTATATATATTTTTTTCAAGAATAGACTTTGGTGTTTCATCACTTACATATAACACCCAGTGCTCATCCCAACCAGTGTCCTCCTTAATGCCCCTCACCTCTTCAGCCCTTCCCCCTACCCGACACCCTGCAAGCAACCCTCATCTTGTTCTCTGTATTTAGGAGTCTCTTATGGTTTGTCTCCCTCTCCGTTTCTGTATTATTTTTCTTCCCTTCCCTTATGTTAATCTGTTTTGTAACTTAAATTCCACATATGAGTGAAATCATATGATATTTTTCTTTCTCTGACTGACTTATTTCTCTTAGCATAATATACTCTAGTTCCATCCATGTTAAACTTGCTGTTTTTGCCAGTAGACCTAACATATTGCTAGCTATTCTATTTGCAAGAAAGCCAATCCTTTAGCAAACAAGTTTAGAGAGAGGATGATTATAGCCAATCATGTTAGCCTGACTGATAATGTTGTTCTGTTCATAGGGTGGCTTAGATTAGAACAGAACATCAAGAAGGAGAAGACAGGATTTTTTAAAAAGACTCTGACAAATGGGGAGATGGGGGAAAAAAAAAGTATCCTGTTTTCTTCCCAGGGATAATGAGGCAAAAATATCTCTTCTGAGGGAGCCTGGAAATATCATATAAGTTACAAATTTAAGAGTTGGTTTGAGGGGTGCCTGGGTGGCTCAGTCGGTTAAGAGTCCGAATAATGCTCAGGCCATGATCTCACAGTTCGTGACCTTGAGCCCTGCATCGGGCTCTGTGCTGACAGCTTGAAGCCTGGAGCCTGCTTTGAATTCTTTGTCTCCCTCTCTTTCTGCCCCTCCCCCACTCATGCTCTGTCTCTGTCTCTGTCTCTGTCTCTGTCTCTCTCAAAAATAATCCTTAAAAAAATTTTTTTTAGGGTCTCCTGGGTGGCTCAATTGGTTAAGCGTCCAACTTGGGCTCAGGTCATGATCTCACAGTTGATGGGTTCAAGCTCGGTGGGGCTCTGTGCTGACAGCTCAGGTCCTGGAGCCTGTTTCATATTCTTTGTCTCCCTATCTCTCTGCCCCTCCACCACTCATGCTCTGTCTCTGTCTCTCTCTCAAAAATAAATAAATATTAAATAAAAGAGAGAGTTGGTTGGATCTTAGAGTGACAGTGGACCTATGCTGGCCAATTCTCTCAGTACACAACTAAAGAAAATGGGTTCAGAAAGCTGTGTGAATTTGACCAAGGTTACAGTGTATTATTCAAGGTACTCCAGGAAAACAGAACCAACAGGACATACAGATAGACAGATAAATAAATGATAGATAAATAGAAATATGTATTATTACAAGGGAGATAGAGCTGCAGATAGAGATAGATTTAATATAGGTAATTGGCACGTGCAATTCTGGAGACTGATAAATCCCAAGATCTGTGGTTAGTAAACTGGAGAGACAAGCAGAGCAAATGGTGTATTTCCAGTGTGAATGCTGGTTGGCTCAACCAGGAAGAGCTGATGTTTCTGTTCAAGATTGAAGGCAGGAGAAAAACCCTGTTCTAGTGCCTCCTCAGGCAAGAGGAAATTCTGTCCTACTTGAAGTAGGCTCAGCCTTTTTTTCTACTCAGGCCTTCAACTGATTAGATGGGGCCCACCCATTTGACTCAATCTATTCTTCCAAATGACTAATCTTTTTTAGAAACACCCTCACAGGCACACCAAGAAATAATGTTTCACAATATATCTGGGTGCTCTGTGGCCCAGTCAAGTTGACACATTAGATTAAACATCACACACAGCTCACTGGAAAATATTCCAGCCTTGATCAGCATTCCTGGTTTCTAGTTCAGTTCTCTTTGCACTATGCCACATTGCCAATTTGGAATGAAATTATGTGCAAGGCATTTGTATGAGGCTAGGTTGTTCCTTTCAATCAAGTCAAGGTCCCTTCAGGTGGATTATGTGGGACATTGTTCACTATACTGACTTTTTTATTACAAAAATAATAATTATTCAATTGTATTTGAAGCAGGAGCCCAAAACACTGTGCTTGAAAGAGTCATTCCTGCGCAGGTAATCAGTGATCTATCAACAATGTCAGGGTTGAGTAGAGTGTGTCCTCTGCCTGAGTACCCATAACTTTCTCTAGATTTTATAAAAGTAGTACTAAGGAGAGTGGTCTCTCTCAAACACTGTCAAGTTTGACCACCGCACACTCTTAAGATCTGTAAAATTCCCCAAACAGATCACATCATGTCCCCTTTTCTTTTTTTCAAATGTTTATTTGTTTATTTTGAGAGAGATTGTGTGCCAATGGGGGAGGGGCAGAGAGAGAATCCCAAGCAGGCTCCATGCCACTTGTATGGAGCCCAGTGTAGGGCTCGAACCCACAGACTGCAAGATCATGACCTGAGCCAAAACCAAAAGTCGAATGCTTAACTGACTGAGCCACCCTGGCACCCCCACGTCTACTTTTCTAAAGGTGCTATTAGTTGGTTTTCATAAAACAGAAATTTTGTTGAATTGATGTAAAGCTGTGAAAGAGGCTATTTGTAGTGTGCTTGGAACATAGTACTGGAAGATGTATTGACGAACTTTATCTCTGGGTTCTCATAATGTATCCTCTGACCATATAACACTAGGACTTTGGGGATGAAAGATACAAGTCAAGAGATGAATCCATAGCAGGCGTGTCATTGTGCATTTTCCCTACTCAAAGAGAGAAGATGGGCTTAAAAAACAAGGAAGGCTCACAAAACAATAGTCACAAAAGAGGATGAATTCTAAGTTTTCCCCTAGAATGATTCAGTAATGACAAAATAAGTATTTTTATTTTCCTAAATTCATGGGAATCATATCCTCTACGTTGGAATATATATAGAACAAGGGTGGAAAAATAAGGGTGATCCCATCATTGTTGAGAATTCTATGTTATTTGTGTATTGAATGGGACTCATCTAGTCTCATTTTCTGTGTGCTGTGAGAACTAAGCCTGCATGAGTGTTTCTCCAAATGAGAAAGCAAAAACAATTATATCATTTCTATTTTATTTCAGCTTACTTAATAAAGGAGAAACAAGAGAGTTTAAAATTAATTGCAAAAGCCAGACTAGTATTGGGCAAGTTAATGAGGCACTTTTATGAGCTGTAATTTTTATTTATTTATTTGTCCAATTAATTATTTATTATATGCATTGGATATGGCCAGTGTATAATAGCCTTCTGGGTGCATTTAATGCTGTAATTACCCCAAAATGAGCCCTGCCCTTACAACTTGTAACCTAATCAGACTCAGGAAAGCAGAACATTCACATATGGAGTAAATGGAATTTGCTGAGCTCTCTCTCAAAGTGAGATTTCAAAGAAAGTTATTTCCACCCAGCAAGAGGCTGTGGTGATTTCTCTGTCTATTATTCAAATAAATTATTAATTACCTACTATGTATAAGACATCATCGTAGGCAAGATGAGAAAATTAAAAGAGCCACATGACATGTGGTATGTCCTTAAGCATATCTAGTCGTGATCACCAACTATGTTCCAGGCACACTACATACAGCCTCTTTCATAGCTTTACATTAATTCAGCAGCAAAGACACTATCATCCCCATTCTCTCATCTTACAGACCAGAAAGCTGATTATAGCTTGAATGATACATATCAATAGTTTCCCTGTTATCTGTAGCATTACCCAGATATAACATGTGGTTCCCATTCTAGGTGATACCTAGAAAATTAATTAACTTGCTTATGTGATGATAAAACAAAATTAGTACTTTTTAATATTGTTTTTGTTAGCTGAAATTCACATAACATAAAACT
The DNA here is from genome assembly GCF_018350155.1 of Leopardus geoffroyi. Lineage (NCBI taxonomy): Eukaryota > Metazoa > Chordata > Mammalia > Carnivora > Felidae > Leopardus > Leopardus geoffroyi. Next base: position 50,192,052 of record NC_059333.1, on the reverse strand, counting down.
AACCACTTTAAGGTATAAAAGTCAGTTGGATTTAGTACATTCACAATGAGGACAAAATTATATTTTAAATTATGTAGCTTATTGATGTTTTAGAAAGAACTCACTGACCTGAGAGTCCAAAGTTCAGATTTTAGTCCATGCTCATCCAAACCAACTCTGTGACTTTGGCTAGTTGTTGAATACCTCTAGAACTGAAATACCTCTGTGTGGAATGGCCAAGGATTTTCACTGTTTTCATCAAAATCACCTTCAGAAGTGTTTAAAAATATCTGGCATTGTTCCATTCCCAGAGCCTAATTCAGTAGATTTGTCATGTATCGTTTTTAACAAGTCAAATTTAACAACTTGTGGACTCGATAATTTCTAATATTCTTTCATAACTTTATGTCTTGTGATTCTGAGAAGCATGATTTCATAGTACAAAGCCAGAGTTACCAACAAAACAAAACAAAACAAAACAAACGACAAAAAAAAAAAAAAAAAAAAAAAAAAACGAAGGTCTTTTTTTTAAGAAAGCTCAAATGGAATAGAGTGGCATTAGATTTAAGACTTGTGTGAAGCTGACATATTTTTTCCAATAATTACAATTATTTGTAAAGTTATATACAAAGTAAATGTCTTCAGTCAACCAAAGAACAAAGGGCTCATGTGATTTGTATTTATCAGATATCAATATTAATTCCTTTCTCAGCAACTTCCTTCCTTGATCTCCATTTGCCATTCATACCTTCAGTTCAAACAGAAAATTCAGAGTGTTGATTTCTGGAAAATGCAGTGCTTAAATGGTCTACTATTACTTAATTTAACAGCCATTCAAAATGCAGTCACTCTGCTATATTTCCACTATATTTGCATGCTTCTGAGGTGTTCAATGGGTCAGTACTGCTGATCTCCACTGAGTATAAATTTGTACAAGTTGATTCTAAGTAGTTTATGTTTCTATCAGATGCACCAGACACGGAAAAGATTTCTTGACAAATAAGAAATATGAATGTGGAAGTGGACATTGTGAGAAATGAATTCAAGTCATGATGACTTTGTTTTCCTAAGATCTAGTCTCACTGGATAACAATATTTTTGGTATATTACTTTCTACCAAAGCTCATTTCTGGTCTATGTGAGAATGGTTTTTCCTTGCTCCTTCAATGCACTTTCCAGTCTATTTCATAACAGATGTCAAAACATTTGTATTTCCTATTAGTCCATCTTCCCCATCAGGAATCACCCAGTGAAGATTGTTGTTCTCAGCCGCTCTTTTAAATACACTGCAATCATTTTTTTTTAATGCTGCACAGTGGGCCTAAGTATTCTTTGCTAATTATCAGATAATGACTTTTCCTGGTCTTATTAGAAGATATCAATGCACAATAATTCAATAACAGGTGTCTTGTTTTATGATTACTTGCAAAAGAATTAGGACCCTCCTCTCCCACCCTTACCTCACCTCCCACCCCACACACAAACAAAGCCCTAAATCCTTAAAAGTCTTCCTCCTTTGATGAGCTTATGATTGCTTTTAATATTTCATTGGGACAAAGGAGAGAGACAGGGGTGAGAGTTTGTAATGAGGGGTTCTGGATCCTAAGACACTTTGACTCTGATTCAACTGTGTATTCCCACCCATCCTGCCCTACAGGACTTTCTGTTTCTGTTCTATCACCTGGCTCAGCTCACCTCTTCTTACCATCACTGAGCCCCTGAGATCAGCCCTGACAAATCCCAAACTTCCACAGAAGCCACCAGGTAACCATTCACTTTGCCCATCAGATTTCTCCCGCTCTATTAAAATCACCTGCTATGTTAATCATCCCCTTTCTATCCCAACCTCCACCCCAAGATGTGCATTTACTAGATAAAAGTCAATGTTTTTTTTTTTTTTCAAGCAGGAGTAGAAAAAAAAAAAGTACACAACACGTGAGAAATAGCCACAACTAAACCAAGTTCTCCTGGACAGCTTAAGAGTTTCCCAATAGTAAAATGATCTATAAAATTCAGGCCATCCAGGGAAATAGACAGGCGGTAGCCCTATATTAATTTCTGTTACGGTAAATGTGATTAACTCATTGTTTATTTATTTGATAACAGCTAATAATCACATAAAATATGGCAATAATAGCCAGATATCAGAAATTCAAAGTCCATAACCAGCTACACATATAACATTCATGACGTGGGTAAGGAAATTTTCAGGTTTCAGTATCAAAGATAAGCTAAACACCAAAACTCACATCCACAACCATAAGCAAACCCACTCCCTAGGTAAACTCAACCCTCTCATTGCTAATGTTTCTGAGGGAAACAGAAGCTCTCAATTTAACAAATAAGCCTTTGAGAAATGAAATTGCTTACCAAACCAGGTTGTAAGATAAGAATTTCTTGTGCTTGGTAAACACAACTTGTTTGAAATGCCCCCAATCCTATAATCAGCCAAATGCACAAGCTCTAGTCCAAGAGTGCATCCACCTTCTAAGGGAGGGTCAGGGAGGACATGCCATACAGAGTGCATGTGAAAAGTCTTCCAGGCTGAAAAATACCTGGTACTTTTAAGAAACCAGTAGGTCAAGGTGGCTGAAGTGAAGTGAGTGAATAAAGAGTGACTAGAGTGAATTTGAAAAGGTAAGTCAGATCTACGTCCTTGTCCACTGCTGAAGAGATTTAAGGGTCAACCCAGTGGGAAATCACTCTAGTGGGTTTGTACTCTCTAGCTCCTGTGAATGGAATGAATCAGAGGACAGAAATAGGAGAAGCTAGAAGGAAAATTGGCATGCTATGGACTACTCAGAACTGGGCCAGCACCATCTTCGTGTGTCACCAAAATACTCACCTCATGTATGAAAAACATCCAGCCATGACCTCAGTGCTCAGTTGGGTAAATCACTCTCCCTATGATGTGATCCCTTTGTGCTATTTATACTTCTTTCACTTCGCATAGTATATTGTATGTATTTCTGCTACTAAATTAAATAAAATAATGTAAATGAGATACTTACCTCTGTGTTTGGCACACAATAATTGCAAATTTTAGTTCCTTCTCTTTCTCCTGAGCTACAAATAGTCATTCTTCATTTTCTCTCCCTTCAGGTAAGAGTTCTGTGGATTCCCCTTCAGGGAAGATTGCTTTACCTAGAAATTACCAATAATGCCATAATCAAAAGAGTTTGCAGAGTGTGGTTTATAGGGCAAAAGAGGAAGTTGGAAAATTTGGGTAAACAAAATTTGGGTGGCAGCCATGGATACTGAAAACCAGACAAAGAATCAGGGCTTTAATGAGTCAGATGGGAGCTTGTAGGAGTGTGAAAATAGAATGAAGGAAAAGATTTTCCTTTGTAAGTACCTAGGGCAGATTGACTGTACTAATGAGAAAGCAGGTTAAGTGGTCAGAATAGGGGTAAAAAGTTCCTGTATCTTCCTCACTTATATATCCCCATGCCGTAGCTTAGGGCCAGGCACATAGAAGAGCTTAGTGCTATGGACAATTATAAGTAACTACACTTCAGAGAGAGAGAGAGAGAGAGAGAGAGAGAGAGAAGCTGTTAAATTGAGGTGCATTCAAAATCTTTTTGAAGAGAGAACTGCTGAGCCCAAAAAAATGGCTCTACTTAACTTTGTGTTCTATGGAGAATTAAACTGTGGCCTGGTCTTTTAGATAACTCTCATGTAAACAACATGAACACAAGCAGAGAAGAGTGGCCATGGCTTCATTGTTGGAATGCAGTTAGGAAGGACAACCAAGGAAGGAGAATGCATAATTATGTTTTACTAACAAGATCATCCCATAATTGATTCACAGTAAAGAAGTATAAGAACAACAGAGGCCTCTTTCTCAAGAGTGCCAGTAATAAAATTCAGATCTAGTGTGATTTAAATTTTTTGAGCATTTTCCTCTATTTCAGTCTCCCTTCTGTCCTTGCCATGGCCTTATACTTTAAAGTTTTAACTATTGGCCTAAGCCTGGTGTTCACCTCCTCTTTTGGCAAAAGTCACAGTATAGCCTTTTGAGCTCAAACTCAATGGCTCGTTAAGTCATTTAATGAGGTTTTTTTTTTTTTTTCATTTCTTCCAATTCCTGATAGGGATGGAAGTCCATCCAGTACTTATTTATAGGAATGCTCCACAAAAAATCACTTGAAGTTTCAATGCCTCTAAAGAGCACTATTTATAAAAGTATTCGCATCATCATCTCTTGTTACTGCCTTTAATTTAAAGTCTAGTTTGTCTGATATAAGTATGGCTACTCCAACTTTCTTTTGACTTCCAGTAGCATGATAGATAGTTCTCCACCCCCTCACTTTCAATCTGAAGGTGTCCTCAGGTCTAAAATGAGACTTTTGTAGACAGAAAATAGATGGGTCTTGTTTTTAATCCATTCTGATACCCTATGTCTTTTGATTGGAGCATTTAGTCAATTTACATTCAGTGTTGTTATTGAAAGATATGGGTTTAGAGTCATTGTGTTATCTGTAGGTTTCATGCTTGTAGTGATGTCTCTGGTACTTTGTGGTCCTTGCAACATTTCACTCACTGAATCCCCCTTAGGAATGCTTATAACAGCACTTTCAACAATAGCCAAATTATGGAAAGAGCCTAAATGTCCATCAACTGATGAAAGGATAAAGAAGATGTGGTTTATATATACAATGGAATACTACTTGGCAATGAGAAAGAACGAAATCTGGCCATTTGCAGCAACGTGAATAGAACTGGAGGGTGTTATGCTAAGTGAAATAAGCCAGACAGAGAAAGACAAGTACCATATGTTTTCACCCATATGTGGATCTAGAGAAACTTAACAGAAGGCCATGAGGGAGGGGAAGGTAAAAAAAAAGTTACAGAGAGGGAGGGAGGCAAACCATAAAAGACTCTTAAGGACTGAGAACAAACTAAGGGTAGATGGGAAGTGGGGGAGAGGGGAAAGTGGGTGATGGGTGGGGAGGAGGGCACTTGTTGGGATAAGCACTGGGTATTGTATGGAAACCAATTTGACAATAAATTATATTAAAAAAAATAATAAAAGTATTTGCCCAACTCCCTATAAACCTCTGAGGTTTATCATAGAAAATTCCCGGAAGCCAAATTCTAACAATGGAGAAAGGTTGGAGATGAAGAACCTGCCTGGATCTGACTCACACTGTGGGGACCTGAGATTTAATCTGAATCCTATTCCCAAAGGTGATCCCCAAAGAAGGGCAAATGTAGAAGGAGGATTTGTAGACCTAGTGGACCCACATTCAGGTAAGGACTGACAGGGTTCAGGTACCAGTGACTATGGTAAATGGTGGGACAGTTTAGGGATATGCGAGTGTGAGACGGAGTATTTTCAAGGAGGAAAATTTTCTGGTTTGGGTTAGACATGACCCTACTGTAGAGGGTGCTGGCAACTATGGAATTACCCTATGACTTTGCATTCTGTACCTCTTCAATATCATCCTGTAGCTAGTCTCTTCTTCAACATTACCCTCCCCCACACCCCATCACACACATACACATACACAGACACACACACACAGCAAGATTTGCACAAAAGAACAAAAAATTTAGCCCTGAGGCTGGCAGCAAGCTAAGACAAGATGATCAAAACAAAGTAGAAAAAAAATGTCCTAGGAGCAAAGAACACAGTATGCTTGGATGAACTTGCCTTATGTAGACTTTTCCAAAATGTATATTTTCAGATACATGCTTTTGTTCTCATTGTTCAATAATAAAGGGAAAAACAGGAACAGATAAAAATGGCTTACAGAGCGAAGACACAGTGCTGGAAAATGTGAATAGATCAGTTGCACATCTTGCATAAACCCCAAACCTCACTAGAAACCATACTTGTTTTCCACCTGACATCGTCTCCAATTCCCTGCATACTCACCAAACCAAGACATAAATTAGATGCCAGAATCCTCAATATATACTAATTTTCTGATTAAATTCATGAGTAATAAATTATTTGAATATACATTTGGATTGGCTAGTTTTTCACCAGGATGGATAAAATTATTTATTTTCCTTTGGTGAATTAAAGGCATACAGTTACTTAACAGCCCTGCCTGCATCTACTTCCATAAACATTCATTGTAAGTCTTATTTTAAAAGCTCTAGTGTTTTCCTTCCCCTAACCAAGCTATAAAATTTGGCTCTGTCTTGTTTAATGCATCCCCTCATCTCATTACCATATCTTGTTCATATAAACAATATAAATAAAAATTTAAAAAGAAGGGAGCATTATATTCATGGCTTAAACTTGTATAAGTTTTTATTTAAACATAGCCAATTAATAAGTATTAAATGAATATGCTATGCTTTTCTTATGTTTGCAAACATAATTCCTTTTATAACTTTGTACAGTAGGTAAATAGTTTATGTGACAGCTTCTATCTTAAGTTTTAATTATTCTGTGTGAAGATAGGTAATATAATAATTAACCACCTTCAACTCCTGAACAGGAAATAACAAGTGCTTTGTTCCATTAGTAGTGATACATTCAGCAATCATTAACCACCTTAACTCTTTGTTCCATAAGGAATGATAAAACTAGTATTCTTTTAAGAACTAAGACATCGACATTTTGCCTAAGATTATGAGTGAATTCATTTTTAGGATAAGCATTTAAAATGTGTGGAGTGTTTCAGATGTTAATCAAGCAAAGCTCTGGACCAAAGTGCATAGTATATGAAACATTGATGAAATCTTAGTTGATGAACCAGCACACTTAATGATACATTCCATTCCTATTTAGTTGATTAACGAAAATCTGAGAAATTTGAAGTAAGCAAAAACAAAATGATAGGGACTATATTATATAAACTTTCAGATGTCATTTCCCTTTTAATGGATATGGGAAAGAATGAAAAAAAATTAAAAAGATACACTTACTCAATCTTTTTATCTTAAGCAAAACAGCAGGTGCCAGGGCCTAAATTCCTTTAAAAAATTAAACTAACAAAATTTAGGTTGCCCTCTTCATATTGAATAAATTATCTTAAACCAGTCTTCTTCATTTCCCTCCACTCTTATCCTTTATTGTCAGTATTAGATTCTTCTTGTGACAAGTGATAGAATCAGGCTAAACTAACTCCAAGAATATCAAGAGCATTTGTTGGTCAACTCTGGCAATGGCACTTAACCAACAGACCACTGACACATACAGACACTGGAACAGTTAAAATCAGATTGTTGACCACAATAAGGAATTTCTCTCTCTCTTTCTCTCAATCTTACTCTCCCTCTCCCCAAGTTTATGAATGCTGGCTTAATTATTCTTCTTCCTCATGGTGCATGGCAGAAATCATAGATACCAACAATTCCCATGTTTAATATCTTACAAGTACCATTATACAGACTGACTTGTTCTACCTAAGACTAAAAGTTCCTGAGGTTCCCCTATGCCCACACCTTTGTAAATTAACTCTCTTCTGATTGTCCTATTTCAACTGTACTATATGTTCCTATTGTGAGCTTGACTGATGTATGCTTTGTATGTTTATGCAATCAAGAATCACCATACATTTAAGAAACAGCAATGCCATGAGAGAGGAAAGACAAACTCAAGAAAGAGAATAACTTGACCACAGTTAAGAACAGTTAATAGAGGAAGGAAAACGGGATTTTTAAATATATCCTTGGAGACATGTAAAAATATTCAATCTAAGTAGAGAGGACTTTTGCTTCCAGATATGATGAAGTCAGTTATACTAATCACTCCTTTATGTCATAAATAATTATAAAACTGGACAAAATGTATGAGGCCACTACTTTTAGGAATTAGATAACAAGGAGTGCAATACTACAAACCTTGAGGGAAGGGAAAGTTCATGAGATGAGCCCCATGATCACCCCAGTCCGCAGCCTGAAGATGTTTCCTGACCTTGGCACAGTGAGCTGGAAGAAAGTGGCCAATAGAAACCAGCCCTGTGATAGCCTTAATGTCAACTTTAGCAAACTAAGATATTCAATATACTATTATAAATATAGGATGACAGGAAAATGGTCTTCACGTGTATGTAATTTGAGTCCTAGAAGTAGACGACATAGTAAATGTAGCAAAGAAGTATTTGAGGAAATTATGGCCAATTTTTTCTCACTTTTGATGAAAAACATTGACTTATAAACCTGTAAATTCAGCAAATGGCAAATAGGATAAATACAAAGAAAATATCTAAGTACATCAGGGTTGAACTGCTAAAAAGCAAATATAGAGAAACTTGAAAAATAGAGAAAAGAGACACATTACATGCAGGGAGAAAATAATCACACAATTATAGTTAATTACTCATGAGAAATAATGAAAACCAGAAGATAACAGAAGAAAAATTTTTAAGTGCTAAAAGAAAAAAAAATTGTCAACCCAAAATTCTGTATCCAGTTAAAATATGTTTCAGAAACAAGAATGAAATAAAGACATGTTCAAATAACTGATGGAATTCATTACCAGCAGGACTTCACTACAAGAAATGTAAAAGGATGTTGTTCTGAGTGAAGGAAAATAATGGCATGTGGAAACTCAGGTCTACTGGAAGGAATACAGACCTTTGGAAATGGAGGATATAGGGGCAAATATAAAATACTACTTTTTTTGGTCAATAATTCCATAAAAGACAACTGTCTCTAAGGCAAAAATAACAACATTTGTAAGGTGGTGTTTAAAACATTTGTTGAAAAAAACAATGTGAAAATAATACTACTAAAAAAGGAGGTGGGTAAATGAAATTGTACTGTTATAAGTTTATTACATTTATCAAGTAGAAAATGGAAGTAGGAAGTGTCAGGCATGAAGTAAAAAGGGGGAAGTCATGCAATATTAACTCTACATAGATTTTGGTAAGTTAAGTTGCATATGGTAGGCCTAGAGCAAGAAAAACAACAAGACTAAAGATATATAGTTAAAAAAAGAATAGGATTAGATACAATAATACTCAATACTAAAAGTATTGAAATAACCTCAAAGAAGGCAGGAAAGGAATAAAGGGAGGGGGAAGGAAGCAAAAGAAACAAACGGAGAAGAAATGGCAAAATAGTAGACATAAACCCAACCATATTAATCTTAAATTGGCTAAACACTCCAATTGAGAGGTGGAAGTGGGGGGCACCTGGATGGCTCAGTCGGTTGAGCATCCAACTCTTGGTTTCTGCTCAGGTCATGATCTCATGGTTTGTGGGTCAGGGTCCCACATGTAGAGCCCTCTGTCAGTGCAGAGTCTGCTTGGGATTCCCTGCCTCTCTCTGCTCACTCTCTCTCTCTCTCTCTCTCTCTGTCTCTGTCTCTCTCAAAAACAAATAGATAAACATAAAAAACAAAAACAAAAAGAGGTGGAGGTGTCAGTCTGGATAAAGAGCAAGACCCAGCTGAACAATGGCTCCAAATGATGTGCTGTATATACAAAGACATATAGACTTGAAGTTAGAGGATGAAAACACTAAGCTTAAGAAAGCTGAAATGACCATGTTAATAATAGTCAAAGAGTATTACAAGAAAGAAAGAGGGATATTTGATAATGATAAATTCCTTACAAGGAAGACAGAAGTCCTAAATACATATTGATCTAGCAAAAGAATTTCAAAACCAATGGCAAAACTAAAGAAAAAAGTAAACAAAATCCACAACATAGCTGGAAATTTTCATACAACCTCTTGGTAATATATATAAAGAGTAAACAACAAAATTAAATTATTAAATATTTAGACAGCCTGAACAAGGTTATCTCTCAACCTGTCCTAATTGACATTTATAGAACACTACACTTGATATCTCCAGAATACACAGTGCTCATGGAACATCCAACAAGATTGTCTGTATGCTGGGCAATAAGTCTCAGTAGATTTCAAACTACATAACTTGTAGAGTATGTTCTCTGACCATTACAATGAGATGCTTAATCAAATCAATGAAATATATAGAAAACTAGAAATCTGCCCACAATTCATTTGGAACTTAATTAGTATGCTTCTAAATAACATTTAAATCAAAGCAGAAATAACAAGGGAAATTAAAGAAAATTTCAAATTGAAGGATAATAAAAACAACATGTCAACTGAAGAAGTATTTAGAAGGAATTTGTAGTTTGAAATGCCTCTATTAGAAAAGAAAGCTTTAAAATAATCTAATATTCACATTAAAAAGCTAGAAACAAAAGCAAATTGAAATCAATCAAAAAAGAGGAAATATGTAAATATAACAACAGAACTCAAGTAGAAAACAAACAAAAAAGAATATGTAACAAGTAAAAAGTTGGCTTTTAGCAAATATTAATAAAATTGATAAACTCTTTACAAGATTAGTTTTGAAAAAAACCCAAAAAGTATCAATATAAAGAATAAAAACAGGGATATCACTTTAAGTTTTATAAGCATTAAATAGTTGTGAATATGATGAATAATTTTATGACAATATACTAAATAGGAAATTACTTGAAAACACAACTTACCAATTTTTTTAAATTTAAATTAAAATTTTTTTTAATTAAAAAATTTTTTAACTTTTTTACAAATGAAATTTATAATAAAATAAATCTTCCCTCAAATAAAACTTTAGACCAATTTGGTTTCACTGATAAAATTTATCAAACACTTAGGAAAAAAATACCAGTTTCTCCAAATTTTTGTTTAAAAGTAAGGCAGAGAAAAAATATCCCAAGACTGTGAATACAGAATAATCTTGATACCAAAGCCAGATAGATATTACAAGAAAACTACTCCCAATATCCTTCATGACATAGACACAAAATCTTCAAAAATATTAATCCTTTACATATATTGCAAATTTTGATTTTCTAATATTTTTGAAGATTTTGTGTCTATGTTATGAAGGATATTGGGAGTACTATTCTACTAGTTTTTGTAGAGGCACATGTACCCCAATGTTTATAACAGCACTTTCAACAATAGCCAAATTGTGGAAAGAGCCCAAATGTCCATCAACTGATGAATGGATAAAAAAGAGGTGGTTTTTATATACAATGAAATACTACTTGGCAATGAGAAAGAATGAAATCTTACCATTTGCAACAATGTGGATGGAACTGGAGGGTATTATGCTAAGTGAAATAAATCAGTCAGAGAAAGACAAATATATGTTTTCACTCATATGTGGAATTTGAGAAACTTAACAGAAGACCATGGGGGAAGGGAAGGGGAAGAGAGAGAGGAGAACCATAAGAGACTCTTATGGAGAACAAACTGAGGGTTGGTGGAGGAGCAGGGGAGAGGGGAAAATGGGCGATGGGCATTGAGGGAGGCACTTATTGGGATGAGCACTGGGTGTTGTACGTAAGCGATGAATCATGGGAATCTACTCCCAAAGCCAAGAGCACACTGTATACACTATTTGTTAGTTAACAATAAATTATATTTAAAAAATAATAATCAAATAAAATAAAAAATCTAAATCATCAAAAATTTGAAATATTTGGGACCAGTTTAATGAAAGATATTTAAAACCTTTACAATGATAACTTCAAAACATTTCTTAGAGAAAGTAAAGAAGCCCTGAATACGGTAAGAGAAATACGTTCATGAATTAGTCAATATTGTTTGAATGTCCTTTCTCTACAATTGATCTATGGATTCGGCACAATCTCTAACACAGTCTGAACATCCTGTTTTGCAGACTCTGACAAGTTGCTTCTAAAATTTATAGAGAAGTGTGGAGATCTAGAATAGGCAAAACAATTTTAGATAAGAACAGTGAGACGACTTATTGGATTCCCTTTAGAGCTACAGAAATTAAGACTGTGGAATTAGCATAAAGGTAAGCATATAGATCGATAGAGAGAGGACTGAGTCCCCAAACAGACCTACACATATAAACCGATTGATTTCAACAAAGGTGCCAACCTGATTTAATAAAATTAAGATATTCTTTTTGGGGAAAGGGCATTCATCGTTTTCCAAGCAGCAGCAGCAGCAGCAGCAGCTAGAGATGGCAGGTAGAAAGACCTCTCACGGACCCACGGATTCCGCCTTGAAGACCAATATGACTGCCAAGAAGTCACAGATAATTGGGCAAAGCTCAGCTTAGTTCTGCATTTGCCCAGCTTCCTGTACTTGATTCAATGCACTGAGTCACTCTATCCCTGTGTTTGACTTAAAGTAGCATATTAAGGCTTTTTTCTAACTGACTTGTAGATAATTGGCAGCTACATTGCAGTTATATTTTTTATTTTTATTTTTTATTTTTTTATGTTTTTAAAGTTTTCTTTATTTTTGAGAGAGAGAAAGAGAGAGATAGAGAGAGAGCAGGGGAGGGACAGAGAGAAGGGGTCACAGAATCCGAAGCAGGCTCCAGGCTCTGAGCTGTCAGCACAGCACCCTACGTGGGGCTTGAACTCACGAACCGCAAGATCACGACCTGAGCCGGTCAGATACTTAACTGACTGAGCCACCCAGGCGCCCCAACAGTATATATATATATATATATATATATATATAAATACATATGTGGAATGAGCATCATATAAAGAGGAGGCATTTTTAAAAACCATATGGACTTAGGTTTCACTAGTCTGCTTCCTTATTTGATGATAGAACTTCTTGGCAGAAAAAAAAAAATGTTTCCATTAATTAGATCTAACCTGCTTCAATTATGAATGAAGGATCCTTAACAGAAAATTGATTTTTGTTTTATACAATAAATAAGTACAAATAGAACATATTCTTTTGTAAAATAGATTGCCTCTAATCTAAGTTATTTTTAATTGCAAAGCTCTTTTTGGTGGATTCATTTCTTAGTGAAATTTAGGTTGATTTGAGTAAGAAAAAAAAACTGTATAAATGCCTCATTTGTTCCTGCTCATTTGAATAACGGCCAAAGTAATATTGTCTCAGGGACTTTTTTTTTCAAATGTGGCTTATGAATTAATAAGTTATTGATGTTGATGCTAACATTTCTAGTCATTATTACTACAAAGCTAAATATCACCAAAATTCATTCATTCCCATTTGACACACAAGATGTGCTCAAGGTTCGGAGTCCCTACATCAAACATACATATTCCCTTTATTTCCTGACAAAGTCTATGCAATTTAATTTTTATTGCATCAGTTTTTGATAGCCTGTCAATTTTTTTAAATGTCTTTCTTCCCAAAGAACTAAAATACAAAACTAGGACAGAGAAAGAAAAGTCATGTTATCACCGACTGCTTTTTCAGTACAAAGGCTCTTATTGGTGGCAGATGGATTTTTGTTCTGAAGAGCTTCATCTTCCTCTTCTTTCTCCTGCCAACAGAAAATTAAGCATTAGTAATTAAATATTTCAGTGGATTTGGATTGTGAAAAAGATCAATTTGGACTTTGGACCATTTAGCATCTATTGTCCATGAGAGATAAAGGTGGATACTTTAGTCTGAACTATGTTAACTGTCTCAAAGCGATTTCAAGGGATGATTGTAAAATCCTCCAATATAACTCATACCCTTTCAATTAGGCAGGAGTTCCCTCCCTATTTACACAATTTCACCAAATATGTAAGAAAAAGCCTCAGACATTTTCATTTTTATTTCCTACTTTGAGTGATTTAATTTTATAATGGTCAAATTTATTCAATATTTACTGTTCCCATTATTTTACTTTTCCATTATAAACAGAAAAACATGGAGTAGAGAGAAAAAAGGTATAATATAGAGAGAATCCATTGTATATAAAATCATTTGCATACTGTTGAAATCAATACATCTTTGAATTGTGTCTCCTGGCCTGCTCCAACTTTACCATCATCACATAAAGGGGATGAGTCATCACTGATATAATTATTCAAGCACTAAGAGTGGCAGTAATGACCTTCAGAGAAAAGGACTCAATTCTTGGAGTCCCTGAATTCTTAGTTTCAAAGAAAACAAACATTCATTGGCATATTAATGGGTATATCACACAGTAGTTTTTACTTCTCTATAACTGGATTATACTGGCCATTACTTCAGAAGAATTTCCTAACTAGAGGGAACGTATTGCAAGAGCATATCAGTGGGAATCATGCATGTATTTCAGAAGAAAATTCTACCCCAGAGCATGCTTTTTAAAATGACAAACTACCAGAATCTGAAATCCATCCTTTGCCATGATGATAAAAATCACCACACTGAGTGCTAAAGGGTTGTTCTGTACTGTTGAGCCAATCTTTCCAGTTGCCAATCTTTATAAACATCTTCTTCACCCCTCTAATCTGTCCCTGGTTCTGATGGCTAGTAAAACTGGAATTGTATATGGTTTGTGACTGCAGAGGGCTTGCTGGGCATATGAGAAAGCCCTCTCCATCCCTATTCTTCTTCTCCATTTGAGAGTTCCTTATTACTAGACTGAATATAACATTACCTAATTGTATGTTGCTTATAGTAAAGTGAAGGGTTTTTTTCCCCCAGTATATAATCACCAAAGTAGCTTAATCTGCAACCAATGTAATATGGTGGATGTTGTATCTTTTATAGCACAATTGAATGCTTTGGTAATCCAATGATCTTTATGCATCAAATGTTTTGTAAATAGCACCACCTAGAGACTTAACCAAATGCATCATGTCATGCCAGAAGAATGCCTTCAGGGCTGCTAATTGTGCCCAGTGTTAGGGTACATTTCTTTTTTTTTTAATGTTTTTATTTTTTTTATTTTTATTTTTGAGACAGAGAGAGACAGAGCATGAGCAGGGGAGGGGCAGAGAGAGAGGGAGACACAGAATCTGAAGCAGGCTCCAGGCTCCGAGCTGTCAGCCCAGAGCCTGACATGGGGCTTGAACTCACAGACTGTGAGATCATGACCTGAGCTGAAGTTGGACGCTTAACCGACTGAGCCACCCAGGCGCCCCAAGGGTACATTTCTTAATCGAACCTGTGTTACAATGTGGAGTTGCTCCCCTATGAAGAGGCATCTCCCTTCTTATAGGTTAAGAATGAGAAAGTAGTCTTGCCAGAGCAGGAATACACAATTGCTTTGTACCAAGAGTTAGGATTTGTATGTCAGTTGTTTACAGAAGCTGTCTGAGAAAGCTAGCTATCCAACACCGGGTAACCTCATGGCCACAGGAGGCTGGTAGAGTAAAGAAACCACTTATCCTGTGGGAAGCTGAGTTTAGATGCAACCCCTTCTGCTAGAAGAAGGGAAAGAAGCCCCCACTGAACCCTTGGAGACTCTTTCCAGATATTTCTACTCACTGCACCATATATTCTGTTCAGAGGAACGGTCCTAAACATTGTATCATGTGGTTTCGAAAAAGGTCAGCAAAGCTCAGGTTAGTTTCTTTTCAAGACTTGACTCCAAGAATTACTCATGACCAAGCCTTCAATGATAAAAGTTACACTCTGGTTACCCCCAAAACAAAGAAAAATCCTGAACTACCAATGTTTTACCATCAAAGTAATACTGACTTACTACATCAGTGGACAGTCATAAAACACGAAGAAAAATCCCTTAAAAGATAGCTTTATCCCCAAAATACATTTAGTGAACTCTATCCCATTATATTCTTTAATAAGGTTGATTACGCTAGAGAAACATGTGCTCATGTGGTTTTTATTTAGTTGCCCTTTTGATCCAAGGACCAGAATACTGTTAGCAAATCCTTTGCCAGCCCCACAGTTGTGACTTAATCATCTTTTGTGTTATTATGGTCATCTATTTTCTATACTAGTACATGTGTGTCTTTTTATCCATGACAACTTGAGCAAAACAAAGATGAATTATTTTAGATATGCAAGAATTCTAAGTGGGTATATTGCATGCCATTTACTGACACCACACTGGTTGGAAGATTGCTGGTATAAATATTTTTATATTTGTGAACACTCATGAGTCTTATCTTATAGGAATTGTGTTTCCTATATGGCTCCAAAGGAAACTTGAGTCGTACAGGTATTTCCTTCTGCACGAAAGCAATTATTCTAGGAAGGGAATAATTACCACTCAGTATGTTTTATAAATTTGAAACTGAATTGATAAGGTTTCCTAAAATAAAGCATATCGAGCACTTGGGTCAGTTAAGTGCCCGACTCTTGATTTCAGCTCAGATCAAGGTTTCATGGTTGTAGGAACGATCACTGAGAGCACAGAGCCTGCTTAAGATTCTCTCTCTCCCTCTTTTTCTCTCTCTGCCCCTCCCCTGCTTGTGCTCTTGAGTGCTGTCTCCCTCAAAATAAATAAAAAATCAAACACTTAAATAAACATAAAATTAAAAAAATAAGGCATATCATGTCATAAAGATGACAAATCGCCTCTTTCAAAATGGACATATCTGATTTTGAAGTAGCATTTGCAAGATCTTTGCAATAAGTAAGACTGAAAAAGAGTGCCATCAAATTAGCAGAGTTTATGACTGTTAGTCAGCCACATTACAAATTATAAATACATTACAAATGCATACAATGTACTTCTGCTTGAACTGTTCTCCTAAACCGGCGTACTTCTGTGTCAATATACTGCAGCATGAGGCCGTGCTAAGTTGATGTGACTGCATGGTAATGTTCAGAGATTTACTGAGGCATCATATTACTAGAGTGATTAGGTTTGGTATACATAACACCATGGTGTCGGCGATGTTGATGTTGGCTCAGAAGCCATTCAAATTAGCATTGCTCATGGCATTTTTTATATACTAAGATGTTGCTCATAATAGCAATATTGAAGAAAATACTTCTTCTGTAGGTGTCACACAACACCCTCAACTGTCAGGGAAACAGATTAAGCAGTTTAAAGGCAGGGTTGGGAAAACAAAGGATGAAGTATTAGGAATTATGCAATCATTTATAAATGACTGTTCCCAAATTCTTGTGTTTATATCTTTATTGCACTTTTCGGCTGTGTTTACATTATGAAGACATAACTCTCGTGTATGCTGTTGGGTTTTATAGAGGCTTCTTTCAGACATTTACATTAGGAATTCAGTTTTGAAATAAAAGTCATTCCCAAATTAGGCTGATGCTGTTTATTAAAATGAAATTAATGCCTGTGCCCCCAAATGGCTCTGATGGTAATTAACCAAAATCAAGTACTAGAACATTGCAATTTTTAAAAACCAAACTGATAGTTAATTTTTAAAAGGAGACAATCACCTAGTATGGATCAAATTTTAATGCATTTACTTAGTTTGCCACCATTTCAAGAGCTTCGTCAAACATTTCCCATGTTCCCAGTAAAAGCAGAGCAGTAGCATATTAAAGGATACCTCTTTAGAATGATATTTCTTTGCTGAAACATGTCCTCAGTTGAGATTATTTACATAAGCCCTTCACTTCCAAATGCCCATTGCATTTTATAGTATATTCTACTTTTAGTAATCACAGTGGAAAATAGCATTCTCATTTTTCAACTAATTGAAAAAAAAAAAGGATAAGTTATTTATCTAAGGTCACTCAAATGAGAAAGAGCAGAAATACCTACACAGAATTCATGGCCAAGACACCTGCACTTTCTTGGATTAACTGGATGACTCTGAGTTCTCCTTTTGTTAGCTGTGTCTGAACAAGATCCCACTACTACATAGCATTTAGAGTTTACGGGAAACCTTAACATATATTATCACACATAATACCCACAATCCTGGGATGGCAGGTATTTTCATCCCATTTTTCTCATGAGGAAAATGGAAGTTTAAAAAAGATACGTTGACTTTTCCAAGGTCACACACATAATAATTGGGATAGAAGGTAATTTGGATTTTCAAAACCAGCCTTCTTTCCTCTTCACCATCATTCCAGTTGACTTTTCCTGAGTCCTTGTAGTCATTGCCAGTGAAAGCATATTCTATCCTTCAAGATCTGTCTCTGTACCACCTGCTACACAAAGTCCCTAATGCCCCAACATTCCCATAAGGAATGTATGAATATGTTGCAGATAATTTATAATATGTGGCTCATTTCTTTCTCTTGAACAAAGCAGTAAAGGGAAAGGACCACTGAGCCTGCATATAACACTTGTTCAAAGAGCATCGATTGAACAAATGGAGTAACTAATGAGTGGAATCATTAACTAAGGGAAATAATATATATATTTTTAAATGTTCACATAACAACCATCATGGGATAATAGTTGACAGTATGCTTAAAATATTATCTGGCCTCCCCTCCTAGGAAAGGAGTATCTGTGGATCTACCTTAGCCTGAATATAGGAAAAGCCAGGGCTAATGTTCAGAGGTAGCAAAGAGCAATGTGGAAATGTAGTCTCAGGTTGAGACCAATCTAGGTGAGGTTTGTCCAGGAAGCTGGAAAGTTCTGAAAATGCAAGTCTATGGGAGCAGCCAGGGGTGAATACTGGATCTTACAAAACTGTACATACTGTAGTCATAACAGAAACTTGTCAAGGGAGGTTTTTTATTGAATCAAGAGATGTTCCTCCTGCTTTAATTTATCCACACAGTGCCCAAGAGCATGTAATACATCTAAATTGCCCTCAGTGTTTTCAAGCTCATGGAGAAAGGACAGAAAAGGCATTATTTGCTTGTTACCTTATGGGACTCTAGATCTTTCAAAGGCAGGACTGTGTCTTGATTATCATTACACCACCAGTACAAAACAAAGTGCCTTACACTTAAGGGATACTTAACAACTTTAAAAATAAATACATAACCAAAAGCCCAGATTACTGTAGAGGGGAAGGGGTCCTCTGTGATTGGCCAGCTTGTTCTCCTCCCAAAATGCTTTGCAGGATGAGATCAACTCGATAACTTTCCCATGGTACAGCATCTGGTCCTAGGTCTTGAAGAAGGTGGTGCTTTATTTGTAAGCACACATAGAATGGTCCTCTCTCAGATGCATACTCACATTAACTTAACTCACAAAACTTATAAATAAAACTAGAGTGACCACAGATTTATCTTAGTGTAAAATCTGCTTGATTTAATTTCTCAGTTCTGACATATTATCTCCCTAAAGACAATAAATGAAAAGTCCAATCATAATCCAGTTTCCTAAATGAGAATACAGTTGAAAACTTGAATAATCATATAAAGCCAACATCTTGACAAAAGGGCAAGGATGTTCTTGACAAAAGCAGGGAAAGTCAAATTCATTGACCAGAGATCTTTGTTCACTCATCAAATTATGCTATCATTTACCCATTACCTCCCTAATTCTCCATTTTCTTTGTCCTGGAAGCTGATAGTGCTCTCTTTTAATGGATTTATTCATTTAAAAAAATCCATGTTAATATATACATGTTAATATATATGTGTTAATATATTCCCTGAGTTACCATCAAGTCTTGCAGGCCTGAGAGCTAGTCTGCCTCTATGGCAGTTTAGTGCATTTCTCAGCTGTGTTGACATTAAAATTTTAATCTTAGAGCAGGGAAGGCAATGAGATTTTTCTCATTTCAAAGTTCCTAGAGCTCAAGAAATACAACAGATGAATATAAGGGAAGGGAGGAAAAAAATAAGATAAAAACAGAGAGTGAGGCAAACCATAAGAGACTTTTAAATACTTAAATACTCTTAAACTGAGGGTTGATGGAGGGGTGTTGGGTGGAAGGATGGGCTAAGTGGGTGATGGGCATTCAGGAGAGCAGTTGTTGAGATCAGCAGTGGATGTTATGTGTAAGTGACGAATCACTAGGTTCTACTCTTGAAACCAATACTACACTGTATGTTAACTAACTTGAATTTAAATAAACACATTTTTTTAAGTTCTTAGAGGAAGCCCCACTATATCCTGAAGTCCCAACAGAAATTGGATAAAAGAACAATTAACAGCAACAACAAAATTGTTTCCCAGTGGAATTTACTGAGTAGAGAGTTAGGCTCTCACAACATCAAGAGAAGCATCATTGCCGTCGAGCCTTACCTAAATCCTTGGTACTCTCCTGGCTTCTCAGATGAAGCCAATTGACTCCACCTATAGTGTAGATCTAGCCCAGGTCTGTGATCAGAGGAAAGGAGATCTAAGTACTTGTCCCACATTCTGGGTTTCTGCAACCCTTGTTGTTCAGCTCTCTCTGAACTCTTGCTAGAGTATGACAACTGGGGATCTCACATTGCCTAGAGACCACACTCCATCATGTGCTCCAATACTAGATACTCTCTGAGACAAGCGACAGAGGCAGCCTGACATGATCCTATAGGGAGGAACCTGGGAGAGTAAATACTTTGACCTAAATTTCCTCCCTTCTTCTCTCTACTCTCCCTTTCATTTCCTTCTGTCAGCCTCTTAAACAGCAAGGTGGAGAAGAATCCAAGGGAATAAGGGACAGCTAAAATAGTAGATAAAAATGCAACCAAGCAGTGGAACTTTAGTCAAGTTCCTTTTCTAACCTTAGTTTCTTATTTTTAGAATGGGAATAATGATAGCTACAGAATTACAATAATAAATAAGCCGGTTCATGGAAGAGTGGTTAGCCAAGAACCTGGTATATAGTAAGAGCTTTAAATATGCCAGCTATCACTGTCATAGGTGTCATTACTATATTAACCACTACACTAATCCTCTCTTCAGCCTCCATCCACTTTGAACAATCCTGACAGCTAAGCCCCATCTTCCTGAGACTGAATTCCTGTTCTGAACTGTGGCTTGTATGCAATCCCTTCTTACCTATGATTCAAGCAATCAGTGGCAACTCCTTGCCTTCCCAGCCTTCCAGATTCCCCATAATTGGGGTATACCTGATCATTATCACATCTTGGACTTTTCTGCTAAGAACTGCTTTACTGAATGAACTACCCACTGATGGGTATACTAATATATTGCTGTATATTAGTCTTTTTACCATCAGATTAAGAATAGCAATAGTCCCTAGGTTTGAGACTTTCTAACCCCATGTCTTTATTCTTAACTGGCTACAGCTGGTATCATCGTACTCCAAGATATGACAAGGACAAGAGTTTATGTTTAAAAGCTTGGTGTTATTTAGAACCATATACATTACTGTAGCATTTAAGAGTGACATTTAGAAAATGAAAGGATGCACCATTAGGAATTATGGGCCTGTATACAAATGAATACAAATGCAAACACAAAATGCTTTGGTCATTCCCTATTTCCTTCCTGAGTCTATGGTTTATGGGTGAAGGCTTCATTGGCCACAGAAACCATTTTGGAAGGATCATTACCAATTGCATAAAAGTTTGACAGTCAAAACATATTAGATGATTGTTGGCCATAACTTACTGAAAATATGAGCATAAGTGGAGCAAAACTGAGACAGGGGGATTGTTCTGAGACTCTGAATACCAACAATATATTTGAATCCAGTAATTTACTGTTGCCAACTTAGTATGGCTCTATGAAGCTCTTTAAACTCTATTGCTGGCTAGAGTGGTCATTTGATGGGTGAGAGGTTTTTGTTTTATTTTCCAACAGGTTTATATGTTTTTCTTTCCTTGGCAACAAGATTCGACTATTGCTTTTCTACCCTGAAAACCCTGTTATTCTCTGCCCAGTTTGGGGTGTTAGGAAGTGATACAGAAAATTATTTTATCTTCTCTCTAGGAATGTGCCTCCAGAATGAAGCAGCGGCTTTGGCTTTGTTTTGTCAAGGACCAAGAATCTAATAAAAAGCTGAGCTGCCATAGGGATAAGGAAAGGTGAACCTGAGAGAGTAAGACATCTATCGCTTACATTGGGTGCCTGTAAAGTGTCTAAATGAAGATAGTTTATACCCCAGGATTTCTCACTTTGATTTAATTTCTTGTTCTCTAAATGTCTGACTTAGTATGACATATTCCCTATGGAAGGCAAAATTACAGGATTGTAATTGGGTGAATACAAATAATGTCATAATAAAAGATAATCAGAAGATATGAAATCCTCACCCAAAGCTTCTGATTCCTGGCCTAAGGCCTTGCATGTATCTTTGTAAAGCTTCAAATGTGGCCTGTGATATAAGCCAGAAACAAAGAATAATTATGCATTCTATTGATGCCATGATTAACAGTAAGATCACATCCTTTGACAAATGCCAAATGGCATTATAACTTAACGTTTCTTTAGTGTTATAGAAACAACATGAGGAATTAAATGAATTTGAACATTCAAAGCTGGGGGAAAGTAGCTATCTCAGATATTTGTCAGTAATTCAAATAAATTCTGTGGCCTTTCTTTGGTCTGTTGATTGGGAGTTTTAAGTGATGGAGTAATCACTTGAAACTGGTAGGCTTCTTTTCAGAAGTGCTGCTCACAGTGGTCTGGCTGCAACACAGAATCTAAGGGGAAAATGTTTTCCTAGACCACTGAACCTGTCCTTTATAATGTGATGCAGCACCTAGGAAATAATTAGCTGTGAGATCTTGGACTATTCACTTAGACTTACTCTTCAACTGTAAAATAAGAGGTTTGGTAACGATGATCTTTTATTCCCTTACAACTATTACCTTAGGGGATTCTAAGGTACTTCTTGACATTCTCTAGAGTGGCAGGACCACCAAATAGGCCCAAGTTCATTCTCAAACTCATGCAAACACAGCTGTAATTTAACAGATGATGTATTTTTGGTGGACAATTTGGGTGGCAATTTCTTTAACACCTAAGTTTCTTCAAGAACTAAAAAAGAGTTCTTCCTAGAAAGTTATACTTATTATCAGTTTGAAATGGAACATAAAAAGAGTATCAAGTATTAATTTTATATACTTTTCCCAAGCCACTTGCTCCTCTTTCTCTCCCCTAGACATTACATTTCTTTCATATCACTTTTCATCAACTTCTTGGAATTGTCTGCTCACAATTCAATGCTCACAAATGAAATGAGTGTCTTCTCCACAATCAAAGATGCTCGATTCCAATGCACATGTCACCATGTTTTGGACAATTTCACCCAACACCTTTGTTATAGTTGAAGAACCCCTACAGCAAAGTCACTCAACCCTACAATGGCTTACACAGCCTATGATGTGTGCCCTAGAGTTAAATATCTATCATAGTTGCTCTGTGTGGGACCATGCTTATCTGTCTCGATTAGATCATTTTCCTGAGAAACTTGAATACAGTGTATAGAGAGACTCAGAAGATATAGTAGCACAGAAGAAGAAAGATAGGTTGTAATAGAGAGGAGCCATTAGACAATCTTAACCATGAGTAAAGCAGGAGGTAGGCCTGACCTCAATCAAAAGCAGAAACAGAAGTACAGAAAGAATCACAGAGATAAACTGAGTTGAGGAATAATTCATTACCAGAATTGTTGTTGAACCACTAGAGCAGATAGAATTTTTTCTGAGTTCTAGTTCTCCATGAGGCCTGAGTATGTAGCTGTTGAGACTTTGCTCAGTACTTCCTGACTCCTCTGTGTGAATTCTTACCAAAAGGTGCATACCTTTCTGTATGTATAACTTCTCATTGTAACCCAAGTCTAACATAGGTTAGCTTCAATAAAATCAACTTGTTCTGTCTGGTCCAAATGGATTGGTTCCTGAATATGCAAAAGCCTAGTGTACCTCAGCAAGGATAGACAGAAGGGAGTGACAGTGCACATCAGTGTACATTTGCATTTATAGTAAGAAGTTTTAATAAAAGAATAAGAGGTAAAGGAATCTAAAGCTAAAAGCTAAAAGTTTATGTAAGTATCCATAAGTTGGATTTATCCCTGATATCCCTATTCATCATTTGCAGAGATGTTCACAATTGAGGTGTAATGAAATTATTTTGTAAATAGAGTTGGGTTAATGTTATTATTGCTTTCATGAATCCCTGGTATCAGCAGTATGGCTTATCATTCTTTACCAGAGAATGTCAAAAGAATTGTATAAATTAGACCACAGAATGCTTACTCTGTCTGCTAGTTGTTGAAGTATTTATCAGAGTGCTAATTAGAGTCCTGTTTATGAGGCTGAAAATGCTCAGGGCGAATTTCTCACATAGTTCCTGTTGGTGGGCATAGTTTCCAGAAAAGCATGGTTACATCTGGTGTGTACCTTGTAGCTCAGCATTGATATTTTATTCATTTTATGGCTAGCAGCAGTTTAGAAGGCAATATCTTTCTGAAACAGTGGATTCAATACAAATAGCAATGTAGCTATGATATGGTTGCTCTGTTCTATGAAGTGGAAAACTTTAAAAGGAAAACCTGTGTGATTTGAATATCCTTGTAAACCGTGTTTAATGCACCTTTAAATGAAAGGAGAGGAGTTGATCACAGAAACAAAAGCACTCAATACATCTCTCACCTTGATCTGATACAAAGTAAAACCCATGGGATGTCAGGAGAATGAAAAGCATTATTGTAGGGCCATTTCAGGAACCAAGGAGCCCAGAACAACATTTTGACACATGGGAAAAAAGACAATGCTTTCTCCAGTCTGATTTAGTTTGTCAGTCAGGCAATGAGCCAACAACAAACTTATTTGTTTTGCCCAACATAATTGCTAATTTGAAGATGAGTATATTTTCTTTTTAACTTTAGTCTATCTAGTCTTATGTTTAAATCGGTATTCAAAAACAGTCGGGATTAAGATCATTCATTCCTCATAGTGGAAGATGATTAGTTTTCATTGACCATAAGGCTGGGTAATATGCAACTGTAGCTGCTGACCAATTTCATTCATTTATTTAGAAAAATGAACGTCTCTGGCTGGATTTGAAAATCCGTAAAGGGACAATGTTCTTTATCCAGTTAATTACTCCATCAAAGATATGGCAAAACTTATAACAGTACCTTGCCCATAGCCATCAATACTGTGGTCCCCAAATAACCCTTCCCATTACATTTACACACAGTTCACAGTAGTGTCCTGTGGTTTACATGAAGAATGAAATAAGATTTGAGAAGCCTGAAGTCATCCTTGCAATGTTACCTGATTAATAGATGTGGTAAACATTGATAATCTTGCACCTTGGTGGTGGTGAAGGCCAGAAAAGTATTTTCTAACTCTGCCTTTCAATCTTCAACATCTCACCCAGAAAGGCAACTTAGGGCTAAAAGAGAACCATAAAATATTGGGGTAAGGTAGGATGAAGAAAATGAGGAGAATGTCCATTGATAAAATGCCATTTCTTTTCTGTGATGAATTTTCACCTTATTCTGAATACCCAGCTGACCAGGTCAGGTTAATACAAGTTGTCATCAAATGGCAAACAAAATTCAGGGAGTTATAGATGTGCTTTTTGTTGTTGCTATATGACAGTGGGGATTTTTCATAGGTGTTAGTAAAACACTTCAGAACAAAGACTTGGGTCCACAGATAACACTTTTGGTAGTTTCTCCCTCTATCTTTTATCTAGGGCTTTCACCTAACATTTTTATCCTAGTGAATTCTAGCTAAAATAAATATCAAAAGAATGTGCAGCATAAGAGTAGTACGTGAAAAAAAGAAGACAACATCAAAGCCAACCTCTATCCCCTCTGAGTTGGGGGATTTGTTTTTAAGCCAGCCACTTCTATTCACTTAGTACAGTTTAGTATTAACAAAGACATCTGTAAATAAAGACTTAATATCTCTTCTGATTTAGCACCCTCCTTGCGAAGGATGTTCTCCTGAGAATTATAGAATTGGGGGCTGGGGGAATGGTGACGTAGTCCTTAACTTCCAGACTTCTCAGACTGTTGTAAATGGCAAACTAACATAGAAAAAAAGGGTGAATATGGATATAGTGTAGAAAATGGAGAGCAGGTAAGGGAGAGAGTGATTCCTACCTGGGAGATCCAAAAAGCTACATAGAAAAAAAACAAAATTTTAAGTAGGGGCTTGGAGGATAGACATTTGAACAGTGGAAAGAGAAATAGACAATTTGGTACAGAGAGAAAACATGGAAAAATGTGCAATCAGTATTTACCCAATTGAAGAGTTGACTACTAAAATGAGGCAAAGTTAGAACAAATTTAGAGGAGGGCATCTTTCTGAAGTGCTGAAGAGCACAGTGTTGGTGTGATGTGAGGGGAAATATTGGATGATAAAGATGTAAAGAGAGACAATGACCCACTTCAGTAGAGTGCTGTCCATCATTCTGAAGGGCCATGGAAAGTATCTGAGGAGGGAAGTAATGTAAAAAGATATACTTTAGGGGCACCTGGGTGGCTCAGTCGGTTGAGTGTCTGACTTTGGCTCGGGTCATGATCTCGCAGTTCCTGAGTTCAAGCCCCACATCGGGCTTGCTGCTGCCAGCACAGAGCCCGATTCGAATCTTCTGTCCCCCTCTCTCTGCCCCTCCCCCACTTGTGCTGTCTCAAAAATAAACAAACATTAAAAAAAGATACACTTTATTTTTTTTTATGTTTATTTATTTTTGAGACAAAGAGAGACAGAGCATGAATAGGGGAGGGTCAGAGAAGAGAGGGTGACACAGAATCCGAAGCAGGCTCCAGGCTCTGAGCTGTCAGCACAGAGCCCAATGCGGGGCTTGAACTCACGAGTTGTGAGATCATGACCTGAGCTGAAGTCGGACGCTTAACCGACTGAGCCACCCAGGCGCCCCGATACACTTTAAAAGGTACATCTGGCAGCACACTTAAGAATGGATTGGAACGTGGAGTGGCAAAGATACCATTGAATTAATTACTAAAGTGTTGGTGAATTTCAATAAAATGTTTAATGTAACTAATAATTCTTCAGTGTGTTAGGATGTACAAAGTTCTTTCACAGGAATTTTCTCATTTGAATACAACCTGTTATAAGGTAAAAGGACAGGACTGAATATAAAGCACAGATGTGAGACTCTCTGGAGGCTGAACTGAAGACTCTGACTTGAATGGATGTTGAGAAAACTGGCCTAAGACTTCAGTCTGAGTTGAGAGTCACCCATCATCATCACCATCACCAGAAACAACACGTTGAGGACAAATGAGGTGTTAGGGCCTGTGCTAAAAATTTATACTAAGCGATCTCATTTAGGCTTTACAATAACTATATGTTGTTCACCCTAGATCACAGATGAGAAGACCAAGGCTTAGCAGATATTAAAAAACGTGTCCAAGATCAGACAGCTAGCAAGTGGCAAAGCTCACACTTGTCTGAATCTGAAGAGGTCAACTACTTTAGCCTGTAACACCTTCCATTATACTGGTCTGTGTGACAACCATAAAAGCAAATGCTGTCTATATCTGCATGTTTTATGGAAGACATGCAGATCTTATAAAAAATTTAATTTGACCTTTTTTTTAGGCTATTCATTATTTGATTCAAGGATAAATAGTACTTTCCTTTAAAGTATGAGCCAGGAGCCTGTCAGATTTTATTATAATGGCAACAGATCCCATTTAAAGAAACTTGGCAGTCTCTCGCCAAACTAGATTTTGATTAAAATGGTGTACAAATAATGGGAAGCTTTTCTGCCAAGATGCTGTAGCATATAATAGAGTCACCTTACTCTCAAACGTGGGTCACATCAAAACTCCTTAAGCCTTACGTGAAGAAAATAATTTTCCTTTACCACCTAGTCACATGTGACAATATTTGCATTGCCAACATCACCATTTGCAGTCACAAAGTCATTTCCAACATGCCTGACTTTCAGCAGTCTCGTATAAACTATTATGGGTTTCTTCTGGATCCTACCTTAAATCTTTGTGACCAGTGGGACCACTTAGAAGTTACTGCTTCAGTGCACTAAGTGGACCCCTGGTGACATGAAACAATTAATGACTTGTCCAGAAATGCTTGGTTATAGCTTAAATCAAGAATAAGAATGAGGCTTTCTATTGCTTCATCTTCTACAGTGTATTTTTATGTAAGTGTAAATGTGTACACGTCAGATTGACTATGATTTTTATCTATGCTATGTTTAAAATCACAGGCTGCCTAGTGACGGTTTCTTTTTCTCTATGTACTTTAATTAGTCACTCACATTCTCTACAGAGAGGTTGCATTTGAAAATATCCTAAACAAAGAAAGGCTTAAAGGTGCAGAATCATACTTTTACCAGCATTTAGGGGCTCTAGTTAAAAAGATAAAGCCACTCAGCCACAAAATGTTAAAGAAGTGATGAGCATCTTTTTCCATAAAGTAAATATTATCATGTTTGTCATCTTGTCTTTCCTTTGTATAGGTGTGTCACTTATTTTATTCATAAGTTTTTCCTGTAGTAAGAGAGGAAATAGACAAGTCTATGTTAAAACCCTTTCCAGAGAAAGCACTGATGGGGGAAGGGGTAGTCTATTTAAAGTGTATTGTCTCTTTGGTTAAGCAGGAAATGAATTTGCTACAAAGGGTTGGAACCCACTCTGATAGAATTGAAGGTAATTAAAATCTAATGGTAGAATCTAACCATTTAAATTGCAATTTAAATTGGTCAAATAGGATTGAAATCAGAATACTTGACAAGCTTAAAATGGGACTATAAGAGATTCACTGTGTGCATGTGAAATATTTGCTTACTCTGTCCGGATTGAAATGAACATTGCATGGATGCAATGAAATAGTTTCTAAATTTATATGACTTTTCATTAGTATAAAAACATGGTTGTGAGGATTTGCATCTTAAAATATATAATGACAAAGAACAACTGGCATAAAATTAAAGGCTTTCAATAACAAACAAAAGATGATTATGTATTTGCTGTTTAAGAGATCTTATCATTTTAGTATGTTTGGTTTATTATATAAAGTCTAAGATGGGAATTTCAAATTATCAAATTACACTTATTTCTGGTTTAACCTAAGGCTACATGGTTAGGCTCAACAGATATTCTCTCCTCAAGTGTGAAAAACTTAAAGTTACAATGCATATGTTTCCACATGTAATTATACTACTTTTGTTAAGATGTTAATATATTGAAGTAGTTTGACCTATGAAGTAGAAGAAATGTGGTTTTTGCATTTCTTATAGGAAATTAATAAAGCATATAACAATAAGGAATCCAATGGAAATTTAGAGACATTATGATTTACCAAAGTGAACATAGGTATCCAAAAGTTTCACTCAATATTTTTTCTAACATATCACTAATTCCTCCCACTTTGCATACAACCTAAAACCCATGGTATAGGTTACTTTTATTACTGACCACAAATGACTTGTAATTACACCACATTTACATCTGTCAGACTCCATCTTGTTCCAGGTAACCAGGGGAAGGGCTTTCAGGCCTCACTGACCAATAAAATCTAGATCTCTGAACAAGGCTATGAAGTGAAATACACTGATAGAAGAATAGTTAAAGCACCAACAATAAAAGCGCCTAATTGAAATTGTTTTTGAATTAAGGATTTTGTTGATTGTGATACATTTAGACATACAACCCCCATGTCTATACACACACGCACGCATTTTTAAAAACTTTAGTTTCCTGAGAATTTTGTATCTCCAGGAAATGAGTGTTTCATTCATAGTAGAAGACTTGACCACCATATAACATAACGACATAACCTCAAGGGGAATCATTATCCCAAGAGGGAAAGGGAAACACAAGGAAAAATGTTTCAACAGAAATAAGAAAACCCAGGTCTCACTCCATTAGCTTTATTAAAATAATAGATAAGCAGATGTTCATGAAAAGCTATGTATTTATGTATTTTCCCATAGAAACCATATTGAAATTGAGAGCTGTGTTCTTGACAAGAGATTTGGCATAAAAGTAAGCCTAGCTTAGGCCAACGATGTCATAAAAACAAACATAAAATTCTTCCATATATTTAATAGTAAAATTATGCTCAGAGTCCAATAAAATGAGCATAAATATCCTACACACATTGATTATATAAGAGGGCACTCTATGCTATAAAGTATACATGCTGCCCATAAATAATATTGTGCTATACTATAAATTAAAGCTACTTAAAATTAATATGCTAGCTTTAATAAGGATTAAACATTTAATTAATAATATTTTTTCTTGCCTTCTTAGAAATGTTATATATGAATGGCCTGGGTCTCTGAAACTGCTGCTTAGGGATGTCTGAAATGACTTTTTCTCTTTGAAAGACTCCCCCTCTTGACCCACAGGATCTAGTCTGTAAGAGATTCTGAGACTGCTCCGCTGAATACAGCATGAGAGAAGTTAGCTGAGAATAAGCATGAATACAAATCCACATGAACAGGATCCCGGGGGGTTGGCCCGCCATCTAAAATTCAAAATCAAACCTCAGAGGACTTAGACATGATCTCGGCTTGTATAAATTCCAAGGGGCAGAAGTGATAGAGGAGAAGACCTGAAAGAAGAATCTTCTAATACTGGGGCTTGGTCAAGGAGCTCAGCAGCTCATGATTCTAGCAGGACGAGACCCAGGCAGCAGTTGATAGGAAGAGAGGCAGAGAAAAGTGCTACGCAGGTTGTCAGAAAAGTACAGAATGAGTCAGAGATTACAACTGAAGTCCAGTTACAAGAGGTGACAAGTATCAGGAAAGAGTGCAGCCTGAGGGGCACACAGATGACTGGAGAATTCCAAGAGATCCAATGGCAATGGGTCTTACAAGAAGCAAGACAAACTTAAGACCATCACCCAGGATGGAGAAGGGACCCCTATACCATCACATTTCTCTTCCTTGGCTCTAGTCTGGATCTACCATAACCTGCATTTCAGCAGCCTGGAGCAAGCAGAGAGAGACCTGCACCTCCCCCAACACACAGGCACTCAAATGTCATTCAGTGACCTCTAGCCTGATGCTCATAAATCATGTTTTTGTTTCCAGAGTCTTGGTAGTAGCTAAACATTTTTTCCAAAAAATTACCTTGGTAATATACAATATATTTAAAGTAATATCTGTAGCTTTAGTTTAAGCTTTTGAAAAAAGCCAAACCTTGTGAATTTGGTCCTTTTATTTATTTCTTCCTTGTTAAATAATTTGCTCTTTTCCCTTGTCTCATTCTAATAAGAGCACTGAGGCTGCCCAAGAAAATACAAATAGGAAGCTGGGGGATATACGTGGAAAGGAGGAACACGATCTGTACTCCTCTGCCTTGATGCTATGCTATCCAGAGAAGTGTTTATGGTTTGATTATATTTGTATGCGTTTGAAAGTTTTCATTTCAATTTTTGGAATCGCATTTATTACTTTATTTGCAACACTTTAACATAAATACAGAGGGAATTATTATTATCCCCATTTTACAGATTAGAAAACTAACTTGGAGAAGCAGTAAGTGGTAAATGCAAATCCACACTTTAAAAACTCAAGGCAGGGATTTATCTGTGCTCAAATCCTTTCACATAGTAGATCCTCAGGAAGATTTACTAAATGAATTCATTAGTAGATGATTTTTTTCCACCAAAGTACTATGTTTTTGGGTGGAAGCAGGATAAGGAAGAAAAGTGAAGACACACAGGGAGGAGTGAGGCTAATGGTAACAACTAACATGAGTTACATGCTTGCTATATGTCAGTCGCTGAATAAGCAACTTAAACTCATGTATTCTTCAGAACTACTTGTGAAGGTAAGTAGAATTATGTTTCACACTGTACACATGAGGAAACTACAAGGTATGTTTCAGGGAAAAGACTCAAACCCAGGTAGGTTGATTCGCAAGCCATACTTTTAACCTCCCACCACTATACAGATATAGAAACAAACAAAGAAGTTAGAAGTCATAACAATGGCAAAGAGCAGAAGCAATAGTCAGGAGAAATCAGGCAAGGTGGAAGGTCTAATATCTACTGAGTGCCAGGCCTTTACACAGATTGTCCCCAGTCCTCAAATTAACCCTATTAAATTAATTAAAGAATGAGGCCATTAGACTGAGGTGGCTCTATTGCGCTGGAGGCCAAACTGAGAGAACCAAAATCCAACTCGGTAAATGCGTCAAGGTAATGAAATCGAAATGCTGAGGACAACCAGTCACAAACAGCCAGCTAGGCTTTAAGCTACAGCCAAGAAATCATTTCCTTTCTTTGCTTCTGCCTTTTCTTTACGGAAGTCTTTCCCCTGGTTCCTGTTGGCAAAATGTTCCAACCACTTCCAGTTTGGTATTGCCCGATTCAAATGACTCAAGCTGAAATAAACTCTTAAAATTTTTAACATGCCTCACTGTATCTTTTAACATCCCCAAAAGTTGATGTGAGTATCTTCTCTTCATAGATAAGGAAGGTGAAGTTCAAAGAAGCCAAATGACTTCCACAAAGTCATGCAGCTAACAACTGATAGACCTATAATTCAAATCAGGTCTGATCCCCAAGCACATTTTTTTTCTATTACACAATATTGCCAGAGACCAAATTTATACAGTCTAGATAACAGATATTTTCCATGTACAGGAGCAGTCTCTGTCTCTAAGAGATGTGGAACAGACAGCAGAAGAATTCTAGTACTCATGTGTCTTTGATCAAAGAACAGTCTTTCTCTAATTGGAAAGTTCATCCCCTATATCTAAGCATATAAATGACCGCCTCCAGAGAATATACAAGGAAGTATGAAAGAGAAAGTACACACCTGTCCAGGTCATCTGAATCAGCCCTGGTGATCAGTAAGTGAAAGTGTAATCAATTATATTTCCAGTTCTAGACACTAAAGTAGCATGACTCCTTTCTATAATATGCACATGATGCCACATATCTACGGTGATCTCTTTTCAGCTCTCTGGAATTGCCTTCAGTCTTATTCTAGAGGCATGGTTCCCAAACTTCAGCATGCAGCAGAATCAACTGGAGAGCTTCCTAAGCAGAAAATATGGGGCTCCACCCCCAGAGTTTCTGCTTGAGTCGGTCTAGATTGGGTCCTGAGAAGCTGCATTTGC
The DNA here is from genome assembly GCF_018350155.1 of Leopardus geoffroyi. Lineage (NCBI taxonomy): Eukaryota > Metazoa > Chordata > Mammalia > Carnivora > Felidae > Leopardus > Leopardus geoffroyi. The sequence goes on along the minus strand of NC_059333.1, from coordinate 50,159,566 downwards.
AACAACTTCCCAGGTAAGACTGATTCTAGTTGGAGACCATACTTTAAGGACTATTAGTTTCTAATTCATTTATCCTTAATCCAGACCATTGTTGGCCATAACTTGATACCAGGAATGAGCAATCTACTTAAAAAGCAAAGGGTTCAATTCCTTGACTCTAAGGACCCCAGGAAGCTTTCAGTACTGATTTGTAGAGCTTCTGCATTTCATACTGAGCTTCACATTTTCCCTGAACACAGAAAGCACATATATAGATGACAATTCAGATCAAAGTTAAAAAAAAAAATAATGCTTGTACCTTTGCAGCTTATGTATAGGTCCTCAAAACTCTATTTTGTCAGGGTGCCTGGGTGGTTCAGACGGTTTACCATCCTACTCTTGATCTCAGCTCAGGGTCATGAGTTCAAGCTCCATGCTGGGTGTGAAGCCTACTTAAAAACAAAAACAAAACAAAACAAACAAACGAAACTCTATTTTTTCCTGCAAGGTTTAGATTCCTTGGGTTAGCCCTGATAATCAATATAATCTGGAAAGTTTCACCTTAACAATATTTTTGGACTTGTTCATTTTTCTGTCAATAATCAGATAGAAATAAGGTTTTGCTCATGTTTTGCAGATGATTTTTTTAATAATTTTCATAGCTTCACTGTGAACATTAGACTTTTATAGTTATCAGAGCTCAGCTAGGGAAAGCTATGACTCTTTCATTTTGACAGTTCCTTTGGAACAATTATTTAATGTGAGTATTATTTAAATGTGAGAGTGGAATGAATATATCCTGGTGTGGTTTTTGAAATTTAGTCTCAACATCTTATCTTGTATCTACATTTAAGATAGCACATTATTCTTTACTTCTTGCCTTCCATTTAGAGTTAGCAAGGAGTTTAGATATTGGGGGAAGTAATTGAGGCTGAAGAGCACAAGATACACATTTATGTGCTATCCTTGGCTCTGTTATTCCCTTAATCCCATCTGAAGAAAGAAAAATGTTGATTTTAAGTTGAGGCAAAATATGACATCTTTTGAACAGTACAGTTGACAATTTAGGAAAAACCACCCAGTCTTTAAGGCATTATTTCAAAACCTCTGGGTATGTATAAAGTTAGTTTCACTGGGTGCCATTTGAGCAAAGATCCACTGTTGAGAAAAAAATTTAACTTAAAGAGTTAATAAGTTAATGGAGGAAAGCCACTGCAACCTTTTTCCTCAGATCTGTAGGAATTCAGGCTTTATATTTATAATGAATTTCTGTCCACCCATTCTCAGGAATACTTAACAGGCAATGGAAGAAATATGAAGTGTCGACAAAGCAATTATCACTGTTCTGAAGGGGAGATGGGGTGAGGTGAAAATGCATAGAGAATAGTTATTTGTTTACTTCAAAATATGGGTAGTGTTGAGCTGAAGGGGGTTATCCTGAGAATTTCTGTATGTTTTTCATATGCCATTTCTCTCAAGCATCGACAGGCAGTGGCGTTATACTCATTCTGGAAATTGCCTCTATGTTCAAATAGCATTCACTACATGCAGCTTTTCTCAGATCTAAAGGGCAAGGGGAAAACAGATTATTTGTAAAATAAAAACATAACACTGGCATGGATATTTTTTTTTCCTCAGGGTGAGAGGGAAAACGCCTGGATCTTGTTTTCAAACATTCCAGCCATCAACTCCAGCATGGACAAACATAATTTTCATTGTTGACATAATGAAGATGATGATGCTTTTCAACCATTTCCCAGAGCATAAACTCATTTTCAGTGTGAGCCCGGCTAACCATAATGGATGCTAGTGATGTGGGAAAAACAAATGCACAAATGAAAAACAATGAGTTAGATAGTTCATTCATTGCTGTCAATAGAAGCCAGAGTTCCCCCAAATCTGCTTAGTATCTGCCTTTGTATAATCTAAAGTGCATTGCAGACCATTTGCATATTGAGTAAAATGTTAAAATTAACAATTGAATAAAATGTTAGGCATAAGCAAGGCAGTTACATTCTCACTATCTCTCAGAAAGTTTTGGGCTTTTTTCTTCATGTGTCTGCTTATTAAATTAGGTACAAAGATTTTTTTTTTCAGTACCTGAAACTAAATAAAGTTGAGAATTGATGCAATTATCTCAATAATATACTCACTTTCCTTAACTTTTAAATTATTAGACAACCAAAATTACTTTTGGTTTAAATGATGTGGATAGTTGCTTTAAAAAGAAAACATGATAGTCTCATAAGAAGACTCGTAACAAAACCAATTATTTTTTCTTACTGGCCTTAGTTAACATTTCTATCAATTTCCTTCCTGTCTTTTTTCTGTGTGAGCTCATATTATAGATATGGTCCTGTACTCTGTTTTTGGTTTTTTTTTTTTTTCATATTATAGCATTTTCTTATTTGGTAAAGGTTTTTTATAACTAATTTTCAGTGTCTACATATCCTTATATCACAGAAAAGTACCACAATACACCTAAGATTTCTGCATGTGGGATCACTTAAGTAACATATAATACTTTTTTATTAAAAATAACAGTGATAGGGGCGCCTGGGTGGCGCAGTCGGTTAAGCGTCCGACTTCAGCCAGGTCACGATCTCGCGGTCCGTGAGTTCGAGCCCCGCGTCAGGCTCTGGGCTGATGGCTCAGAGCCTGGAGCCTGTTTCCGATTCTGTGTCTCCCTCTCTCTCTGACCCTCCCCTGTTCATGCTCTGTCTCTCTCTGTCCCAAAAATAAATAAACGTTGAAAAAAAAAAATTAAAAAAAAAAAAAATAACAGTGATAAATATCCCTGTACATAAATCAATGTAGTTAATATTTTAGGACTGTGAGTAAATAATGACATTATTTGAGTAACATAGGTTTAAGTCAGATCCTCTGATAACTCTGGGCACGTGGAGACCCACGATACATTTCCCAGGCACCCTTGCTAGTACTGTGACTATGTGACTGAGTTCTGGCTGGTGGAATAAGAAAGTGTCCTGTGGCAGCTTCCAGGAGACTTCTTTACACTAATGATGCTATATGCCCTTTGCTTCTATTTTTGGCCGTTTCTCCATTTTGGATCATGGGATAAGGTCTACAGTCAAGAATGGTGGAGAGTGAAATGAGAGAAATTCTCATTACATATCCATTGACAAACTGGAAAAAAGCATTACAGTTTTGACAAATCTTTTGATGAGAGATAGTGAATAACCTTTGTTCCCTATTATTCTATTTTGAGAGTGAGGGTGATGCCCCCCCAAAATATCATGATTTATCCCTATAGAATTTAAAGGAGATTCCTGGGTTCTCTTTCTCTCCCGGTGCCCAGAGAGAGCACTCTGCATTATTCTCTGCCATCTCATTTTGGCAACAGCAAAATATATGTTAGCAAAACAATATGTTTTTAAAGAGCAGATCATTTCCAATTCCCAAGTGGTAAATAATTTCTAAAAAGTACTATATTCTCTCTCGAGTTATTTTTCATTTTAGTCAATAGTTCACTACTCTAAAAAAAAAGTTACAAACTACATACAAGAGGAGAAATAGCTTAAGGACCTGTATAACTTTGAGGCAAAGTTGCATGAAATTGTCAAGCCACAACTCTCCCAGGATCTTCCAGTGTTAGTTGATTAGCCAAACCAGCAGGACTATTCAGTAATGGATTCTGCTTTGGGCAATGCTAATAGAGCTATACCCTTGACGGAAACTAACCTCAAAATTTGGGCCACATTGACTTTCACTAAACATATAATGATGACGCTTCACTTTTCAACGTAAAAAGGGAAACAGAAAATTGAGGTAATTATGTTGGCAATTTAAATAAAACAGAAAATATCCAGATACTTGAGCAAAGGGAATTGGAGCTTTGAACTACGTAGATAATCTGAGCTCTCAATTTCATTTTTTCAAGAACACAAAGAAAATAAAGTTTCCTGACCAGAGATTTCCAAATCTCAAGTCTAGAAGGCCCCAAACCAATTCACTCCCTGCCATCTCAGCAGAAACTGGCATTAACCAAGGCTATTTTTTTTTTTTTTTTGAGTTCTCCTGTGTTAATTCAAATTTGTAGAGACTGATGCTGTTTACCAACAAGCAATCAGGCAAGATAGTCTCACAAACACAAAAATGTAATATGTTGATCCAGTTTCCACTTCCTCTGAGCCTCTGGAGGAAATGGACCACCATCATGAGAAATGTGGGTAACATCTACCAAACATTCTCCTTTGGTCTCCTATTAGTGAATTCCTTCCCACTAAGAAGGTGCCTCTCCTCCCAGCATCCAGCACTTCCTTTGTTGCATTTGCCCCCAATATCTCTGCTTTGCAGTTTTATGTTCTTCAGGGCTTCTGGCCTATTGTCACTGCTGATGTCGTCACTCACTCTGCACCAGGGCCAGCCCTGCGGGATGTGGTTCCATCAGTGCTTTGATGCCAAGCCTCCCCTACCATTTCTCCTGATGTATATGATAATTTGGCATGCGGAGTTCATCACTGCCCACCTACTCATGGCCCCATCTTTTCTCTATTTGATACATATTGTTAGTTAATATAAAAGAGGACCTCTCTGCTCATAAGTTTCTACCTCTAGACATTAAGTGTTTCAAAATCATTTCAGTCGTAGATTGCCAAATTGTTGTAACATTTTTGTTTATTCATTCCCTTACTGTTATTAGATTGGTTAGGACTTCTGGTTTTCAGCAGCGTGAGACATACTGATGGTGTGTTTACAAGTTTACCATCTGTGATGTTCATTTTGTGTCAACTTGACTGGGTCACAGGTTGCCAGACATTAGGTCAAACATTATTCTGGGTGTGTCTATGATGTGTTTCTGGATGACACTAACGTTTGAATAAATGAGCAAAGCAGATTGCCCTCCCTGATGCGGGTGATTCGCATGTAGTCATTTGAAAGTCTGGCTAGAACAAAAAACCTGAAAAGACCTCCTGTGACCAGGAGAGGATTCCTTCCAACCTAACGGCTTTCAACCTGGGACACTGGTTCATTCCTGGCTTTGGAATTAAACTGAAATAATAGCTCTTCTTGGGTCTTAAGCTTGCTAGGTTTCAGACTGGAAATACACCCTCAGCTCCTCATTCTCAAGCCCCTGGACCCAGGCTGGAACTACACCTCCAGCTCCACTGGGCCGTGCTGCCTGCAAATCTTGAGACTTGTCAGCCTCCCGAATTGTGCACACTACTTCCTTAAAATAAACCTCTTCATATACAGTACATATAGCCCATTAGTTCCTTTTCTCTGGAAAGCCCTAATACCATAGGTAACCCTGATATTTGTTTTGTTTGCTACCCAACTACATTCTTTTCTAAATTACATATTTGGATTGTTTTATATTAAATGTCTCTCACTTGTAAATAATTGATGAACCTCATCTCAAAAGCAATTGATCTGTGATCAGCTTGCTTTTTTCCTTATAAATATGGAATGAAAGCCAATGTGTGCTAGCCTAACAGCCCCCACAGTCATAATAGAAGGCTCTCCACCATGTCATAATTCTCTCCTGCCAAGTTCTCTAGAAATCCCTGAAACTATGCCTCATATATGTTCACAAACAATTGTCTCCCATGGACTTCTCCTGCTCTTTTCTCACTTCTAGAAGTTTACTATCTTATATTTTCCACAGCTGACAATGTCCCTTCATGAACCACCATTTCTGCGATGCTGCCAAAGTTAAGTGCCAGCACTCAAGACCCCAGAGTAGCACTCACTTCTGTAAGATTAGATTCTGAGTCAGGAAAAGCTCTTTTCAACTCTGTGTCACTTTCCCAAACAAGGGACGACAGCCAGGCCCTGATGGAGCTGTCATGACAGCCTGTGAAACTCTGGGAAGATGAATCCTTGTCCTTCCAGTCCTTACTCTCCCCTCAAAGTTTTAAAAATTATAGGCTCAGTTTTAGTCAGTGTTCACATGCAAGGTAAAGAACACTTTTTTACTGTCAGCTGATCTCTGGGATATGTCTCCTGAGATGGAGACAGAGCCGTAACCAGGGAGCTCAATATGGAGAGAGCAAGCTTCATCTAGCTTCGGAGATCAATGCCCTTCCCTGTTGCGTTAGGTGGCTTAAGTTCAATATTTCTTAATGTTTTTGAAAGCAGGAAGAGAATGTTGAGGGTAGGAAAGAGATATATCTTTAAAAAAAACCAGGTGACTATTTTAAAGATATTCATTTACAATCATTTTATTAAACAATCACCTTTTACATGTCATCAGACCTTACCCCTGAAGTGCAAAAAAACAGTTTGAGGTATTAAAACTGAAGGAACATTTGCACATATTTCGTAAGGTTTTCACACTATAGTAACCAAAATATTCAGTGTAACTAAATACTACACATAACAGCAGGTTGAGAAGAACAAAGCTGTATAAAACAAACCCAGTTCATCTCATTATAGCTCTGAGCCTCCCATTTATGATGAAAGGATGGCAAAAAAAAGTAACGTGTGATGTAAGTTGCTTGCAAAATGATGTGTCCATTATTCAGTTTTTAAAAGTGGTGTATGGAATGTAAAAGCGCAACACCTGAAACAGCAGCCATCCCTAAAGGACAAAAATCAAACTGACAAACTGGTTTCAATGATAGTATTCTGTGCACAGGATTTAATACTTAGATTAATGGCAATTCACTTACAGTATCTGAAATAGATTTACTAGACTATTTTAGCACTATTCATGTACACATATAAGGTCACATAAGTAGCATGCATGGTCCATACATTTTTTTTCTGTAGGAGTTTTCCCTTTAAAGTAGAAAATAAATTTTTACACAGATCAAAGTTCAGAATGGTCACTTCAGAGTGATCTTGAAGAAACAAAGGGAAGAGGAGATTGCTTTTTTAAGTGTTAGACCTTTTCATATTGATTAAATTATCTGAAGACTTTCCAGATCCCATTTCACTTTGTGTCTATACCTTGAAAGAGAAAGTTGAGGCAATCCGATAACTAATTATTATAATATAAACACTTCTGGTCTGTTGAGGCAACTGGAGACAAGATGTATTTTGATTTGATGATTGATTTAATTACTAATTTTAGAGCATAGGTACTTCATTTGAAACAAATTTAAAATTGTATAGTGATTTGCATATAATATAGTAAATTAAGTCGCGAATAATGGGTCACAAATGTTGAACAGAAATTAGTCTCTACAGCAGTTGTTATGGTTAACATAGCACTTGTAGTAGCCACACATGCTAGGTTTTTAAATTATTATTTTTTTAATGTTTATTTATTTTTGAGAGAGAGACAGAACACAAGCGGGGGAGGGGCAGAGAGAGAGGGAGACACAGAATCTGAAGCAGTCCCCAGGCTCTGAGTTGTCCGCACAGAGCCCAACGTGGGGCTCGAACTCACAGACTGAGAGATCATGACCTGAGCCGAAGTTGGACGCTCACCTGACTGAGCCACCCAGGCGCCCCCACACATGCGAGGTTTTGATGCCCGTCACTGAATTGTTCTATTCAGTTGTGTGAATAGACTGAACAAAGAGAAGGATGATTTTTGGCTAAGAACAGAGGCTGCTTAATACGTGGCTTTTAAACATTTTTTTGAAAAACTGACAAAGGATCACAACTTCTTGCAGTTTACTATTACAGGAAAATACTGTTTATTCCATGGCCATCATGACACTTTCAAGAAGACACCTAAAAAGTAGGGCTCTTCCAGATTATTTGCTTTGCTAGCATCAGAAATTTGTGGGAAAGGGACATTTTTTTCATAGAGACTCAACAATGTTCTGCAAAACACACTTACCCTGTTTACCTTTGTCGTAGGGACAAAAGGAAACTAGGTTGCTAAAAACCCCATAGGAACATTATGCTTATGTGTGGGGACAATGTCCACTCCCACAACTATGGTTTGTTTTTCCATGCAATGGCTCTTGAATGAAGAATGATCTCTGCAGCTGCCTCACTGCTGGAAGCACAGCTGCAAATGCAGCTGACTTGTTTACCTGCGAGGAAAGTGAACTTGTGCTGACGTTCTCAGTGAACCAGGAGAAAACAGCACAGCCACTCCCATGTAAATGAATAATGACCTAGGGTCACTTGGTTTCCTTTAGAGGTTAACAACTATTTTTACATTCTGCTACACAGGTAGGTGCTCCAGGTTAAGACACATTTCCTGAGTTTGTTTGTTTGTTTGTTTGTTTGTTTTTTAAATGAATGTCATCAGACATGGAAATCGGCCAAAAACTCAGGTCACAGAAAGAGTAATTAAATCTCAGGTGTCCAAATCGACCAGTCCAATTAAAACATATCCCCAAGCTGGAATTATCTGGAATAAAAAAAAAAAAAAAACAAATAAAAAAGTAACTTTCAATTTAGGACCACATAAACAATCTAAATGCCAGCACACACTGGATATAAATGCTTAGGGGGAAAAATGCAACAAATGTATATTTTTTCTATGCCCACCTTTTATCTCTATAACAACCAATTATCAAAAGAAAATTGAAATAAAATGAAATATGACTGATCTTGTAAGATCTGAGTCCTGAATATGGTTGGCTTGTTGTCATTCTACCCACTGGTGCCATACAAATAGGGCTGACCACATACTTACGCGACGAGAACAATCCCACCCAAATTCTTTCACTATCATCATGCTGACGAACTACACTGTGAAATCTATCACACCTACAAATATCAAATGCTGGCTGGCATTCAATTTGGATGAAAACACTGACTGCAGTAACACAGGGTATAGTCAGTGAGTCCTCCTGAGAGAAGGGACCTGTTAAAGTCAGTCAAAGACTGGGTTTCTTATGCCATTCAACACCAAACTGGTGGGTGCCTTCCTGTATAGAAGGGCCAGTGAGCACAGGAGAAGGGAAAAGCTCATCACTCCCAGGATGACCATTCCTGATATCAGTGCACTGGTGATGGCATTCAGCTGGAAGGGAGGTTCCCTTGGAGAACCTGCAAGCACAACACAAACAATGGGAAGGTCCACTGTCAGACTTATCTCACTTCATCCCAATTTATACCTGCAAAACATCTGTCATTATGATCTGGCAAAGTAACAGCATGACAATTATTCATGCTACAATCTATTTGACTATAAGTCAATCCAATAACCAAAGGATTACGTGGGTTAGAAGTCAGGTATCCTCTGAGCAGTCAAAAACAAAATCATCTATAAAATGCTATAAAAATTGACCAACAGGTCACATATGAGTCCAGAAATCCTCAGTGAACTATTATTTCAAATATAAAAACTTGTAAAACCAGAACTCATTATATTTCATCGTTTAGAGTTGTGCAACTGATCATCAAAAAATACTTAAAATTTTTTAAAATCATACTTTTATTTTCAGTATATGTTTGTTATCTTACCAAGCTGTGAATTGTTGGTTGGAGTCTCATCTGGAGGAGAAAAGAAAAAGGAAAGCAATATTGTATCTTTAAATATTTACCTAGGTTTATTATAATTATGTGATTACTTTTTACCTACATGTGCCCTTCCCTTCACCCACAAGCCTCATGGGTAAGGCAATAACGAGAATCTTCCGAAACAATTCTGTTTTCACATTTTCTGTTTCACGTGTCCAAGATTTTATTATCTATCCATTCCCCAGGCCCACACCATGCCACTGCCCCGGGCATACAAGGAGAATCACAAAATATACTGTACTATATTTTTTCTTGCCAACTTTGCTTCATCATTATCTCTTTAGTCAGGTTAGTGGGGGCAGTAATTGTTAACAGCTATTACAATTTTTATAGCCCTATAACCTGCCATTTGTTATTCTGTTTTAGAGAAGTATTCATTATTTAGTGCCACTTTATTTTAAGCATTGCCAATTTGCCCATCATAATCTGCAAAAACATCATTTTAAGTTCCAAGAAGATAAATTCACACTTGATAACTAAATGAAAGGAAAACATGACTCCTAACCTTGAGTTGTAGGGGTTTTTTTTGTATCTGTTATGTAAAAGATCAAAGCTGTTGAATTTTTACTCATCTCTGGCAAACATAATAATAGATGGAATGAATGCATTCACCTGGCTTCCCAACTTGTGTTACCCATTTTGTAATCATATAGCCATTAACCCCTGATCCTGTACAATGTAGGGATTTCCTTTCTGTCCTTAAACATTTGGGTGCGTATGTGTCTGTGAGTGTCCGTTATTTGAACCATAAAATGTGTGCCGTTGCCGGTTTGATTTTGGAGGATAAATATTATTACAATGAACATGTGTGTAATTCCAGAAAGTTTACAAAGTGCTGTTTCATATGTCATCACATTTTGTCCTCATAACAGCCATATGGTTTAGATATTATTGCTGCCCCCATTTTACAGAAGAAGAAACTTCCATCTGTCACAGTCTCTGTGATAAGGTAAGCATATGTTTAAATAAAATTTCAATTTCAGAATCCTTTTCCTAAAATCATATAAACTAGCCAAGTATGGAGAATATTTTTAGTTATAAAGATGAATAACTCAGGCCATATGAAACCCCAAGATTAGTATTTGAAACAATTGATTGGAAGAACCTGGTGTGATATTTATAAGCTATCTGATGCCATTTCTTTTAAGACATATGAGTCTTGGCATAAATGATGACAAAAGGGGGGGGGGCAGCATAAATTTTCATAATAGGGACACCCTTAGGAAAACCCTAATCTACAACCCACACTACTTTATAAAGACATTGTTTCTCATGGAAATGGATAAAATGAATGAACTGTGAACAATTCTTCCAAAATATATGCATGCTCCCTTTCCAAGACAAGCTGCCTCACTGAAACATGGAAGAGAATATATAATGATCTAAAATTCCTTTTTCAAAGATATTCATTGTTTATAAATCACACTTACTTGCTTTTAATTTTTTTTAAAGAATAGAGAGCTCCATCCTCCTATGTGTCCCAAGTTAGGTGACCAAGTTAGGTGATCCTAGGACTGGATGCCCCTACTATTTTATGCATCCTGAAGTTAATAGAAGAAGTCAGGATATCCTCCTTCTCTCCCACATTACCACCAACACTTCCGGAAGAACAATAAATATCCCAGGTGCCACTCATGAGGACTGGGCTGTGGACAAAATCTTCACCTGAGACAAAATGTCAAATGAGTCCTACCAGCTACAGGTTCCAAGATGCTGAAAAACCAAAAGCATCCTACCTCTAGCAGATGACTAAAATCAAAGCATGTAATATTTGAATATTATTTGGAATTGTATTCAATAGTGGATAAAGGTATCTGGTTGCTGTTTCCACTATCCATCAATTTCCCGTCTACTGAAGTTTGATCTAGCTCCAAAAGGGAGGTAGACATTTTCCAGGAGATTTTTTTTCAACACACACTCTGTTTTTTTTTTCTCTCACACCCATTTGGTCTTACCATATACATATATGCTAAAAGAAACATCCTGGAATTAAAACAGATTGGAGTACTAAACTTGGTGGACTCTTCAAAAAACATACAGTTAGCTGAGGACCCACAGGAAGAAAGTGAGGGCAGCAATACCACAGCTGTTTGAAAGCCAGAAGTGGAAGATAAATTGTTTTTCTCTGCTTTTCTCTCATATAAGTAGTAGAAATAAATGGAAAAAGTGAATATCAGTGTAAGATATATACAGAATAAATATTTTTCCTTTCTTAGCACAAGCAAACTATTTTTTTAATCTTCAACTACCTTTGTGGTAAAATGGACCACATATTTCAAATTTAGAACCTCCAAATTTTGTACCTTCCATTGTGTTATGTTTGTTAATAGTCTATCTCTACCTTTGAATGCTAAGATACCTGAGAGCAAAGACTGTGGCCTCTTCTCTGGGGGTATTCCCAGTTCCTAGCAGAGTGCCTGTCCCATGTGGAGGCTTGAATGAATTATTAACTCCCCATAAAACTCAATGACACAAGTTGAATAGCTTGGCTTGGACTTCCCCATCAGAATTTATGTAATAAAACAATTAGGCACTACTGTGTTCCAGTGCTTGCACTTGTGAATTTCCAGAATTGTTCCCCATGATAAGCATTTCCCTACCGAATAATTTTAGCACATGGGGATGTAAAATAAGGACACTTCGGGAATTTTGAAGATTTTAAACTTTGAAAAGATGTGAATATTTTCCTAAATCAACCAACAAAAGGATTAACAATGTTAAGTAAGTATAAGCAGAATGTCTGATTCATTAAAACAAAAGTATTGTGCTTTAACAACTTATTAAACCTGACATAAGTCAGTTCTCTAGGGGAAAGGAGTGGTTCAATGAGTAAACAAAGCAAAAATCCCCAAGTACCAGAGAGCTTTGAAGAGAGCAAATCAAGCCTGAAATTGGACTTGTCTATATAAAACCCGCCACAGGATCTAGAGAGATAAATTCTAGCTGACCTAAGTTAAAAATGAGGTGAAACTGAGAAAAGAAGGTAGCCCTGGTCATTAAGCTAGACATGAAGTTCACATAGGATTTTCCTGTGGATGAATATGGCTTGATTTCTGAGTTCTGTGTTTATATAGAATTTAAAATAATATTTTTTGCGCGGATACCATAAGTATCATAATGTGAACACGGTCATATATGGCCCTCTAGACAGTGAGGCCACCATGATTGCCCTCAAATGAGCACCGTCCTACGGCCATTTATCAAAATTATAAAAAATAAATCCACAGAGAGTGACAGAGGAATGAAGGGCATCTGGCAGGTTTGAACATGATCCTTTGGGGGCTTTGCCAATGAAGAGACCAGGGTGACTAAGACAAAACTATTCTGTGAGAAAATAAACATTATCCTTAAGGTGGAAATAGGTTGGAATTGGAAGAGAAGAAATCCAGACACGATATCAGAGACATTGTGATCAAGGCATTAACTCTTTGAGGTTTTATCATAGATAGTTCGGGCAACTGAATATGGTTTAGGTGAAACCTACCAAACCTGTCTAGCTGTTAGCTATGGTAGAATTAGAAACTTCTACTCGGTAATCTTTACTGGGACTTGGGAGCCTTAGAAACATTCGTCTTTATAAGAACATATCTTACACTAACAAATTATTTAAACTTTGTAATATTTAAATTTGTTTTGGCCCAGGTAAGAAGGAAGCAAGGAGGCTAATAAAGAGGAAAAGCCATTTACTCAACATGGGCAGAGAAATGTCGCTTTCAAGATTTTTTTTTCTTCTACAAAACTAACACTAGATATGTTCCATAGAAATAAAAACATTTCTTATTGTGCCTTCCCAAAAGCATTCCTCATTATTGGCAACAAGAGTTGAGTTTCCATGTAGTGTAATTCTATGAACTATTTCTGAAAGCTAGATAAGAATTGGGCCTTTCATAAACCACAAACCAGTCATTTTCAAACCATTGAAAACACATACCAAACCTCAGGGAGTGCAGACCAAGTTTGAAATTTCATATTTAATAAATTTCTGTATTATTTTAAAAAACCTATTAGCTTGCTTTTAAATAATGCTCTGCACAAACCAGAGGAGTAAATAATTCAAGAAATTGTCTAAACTTTTTAGGCCAAAACCTTATTTTCCTTAATTACCTATTTCACACAAAACTTTCTTTTCACTGTGGAACAGGATGCATGGGAGAAAAAGTAAAAATAATCTAACTGAAATACAGTAATAGCCTTATGGCTTATATAAAATTGATAAACAATGATCAGAATATAATCCAAACCAGAATTCTGCTTTTTTTAAAGACAAATTTAGAGCTATAGAGTTAGAAATTTAAAGGCAACTTCTTCAAACCCCTCATTTTAAAGATGAAAAAACACTTGCCCCAAGAAATGGCATACAATCCCACATCACATAGCTTGTTTAGACAAAAGCTGGAGCTAGAACCAGTTTTTCTGACTTAAGTTTGTGTTGTTTACACTGCATGTCTGTTTTATCCAATTGATTCCAAATGTCCCTGGGTTCACGCTGACTTAAAGCAGTATTCCTCTGGAGAGTGTGTACACAAATACTTGTATACGTGAGAATATATGTGTATAAACAGTTGTGGCTATTAGATTCATGACCATGGCAGAGTGCACTAGAAGGGATGTGTAATATTCAGGATCTGGGAAGACACAAATGCTACTAAAATTGGGCATTTTAAGAAAAGATTAATGGGACTATTTATACAGATGTAGGGAATTCACAAGAGAAAGTCAAGAAGTTCCCTGGCCTATGGGTTAAAGGGAGGGTTTCTAGTTCTGTAGGAAAGTTGGCTGGGAGGAGTTATGCCGACACTTGCATCCGCTGATAGCACTACCAGCTGGCCAAGCCCAACCAAAGACTGGATGGCAAAACAGCAGATGAGTGCAATTCACGCAGGCCAGTCTTCAGGGGTAGGGAGAATGAAAAATGTCCAGCATCGTATACTTGTATACTTGTGTGTGTGTGTGTGTGTGTGTGTGTGTGTGTGTGTGTGTGTGGTGCATGCGCATGTGTAAAAAGGCCAATATTGTAAAGCCAATATTGCCCTTTGTGTGAAAGTTGAGTAAACAGGAAACTACTGTGAAATTGAAGTTGCTTAGCAGTTTATCTTATTTCACAGTTAATTAGTGCTGTTTAGAAACCAGTCTGAGTTCTCCTTAGAAGCCAAGTAATAAGCCATTTTGGAACAGTCTATTATTATACACAAAAGGAGGAGCATTCTTACCACTCCGAGTAATGATGGGACCAGCAGAGAGGACTGCATTTCCAGACGTGCTCTGGGGGCTCCAAGTGGTCCTCCTCCCTGCATCCCTCCTTTCTCTGTGGCCGCAAATCTGAGGTGTTAATGAAAACAAATGAAATTCCACACCGGCACAAAATTGGTTCTTTATGGCCATTTGGAAAGCAGATTCTTTTGGAAGAGATACCACATGTTTAATTTTATTCATTTACTTCTGTGCATTTATTTAATTACTTTGCATATAACTGCTACAGTGTTTCTTTTTCTGGCTTGGGCCACATGTCTTATTTCCTCCCGTTATAATTGTGCTTTGCCTCATTAATTTACATAGCTCAATGGTTCTCCTGAAAAAGAGCTGTGTTTATCAAAGTTTTGTACTTTTATATCTCTCAAGCCTTTAATAAATCTTTCCCTGAATTGTTGGTCAGCATAGAGACAAGATAATGTGGATTCTCCATTTAACCCCATCTGATATTGCTAGTTAGGATGAAAGCAATCAATTGTGAAGAAATGCCTGAATTTGAGCATAAATAAAAACATATTAAAGCTATTTCAAATAAAAAATGTGCTTGCATTTTTTCAGGTTAATATTGATGTGACCTCAGGGGGCCTGCCAGAAATAGATTTTTTTTTTATTCACTAGTAAATGGATCTGTATTTTAATGATGGCTGTATGCAATTAAGATCCTCACCTTTTAGAACTTCTTACTTGTAATCCAAGGGATTTCTGGCCATCAGGGCCAAATCTACCTTTCCAGTGCTAGCCCTGTGCACCTTCCCAGGTTTTCCAATCATCCTCTATTCTGCTCCATGACTTTACTGAAGGCCTGGTAGTTCCCTGATTACTCTGTCTTATATGTCTGTGACTTTGGTCAATCTTTGGCATGGAGGGTCTCTCACTCTTGATTTTGCCCCTTTGTGATTCATCCATCTTCAAATCACACTTTGGGTTTTATATCTTCCATCAGACTTCCCAATCTGTCCTGTTCTATCTCTCTCACAAAGGCAAATACTGTCTCCTAGTACAACCTATATGTACAATCTGCCTTTGCACCATAACATTTTTGTCTTATTTTCTTCCATTTCTGTCTCCTGGTCCTCAAAGATAAGCTAAATGAGTTCAGAAAATCATGCACACATGGCTGTATTCCCAGTATTATGTGTGGCACAAAGTAGGCATTCAATAGATCTTTACTGGATGAATAAATAAATAAATCCTACTTCAAACTGACCCAAAATAGGCGTTCAGTAGATCTTTACTGGATGAATAAGTAAATAAATCCTACTTCAAACTGTTTGACCCAATGCATATCCGCTTTCCATATAGAAATTAGTTCCTAACATTTGATAACCCTTCAGCTTAGATCAATTTGACAATTTAGAATAAAGTTGCTAAAAACATACTGGCATAAGGAAGGGGCAGTCATCAGCTCTGCAGAGCTTGGTAACACAGTGCAGGAAGACGGTGGACATTTTCTGATTCTTGTGTTTCACAAATCGGAACACTTCAAAGGAAAACCGGCCTTGCTGGCTTCTGCCATTTTCAATGACAGTGGTCTGAGGATCTTTGTCGCAGCTATATTTTAGGGAATGTGAAAACAGGATATTACTGGAAATTACCAGCCCGCTGAAAATTATAAATTAATTTCTGCAGTATTAAGAGCTAACAAAATCATGCCATGTAACAGATATTTAATAAGAGCATAAGCTCACTCAACAAATATGCCAAGAGTGACCTAGATCAGAAAATTTAAACAGATCAATTTCTGATTATAATAGTACCATCAAATTTTAGAGGGATTATACTTTCATAAGTTTCAAAAATCCAATCAGAATAAAAGGTATATAGTGAAAAGTCTCCCTCCCATGATTGCCCTTGTCCACACCATTCCACACACATATTCGAATCTGCCAGAGGTGATCTCACTTGTTACTGCATCCTCCCAGAGTATATACATTTAAAGCTAAAGTAATGAATTCTTATTGTTTCCTCCTTCTTAAAAAAAACAGCAGCACACTATCCACATTGTTTTGTACCTTCCCTTTTTAAAAATTTAGCACAGTATTTTAGACATTATGAATGTATAAAATGTAAATGCACATTTATAAATATGAATATTTAGCAAGCTACCTCATTCTTTTTGCACACTGTGTAGTATTCCATCACACACATGTACCAGCATTTATTTAATCAGGTACCTATTTAAGTACCTTTGCATTGTTTTGAATCTTTTGCTTTTTACAAAGTAATAATGCATAGCCTTATAATACAGTATTTTGTTTTTTGGGTTTTTTTAAAAATGAAATTTGTTGTCAAATTGCTTTCCATACAACACCCAGAGCTCATCCCAACAGGTGCCCTCCTCAATGCCCATCACCCACCCTCCCCTCCCTCCCACCCCCCATCAACCCTCAGTTTGTTCTCAGTTTTCAAGAGTCTCTTATGGTTTGGCTCCCTCCCTCTATAACTTATTTTTTTCCCTTCCCCTCCCCCATGGTCTTCTGTTAAGTTTCTCAGGATCCAAATAAGAGTGAAATATAATAAAGTATTTTGAACATAAGCAGGTTATCTGTACAATGTATCTATAGAGCCATTTAATAGATGCTGCCACATTACCCTCTATAAATATTGTTGTATTTTGTACTTCCCAAGTAATATATAAAGAAACTCCTTATTTCTCCAGAACTATATCAACAAAGTATATGTAAAAATTTCTGGATTATTTGCTCTTGGGTAAGAAAAAGACACTATCACCATATAATTTTCATTTGCATTTTTGCCAGTGGAAATGACTATGCACATCCTTTCATACATATTAGAGCCAACTACATTTCTTTTTTTTTTTTTTTTAATTTTTTTTTTTCAACGTTTATTTATTTTTGGGACAGAGAGAGACAGAGCATGAACGGGGGAGGGGCAGAGAGAGAGGGAGACACAGAATCGGAAACAGGCTCCAGGCTCTGAGCCATCAGCCCAGAGCCCGACGCGGGGCTCGAACTCACAGACCGCGAGATCGTGACCTGGCTGAAGTCGGATGCTTAACCGACTGCACCACCCAGGCGCCCCCCAACTACATTTCTTTATCTGAAAATTGTTTATGTCCTTTGCCCAAATTTCTATTTTGTTGTTGGTCTTTTCTTCCTGATTCTTCTAAGTTCTTTATGTGCGAGGAAGACTAGCTCCCTGCTTGTTATCTAAGTTGCAATTGTTTTACTTTATTGCTTAGCCCGTGTGTGTGTGTGTGTGTGTGTGTGTGTGTGTGTGTGTTTTCATACACACACAGAAGCTTTGTTTTTATGTTAAATTTTCAATATTTTATTGTATGGCTTTTAGTAAGGCATATCTTACCTTATTGTGCTCACTTTATTGTGCTTGCAGAGACCGTGGTTCTTACGAGTTAAAGGTTGGTGCCAACCCCGCACCAAGCAGGTCTGTCGGTGCCATTTTTGCAACAGCATTTGCTCACTTTATGTCTCCATGTCACATTTTGGTAATTCTCACACTATTTCAAACTTTTTCATTGTTATTATATTTGTTATGCTGATCTGTGATGTTACTATTGTAATTGTTTTGGGGCCCCCCCAAACTGTATCCCTATAAGACAGTGAACTTAACTGGTAAGTGTGTGCTCTGACTGTTCACCCACTGGTTGTTCCCCAACCTCCCCCTTCTCCCTGTCTCTCTCCTTCTCCTCAGGCCTCCGTATTCCCTGAGACACAATAATGTTGAAATTAGGCCACTTAATAACCCTACAATGACCTCTAATTATTCAAGTGAAAAGAAGAGTCACACATCTCTCATTTTAAATCAAAAGCCAGAAATTATTTAGCTTAATGAGGAAGTCATGTTGAAAGCCTAGACAGACTGAAAGCTAGGCCTCTGTGACAAACAGCCAAGTTGTGAAAGCAAAGGAAAAGTTCTTGAAGGAAATTAAAAGTGCTAACCCAGTGAACACATGAATAATAGGAAAGTGAAGCAGTCTTATTGCTGATATGAAGAAAGTTTTAGTGGTCTGGAGAGAAGATCTAACCAGCCACAACATTCCTTTAAGCCAAAAGCTCATCCAGAACAAGGCCCCCCTCTACAATTCTGTGAAGGCTTAAAGAGGTAAAGAAGATGAAGAAGAAAAGTTTGAAATTCGCAGAGGTTGGTTCATGAGGTTTAAAGAAAGAAGCTGACTCCAAAACATAAAAGATAAATTAGCAACTGCTGACACAGAAACTGCAGCAAGTTATCCAGAAGTTAACACAACATCCATGCCGCAGCCCATGAATCAAGGAATAATTTTGACTTTCAAGTTTCATTATTTAAGAAATACATTTTGCAAGGCTAGAGGTGCCATAGATAGTAATTCCTCTGATGGATCTGGTCAAAGTAAATTGAAATCCTGGAAAGGGTTCACCATTCTAGATGCCAATAAGAAGAGGTCAAAATAGAAACATGACAGAATTTGGAAGAAATTGATTCCAACCCTCATGGATGACTTTGAGGGGTTCAAGACATCCACAGAGGAAGTGACTACAGATGTTGTGGAAATAGCAAGAGAACTAGAATTAGAAGTGGAGCCTCAAGATGTGACTGAATTGCCGCAAGCTCATGATAAAACCCGAATGGATGGGGAGTTGCTTATTATGGATGAGGAAAGAAAGTGGTTTCTTGAGGTGGATACTACTCCTGCTGAAGATGCTGTGAAGATTATTGAAATGACAACAAGGGTTTTCCATAAAGTCAGTTGATAAAACAGCAGCAGGGAATTTCCACTGTGGGTAAAATGCAGACAAAATCAAACAGTATGGCATGCTACAGAGAAATCATTTATGAAAGGAACATTCAATCACCGTGGCAAATTTCATTGTTGTCTTATTTTAAGAAATTGCCGCAGCCATCCCAGCCTTCGGCAACCACCACCCTGGTTAGTCAGCAGACGTCAACATCGAGGTAAGACCTTTCACCAGCGAAAAGATTACAACTCACTGAAAGCTCAGATGATGATTGGCCTTTTTTAGCAATAAAGTATATTTTAACTTTACTTTGTAAAGTTGTACACTGTTTTTTGGGTATGATATTACATACCTAAAAGACTGTAGTATAGTATAAACATAACTTTATATTCACTGGGAAATCAAAAAATTCATTACCAATATTTATTTCACTGGGTGATCTGGAACCAAACCCTCAACATCTCCAAGGTATATCTGTATTTGGGCCACATATAGATTTTCCTTACACCAAAGTTGTTTTGTTTGTTTCTTTGTTTGTTTGTTTAAATTTTAGTTAGTAACATACAGTGCAATATTGGTTTCAGAATTCAGTGATTCATCACTTACATACAACACCCAGTGCTCATCACAAGTGCACTCCTTAATACCCATCACCCATCTAGCCCATCTCCCATCCATCTCCCTCCATCAAAGTTTTAAAAATATTTCTTATGTTAATATGGTTTTTTCTACCACTTTTAAAACTGTATTTTTTACATTCAAATTAATAATCTATTTAAAGTCTTTGTGGTGTATTGAGTGAACTATAGATCCAATGCAATATTTTCTTCATGGTTACCCACTTTGCAGCACTGTTTTTAAAATCTTTATATCTCACTGATTTGTGATATCACAGTCTATCATATTGTAAACTCCCATATGTTTTGGATCTATTTCTGAACTCAATAAAATATTCTAATTTTTGTGTACGTGACTAATCTTGCATAATATCACATTCCTTTAATAATTTTAGAGCTATTATTAAGTATAATATCTGTTAGGGCTACACCCTTTATTTAGCCATTGGAATATCCTGCCTAATAAAAATTTTGTCTTTTCAAAGTGTTTTATAAGTGGAATCATGCCCTATGTAACCTTTTGTGATTTGACTTTTTACTTACTGTAATTATCTAGCGATACACCTATGTTATATATACCCATAATCCATTCTTTTTCATTTAGAAGTAGCATTTCATGACATTGATGCACCACAGTTAATTATTTACTCATTGAAGAATATTATTTTCTTCCAGTTTTTGGCTAATGAAAATAAAGCTGCTATTAACATTTTTGTATGTGTGAGCCTCTTACATCAACTTCATTATCACTGAGAAAAATGTCCAGAAATGTAATTGCTAGATTGTAGGGTGGTTGCATATTTAGTTTTCTTGTTGGTGTATTTTTAAGTTCTAAATTTTCCATTTGTCTCTTCCTTATGTCTTCCATTTCTGTTCAGAGACTTCCCATTTCATTGTTATTTTTCCATTTGTTATAAGCATGTTTGCTATTGTCTGTTAAAACTTTTTATAATGACTGCTTTAGTCTTTTGTAGATAATTCTAAACTCTCCGTCACATTTATTTTTGTTCTTTTTGTATTTATTTTGAGGTCTTCCTGATTGTTGCTGTGTCAAGTGATTTTTATTGAATGTTGGGGTTTGGACTATTAGTTATGAGACTCAGGATCTTATATAAACCTTATATTTTAGCTGACTTCCTTTTCCAACACTTCATCAAGGAAGGAGGGATGCTGTGTCCCTGGAGTAGAATTCCAGACTTCCCCTTGGCCTTTCTTGACACCCAAGGAGCAGGGATCCTGTTAATTCTGGATAGAGTGAGAGTTTCTACTCTCCACTGGGCCTCCATTGATATATCCCTGACTACATAGGGTAGGAGTGGCCTCCACCAACACCACAAGGACTATGGCCTTGTTACTGTGGCATTGTAGTAAATGGCCTGACTTTCCACTAGGATTCCTCTGATGTCAACCCAATAGGGCATGTAAGGGTATCTCATTATTGCCAGGGGGGAGAAGTACAGAAACCCCACTCCACCTTCTCTGAAATCATCCCATATGGGATATTGGGACACCTTGTTACTGACAAGGGTAGAAATTTGGCTCGCCACTCAGTCTTTGCTAGCGTGGGTGGGGATGTGGTATTAGACTAGAATAGTACAATTATTGTGTAAAAGCTTTCTGTCTTACTAAGCTACTCCTTTCCTAGTCTTTTGTCTTGAGAGGACAGGCTTTGTCATTCATTCATTCATTCATTCATTCATTCATTCATTCATTTAAACGGGTTTATCACCCATTCATTTATTTATATCTGTAGCCATTGATATATCTGAGTTCCTGACTTCTTCAGCTCTAAGTGTGGGATATAAAAGGCAAAAAGAAAACCATAATTCATTAGGTCTTAGAATCCCTAGCTGGTCTAACCTTATCTCTATATTTTTTTATTATTCTTATACTTGTTTTGTATATAATATTCAGAGCTTACACACACACACACACACACTTAGGAGGAATAGGCAAAACTATATCTACTCAATCTTCCCAGGAATTTTTTCAGGACATTTATTTTTATTAAAAAAGAGAATATAAGTTTTTCTTTTTTCTTACTTGTTTACTTCCCTTCTCTTTCCTTCCCTTTTCTTCCATTCCTTTCCTTGCCCTTGTCTCTTCTCTTCACCCTCTACTCTTCTACTCTTTTGTCTTGCCTTGTTCTTTCTCTCCTCTTCTTGTCCTTCTCTATTTTCCCATTTCAGTTATTCTTTTTTTTCTAACTTTTGACTTCCTTCACCCATTTCTCCCACCCCCAAGTTCCCACATCTCGCAACCACTAATCTGTTCCCTGTGTCTATGATATCTATGAGGGTTCTTTTCCCATCTGATATCCGTTCACAATTTCTTTATCCATTCATCTATCATTGGACACAGGTTTCCATGTTTTGGCTATTGTAAATAATGCTCCAATGAACACGGAGGTGTAATTGGTAAAGTAAAAAAAATCTTTTTGAGTTAGTGTTTTCATTTTCTTGGATACATACTCAGTGGCAGAATTGCTAGATCAAATGTTGATTTGATTTTTAATTTTTTGAGGAAGCCCCATAGTGTTTTACATAGTGGCAGTACCAATTTACATTCCTATCAACAGTTCACTAATGTTCCCTTTTCTCCACATCCTCACCAACACTTGTTATTTCTTATCTTTTTGATATACCCATTCTAACAGGTATGAGGTGATATCTCTATTATAGTATTGATTTTCATTTCTTTGATTATTGGTGGTATTGAAGATATTTTCAGGTACCTGTTGACAATCTCTATGTCTTCTTTGGAAAATATCTATTCATATCTTCTGCCCATTTTTAAATAAGATTGTCTGGTTTTTTGCTATTGAGTTATATGAGTTCTTTATATATTTTAGATATTAGCCCCTCATCAGATATATGTTTTGCAAATATTTTCTCCTATTCAGTAGATTGCCTTTTCATTTTGTTGATGATTTTCTTTGCTGTGCAGAAGCTTCTTAGTTTGATGTAATCCCACTTGTTCAATTCTGCTTTTGTTGCTTTATGGTTACTTTTAATTAAAAAAAATAATGTTGCAGTGTTTAATTGCAAATCTTATCTTTTTCATGGCAACGGCTTTCCAGTGAGTTTAATTAATCTTTAAAATTTTTTCTCAGCTATTTTTTACATTTTTCTGGTAGTATACTGGAACACTGTAAGCAGTATCTTCACTTGCTTACCACTCACATTTGAAAGTGTTGGATTTCCCTAGATTTGTCATTTTCCGGGACTCTTTGGGCAATGTGGAATGGTAGTGACCTCTCTCATGGATTTCCTCAACTCAAGGTTCTCCCACTTTTGTTTTACAATGGCCAACAAGTTTCCACTGAATGTGGCATAATTGTGTAGTTGAGTTTTCTCTGCCTTTCTGAACTTAAAGATATTCAAGAATTCTACGATCAGCCCCATGTTCTTCAGGTTCATTCACAAGCCTATTCCAAGACCCTTATCTTCCCAGGTGAATCCTCCACTCTTTAGAAGATGTACTTTTCCTGATACTTTCTGAGATCCGCCACTTCTGAGGTTCTAGTCATTCTCTATCCCTTCATTCTCCATATTCCCCAGGGCTGTTGGCTTGTTGGGCCTCAACCCTGTTCCTAGCAACTCCCACTCCCAGCAGTACCCTCTCCTTCTGTTGCACATTTCTCCTGGCTGTTTCTGAAATCTGCCACTACCAGGACCCCTCAACACTGACTTTTCCTCCCCGCTTTTCCCACCACCTCTCCCCACAGAACTTCCTGCAGGCCTCCCTCTGCACCATTTACTCTTGATCTTAATTGTGTTTATTATCACTCACACCTATCTGGGGATTTCTCAGTTTTCTTTTCCACCTAGTTTCACTGCAACTGACATCTGAGAGACTCATTTAGTAACTATTTCACTCTCTATAGTTTCTAATAAGAACACTGAAAAGATTCAGCATGAAGCCATAGTCATACTAGAAGTCTGACGATCATATTCCAGATTATCACTATGTGATCATTATAGAAATTTTGGAAAATAAGAAAAACATCAAAACAAAATGACTCACAATCCTCCTATGCATAAATAACCACTGGGAGCCTGTTGATGGATTCCCTTACAGTCTTTTCTATCATATATTATACAAATGAGGTCCATTGTACATAAAACTGTATATGCTGATTATTTCACTTCATATTTCAATTCATGTAAAATTTAAAGAGCCACATTATTTCCAAGCATAAAAATACCATGAAGACAGAAAGGGAGGAGATAGAATAGGACCAATCTTTTTTTTTCTGTTTTATAAATAACTTTATATAATTTAATGTGTGCGTGAGTTCCCAAATTACTAGTTCTCCACAATCCACTTAGTCATTTCCTTTCCTCATTGCTGAATAGCCTTCATTGCTCCCGAGTTTTACTATTTTAAATATCACTGATAAACCATAAAATCATAAATATTTTAGAGTATGTTTTCAAACCTGTAGATACAGAATCAAAGAATATAAAATGTTTTAAGGTTTTGATATATACTGACATGTTTTTCCCAAAAATGTTGCCTAAAATAACAGTTCCAGCAATAGGATATAAGAGTTTGACCTAGTCTCTGGACATCATCTTAACCTTGATTAGCTGATAAAGCATAATCTTTTGGTTCCCATCATATTACTCCCATAATGTGTTAATAAGCAGCAGTGATCTGAGCCAACTGCATTTTGTAAGCATGATTAGAAGCCATTGCTTGACTCTCAAGTCTGTTCTGCTGTCAGATAAAAATGCTGAAAGGAAACTGGGATGATTGAATGCTTTTATGATCAATGTCCCCTTTCCCCAAATGTAGATTACATTCACTCTATCATTGTCTATTGGAGAATGAAGTTGAAGTTATTGGCTCTGTTAAAAAAAGGAGTAGTAGGCTATATCATACTTTCATTTAAATACTGATAAATGAAGAAAAGCATTTTGGGGTCTAAATTATCTAGACCATTACTTTAATTTTACTCTCTTTTGACATATGGTGAGACAGTCTAGCTGTGGGTAAATAGTACCTCCCACTGCCTTTCTCTTATTGCCAATAATATCCTAACCATGCTTTTTCTAAGACAGTGAAATATTCCCACATGTCCTAAACATGAATAAAACATCTTTGATGGACCTAACTTACTTGCAATTCTCATTCAGCAATAGCTTTATCAGCATTTTGTGTTGAAAATTCTTCTCAACTTTTATCCTTCCAGATTTATAAGGACTAAAAGCTCAAAATATAAAACTTTACATTTAAAAGCTATAGAAGTGCCCTACAATTATTTGTTTATATAACTTGGAGTTTTGATTTCAATTATCTACAATTGGATCTTTGCTCTCAATACAAGACTTACCTAAGGAAGAGATCATATCGAACATCATCATTTGGGTTCCCTGATGGGGTTGTGTAGCAATAATCCATTAAGACATTCCATCTGCAGAAAGAAGTAAGCATAATATAGAGTCAGAATCTCCTTTTGGGTATTAGTTACTAATCCTAGGGAAGTAAATATTGACAAATGCCTCAGACCCACAAAATAGAACTATGTTTTTGTTAGTTATTTCAGAGGCTTCTTGTTTATTGAAACATTCTCCTAAGCTCAAGATGTTTAAAAATCTGCAGCAAATTGCCATCCTGCATCAAGTGGAGTTAAGGCTAATATCACACACACACACACACACACACACACACACACCACACCACACACACACACACACCACACCACACCACACACACACACACACACACACACACACAAATTGTGTAAAAAACAACTGGTCAAAGTGAGAAGAAACAAAACCTAAAAGCAAGCTATATAGATACTTCTATGTTCACTGTACACAGCAATATTCTGTTTCTGGAAGTTACTAACTCTAACAAATGACAGAGGATATTATAATATCACATACAGCAAGGAGTTTGGTGCATAAATTATACACTGAAAATTATGCCAGAATCAGTGGGGATGAGAGTAGGAGTTCATGAATGACACTGTGATAGGTAAAAGAAAACCATGAGGCAAATACATAATCTTCCCCCATATGGCTACACTGTGCCTAGATTTATACATTACTTCATTCCAACTCTGATTGTTATAAAAATTACTAGCCTATGGGAAGTAAATGCCAATAATTTTTTAAATCCTGAATTTGATAAGATGATTTCAGGATGTAAAGTTTATATTATATGTGATAATGTTACATGTGATAATGTTATTATAGGGTAGGATTGAATCTTCAGCTTTTGAATTCCCTTTCAATTTTGATCATTCTGGTTTATCTAAAACTTGGTCATATGAAGCTTGATCGCTTTGGGGTTTTTTACAGAGATGTTTCTGAGGATCATTTTATATAATTCTGGCCCAGATCATAATGGGGAGAGTTCCTCTGTTTTTTAATACATTTTTATTGAATAGTAACATACACACTGAAAAGCGCACAAATCACCAGTGTTCATGAAATGACTACATCTGACTCGTCACCTTTCAGATGAAAGAATAGAACATTGTGGTATCCCACAGGTTACCCTATTCCAATAGGTCTGCCTATTCCCTCTTCCAGTAACTCCCCCTCCTTCTTTATGGGAAGACTTGTTATTTTCCAATTAATGACACAAAATAAGTGTCCCTATTCATCTTTGTAATTTGCTATTTCTATTTATTAGCATTCCTAAATGGTGTGACAATGGCAGCATTATTTAAATTAAAAATGAATGAGCTAACTTTATGATTCACAAGGCTTTGTACAGTCAAAACGTTTTAACCAACAACAACAACTAAAGAGTTTGAAAATACCTGCCATCCAGATTAGTGGCTTGTACAGCTGCAAACACTTTGGTTTTCAAAGGTAATCCTATACTTGGGATAATTAACTGCTGACTGTAGGTTGAATCCTAATGATGAAAAAAATAAGAAATTGATTCATCATTGTCTTCCCAACAACAGCACATTTACCACTTAAAACCATAATACCATATAAAAACGGGGGCAAATCACCATAAAACTACAGAATTAACCCTAAAAATGATCTGGTTAATCCTCTAGTTTCTTGGCAGAACTGTTCTTAAACCACATCCAAGTAACAAATTCATTTCCATACATAAATCCTTTTGTTTCCATAGCTTATCGTATATGGTGGTTAATGTTCTGTGTATTTAAACCGCATTCAGTGATTAATAGTCAGTGTTTAATATTTAATGTTTAATAATCAGTTGTTAATATTCAGTTTATTTAAATGAATACTTCATTTATTTAAATTAAATTAGTGGCTGTTACGCAGTTTCTCATCTACTTTAAGCCCTTTCCCATTGGGGTTGTAGGTCCTTATGCTCTTGATAATCTCTCATTTGCCCCAAATCACTTAGCTGGCAATTGGAAAGTACCAAAATTTAATTGAAAACCAAAAAAGAGACCAATGAGTCCTCCAAGTTGCCAAAATGCATGCCACAATATTTCCTTCATAAATTCCTTGATAGTTACTTATAGAAAGGTGTCTCAGGACTTCACTTCTATCTTTTTCCTCTTATTGTATAGCAATTCTAGAGAGCTTATTTATATCATGCCCCAATTTACAGTATTAAAGCAATAGGTCAGAAACTGAGGTGTGACAGCTTTAATTTGATAATACAGAAAAACAGAAAAAAAAATGTAAGATGCAAAGAAGAAAACGAAAAGAAAAGAATTTCTAAAAATGTAAACTGTAAAATCAATTGGCATGGAAGCAAATTGCTTCTCCCAAATTTAGTAACCTTGAATCTATTTTTCAGCAAAGGAAAAATGTTAATGTTCATTATGAAATTTCAAAGTCATCAAGCAAAGGCAAAATACAGAGCATATTCTGTTTAAGAAGGCTGGGAAGAAAGCAACAGGTTTTGAATTTTAAAATTACAAATTTTTAAAATTATAGTATGAATGCTTTACTCTTGAAAAGGTTGCACTCGTGTGAAACATCTCATTCCCAAATACAGCCAGATAAATGAGGGAATATATGTCGTACTTCTCTCTATCATAAATGATAATAGCTCCTCAAACCATTTCCAATAGATATTTTTATTTATCTTTCCTGTTCTCTTTAAAAACTTCTCCAAGTATTCCACACCTCATTAAATATATAGATCCTTATTTTATTTTTTAAAGGTTTTATTTTTAAGTAATCTCTACACCCATCTTGGGGCTGGAACTCACAACTCCAAGAGCAAGAGTTGTATGCTCTACCGACTGAGTCCGCCAGGGCCGCCAGAGATTATATACTTGCCTCAGTAGTGTCTTGAAGAACATTGACTTTGTTAGAATTATTATACTGCTAAGTCATTTGCAAATGAATCAACAAATATTTCCTTCTAAAATTGCTTCTAAAAGGTAATGTTTTTATCTTACTGTTTTTTCCTTTATTTTGTATAGTTGTTTTTTTTTTTACTCTTATTATATTGTCCCTAAAATCAATTATATTTATTTTAGATTTTTTTCTTCAACTTTGAAAAGACATTCGTATTACTGTAACACTATTTCAGGTTTACTCTTTCTTTATCCTCTCAGAAGACACTAACATTTAGATACAATTCAAATTCACAAAGTCATCTTTGCTTTCCACACAGAAGAAAACCGATACATTTATATTACACAAAAATAAGGCCACAGTTCAACTTGAAATAATCCACATAGATGGAAACTGAATAGTCAATAAAATTATTTTATAAATTATTAATATAAAAATTATTTTTTATAAATAAAATTTTCCTAAGCACATTTACTGAGTGCCAGAATACATAGATATGAACAACTGCACTGAACTAGATATAAGTTTTCCTTTCCAAATAACTAATCAGAGAATGACAGTAGTAGGTATTAAATGTAACTTTTCATCATTCAAAAACTGCATGTGAAATAGGAAGACTTGGCCACAAATGCTTGTGTAATGATACGTAATTTGAAACGCTGCAATAAAATTACACTTGGACAGCTAAATGTTAGTGTTTCAAACAAATAATAAATATGATTTTGGATCAATTAGTGAAAGTAAACCAAATTTCTTTTTCTCATGTAAATTACTAGGGCTTTTTTTTTCTCATGATTACAATGTAATTGACTATATTACCTATAATGTATTTTTCATCTTTGTGACTTATTTATAACTGGAAGCATGTATAAATTACTAGTTTGGTAGTGCCCTGTAACATGACAAAATATTATGACCATGTCATGTTAAAAACAAAGTAGTCTTTGGCAGTGAAACTCTTCTATATGTTACAGTAATGATGGGTATAAGTCATCATGAATTTGTCAAAACTCACAAAATACACAGAAAGAGTGAAACTCAATGTAAACTATACATTTAAGTTAATGCATCAATATGGGTTCATCAATTATAACAAATATACCCCCAAATTCAAGGTGTAAATAATAGAGGAAATTGTGTACAGGCACAAGAAGTCTGTGGGAACTCTCTACTTTCAGATCAGTTTTTCTGTAAACCAAATACTGCTGTAAAAAATGGTCTGTTAATTAAAAAACATAATTTGTGGAGAAATTGTTCAATTTTATTATTTATTTCATTGTCTAGTAAATAACTTTTAAAATTCAATTTAACTTTTTAATTCCAACATTAATGATACCTTTATTGCAAACTGGTTAAAAATGAGATGTGTCTGCTTTGTTTTCTGAAATATTTTTCCACATCCTATTCTCATCAGAGATCTTAAGATGTTAAGTCTTGTCAAATAAAAAGCATAGACATCAAAAAAAATGAGATGTTTTGACACTACCTAGTTCATTTATAGTCTGATATCAAACAATTGGTTGCCTTTTTTACCATAGAATTATAATCTTAAGGTTATCACCAAATTATAGGCTTTTATTTAGCACTAAGATGCCAGCTAGAAAGTTTTGGGGGCACCTGGGTGGCTCAGACAGTTAAGCATCCGACTTTGACTCAGGTCATGATCTCAGGATTTGTGAGTTCGAGCCCCGCGTCAGGCTCTGTGCTGACAGCTCAGAGCGCGAAGCCTGCTTCGGATTCCGTGTCTCCCTCTGTTTCTGCCCCTCCCCCACTCTCAAAAATAAATAAACATTAAAAATTTTTTAAAAAGATGCCAGAAAGTTTTTGAAGGATTATGTCTAGTTAACAATAGGGGAATACTATTTCTAGTGATAAAAGAAGGACCCTCACAGCAAAGCTCTCAACAAATCCACACTTCTAAAGTTTTATTTTCTGCTTTTCCAGTAAGGGAATAGTTTAATTTTACACACAAAAAATAATGGTGTCATTAAATACCATTTGGGCATGTTTTTTACTTTTTTAAAATCAGGAATTTTCATCCTTGTTTCACTCAAAAATAACCAATAATACTGAACCCAAACCAGTCACCTCAATTCTACCTCAGGGAGCTTACATGTATAAATCAGCAGATAGGAACTTCCCAATTTAAAAATAGGGCTCAAAACAATAATAAATATCTGTTCATATTGGGAATGAATACTGGCACATATTTGCTGAGTATTATAGAACCAAGTAAGTTGGCAGTTTCTCCTTGCAGAGGAAAGTTTAGAAATGACAGAAAGGCCATCTTCATTCCAATACATTTTAATTTGTTGTTTAGAACTCAGTGGTGTCAGACTACAAACTTATAAACATGATTTTTTAAATGCCTTTGGAAAATGTCCTACTACAATATTTATAGCTCATTATATTCAAAGTATAAAGCACTGACTTTTAAATCAGTTGCATGAATTATAACTCAGTGCCATGATGACATGAATAATAATGTAAAAATCAGATTCATAATTTACCAAAATGTTGGTTGATAGATTGAAAAATTGATATTTAAATCAGGCATTTAAAATGTATGAATAAAAATCTTTAATCAACATGAAAATATCATTTGGGGGATTAATGTTAGAGTTATAAATAGAAATCCATGTATTTTTTACGTTTTCCTGCCACTGTCGATATTTACATGACAAGAGTTTAGACAATACTATGTAGTCAACCCAAACTATTTCAAATGTGACAGAATTGTCATCAGCCAAAATCCATTTTGAAAATATTAACACATTCATCACCAAGCGTGCCCTCAAGAGAAGTAGCATTTGGACTTTTCCTATCTTTTTATCACAAAAATATTACTGCTAACATCTTGACCCTGACTATGGCTAAACACACACACATACACATACACACACACACATGCAAATAAATATATACATATAAATGTAGATAGACACTTGGAATAACTATGTAGAATCACATTTACAAAATAAAATCTAAGTCATCTATCAACTTTTAGAAAGCAATGGAGTTTTTAGTATACCTTTATCACTAGGATATATAAAAATGGTAGTAAAGGTGGATAAATGTTACCAAAGTATAACGGGGTTAATGTGGCCTTTGGTAGATTTTGATATAAAATCCATCCACATAAATGGCTCCTCGGTATGATGAGAGAGAACATAACATCCGTCACCCATCAACTTACATTATAAAGGAGCAGGTTCAAAGTGCTGACAAATGTACCATTGTTCTCTCTCACAGAAATAGCAGCTGAGGACCTAAAACAGATTTAGAAAAAGGAAAGCATTGATAGATTTTAAGTTAAAAGTTTCAGTTATACCTTAATATTAGATTTAAGGCACTAAAACTCTTGAGTAAGCTTGACATACTTTTACCTAGGTCTGGAGTAGGCACACGATTTAAATCATTGAACGTATCAAAAAGCAAAAGAGACCAAATAAAGACAAACTGTTCTTTATGATCTTTTTATTTACAAAGGCATTATTTCCATTTTGCATTATATATATGAGACTTTAAAGAAAAATGTCATTCCAATATAATTTGAATCTGAAACAAATACATTTTCATCAATCCCATTAGAAGTTTCATAAGATCAAGGATTTTGTTTTACTTTGTTCACTGCTGGAACATTGCATGGCATATAGTAGAAGTATAATAATTATTTATTGAATAAATGAATGAATTTCCATATATACTGCAACTCAGGAATGTGTTTACTGGGAAAGTAAGGTGGAACAGAGTGAGATGGTGACACCCTCATGGCCCACTTCCCTTTACACCTGTATCCTTTTGACTCAAAGCCTTTCTTTTCTTGTTTTCCAAGTCTTACTTTTCACCAAGATATTTATCATCATTGTGCCATTGAAACCAGCTGTGACTATTTTTTAACTGAAACAGAATGTGGCCTCCGCATTCCCTCATGACTAAGATTAAACAATAACTACCCCCTTGTGATAACAAACCCTAGAACTGAGAAGAGAAAGTTTTCACTCAATCACCCCACTTTATCAAAAATATTTGACAAATCCAGTGACTCTGTTGTAGTGTGGATATAACCCTGTCTTGGAGTATGTCCTCTGGGAAAAATGAATGAATACATGACTATAAACAGTCCATATCTGAAGTTCCTGGGCTCTGAGTGAGGCCACCTTTCTTGGGGGACCATCAGCACCTATGCAGCTGACACCTCAGCAAGAGGCACAGAGCCCCCATATTCTGAGGCAGCAGAGTCCCACAGTGAGAGCATCTGGCAGAATCTGAAGCCAAGCGGGACCCAACAATGCAGTGACTGTTCTATCCACTGGAAATAGTACACCTTCTGGACTGCATAAGCACTCCAGTGCTTGGGCAATTAGTGTCTTTGGCAATTCTGAAGGGAGTGAGGAGAACCCCCAGGCAGACATTTGACTAGTTGGAGCCAGTTTTAATTTGGGGGAAAATACATACATCTGATCTGTTGATATGGGTCATAACAATGTTAGATAGATAGATAGATAGATAGATAGATAGATAGATAAGGACTTAATATAGTTTCCATTACCTTGAGTTTGGCTATTCTCAACAAATCCTACTATCTTTATAAGTCCCTTCAGGAAAAAAAAAAATGACTCAAATATAAAGACAGAATGTGAAAGTAAGAATAGAACTTGAACTTACGAGGCAAGCTGGGTATTATTAACCAGGTATTCCAATGGATAACTACAACTAAATTTGTAAAGAAGCCCAGGTAGATAGCTGATGATTGTTGGTGGGTCTGGAGTATCAATGTATCCCGAAATATTTCCTATTTGTACTGAAGTTGAATTCCCATAAGCACTGACTCCAGGAATTGTGGATACCTGTGAATGGTAGATCAAGTTCAATGATTAAATAGCTATATATAAATCCAGGCATTTCATATGCAAAATAAAACATTAGACTAGATCATTTATTTCTTTTAAAAAATTTAATATTTATTTACTTTTGAGAGAGACAGAGTGTGAGTGGGGGAGGGGCAGAGAGAGAGGGAGACACAGAATCCAAAGCAGGCTCCAGGCTCTGAGCTGTCAGCACAGAGCCCAACACAGGGCTCAAACTCATGAACCATGAGATCATGACCTAAGCTTAAGTAGAAGGCTTAACTGACTAAGCCACCCAGGCGCCCCTAGACCAGATCATTTCTAGCATCTGTTTCAACTACAACATGCCATGGCTTTGAGATTATATGCACATAATGCTATTTATAAGTGATCAATATGTCTTTTAACTAAATGAAACTTCATATTCACCAAAGACACTTTATTCATATTTCATAAGTAAGAAAGGAGAGAGAGTACATGTTCAGAGTGCTACAATAAGTCATTTCAAAATGTTCACCGGTAAAGTCCAAATTCTGTGGCATGGCTTAAAATATTCCTGTTAACCTTATCTTGATTCCCACTTTCGCTTCATATCCCTGTAATCACACACTTGGTTAACAATGTCCCAGATGCAGGGGCGCTTAGGTGGCTCAGTCCCTTAAGCATCACACTCTTAATTTTGGCTCAGGTCATGATCTCACTGTGAGTTTGAGTCCTGAATCGGGGTAGCCTGCTTGGGATTCTCTCTCTCCCCCTCTCTCTCTGCCCTTCCCCTGCATCTCTCTCTCTCTCTCTTTCTCTTTCTCTCTCTGTTTCAAAATAAATAAAAACATTTTTAAAATTTTCAAAAAAAAAAAATGTCCCAGCCAGTCACAAGGATCTCGTTAAGGCTTTGCACATGCTTTCTCTGCCTCCTTTCTCCCCTGCTTCACCATGATGTATCCTACTCTTTCCCTGGGTCTCATCAGCTTCCCTAGGAAACCTCCTGACTGTCCTACCGCAATGCTTATCTCCATCGTAGGAGGAGTCACAGTGCATGAGCGGTCTCTTAAACTGGCAGTCCCCTTCACCATAATCAGAACTCTTTGTGGGTAGGGGATCCCCTTAGCCTTTGCCTTTGCATGGTCAGCAACACACAGTGACACCAGCAGCTTGGGGCCCCTGAGATAAATTTTGAGCAAATGCATTAAGGTCACAATTTTTTTTTTTTTTCTGATGTGACCATCTGAGGGTCTTCCTTTGTGGTACATACATGGAGATTCTCATCCCCTCCCAGGGTAACAGTTCATAGACAGGTTTCAAGGGGATGAACTCCCAGACTTTATATTAAAATATTGTCCATATGTGTATTTTCCTGAGACTGGATTATTCAATCCCACTAAGATTTAAGAACCACCATTTTAGGAATAATCAATAATGCTCCTGACTTTCATAATAATGTTCTTGGCCACCATTATAGAAATAATAATGTTCTCGACTTTCATAATAACACTCTATACTTTTCATAGAATACAGCTCCTCCCATTACATCAACTACAGTATGATGCTCAATAAATACTTTTAGCAGATATTATGGAAACCTATAATACTTTTCAACAAGAGAATAAACTTTACGCATGAACCTGGAGTACATAGGCAAAGCTGAGGCCAATTATCTAGCTAATTCATGAACAGGGCCAGAATTACTATAATTGAAACAATTTTTTTATCCTAATCCAGTGATGTAATAGTCTACTTAATTTTTCCCATGTAGGATTGTCCTTGGAGCAAACTCCAAAGCTGGTGACGTCTATGAAAAAATGAAAATATATGCAAATCTTCCCCTCCTCTCACATTTGCCTGACTGGCTAGCTAAACATACCAATTCTTTGAAAACAGAATAAAACACATGTACACATATGTAGCAACTTTTATACCTAAATCATTCAACTTTTTAAAAAAGTAAACAGCAGGTGTGCACACACACGCCCACACATGTGCACACACACCCAGATGCTTTGCCTGGCATTTCTCCTGAATTGTTTTCTTGGTAGCAGGGCAAGACTTGAATCCAGAGAAGAAAGTGCCATGAAGGAAAGACCCCAGGGTACGGTGGGAGGAGGGAAGCTCTGTCTCTCCACGTGGGTTCCTCCTTTCACAAGGAAATACAGACATATAATAACCAGCCTGTGTCACACTCCCTCAGGCCCACCTCATAACCTCTCTGTGCACAACTCAGAGAGATGAATAAATGTTTTTAATAAAAAGAGTCAACAATACTCAAGCTGCAGGCTTGAAATGGTCATGGGCACAATATTCTAACTACCCTCTAGGAAGAGATAGAGAAGGAAATCAGAAAAATCTTTTTCCTGTCTCCCATCCCCCATCAAGTCTTAGAAATCCTGTCCTTAGAGAAATTAAGCCTTCCTCTTTAAACCCAAATAATAATTTATGAAGAGGAAAAGCCAGTTTCTCCTTATTCACTGTGCTAAGTGGTCACGCTCATTGGATCTCCTTTTTGTCTGTGCTAAGATTCACCAATAAGAATATATTTAAACAAGTAAAATGAAAAATAGTGCTCAATGAATTTCAGTGTAACACCCCTCAAATCACAATATTTATACTTCAATTAATTTTAATTCTTGGGAGAATCAATTCCTTATTCAATTCCTGTGTGTGTGTGTGTGTGTGTGTGTGTGTGTGTTCAATGCAAGCATAAATAATGAATCGCATAGACTAGTGACTCTGTTTGGGGATGGAAATATTTGATTTTCACAATGACTAGAGAGATTTCCTTTTCTGAACAATCTACTTGGATTTCATGAGTAAGACTGAGTATGAAAAACATTTTGAAATTCAAAGGACAGTCCCACACAATGGAGAATATCACACCGGAAATGCTGACAGCCCTCTTTCACACGACACTGGTGTGGATCATTCCACGGTAAACATGAAACCTAGGAGAGTCTAGTCTTCCCATTTTATATTTCATCTTTTTTTCCGAATGAGGTCACTAAGAGGCAATAGGCCAAGGGAACCATTGTCCAACTCACTGAAGCAAACAATTTCTGCATAAGACAGTTCCATAAAAAGCAGGAGAAACATAGCTAATGATAAAGTGTAGAGAAATATTTATCAATGTCACTCATACAAATAATGTTGTTTAGAGTAGTGTAGCTGATCTCGAGCCCCTCTACTGCTCAGCTACAATAAGGGGAACTATCACTGGAAAATAAAATTGTATGTTTAAAGCCTCACACAAGCAACGGAAGTGATTTGTTCAGTTTTATTGGAATTTCTTCCTGAAAGACAGATTGGGCTTCTGATGATTTCATGAAACAGGGAGAGATTTTTGTTGTGACCCCAAACCTAGCACAGGATTTTACACTCATCTTACCACTAAGTTGTTTCCACAGCCCTCCAAGGTGCTGAGATTGATGATGAAAATGACCACCGCGGGAAAGGTGTTGTTATTGATGAACCCCCTGCAGTGAGAATCCCCATGCCTTCCGTTCAGTGCCAGATCTGTTTCAGAATAACCCGAGAAAAGTACTGTGCAAAAATTAATCTTCATTGTAATGGCCTGCACCCCACAATAGACATTGATGTCTCTTTCAGCTGAAATAAAAATATATAGAAAGCAAATATTAGTCACAAAAGCACAATGCAGGATACAAGAATAACTATAACATCCCCTAATGTAGTTACTCATCCCCTCAGCCTGTTTAACTCATTCCTATGTTTGAATACACCACGATCCAATGTGAAGGTTGTTAAGAGAAGTAGCCAGGGAAAACAGTCTTAGATTTAGCTATTTAGGAGTTATAAAACATCTCTGTTTCTTTGTGTTTGATTCACAGTAGATTTGCATTAAATGTCAGTTGAGTGTTACAGAATGATTAGAGAACTGAAGGGGCAAAATCGGGTTTGCAGAGAAAATTCAGAACCAGAGTAATTGTCTGAATTATTCAGATAACCTGTCTAGAGTAGTGAGACTCACTGCAAGTGGTAAGTTTTCCCAAGTATAAGGAAGAAGCAGTTAAAATCCCTCATAAGCCATATTGCTGAGCATTTTGGTGTTTTGTAAGCCATCTTACCCAGGATGGAGAAACATAAGCCATCCGTCAGAATTCCATTTTATTTTGCCTATATTAAATTACTCTAGAGAGAAAGGAATGAAAACAAATGTGCTGAATCTACAAAAAACATGCATAGCCTGCTTTAAGAAAATTTTGCCAGTGACTATGCCAAAATAAAAGGAATGAACTATGCATGGAAATTTAAAACATCATTTTCCCAGTTTCCATGACTATTCTATGAGTTATCAGGTCTGTACAGGTGAGCATACACACACACACACACACACACACACACATACACATACACACACACACACACACACACACACACACAAGTTTTCATACCTCTATGTAGTTATTTTTCTACATGTAATGAAGAAAATATATGCAGCAAATGGAGAGGCTGGCTGCTAGGCAATTCCCCAGAGGCAGAAACTTACTTTGATTGTTTTTGCTATCTGTTACAAGTTGAATCATGTGCCAAAAGATGCAGTGAAGCCCTAAACCCCAGTATCTCAGAATGTGACCTTATTTTGAAACAGGGTCATCGTAGATGTAATTAGTTTAGATAAGTTTACACTGGAATAGGGTGGGTCTCTAATCCAAAATGACTTGTGTCCTTATAAAAGGAATGCCATATGAAAAGACAGAGACGTAGGAAGGATGTCATGTGAAGACACAGAATTGAAGTGATGCATCAATAGTCAAAGAATGCAAAGATTGCCAGCAAATGACCAGAAGCTAGGAACAGGGAAGGAAGGATTCTACCCAAAGCATCAGAGAGAATATGGCCCTGCTGACACCTTGATTTTGAACTTCTAGTCTCCAGAACTATGAGGCAATAAGTTTCTGTTTGAAGTCACCCTGTTTGTATCACTTTGTTATGGCAGCCTTAGGACATTAATGCAGTAAGCTTGCCACTTTTTAACACTCCATTTTACCACTTAGATAAAGAATCAAGGGGTGCCTGGATGGCTCAGTTGGTTGAGTGTCCGACTTCAGCTCAGGTCATGATCTTACAGTTCATGGGTTCGAGCCCCATATTGGGCTCTGTGCTGACAGCTTGCTCAGAGCCTGAAGCCTCCTTGAGATTCTGTGTCTCCTTCTCTCTCTGCCCCTCCCCAACTCGTGCACTGTTTCACTCTGTCTCTCAAAAATAAATAAATGTAAAAAAATTTTTTTAAAGAATCAAAAATAAGCATCAGATTTTCTAAATGTGGATACAAACAAAACAAAAACCGACTAAGCTATTTGGAGAAATAAATCTGTTTAAAAAAGAAAACAAGCAAACTAAAAGATAATTTTACTAAATTAGATGATGTTCACCTAAGTAATATGCAAATATCATTCAACACTTTTTGGCATAGAATTAATTCACTTAAATACCACAATTCTAATCTAAGGGTAAAAGTGTTCAACAGCATATTTCTTTGGAGTATTCATTCTCCATGGTGGTTTTTGATGGCTAAGTGAGTCATATTTTGAAAATGTGAATAAGTAAAAATGAAAATTTCTATGTTTGGTTATGATTTTAAGCTAGTTACAAAAAGAAAGAAAATACTTTTCATGGTTAAAGGTAGAGAGAAAGATGGAAAATCTTTTTCATGGCCAAAAGATAAATATTAGCCTAATTATTATAGAAAACTTCAAGCAATATTCCCTTCATAGGTGAATTCATTATGAAGTACAGTAGAGGAAATAATAAGTACTACTTATAATTGGGAGAATACGTCTATCAGTTTTCAGCCACATTAGCTGTTTAAATACAATCGTAACTTTTAATGATGATCTTTACTAAAATAATAGAGTTCATTTTAATAAATGTTTGAGTGTTTAGAATCTTCAAATTACATAATATATATAGACATATGTATATATGTCTATATATATGTATATATATATGTTTATTTATGTATGTATGTATGTATATATACATAGACATGTGTATATATGTCTATATATATGTATATATATACACATATATGTATATATATATATACACATATATGTATATGTGTATATATATGTATATATATATATATATATATGTTTATTTATTTATTTTGAGAGAGAAACAGTGTGTGCATACACATGTGAGCTGGGAAGGGGCAGCTCTGTGCTGCATGCTCTGTGCTGTCAGCACAAAGCTCAATGTGGGGCTCAGTCTCATGAACCATGACCTGAACCAAAATCAAGAGTTGGACATTTAATCGACTGAGCCACCCAGGCTCCCACATCTTATATCAATGACTGCTCTCCATCTATATGCTATTCCTTGGCTCATGCCACCATTATCTCTTGGCCTAGAATATTATATTAGCTTCCTAACTGGCTCCTTTATTTCCACTCTTAACCCTCTCTAATTAGCATAGCTGTTAATACATGAATCTAATCATGTTGCCTCTCCTCAAGTCTTCAAAGCTATTCATTTCACTCAGACCAAAATTCCAAATCCAACCAAGTCCTCAAGACTCTCCATGATCTGCCATCTTCTTATCTCTGCATTCACATCTCTCTCCCTACTAGTCCCTTGCTCCCTATATTTGTTTCACTGAATTTTTTTTTCAGTTTTTTAAATGCATCACAATGAGTGATGAAAGCCAGAGTAGCTGTTACCTCCTGGGGTGGAATTGTCTAGAATAAGAGAAACAAGAAAAATTTGTGGAGTGATAAAAATGTTCTCTATCTTGATCTGGTTAGTAGTTACGTAAGTACATTCATATGTTAAACAACTGCAAGGTGCACCCTTAAAATTGGTGCATCTTATTTTATATAAATTATTCCTCCACAAAATGCTGTGAGCATTTAAAAAAGCCTAGTACAGATTTGCACAAGGCCATTAATTCTCTTTTCTCTGCTTAGGATGTCTTCATACCCCCAGTCTTTGTGTAATTAACTCCTATTTATTCTTCATGTCTTGAATTTCATTGTCTTTTCCCCAAAGATTTTCCTGATCCAAAATCTAAATTATGTCACTCCATTATGCTGTCATATAGCCTTAAAATCATGTATGTATTTGTGTACTTGTATATTTATCTTCTCTATATACTGAAAGTCTCAGAAAGAAGGAAGCTATAATATTCATTGATGTGAGTAATGAATTACTTAATCACATGAAATATTGGAACAACAGACTACACTGAGGATTTACAAAGTAGTGGTACTTATTCTCAGATCATAGTCCATAAGAGGAAATAGTCATGACCCAGTTTGACAGAAAGATTGGGCAGAGAGCTATGGGGTAGTACAGAAAGTGAACCTCACCTAGGCCAGCTGGTTAGGAACAGCCTCTTGGAGAAGATGCCATTGACCTGAGTTTTGAAGTACCAATAGGAGTTAGTGATATAAAGGAGTAGAAATTTTATAACACAGAGGGGACAGTGTGAATAACGATACAAGTGCGAAATATGCTGAAGCCTGGTTGAGAGCTGGACAATTCTGTTGTCATTAGAATTTAAAATACAAAGGAGGAAATGGTAGAAAATGAGGCCAAGTGGCAAACACAAGGGCAAAACCACAGGAAACCTTTTCATACAAAATGGTCTCTGTAAGATAACAAAATATCTACCTCAATGTCGATCAAATCTTAGCTTCCAGGGAGTTCACTAAGAACTCTCTTGATGTCCAGTAGATAGGGAATTAGTATCACTGCATTACATGTAATATCACAAATGTATTGAAGTGAATATATATCATTAAATACGTTACAAAGAGGAAGTATCATTCCCTGTAATTTAAACCATCTAAAGACTTCAGGTTCTTCACCTTTGAGAGGAATTAACTGATACTTAGAATAGCTTCATGAATGGCAAAGATTACTTTGTCCAGATGTAGAGCTCTCTTCAGTTTTCTGTGTTTAACTGAAGGCTTGTAACTCCTGAAATGGAACTGAATTTGCTACAAGCTGATCCCACTAGGAGATATGATAACAAGAGAAACGCTTTTCCCAGTGTAAGAAAAGAGATCTGTTCAAATCCATCCTAACCCAGTTTTCTAAAGACTTTTCACTGTCCCTTCTGAGAAACACATTTTTTCCTGGTTGTAGATACTAAAGACATCCATTCAGCACAACTTTTTCCATTTGTGATGCTTTGAGGAGGGAGAAGAGATACTTTAAGTTGCTGAAGGGCAATTTCTGCCAAAAGAAGACAAATTTTTTCCTCAGAGTTAGTGAATAACAGTTGTTCTCAACAACTAAATTTTTTGGAGCCTTTTTATTGTCCAACCTCTGGACTGAGTTGGTATATTCTTTTGAACAACACTTGAGTATGAGGCAACTCAATGATTACAAGTTAAAAACAAAAATATCAAGAAATAAATACCTTTAGATTTTTGATTTTTAGTGTTTTGTGTTTAAACATACAAAGCATTATTAAAATGGCAGGCCGGCTTAGAGCTTATATTCAGTTATACTGCCAGAATGGCTATTTTTCCCCTGATGTTTTAAACAAGTTAAGCGTTTCACAAGACTAAAATAATGCAGTATTGAATCGAATTCAGGTAAAAAAAAAAAAAAAGAAGTGCTCTGCACTTCTCTCACCTATCAATCAGGCAATGAGATTATCTCACATTTTTGAAAATTATGCAAATTTTAAATATCCTGTCGCTGTCAACTATCTCTTACCACATAAAAAAATGTGTCCAGATTTGGAGTTGAGAGAGCATTGTTACCATATAAATGGGAGTAAAGAAAGGATGAATCCAATTATCCATATGAATAAAAATCTCGTTCTACTTCATTCCCAATAAAGTTCCATTCCTAGAAAACCTAACTACACTTTTCCCTTTAGGCACAATCACTGACAATATATTTGTAGCATATAATTCATATATCTAACAAGTATATCTAACTTTGTTCTTTTCCTCAACAGTTCCATATGCAACTAGTTTAATTTCTTTTTTTTTTATTTTTTTTTTCAACGTTTATTTATTTTTGGGACAGAGAGAGACAAAGCATGAACGGGGGAGGGGCAGAGAGAGAGGGAGACACAGAATCGGAAACAGGCTCCAGGCTCTGAGCCATCAGCCCAGAGCCCGACGCGGGGCTCGAACTCACGGACCGCGAGATCGTGACCTGGCTGAAGTCGGACGCTTAACCGACTGCGCCACCCAGGCGCCCCAACAACTAGTTTAATTTCAATGGCATATAGATGAGACTAAAGATCCCCAGCTTTTGATAGACTGAATGATTTTCATCTCATCTCAATACTGTTGAGACCTACATTTCTTTAACTAGCATCAGAATATTTATTTTAACATTGTCTAATTGTTACCTGGAATAACCAGAGCACAGATCAATACAGTTGTTCAAATAATTTGTACACACATATTCTACAATACAAATATGGCAACACCCCCAAAAACTGGGCTGTAGACTGGTACTCAGCCCCACAAAGCAGTGGCTCAAAATGTTCTAACCTGAAATGTTCTAACCCCTAACCTGAAAATGTAAAAATCTGCATGAAAATCAGCAACTCTGGGGTCAGTGCATAATATTAAAAAAAAAAAAAA
Source organism: Leopardus geoffroyi (assembly GCF_018350155.1). Classification (NCBI taxonomy): domain Eukaryota; kingdom Metazoa; phylum Chordata; class Mammalia; order Carnivora; family Felidae; genus Leopardus; species Leopardus geoffroyi. The sequence continues at coordinate 50,116,950 of NC_059333.1, read as the reverse complement.
AAAAAAAAAAAAGGTGAAGTACACAGGAGTTTAAAACACAAAATCACTGCCATCAGTTTTATACAAGCTGGAGGCTATTGTTCCTATTTATTTTCAAGACCTAAACTACATGCCAGTTCATGTCAACAAAGTATTTTTAAAAACCATTTATTGTATACATATTACATGTCAGTCTCTGTACTAGACTCTGAAGATAAAGGCATTAGTAACACTCCTTTACTTCAAGATGTTCATGTTTAATTCAAGGAGACAGAAAAACTAGACGATTATAATGCAGCTTACTAAAGATTAGGCTTATATACCATATTATATACAACCATGTGTCTATAAGGGAGAAATGCTTGGAAGGGATTGTTGAGAAGAAATAAATTCCAATGGTCTAAATCCTATAAGAAAATGATTAGATGATGGCATGAATGGATCTCAAACTGATACTCAGATTTCTAGCTTTAGTGGGTGACTAGATTATTTCCTGAGATAAAGAATGCAGGAAAGAAAAATGAAAATCTCAGTTTCTGAGAGGTCGAGGTATATGTGGAACACTCAACAGAAATGTACAACAGGTAGTCAGAAATAGGAGTCTACTATTTGGAGAATAGAAAAGAGTGAAAAATATAAATTTAAGAATACCAAATACTCAACGTATCACTCATAAACAATAATAATAGATGAAATACCCAATGATAGAATTCAAATAAGAGGAGAAATAAAAGCTGAAAACAGAAAAATAATATATACATTGTCCATTAATGAGACTTTCCCTCTTTTCCCAATGGAAAGTAATAGTTCTCTGGGGCTCTACCTTGCATCCCTTTAACTGTGACTCTACTGTTCTGCTTATATTATATCTGGGAATGGATATTTGCTTTCCCAGTAGATTATGAACTCATTGAAAGCTCTGGATTTTCCCAGAGTGCCTAACAAATACTCAACAAATGTGTATTAAAATTTGCTTAATTCAATTTCTTCACAAACAGCACACCTGGTTTCTAACTTTTAATAAGTTCTAAGATTCACAAATATGTGTGCAATTAATACGATTTCATCTTTACTGTTCATCCAGAACTCATATTTCCTATCTGTACTCTGCCACGTGCCTGAGATGATTCCTGTTTTTAGAGTTTTAGACAAGCATCAATATCTTTAATGTCAGATATTTTCTGACTTCCAATTGAGAAAACTCAACCCATTAAGTATTATGATATTGATAGATTTTTTCTATTTTGGGGGGTATTTAACCTTTTAAAATAAATTAGTCTTGGTAGCCTACTATCTTGCCTTATTATTAATGATTTTTTAAAATTATTCTCCTTTAACAGTGATAGATTTGCTGATTCCTATTGTCATTAATAGCAAGCAAGGGCATGACAGCCACCTGGGCTGATATACACAGTGTGGTTATGTAACAACACAAAGCAAGCAAGACATCACGAGTACCATGCTCTAAGCAGCACTTATTACATTGTGCATATATATCGCCAGTGAATTTTATTAAAATGTAGATTCTGATTCAGTAGCTCTGAGATGGGACCTGATTTATGTGTTTCTCACAAGCCCCCAGGTGATGCCAATGCTTCTAGTCTCTTAATCAATTGAACTGCTTAGTCACATCTATATGCTTTGGGCAGAAGCTAACCCTTGGGGTGGATGCTATCTGGTGGGATTAAGCACTGCCACCACATACCTATTTGTATGATTTATATGCTGGCAAGAGGGAGAAGGTCGGTTGAAAAAGGATGAGAGAAAGGGAGAGAGAGGGGAGGAGGAATCATGAAGGAGACAATTCCTTTCCTTGTGTGAGGAACTTTTTTTGTTAAGTCTATTTATTTTTGAGAGAGAGTGGGGGAGGGGCAGAGAGAGAGAAGGAGAGAGAGAATCCCATGGCAGCGCAGAGCCTGACATGAGGATCAATCTCATGAACAGCAAGATCACGACCTGAGCTGAAATCAAGAGTTGGACACCTAACCGACTGAGCCACCAGGTTTGCCGAACTGGTTTTGAATCTCAGTGAAAGAGGGTTCGTAAAAAGCTTTGTGAGCCTGAGTCCAAACAAATTTATTTTAGTGCTCAGGTGGCTGTGTGTGAAACAAAGTTGGGAATAGGATCAGTATTCTGCCCCCACTTCTATCCCATTCCGTAAACCATAGCAGTTTAATAACTGGAGGAGCACCTCAAATGTCAACCATGCTGTGGGCACTCGCCAGAACAACTGAAGGACACACGGGGTGGGGCTGGGGGTCTGTTGTGAGCAGGTGGAGGCTCTGTGCAGGTCAGATGCAGGTACTCCTGTGAATAGAATTGTATCTCTATTCATGGACTGGTTTATATGCACTTAAAAGTAGCATTGCGTTGAAACTGATAGTATGAACCAAAACCTATTCAATGTAATAGGAGGAGTCTGTTCTGTATACTGAAGAGTACACTGCTTTGTAGTGCCATAGAAAATCTAACCTGCAAATAATCTACTTCCTGAACTCCAATAGACATTCCAAAACTAATTTATACCATCCTTGCAGATTATAAGAGTAACTTACATATCATTTCCACTTCTATCTCTCTAAAATGAGAGGAGTAATATTTGGCACTATATAAACTTAAAACTGCTCAGAGAACAGATGCTATGTTCATTGTTTTAACTCATTTTTTAAAGATACTTTTACCCTTAACAAGAGTTTATACTATATTGAGGTTTTGGAGCTAAAAGAGCAAGAACTCCTAAAGGGGTATTGATTTTCATCTACACAAAATACCAGCAGCTGATGAAGAATTTAAGGTGGATTAGGAACTCAAGTTTCCTCTCTACACCGAATGGGTTTCTTGCCACCTTGGTTTTTCACATCTGTTTCTCGTTAGCAAATACAAGCTGTCGTGTCTAGTGCCTCAGGAAATTCATATGCAGTTTGAGGCAAATTGTGCAGGCTTATATTTGCACTAGCTCCTCTACATTCTCTGGAACCAGAAGAGATTGGTCATCTTTTTCAGGCAGGAGAAAGCATATGGGTTTTACTCATACAAGCAGAGGAAGGAAAAAACCCATGCAATAAAAAACTTCTTTATTGAAATAAAAAAGGGGATGGACTCTGAATTATTCAGTTACTGAACTTGCTTGCCGCTGCATTTTATCATTTAGATTAATCAGGAAGTGATCAGCGGTCCCTGCCTGGATCACTTCTTCTGCCTCCTCTGGTCTAGTAATTGCAGTCACAGGTGCAAAGCAGAAGGCAGGCATTGTCTGGACAACTTGGAGACCAAAACACTACTACTATGTAGAAAGGCAGGAGAATTCGTCTTTCTTATCATAGAAAGGCCAAAACATGTTCCCTTGAATAATTAGTCCATTATCCACTCTGACTTCGTCTTTGGGCACAGAGAAATGCAATGGTTAATTAAGCAAAGCCTAACACAAGAATAGAGAGTTCATTTTGTTTGACCCACCCCTAAGTTCTGTGAAATTTGTGATGCTTAATTATATTTCCTTTGGAACATTGATGTTTATTGAAATATTAATAGGTATTAGGGAAAAAAGATTTCCTTAGTCAAGTAGGTACTAAAAAGGCTAAACAAATTCTCCTACTATATGATTTTTCAGATTCGTTACTGTGGTAATCCCCATTGTGATTCTGTTAAACTTAGTATTCAGAATTCATTTTTTTTCAACGTTTATTTATTTTTGGGACAGAGAGAGACAGAGCATGAACGGGGGAGGGGCAGAGAGAGAGGGAGACACAGAATCGGAAACAGGCTCCAGGCTCTGAGCCATCCGCCCAGAGCCCGACGCGGGGCTCGAACTCACGGACCGTGAGATCGTGACCTGGCTGAAGTCGGACGCTTAACGACTGCGCCACCCAGGCGCCCCTTCAGAATTCATTTTAAGGCATCATGGTTTGATGGCAAGAGTCTTAGTTTTACATCTCTGTCAATTTCTAGCTTTGCATCATTAAACAAACGCTAATCCTCCATTTCCCCATTGTAAAATGATTTTAAAAGATTTTATAGGTTTATCTAAGGAATACAAGAAAGAATTAGTAATGTGTATATCACTCAATACATTGAACCCATTGGTTTCTTCCTTATTAGTGTTTAAATAGAATATGAATAGTTTAAATAGAATGCAAAATGACAAGTTATGTAACACTGACTTATATTCAGTTTCCCATGAGTGGTTAGTTCACCATTCTTATGGTGTCAGGCCACCAAATTTCTGGTGCCACAAACCTAATCTTTCCTTGATGGTCATTAAAGACTTCTTAGAAGCTAAGTCTAACCCTTATATACTACCATCTTCCAAAAAAAGGAGATAGTTCCAGAAGGTGTGTGTCAGTCATAGAGGCCAAATGCATTTATCCATATATTTAATTTAGGCCAAATAATTCTGTGGTACTCTAAAAGTAAACTGTGGTTTGAATTTTATTCTGGGAAGAGCACTATCATAATGCCAGTGGAGTATAGGTCTGTTCCCTGCTATTGGCTTAGATAGCCAAGAGTTAACTACCTTTAAAATAAAATGGTATCCCTTTAAATTTAAAATGAATTAGACCATGGAAGTTCCCTTGGCCCAAGGATAAATGCCATGGAAATGAAAGAAAATAGTTCTAATGTCATAAAACAGCAAAGGTCAGATAGGGTGAGATGATTACTTTCATCATTATTAGCATTACTTTGCATTTAGATAGCCCCTCTCCTTTGCCAGACTCATTCTCATTCTATCCCATTGCTTAGTATCTGAGCAGCTTGTGGAGCTCCTGATGATATCAAGGGTGATCCTGATGTGGAAGAGAAGCCACAAGTCAAGAGGGGAGTGAGCAATTAACCTTTATGCTTTATTTGCTCATTCTGGTCTTCTTCTGCAAACAACCTGCAAAAGTGGGCTCACTTGAAAATAATATCCATATAAACTTAAAGCCTCTCCTGGGACTTTGGAGTTATCTGGATCTTAGATTTTTTAAATACAGATTTTATATTGCAATAAATAAATTGCACACACACACACGTGTGTGTGTGTGTGTGCGCGTGCATGTGCATGAGCGTTTGGTAAGTCTGGGTATTTGCTGTCTAAGTGGAACAGTACTAAAAGTGCTAACATGTATAAGGTCATATACAAATTAAAAATAAGAGGTTTAATTCTCCCTGTTTAAAATAAGGGAAGGAACTTCTCCCTCCCTTTTCTTAAACCATTTACATCAGACAACTTATAATTCTAAATACTTTCGCCTTTCCTTGAATCCTAGGAAGAATAGAAAGGCCTCTGTCAGCTTTATGACCTGAGAATCTTTTTCAAGGATCTGGGAACCATCTTTTGAAAATATAAACATCCAGGAAAATAACACTCCTACCTCACAGTTTCTATGGGAGTGCGAGATCCTAACCCAAGAGGAAGCGTGGCTCAAAATTACAAAAGTACTTCCTTTTGGGAAGATACAAGTTTACTTTTCCTCTAGATAAAGCCAATATGCTAACACAGATGGTCATCCCAATCACCAGGTATATTTAGAATGAACTATATGTGACAAATGGTGCTGTCAAGTCCTCTTATTTGAGAACTAGTTATGGTTTATCTTGAAAATATATGTAATGGGTTGCATCTGCTTGGCTATATAAAAGACCAAGATTTCTCTCTGTGCAATCTCTTGATGGATTGCTTACAATGAGCATCACATTCTGGTTAATGCTTGCTCAATGATAAGTGTTTTCATCTCTACTGTCTTGCAGAGAGCATTTCTGGATTGGGGGAAGATTTTATTTTTAATTTTATTTCCTAACACAGACCTGTGCTTTTAATTAGAATAATGGACTAAAGAAACTAATAGTATATACTATGTCAGTTGTTTTTAACCATGAATGCATATTAGACTCATCTGCAGGGTTTAAAATACAGATAGATTCCCAGCACCACAATCAGAGATTTGGACACTATATTTGGTGTAAAACAGTGGAGTAAACACTTTTGGGCTAAAACACTTTTAATAACCATCCCAGGTAATTTTGATGCAGGTGGTCAGTGGGCACCACTGTAATTGAATGTTTTAACATCATTTTTAAATGTACTGTATTTCCCTATGCTGTCCTACTCACTTCCTGGCTCATTTACATCTTTTGTTTACAAGTATCTCAGTACAACATCAGCTGGATCCTCTCTGCCTGGAAATCTTTTTACCTTTTGGCCTTCTTTTCATGAATAACAGGGTAAGGCTTGACCACTTTCCCCAGGTCCTGACCTCACTCTCTGGGCCCTCACTCTCCTGAAGGCCTCTGCATTCCACATCACAATTAGTATTCTTCAACTTCCCTGCCCATGTCTTTTATTTTTCCTTCTCTCCTAAATCAAAGAAACAATTACCAGTTTCCCAATGTCAACTCCTCCACCTGTATCTTTGCTGTTTTCCATATTTTCTTTCCTCATTACATCAATTATTTTCTTATTGGTAATCCTGATCTCTGAATACTTTCCCTTTACTTGTGTATACTAAATTGCTTCTAGTCCTCTAATCCCTAAATCCTAAACTGCTGGCTCAGGTCACTCCTCTCTTTCCTTCACCACCAATGTTACCTAAAGAGTAGTCTCTTTTCCTACCTTTCAGTTTCCTGTTTCCCGCTCATTACTCACTCACTGCACAGGGACTCAGATACCACACAGTTATCTTTGGGAGCAACCTCTGTCCTCAGACCCAGGTCCATATTTTCTACTATTGGATAGAAGCTGTCATTATAAATTCTAGAAGCTCCTCAAACTCATTATTTCCCAGACTAAACTTCCTTTCTAAAACATGCAAATGCCCTAAACTTTTGGTGTCAGCAGTATCAACATGCAGTTATCCAAGTTCATAACATCATCTAAGACATCATCATCATCTTCTCTTTCACCTCCCCAATTGAACCAGTTCTCAAACTCTGTTGAGTCCAACACAAAAATATCTCTTAAGAGCTGTCTCCTGCTGCTGTTCCCACTGACACTGCCTTCTGTGACATTTCTCTCTGCCTCTAGTTTCTTCCAACTTGATTCTATCTTTTGCTTCTCCCAAGGTTGGCTTTCTAAAACAAAACATGACCATGTAAGATCCTTAAAAAAATGTGTTTAAAAGGACTTAATGTGTCTTCATCACCAAGAAAATAAAGACAAAATACTGTCCACAAATAACGCACAAAGTCTTCTTGTCCAAACAACTGAACCTGAATTTACTCATCTCTAGCTGTAATTAGTTTATAGGCTATACGGAAAAAGGGGAGAATGTTAAATAACAAACACATTGAAGCTGCATCAACCAGATCCAAAGTCAGAATTCCACATTACTTGAAGAGATAAGCAGCATTTTAGAAAAGCAAGTGACAGAGAGAAACTGTTATCAATTAAAATAGACTAAAGGCGCATGTCAACAAATACACTGTGTGGATGTTTTAAAGGCAACTTAGCGGAGTATTAGATGATATGTTAAGGGATTATCGTTAAGTTTATTAGACATATACAAAAGGGTGAAGATTTTGTTTGAGTTCCTTTCCATCACATATACATTCTGAAACATGAATAATGAATTCACTTTAAAATATTCCAGGGATGGGAATGGTAAGAAGGAGAGAGAGATGAAGCAAAATTTATGTGTTGATAATTGATGAAATTGGATGATCAGTACAATTTCTTGTTTTACTAATCTTTACTTTTGTATATGTTTGAATTTTCCATTACAAAAAAACATTTTTTAAAAAGCCTCCTGCATGGTACTCAAAATCACTAACAACCCTGCCTTAGAATACCTTGCTAGACTTACCTTCAGATATTCCCCACCCTGAACTCCAGGTCGTTCTTAACCTGCCAAGAACTTGCATACTAAGTCTGGGCTCCTGAAGACATTCCTGCACACTCTGGCTCTTATTCGAGAGCAATCCAGATTACCTCTCTTCATAAAAATTAGAAATCCCATGTCAACTACATAGCTACCTACTGATTGCTCTATCCAAGTATGCGTTGCTCAGGCATACTCTGAACACAGGAGTACTGGCAGGTTTGAGAAATATAAAACATGACAGAAAGCATTTCAATTTGCATGGCAAACTTGGAAAAGTGATTTCAGACTCTCTAGTCTCTATTTTGTAAGTGTTTAACTGTGATTCTCTAACTTTAGCTGATATAAAAATGATAAATACTTAAATGAAACACTGATAATTCAGTAAGTAATCTTCTCACTGAGTGTAGATTTTAGAAACCTGTGGGACGTGTCCATCAATATAGTCAAAAATCTCATACCTGTCACAATATTGATGGTTGCTGTGTTATGCATACTGAAGTTGGCCTGCGTATTTTGGTAATGACCGTCATTGCACTGAAATAATATTTTTGAGTAATGTACTATATTTCACATTTTCTTAAGTATTATTCCTAAGTAAATCTATTAGCATATAAGGGCAGTTTTGAAAGTCTGAATTAACTTACAAGGAAGAAAAAGGCATCAATTAGGCAAATTTTGATGAAATTAGCCTCTCCCGATTCTATCACCCAATAACCAATATTTTTCACATTTGTGAGCAGCCATTATAATAATATTAACTATGATGAACACTTTGTATGTTAATGTGGATATAAATTACAACTCCAGAAAAATGTCTTTTGTCATTTGCCATTTGTTAATATCCACTTAATGTAGATAGATATCCACCCCCCTCCATTTTCCATATGTATTTAAGGGCCTTACTATTCAAATATAATCACTCTTTCAAGATATAATTAGAGAAAAGATTAGGTTCAGACTTACCAGGAAATCTACTGTGGAGGTTGGCGTCACAGTTGTAGCCATTAAACTGAGCAGACCCCAGAAGCACTCTACTTGTTAGAAGCAACAGCAACCATATTCGTTCCATTGCAAAACCTGGAAAAGAGTTATTTATCATGTGGACATCATCAGCCTTCACTCTTACTTACTGAAAAGATTGAGGCTGATATGAGCTCACTGTTGGATAGGCTGGCAGTCTATATACGTACAGGCAAAGCTCATTTAGGGACTAAGGATTCTGAGAAATAATTATCAGCAACAATGCAGAAATTTTGGTTACAATATTTGAAAATTATTTCCACTCTTTGGCGTCAGTTTGCTAAGAGTGACAAATCCAGGCTTTTATAGTGAAAGAACGAAGATATATAATAGTCATAAAGTTTGAAAAAGAAAATGTATTATAAATAGGAAGACGTCAAACCAAATATTTCACAGATTAGAACAGTGTACTTAGACAACCAATCAATGTAGAGACAACTCTATACTTTAAAACACCAATATTCATGAAGTAAAAGGGATTCAACACTCAGTACTTGATTCTCAGAGGATTCTCAATATTCTTAATGACTAAATAATGTCAGGAAAAATTTCCCCTCAACAAAGGAATTCCAGACTATTGCTACTTCTCAAAATCAGTGGTTTGTGTATCATTTTTTTTTTTTCAGGAAACACAGGACTAAAGCAAAAGGAAGAACAGAAAAATACTATGTGTAGACTGACATCATGAATCCAATGACTCTTCATTGGTGAATAAATAGGACTAATACATATAAATGGACACCATGAATTCCTAGGAGAAAGTAATGGAAAGTGATTTTTTAAGTTGTCATTGTGTGTTGAACAAATAAATATAAATTGACTTTGAAAATTAAATACCAGTCAGTCTGGTGTTTAATATTTTATCCCCTGGATACCCTTTTTTGGCCAGATAAAGTGAAACCATCTTCCAGAAGCACCCAACTTCTTCTCAGAGCATAGTTTGTGCACTGAAAAAAAAATCTTTTGGGTTGGTGGTTTTGGTCTGTGTGTGAAAAGCAAAAAGAAAATAAAATTGTAAATGGTTTACTCAAATAATTTAGTGCATTTTAAAAGCTTGGGGTTTGGGGAAGGGGTTATGGTATTTTAGCTGCCCTTAAAGATCTTCCCTTACATGATTAATCAAGTGTTTAGCAAAAGGAAGGAAATACATCTTGCTTTTGAGCCATCATTTTAGTATAACAAGTTTATGGTGAACAAAGTCACTTTGGTAAGGATGTGGGAAAGGAAGGCATGAGTTTACTCTTAAAAATAGACTGAAAAATATTAATTCAACAGGAACTTCCTTCCTTCAGCATTATAACATGCTACTCTGGCATGAACCTCATGACTTTTGGGAGAACAGCCACATGTCTAGTTGTTTCTGATTCTCTAGGACATTCAGTAAACAAAAAGTTCACACAAATATCTGATCCAGGCTCTCTTGGCCACATTTGCACCATGTCATCATCTAGCTCCTCAAGACATCTCAAATAAACAAGAAAGCCTTGATCTCTTGGAGATTTTGGAATACTGGTAGGAAAGAGAGCAGCTTGTTTCTGAGCAGTACATCCCACCACACACACACCTAGTAGATGCTCTGCCATACCCTTCTCATGCTGGGTCCCGTTGATTCCCATGAGGCATTGGAGACTCTAGACTCATATCATTGTCTTCCAAGCTAGAAATACCTTCCATGCATAGTGATTCACAGAGTGGGGAATTTTCACTGATGAGTTATTTTTATTCTGAAACACTGTCTAGCTTTTATATTCTTCCACAGGAGGAAAAAAAAACACTTACTGAGAGGACACTATGCACAAAGAAGGCACTGTGTGCCAGGTCACTTGCCTATTGTCCCCCATTCATATTGGATGAGATTGGAATTATTACTCCATGTACAGAGAAAGATGAATAAGTCTCAGGAAGGTTAAGTGCCATGGAAAACAATTGGGGAACCCAGAATTCAACGGGTATTTCTGCTAACATTTGCTATACACACTACCTAAATATCATCTGTTATTTTAAAAAAAAGGTGTTATTTTGGCTGATATTTATCATCAGTTTCTTTTCTTTAAATTTATGAAGTGATAGATCTTTAATAGATATTTTCATCTGAAAATGGATAAGCAAATTCTTATGTAGTGAATGCAACCTGCTTAAAAGATGTATTTTATAGTGTGGGCATTAAGAGGGAGAAAATCATTTCTTTTCAAAAAATGGAGAAAAGGCCCTGATTGTGAAAACTGTGAGAATTATCATTATAAACTAAACTGGACACATCTAGGTTTACCAAAAATGGATGAGAAACTCGTGCTATTTGAAGCAACCTACTAACAGTGGTGGCAAAGTCTTAGCTTTATAGAGTTAAATCAGATTTGAGGCTGTTCAAAAGTGGCATGCTTCCCTCCCATACACTTTGAACAGGACTCACAGAACTGTCGTGAAGATTAAAACCCTTGATAAATACTTTTTGATGAAAAGAAGACAGAGGTAGACAGCATCTTATTTCAACAAAATATACACTGATTTTGATATCAGCAGATATGGATTCAATCCTCCCCCAGTCATTCTCTAGATTTTTCGTTTGAAAATCAAGATGATGATCACAAGACTATAAACTGTAAGTGCATAAAAAACATAGCACAGTCTGGACATACAGAAGACACTGAAATATCAGCTTCAGGGTCACCATGTATTGATGTGCAAGTTGTCCCCTGCACAAGTACACCCAATAAGAGGGATAGTGACAGGGCTTGTGCTCCCTTGGCTAAGACACATGCTCTGGAACTAGATGGCTCAACACAAAGGTGTCCCATGGGCTAGTAACAGCTCTGATTAGTTGAATCACATTATAATATCATTTGTACTGATCAGTGTGTCAATATTAAGGTACATTAAGCAGGAGATTTTTAAAGGGCACCCACATCTCTTGTGTAGGCAGTATCCACATTTTGATCCCTGTAACAGTGGCAGAGATTATGGCATTTTCAAGACTGTATTTATATTCCACCTGCAAGTTAAAACAAAATGATGAACTATTAACTTGTACACTTCCCACCTTCAAACCTATCTCATCATTTTCTCTGCACACAGAAACCCTAAACATCAATGCACAGAGGCAAGCTTGAAAATGCTATCTTGCCGTAGCTCCTAAAGTTCTTTTCTGAAATGGGATTGCCTGGGATTTGGACTATTTTGAGACTCTTTACATTCATTAAAGCATAAGGTCCTGTTTGCTCAGTCTCCCTAGCTCCTAGGCGAGTATAATTCTAGACATGTGTATCCAGTCCTGGTCTGGCTAAAAAAGTTCAGTTGAGTTTCATGTCACAAGGTAGAACTTAATTTCTATCATCCACTCTTGTGTGACGTGCAGTGGCTGCTGTCCCATTGTGGCTCCAGCAAACTGGAGCTTGAGCAAAGGCATTTCCCATCTTTTCCGTCATAACTAGGTGCAGCAACCAACACCCCAGTGACTGGTGCTAACTGTGGTGTGAAAGACTGCCTAACACAGCCAATATTACAAAACATTAATAGCAACTTCGTAGATAATAAAAACCTTGATGATTAGTGAGCACAAGCTTCATGCACATGCTTCTTAGCTTTGTATCTTTATGAATTTAAATTGATGGGGATAGAGGAGAGAGAGGACAACCATATGCACAACATTGAATTTTAAGGAATTCAGATGTATTAATTTTAAAAAGAGACACTTGCATCTCTTAAATTAGTGTAACAGGCTCTGTATTTCATACTTAGCAATACAAAGGAAATCATGGGCTAAGTGATTTTCTGTTAAATATGTCAATATTTCTCATGTTAAATTTTCTTTTTAAAATGACCACTTCTAAAACACAAATTCTGATTTATTTGCATAAGATTAAGCATGAGTCAGAAAAATGTAGTTTCATTGTCAATTTTCACTCAATTTTGTATAAATTGATATAGTTCTGTCATAAACACTGTTCTCTAATTTTATACACCTGATTCTTTTTTTTTTTTTGACCTTCCTTTTATTGAGATCTGCTACATCCCAGGCACTGTTTTTTGCTTAATATTCAACTATTAACATAGATTTATTTTTTACCCATGTTACAAATGTGGGAACTAAAGCCTAAAGTTTATTATTAACTTGCTCAGGTCAGATCTAGTAAATGACAGAGTAGAATTCAAAACACACTTGACCTTTGGAATTATTACACTATTCTGTTTGCCTTAATTGGAGTTTGTCAAATAAATAAAACTAATATCCTGATCATTTTCAGAAAGTAAATTACATTAATAATGTATGCTTAACATATGCTTGAAACCGAATCTTATGATTGAGGCAAAATATTTTTAACATCTACATAATTGTCATGACTATTTCACGTAGGCAATGAGTGCATAAAGAATATTCTTTTCACAAATTGTCTTAATGATAGTACTAGTGAGTTTTAAGGATATACAGTGTTCCAGATTGGGTTTTTTAAAGTATTTTATACAATTATCTAACTATGAGATAGGTGATTTATTCATCTTATTATGGGGATGAGAAATGTGAAGTAATTTGCCCAAGGTTAAACAGATAACCAGTGTTAAAATCAAGATTCAATGCACAATAACTCCAGAAACCACCCTCAACTATCACGTGGCATTTCCTTCTAGAAAGTAATCCTACACTACCCAAACGGGAAAATGGCAATTACTTACTAAATGTGATCAAAATAGATTTATTCCTACATTCATGTATTAAACATTATTGAATGCTTACACATACCTGGAACTATTAAGGGGAAAGAGGAAGGGCTGAAAATGTTTGTCTGCCTAGAACTTACATTCTAGTAAGGGAAATCAGAAGAAAACAAAATCTATAGGTAAAATACAGAGTATATTTGTATTGTATTGTATATATATATATATAATATATATATTATATATAAGCACTTTGGAGAAAAATAAAGCAAAAAGAATGATAGGAAGTTCTGGGGTGGCAGGATGGGAGTATTGAAATTTTAAATGGGGTGGTCAGGGATATATAATCAATACATATAAATTTTTTAAAAAAACTACTTTAGTTATGAACTGCGAGATCTACTTGTTTTTAATTTGTACTTCACTTTTTTTTTTACACTATTTAGGCATTTCCCAAATAAAACAGACTTTCAGTGCATAAATTATTCTCTGGGAAAAACTTGGACATTTTGAACAGCTGCATTAACCTTTTCAAATGAATAAAGGTGGACCTTAGTGACTGAGAAAAGTAATTTATTAAATAGCACCCCTGTGACCTGAGAAAAAGTGAACATGTTCAAAGTGCTTTTATCTACTCTCAAGAAGTAACTTTTGCAGAAACAAATGGGTTCAATGATTTATCAGTTTCATACTTCCTTAATTTTACTGCCTTCATATAGACCATCTGTAAGATACTGTTCTAGTTTGGAAGAAAAATAAAAAATTCAAACCAAACATCTCTTCAAATGTTTAATCATCATGCTAAAATTTATGCATTTTTTTCACTAAACTAAAGCTGATCATTTTATCATACAGATTTACAAAAATACAAAATGGGCCTTTCGCATCAATGATTTCCCTAATTCTCTCGTTGTCACCCCTCCTCCAAATTTATTGGCCACCGACTCTGCAGAGCCTTGCTGACTTCTACTGGGGGCATAACCTCATTCCTGGTGCTTCTGTGTCACACCCCCCATAGCCTGCCCCTCAGAAAAGATCAGAAAGTGTTCATTATACTTTAAATGACTGGAAATAGCTTAGAGTTCCCAGGAAAGGGAAGGAAAAGAAATATGTGTATTTTAACAGAGATCAAAGTTTAAGTTAAAGGAATAAAGTCCTTCCAAGAAACCCACAAGACCCAGGTGAGAGATGGGGCAATAAGGCACTGAATTTTTACAGGTAGGCAACTGTCCTGCTGAGTGAAGTCTCAAAGTGTTACACAGTCTTGCTTCTAGAAAAAGGACATATTGGTCCACTCTCCACAATCATCAGTTTTATTATTTTTTTAAGTTTATTTATTTGTTTTGAAAGACAGAGAGCATGTGCACGAGTGGGGAGGGGCAGAGAGAGAGAGGCAGAGTGAGAATCCCAAGCAGGCTCTGTCCTGTCAGTGCAGACCCTGACCTGGGGCTCAAACCCATGAACCATGAGATCATGACCTGAGCAAAACTCAAGAGCTGATGCTTAACCAACTGAGCTACCCATGTGCCCCCACAATCCTCAGTTTTAAAGTGCTGGAAGCCATGACAATTTAATGAAGAAACGTGTTTTCTGTTGGGGTGTCTTGACTGAAACTTGGTACTCTTTATTTCCATGTTCCACTTGGACATTAAAGGCAACATATGTATTAAAAGGAAAATTAAAATATAAAACTTTCATCAGAAATATCCATTATCATCTACATACACATTCTTTAACATAGAGTGTCCTTGTCTTGCTAAACAAAGAATACAACTCACTTGTACTTTCAGAATAATTCCTCAAAGACGGAAACATGTTTAGCCATCAAGAAGACACTCAGAAATTTTATGACTAAAGATGCTGATGTATACCATGAGAAAATATAAATGCTAAAGGCTGTTCCTAAAAGAAAAACCAGCTCTGATTTTCTCTGACACAAAGTGAATGTTCATTTATTTCCCTTTGCCTGCCTTTCTCATCTGTCTTCCTGTGGAGGGTTTTCTTGAGTAATCTATAGAATTTAAATGATCTACAATGTTTAGCTTAAACATTTATTCTAACACCTTAGTTTTGGGGGTACTAGCAGTTTGAACTAAGTCATTCTAAAGCCTTTTTTAAATAATTCACCAGTTTAATTTTCAAGATGTGTGTACATTTTATACTCCTGAGGCAGCTTTGAAGATATGTTAGTATATCAACTTCCACTCACGTTTCATGAAGTATGATAACAAATTAATAATAAAATGATTATTTATTTTAAATGCTCATTTCCCTGTAATTAAATAATTGACAATTATTATGATTATTTCCAAATGTTTCTTTCTTAATAGAGATAATATACAAAATATTGATGAAAAGGCATGACACAAGAATCAGCCAACCAGAAGAGACACCATGCTGACATATTCTGGCTGAATATCAACACATTTTCCAAACAATCAAAAGTATTTGCGTGGGTACCAATAATGAGAGTGGAAAGGTAACTTGCTTCCATTCACTTTTATTCTTGAGCATTCTTGGTGCTCAAGAATAAAAGGGCACCTTTATTAGTACCCCACTATTTGAAACTGCTCCATTAATTAATTCATTTATTTTTTTTTTTATTCATTTGACAAATTTTTATTGAGCAGTTTCTAAGTTTCAGACTTAGGGCCTTTGGGATCCAGTGGTGAGCAAAACAAACATGGTCCTTACTCTCACAGAGTTTATGGACTAGAGAGGGAGATAGTCATTAAAGTAATAATTGCAAACATAAAAATATACTTACAAAATATATTTCATAAGTATTATGAAAGAAAAGGAAAGGGTGCCTGCTAGAACCTAAGTGAGATGGGAGGTGCCAAGACTTCCTGCAATGTGCTGCAGTTGATAAGAATTGAAAGACTGAGGGGGTACCTGGGTGGCTCAGTCAGTTGGGTGCCTGACTTCAGCTCAAGTCATGATCTCACGGTTCATGGGTTCGAGCCCCATGTCGGGCTCTGTGCTGACAGCTTGGAGCCTGGAGCCTGCCTCAGATTCTTTGTCTCCCTCTCTCTCTGCCCCTCCCCTGCTCTTTCTCTTTCTCTCTCTCTCTCAAAAATAAATAAACATAAATAAAAAAGAGGTGAAGGATTGATTTGACTTAGGCAGATGAAGTCTGAAAAGAGCTCCTCACAGAGCTCATTGCACAACCACAAGTCTCAAAATGTAAAAACAGTTAACGTTTGTGAAATTTGAAGGAAAGTCCATGGTACCAAGCAAGGAAGAAAGGGCCAGGAAGTAAGTCTGAAGGTAAGCCAAGGAGACCATGCTACATGATTTTTCCTCAATGGAATGGAAAGCCATTGAAGGCCTTTGAGTTGAGGGCAAGGATTATAATACCAGGACTGGAGTAAAGTAAACAAATTTAAAATATTATTTTGAACAGGAAGTAATAGGACTTGATGTTAAATTCTAGGTGCAGAATAAGTGAGAAAAATAGGGATGACTCTCAAGTATGTGTGTTGGTCAATCAGGTAAATGGTAGCTCCATATATTGAGATGAAAACAATTTGGAAGAGGTACTTATTGGCATGAGAGCAGGATGGAGAAGGAACCAAGATATCAGTGGATTAGGCCAGATTCATTGCAACCAAATCTTAGATGTCATGAGACATGAGACACATAGCAGTATGTGCAGTATAGCAATCTTGTTTTCAGTTGCAAGAGCAAACCTCTGTTGGTTATCACAGAGGGTCTTATATAAACACAATATATACCGACAGGAAAACGTTGTTAATACATTCAGAGGACAGCATCTTATTCAGCAGTTGGGAACCATGGCCACCTCATATAGTCAAAAATATCCCTGAAATTCCTTAAACTGCCCATCTTTATGTGGGATTCAGGAATAATAGAATATTTTCCGTGAGTTTCCTTCTGATCATTTCTGTTGTCCTGCCCTTTGAGGAAGATGAAAATAGAATCTCTGTGAAAAGGAAAATATTGCCCAATTCTGACTGACAAATGCCCTATTTTAAACTCAAAGTAGAGAAAATATCCATTAAAATCCATGGATCTTGGCTGCTAGAGACAGAGGAGATTTTGGCTCTCCAACATCTGGGCTTTAACTTTAAGAGCCAGGCATGGAGAACTGAACAGAGTTTGTACTACATACTGAGAAGATGTGAGATAAGATATGTCATCAATGAAATGTTCTTCCCCACATGAAGGAGAGAAGTAGGGAAAGCAAAAGAGTGTTTAGAGTCTCATGTGGGGTTTTCTTTCTGCTCCCCTCTTTGATAAAGATACCCAGGCAGATTCATGGGATCCAGAAGCAAAAGGGAGGCATGTCTGGCTTTTCATCTAAAACCTGGTGTGAAATGTCTGTCAGAGTGCCCATGACAGCATGAGGAAGTCAGAATTGAGTGGCAATGGTGATGGGACAGATCTAGACAAAGGAAGGCTCAAGATAGCTTCCCCTACAGTCTTCTCACCAGCATGAAGATATCTTTAAAAGACTTCTATAACCTCTGATGAGAGACAGATAAGAAAATTGAAAATTGAGATGTGTTATATCTTGCTGAGAAGCCAGTAGGTGGTGGATAGCAACAAGATGGATGACCTAAAGCCAGGAGACACCTGGGGAATGTGCTAGAAGCTCTGAATTCCAGTAGACTAAGAGATTATGTGTGTAAGGGAAGGGATGCAAGTCACTGGTAAGAGAGAAGATAAACCACTGTGCTTTCACCATTTTGAGAAAAAGAGATCATAAGTTATAGTGGATACAGGAAGAGCACTGGTGATACCTAAAAATGAAACAGATGAGAATTCTCCATGGACTTACCAGTTAGGACCACAAGATGATAAATGTACTAAATAGCTTCACCATTGTGGGAACGTTAAGAATTTTTTTAAGTAGTTAACGCATATAATAAGTACTACTATTTATTTTATTTACACAAATTATTATTATTTATATAGTTATTATTGAAAGTAATTAATAGTTTTAAATTTAATAGTTATTAAATATTATTTATCAATATTACCTTTTAGTTTTCCCTGCAACCTATGAGATTGTGCCTATAGATGAGGACATTGAAACACATAGAGGTTAAGTTAAGTAGCTTGATTTTGGTCCCTCACGTAGGAAGTGATAGAGATAACATCTGAACCCAGATAATCTAGCTCTAGAGGCCATACTCTTAAACCTGAACTACACTGTCTCTAGAGCCCCCTTTCCACACATGAAACATGAGGAGGTCAGAAGTGGATAAGGAGAATTTTGACTATGACTAAATAGTTAACCCCAAAGTAACTAAATTTTAAACCAGCAGTGACTAAATTTTAAACCAGAGTTGTCTCGACATGGCAAGATTTGATGTTTCCTGCCATTGGTAATAGTGGTCTCCTATGTGATTTAAGTTCACTTAGAGAGAAATAACAAAAAATTCACTTCAATGTATCTAAGATACAAACTAATTGTATGTACAAAACCTTGTACAGAGATACATATTATCCATAAGCTCTTCATGGCTAGTTTTTCTTTTCACAATTGAATAGATTACTATCTTTCAAGATGGTATCTGTGTTAATCAGGGCTACAATCTCAGAAGCCAACGACACCACAGAATCTAACACAGCCTTGAGATTCCAATCAAATCTCGATTCCAATCACATATTATTTTCCTCATATGTTTGGTTTATTTTATCTATCCATCCATCTACTGTAGTGGTGATTGTGATTTTTATACCATATGGTATTAAGTTTTAGACATTTTGGTTCTTAATATTACAACACACATTTCATAAGGATAAAAAGGACTTTTTCCACATAACCACAACACCATTACTAAATAATACAATTATAATTAATTATAATAGCATTTAATATCAATTCCATATTCAGATTTTCCCAATTCACTGAAAATGTATTTTATACCTGCTTTTCCCCCAATGCAGGATCAAAAAAAGAAAAGAAAAGAAAAGAAAAGAAAAGAAAAGAAAAGAAAAGAAAAGAAAAGAAAAGAAAAGAAAAGAAACAGATAATATAACTAAATGCAAAAGTTTATGCATTGTATTTGGGTTGTTACATCCTTTTAGACTCTTGTAATACAGAAATCCCACTGCTTTGACATCATTTTATATTCAGAAGAATTTTATGGTCCTACTAGACCAAAATAATGACAGAAAATGCAAGATTCTGTAAAAATCAGAAATATTTAAAGCTGAATAAATCATTCAAATATTTTACGAGGAAAGGAAAACAAAATTTAATCTAAAATTAAAACTGTATGGTAGAGGTTGCAGAGACAAAAACTGGGTAATGGGTAACATGAATATAAAGAATACTAGAAATGTGAGATATGGGCTGGATGAGTTATGTGGCTTATAACAACAATAAGACCAATCTCTAATTTATCAATTCCTTGTATAGGCAATAAATAAGGGTATGGAGTATGATGGTTACAAATAAGAATCTATCCATTGTCCAAGTGAAAACTTGTGACCAATAAGAAATTGATGTTAGCTCAAAAGATAATTGCTTTCAAAGTAGATTAGTATCTCTTAAATCCAGGGATACTTAGGCATAGAAGTATTTAAAATAATCAAAAATTAGAGAACCATTTCTTGTGTTAAAAGAACTGATATACATTGGCATTCTTTGTCATTAATGTGTTAGAGAATTTGACCTATTTAATTAACTAAGGTTAGTCCTTTTATTCTGATTTAAGATATGTAACTGAGTAAATTCAGACTTGTTATGTAAAACTGACATGCTACCAAGATTATACATATTATCGAGATATTTAAGAAAATATAAATTTGAGCACATGTTAAAATCTATTTTTTATATTTGAGCATTACTTGAATACTTAAGATTTTTATAGGAGATAATTTAACTCCTACAAACATACTAAACTTCCTCTGATCAAAATTTAATATATTTTATTTCCTTTTCAAAATGTCAATTAACTACTTTTTCATACACAATCAAATATTCCTCAAAGACTTGTTAAAAATGATAAAGTCTACTAGAATTTACTGATAAAAAGTCAGAATTTGAACTTAAAATCTTCAAGGAAAGCTAGGTTTGGTCATTTGTAATTCTTTTTTTTTTTTTTTTTCAATGTTTATTTATTTTTGGGACAGAGAGAGACAGAGCATGAATGGGGGAGGGGCAGAGAGAGAGGGAGACACAGAATCGGAAACAGGCTCCAGGCTCTGAGCCATCAGCCCAGAGCCCGACGCGGGGCTCGAACTCACAGACCGCGAGATCGTGACCTGGCTGAAGTCGGACGCTTAACCGACTGCGCCACCCAGGCGCCCCTGGTCATTTGTAATTCTAATTGAATGTTAATCTTTAAACACTTCAGAATATATTTTTCAATTATTCAACACAGGAAAAAAAAAACCAGCCTCACACTAAACACAGAATAAGTAGTTGTTTTGCTTCAGAAGCCATGTTAGGCATAGAATTCACATCTTTAAACAGTAAATTCATATACCACATATTGTAATGCTCACCCTCAGACAATTACAGGGGAACTAAGATTGACTGAAAGATATCAGTTTGATGTAGTCTATCTCATATTTACATAGTAATCAATCAATTCATTGATTGGAATAATAGGAAGACTGAAAATACTATTTAAATTAATTGCATTTCTTTTTTCCCCCCAAGATTATATAGTGGAATTTGGTGACGATAAATTCCACTTTGATGTGATGTCACTAAATGCACAGAATATATACCTCTGAATATATGTTTCTGCCCTCAAAAAGTTTTTAGTCAATGGGGAAACACTTAAGCTTCACAATAATGACATCAACAACATTAAAACTTCTAGAAGTTAATTTAGAAGAATATCTTTATGGCCTTGGGATAATGAAAGATCTCTTAAGAAAAGAAAATTGTTTTTCTATCATAAATTATAGGCTGGGCCTACCCACAACTTCCTTCTAAAGGTTCACTGAGATATTTTTGTTACCATGTTGCCTATTAATTCATATAAGGCAACACTTATGTAGCATACACTAGCATACTTCTGATTAAATATAACCATAGTCTGGGCTCTGGTTCTCATTCTATTACTAACTGTCTGTGGTCGTGGGGAAGTCACATCATGTGTCTTACTCTCAGTTACTTCATGTGGGCAATGAAATGTTTGACTAGAAGATGACTAAGATGACTTCCCGCTATCAAGAGCCAATGAAATCATGATGTTTTAAAAACTGGAGGAGAAAATTGTGATAAATTCCTCAAGACCTTCTTTCTAAAATCTCCTCCCTTATCAGAATTTAGGCTTTACAAGATCGGAAGGTTTCAGAGACCTACTGCTTTCTTGCTCTCTCCACAACAATTGATGAGGGGCCAAACACTGCATCTAGAACATCCTCCTATCTACCTCTTGTTGTTTTATAAGAAATAAAAATCAGCAAGGGGCCTCATAGATTAATCTCAATGGTATAAAGGGAAAGCATTAACCCTTCCACTTTTGGGCATGTCTGTCCTACAAACAAATGGTAAAATTAAAATGACACTTAAAAATAAATAAGTTGCTATTGGTTTTATACTTTTATTTATTTATCATTGCATCTACATTTTTGTTTGTTTCTCAAAGGTCCCAAAGGCCTTCAGGAAGCAATAATCACAGAATAAACTAGGCTGCTGAGAATTTATAATTGCACTTTGTTCTGCCTCAAATACATATTCAACCCTGTTCTCATTAACGTTCATGATATATTTTTTTTTTATTTGTTGAGCTGTTTGGGGGAATGTAATATTAACCTTCATGACATCACTCTGAGGAGTACCTTGAAGGAAAGAGCTGCCTTTGTTTTTTAGACGTGGGAACCGGTGCCGAGTGACCAAATGGTTTTCCTAGGTAATGCATGCTTGTTATAGATAATACACAAGAAGATAACTAGAAGAAGCTCTTGAAATAATAAATTCTAATATCTCTAAGTTAGATGTTTGATAACAACACAATTATATACACAAAACATGATATCTTTGGCCATGATAAAATCAGATCCACAAAAGCTTTAGCCAGTCAGATCAAGTAGTATGTATATACAAAAGCTTTACTTAAATATCAGTGTTGAAATCAGGAAGAACATAAAGTTTAAATCCTCATATGTCAACATTTCAGTTAGCTCCATGTTAATTAATTGTTTCTACATCACAAATTAGAAAGACCATTCATAGATCCCTGGAGGTGATCATTACATCAAATCCTTACTCTGAAAATCAGTAATTAAAAGGAAAGAATTAACCATTAATCCTGATGTTCAAGTATCAGCAGTATTTCTGTTTTAAAATGACTTATCAAAGGGGCACGTGGGTGGCTCAGTCGGTTAAGCATCTGACTTTGGCTTAGGTCACGACCTCATGGTTTGTGAGTTTGAGCCCTGCATCAGGCCCTGTGCTGACAGCTCATAGGCTGGAGCCTTTTTCGGATTCTGTCTCCCTTTCTCTCTGACCCTCCCCTGCTCACACTCTGTCTCTCTCTCTCTTTCAAAAATAAATAAACTTTAAAAAAATTTAATGACATCAAGAAAAAGGGTGTGTGTGTGTGTGTGTGTGTGTGTGTGTGTGTGTATGTGGAAACTAGGGCAAAACATTAGTTTATGCTATTATTTTGATCTCTTGTATATTTGAAATTTATAATAAAAACAAAATCAAGTGAGCTACAGCTCACTTATTGTAACTGTGGTACCTTAGGTAACCCACTTTACCTCTCTTGGACTTTCTTGTTATCTATAAAATAAGGACAATCTAAGTGACTAAATAATTATACCTAGGTTACAGAACCTTTGAAAAAATATTTTATCCTTTTTCTAGTAGCATTACAGGAAAGAAGCAGAAATAAGGCTAATTTATTTATAGGATCAATGTCAATGATGTCAAGACATTGAAGAATGAAAGTTCTGAAAGGGAGGATAGTTATCACTTCTAAGAAGTGAACTTATGAGCTTTTGTATCTTCAATGAGATGAAAATAATTCAAACAAAATCATAGCCCTTGCAATAGCCAGTGCTAGGAATATAAGCTATAACTCTAGTTACAACATTTCAGCTTCTGTCTCATAAACCAAAAATTGTGTCTGGGATCTGAAGCCCCAAGAGAGCTGTAGAGATAGCTGCAGGCCACAGTAGGTAAGGCCCTTACAGTGGATCTTCATCAGTAAGTGAGAGGCAAGCAGGTGAACAGAAAGAAGGAGGTAAGCAGTTGGATATATTATGGCGGATAAGATTATGGATAATGTTGTATCATAACTGTAAATCAGAGCCTTTGGAAAATGTAACCCAAATCCTTCAGACATGGAGATCCCACTTCTTTAGGAGAGTTTATTTTGTACTATTATGGTAAATATTCCAACAAGAACAGTTTGAAAACTGAGGCTTATCATGACAAAGATGTCTCTGACCCAAAGATCTACACAAAAGATGTCACCCAGCAATACATAATCAATTGCCAAATGAATGGCAATAAGTATTTAGTTATTCTTGGATGACCCACAAAAAGGATAAACTATAAATGAGAAGATAGAAATGACGTCTTTGAAACAATCTCATTATCTCCTACATGTGATATTTGAAAAGCTAAATAAGATAATCCTCTTCACTAAACACAAGTCTTCATTGAACAAAAACAGCTTTGTTTTCAAACTACCCGTACACCTCGTGAGAGGTTTCAAACTATCTCTACACTTCTCAGAACTTGTTGAAAATCATGGGTTTAGATGAGAAGAATCTTTTTAAATAATTATTGTACTAGGATATTAGTTTAGTGGGTCAAGAACAACATTTCTCATGGAATAGAATAGTTTGGGATAGTATAGGATGGAAGATAATGGAATAGAGTCAAATAGAATATTTTTATAAAATTTGTATGTACAAACTATGTATGTATGTATGTTTGTTTGGATGAGTGTATACTAGATTACAATGTACATATCTGACTGTGAGTTATATTGGAAAGTTTGAAACTCACTGGTTTAGAACAAGGTAGCAACATGGTCCCCACGGGCTGAATGTTCCTACCTACAAACATTGATTGGCTTCACAGAAGCCAGTACTTCTCCAGTACCCATTCTACCCACTCTACACCTATCATTCCCAAAGATGAGAAGTTATTTCACACACACATTCATTCTTTTGCTCATTTTGCTGTCTCAGTCTGCAAAGCTCCTCTTCCCAACTCCACCCCCTCTTATCAGGAACATCTCTCCAATCAACTTTTTGAGAGTTCGTTCACATATAGCTCTTCTTTCAGATATTCCTCTAACAAGACAACACTTTCTGCTTGTAGCGTTGACCATTTCCTATTCTGTTTCTGCCAGAGTCTCTGTGCCATTGTATAATAGCAGTTCTAAAAATGTACTACGTTGAAGTCAAGGCTTATCAGCGTCAACACTGTTGACATTTTAGACTAGATCATTGTTTTTTATAGGATGTTTTAACAACATTGTACAATGTGTAACAGTATCCCTGGCTTCTTCTCACTCCATGCCAGGAGTACTCCCACTCAAGTCATGACACCCAAAAATATCTCCAGATACTGCCAAATGTCTCTGTGGGAGAGGAGGTTCAAAATTACCCCAGATGACTTAGATGTACATCTTTGTTTTCCCCTAGTAAACCTGTAAGCTTCATAAAAGCAAGAGTATTATGCTCACCTTTGTACTTAGGATCTAACAAAGTGCCATTTCCACTGTAGATTCTCAAGAAATGTTTGTTAGATAAATTACTATCATATTTGTGATAAAAAAGGGACAACACCATACTACAAAAATGTAGAAAATCAAGTATACCAACATCTAGTCCTGATCAGGATAATGCTTTAATTTTTAAAGATTATATCATTAATGAAAATTTTCAATTTCAACTAACATTATTTAAATTAAAATCTTTAAACCCACCCACTACTAGAGGTAATTTATATTTATTTTTATATGATTTTAAAACAAAAGAAAATGAGATTGAGGTCTAAGAATATATCTACATATATAAAACTCTTGGATTAAAAATTACTTGAATTAGTTAATTGATTCAGTTTTTTAAAAAATATTCATACTTTTAGTGTTCTCTAAATAGCTTTAAGTAATTGTTTCACTTTTTTAAAAAAAAAAATGTTCAGCTAGTACTTTTTAATGCCCTGTAAATATTTTTTTCAGCTTTTATAAACTAAAAAGCATCAAACTTAATACAAACCCTTGCTAAGTCTCCTTTTCATTCCATTAACATTGATGGCACACATTCCTACGATAGAATTGACAAAGCAAGGAATTTTTAGAAACCAGAAATATATTACTTTAATTTCAAATACTTATTCAAAATAAGTTTCTAAATAGAATTGCTGTGCCAGAATTCGCATGTATGAGCACAAATGTGCATTATACACAAATACACCTAAGTTTTTAAAATGTATATATCCTATGGTAATGATTTTAAGTCTCTAAAAGATTAATAGTTTTTTATTATTCAATTATTTTAACTTCTTATATCCAAATTATGATAAATTACATTTGAAATAGAAAGTTAGCCATAGTTCTTTCTAATTTCAAATTATAACTTATCTAAAAAATGGTTTAATTTGAAAGCACTATTCATGTAATTTACAGGTTTATATTCAGTGGGTTAATGATGGTATGTTCAACTGAGAGACAGTGTAGTTATATGAGCTCTGATTACTTATTAGTTAAGCATTTTTGAGCAAATATACTTTAAATTCTAACATATGATACTAAGCAGTCTTCATTTTTCTTACTCTTTCTAGTGATGCAGTTTCATATTAAATGACTATAGTCTTAGTGAAAATTTGAAATTAACATCATTTTACAGACAATCTGAACTTTATAAACAAATAAAGCTATTAATGTTTTCATTTAACTTCCACCACCTTTTAACAAGCTAAAAAAATACCTTTTGTCTTTAGCATCTGGAACTTTCACATACATAGCAATAGAAATAACAAAATTGACATATTAATATAACTTAATTTTGCTGTTCTTAAGGCTTAGCAGCTTTTTATTTTTCTTCAAAGTTTGGCACTATAATAGTTTCTAAACGTTCTTGTTATGTTTTAAAAATCCGTAAAAATCCAGGCATGTAATTTTGTTTTTTTAGATTTCTTAGTGTACCATTATACCTTATTGTGAGTTCTAGAAAATTAACACTTTAAACAAGGGGTCAGTGACCTATGGCCTGCAGGCTTAATTCTACCCAACACCTACTTTTGTATGGACCATGAACAAAGGCAGTTTTCACATATTTTAATGCTTGAAAAAAAGTAAAAAAACATAATATTTCATGAAAAGGGAACATTATGTGACATTCTTATTTCAGTGTCTACTAATGAAATGTTATTGGAACATAGCTACACTCATTTGTATACATATTTTCTGGGGCTGCTTTTGAGCTACAATGGCAGCTTTAAGTGGTCCTGACAAAGACCCACAAAGACTAAACATATTTACTTTGTGGGCCTTGCCAACCCTGCTTTAAACATTACTGTATGACTCTACATAACACAATACATATGTCTGGGGGACAAGACACAATACATTTCTCAGGAGATTCCTTTCAACCAATATCATTTTTTTTTTTTTTTTTTTTTCATTAATACATTTTTCTGTAAGCCCTGGTAAAAACCACTGGTCATTATTAATAAAACACTTCCCATGACATTCATTCCATATTTGGCAAAGTATTATCAAACTGGTCAAGTCGATCATTTACTTTTTTGAGGTGTACCATCCTTTTCCACATCACTGAAGCCTTGAGAGTTTGGAATTCCTGTAATTCCCCACTCAAAATCAACTTAGATACTTAGTAACAATCAGCCATGACTCTGAATCTATAAAGGTCAGTCTAACGTTTACTTTATCATGTCTTGATAAAGCTGTTATGCCTGGTTTTTAGTTACAACATTTTGTAATGGAAGCAAAACACGACAAACCAAATCAAGCTTAATTTATGGTCTTGACCCAGTTTAAATTCCAGCTTAAATACAGAAGAAAAAAAGAGCACAGATTTGGTAAATTAACCAAAAAATTGAATTCCTTGAAGGCAAACATTGCTAATAGGTGTTTAAATGATACAAAAGATTATCATCCTCTACTAATGATCTTAATGCTATCCAAGCTATTGAAAAAGCTACAAAAACATAATCTTCAGTAATTCACTATTTGATGCCATAACTAAATAGATTACAGTCTGAGCATCTGCTCATGGTTCAAAAGTTACCTTTGAAATAAGATTGCAGAAAATTCTGATTTTTTAATATCCTCTGGATCATTATCATAGGCCTTCTTAAAAGCGGGGGGGGGAGCTTTAAATGTCTTGAAAGGAATGTAGAATTTGTTACGATATCTAGCATGATCTGGTTCTTACATTATGTGGCTATTAACAATAACCCTTACTATATTTTATTTTGAGGACATTGCTGAAAATGCCTAAAATGAAAGTACATACAGCATATTTATAGATTTTTATATTTAGCCAAGTATTATAATACTCTGTAAAGAAAAACTTAAAAAAAATCACTGAGGAATATTAAAAACTGTATAACTAGGAACAGTGTTCAAATAATAGCTCTGATATCTGTCTCATAAGATAAAGCTACTGACTGAAAAATGAAATAAAGAAATATTCTATTATGTATTAAATACTAAACTTTTAACTAAGTTCAACCTCTTTGCTATTGCTACCAAAGTTATTTAAACTGACAGTTTAGATTGTTTTTCTTTGGCCTGTAAAATGAATTGTAAGAAGCCAATTCACAGTAGCAAAACAAATAATGTCATACTCCTGAGAACCAAAAAGATTATTATCTCAAATACATGAACCTAAGAAGTAAGGTCTTCTCTCTAACATCAAAAACAACTGGTTTTACCAAAGGCAATCTTAGAATGGAAGGAGACTTAGAGGTCACCCAAAAAATGGGAATCGCCATGATAGCTCCCAGGTTACATGAGATCCCATGTCAATTCTAATAATACTAGGCTCATTATTAAAATTATTCTTATTTAAAAGAAAATCAAACTATAATTATTTTCAATAATATCGTCTTCATAATTAGAGATGATGCCACCCATATTCAACCAGATTTTCTGGTAGGATGGGATCCTGATATCTCATTAATGGAACATCTGCGGACTGTGGCTGACTGGCAGGGGACAGCGGATGGAATTGCAGCCTGATATACAATGGTGTAGCAAATCATGGACAACTTTTGACCTCAGGCTCTAACTTCAAAATTGAATAAGCTGCCAAAAGATTAAGTCCTTTCTCCAAATCCAACCCCAATGTTCGGGATGACACTGCAGTTCACAACATAAAATTTTCTTTATAGCTTTCTTCCCTCAAATATGGGAAGATGTTTTTCGTTTCCTTTTGCGATATTTAAGATACTCCCCAGCCCAACCCCTACCCATCAATGGAACCACACTACCAGAAGAGTTTTACCAGAGATCGCCTTACATCATAAAAGATTATTAAATTAAAATGAATGTCCTGTGCTTACAAAAAACACAGCATTTGCAGTCACTTTAGGTGGCTTCAGCGCCAGGCACTTACCCAAGCCCTTGGTTTTGTGGAATCAGCTGTTCTCCATGTGCCTGGTTCTGCTGCATGTGACTGAGTGTTCAAATGCCTGGTGTTACCAAACTCTTTCAAAAAAGATTCAACCCTTCAAATGAGAAAAGAGTTGCTCATTATGAAAAAGCCTTTAAAAAGCGAGAGAGAGAGAAAACCTGGATTTTCGACAAGCAAATGCTTCCATGGTCTCAGAAGGTTTTGCAAGACTAATCATCACCAACATGAAACTTGAGCTCATCTTTTATAAACCTTTGTTTCCTTCCAACTACATCCCTTTCAATTTTCAATTCATTCCTTTATTCCTCTTCTCCTACCTGCTTTTGATCTTCTATTTTATGCTGCACAGAAGTCTTGAGTGGTTATGTGTGAAGTGAGCCATCATCAGCCTGATGAGGGAAAGCCTGCTGGTCCAGAAAAAAAAAAAAAAAAAAAAAAAGATCATAAAGTAAGAAACAAGGCCCGAGATTGCATTGGGAGTCAATCTGCACAGTTATCAATGTCCTGTTATGCTCTGTGAAAGATGCCCGGCCCTTTCAATACTACATTTCATGTAGCGATGAAAATGGGATATGGAATATCATCGTGAAAACTGGTTTGATTGGGATAATAATGACTAAGAGGCTGTCAATGCAAAAAACCCAACAGGACCCAATTGTAAAGGAGTTAGACACTGAACCCGCTTCATAATCCTTGCTTTTGTTTAGGGGCCTCCAAACAACACAGCCCACCAGCCTTTGGAGCCTTTGGACCCAGTTGGACGTCATCTAAGCCTTCCACCCCAGTAACTATTCTGATTTCTCATTGGAAAGGAAAGTGGGAAGCTGGGATTCAGGCACCATGGAAAGCTTTTCAAGATATTCTGACCAAAGCAAAGCTTTACTTTATGTACTACTGTGCTTAGGGATGACCATGTGGCAGATTGAAGCCCATTGTGTGGATTTATATTACTCCGCCAGCTGTTTAATAATAATGGCTATCCTGAAAAAGCACATTGCTTTATCAGTAATACCCTGGCATATATCTTTATACAATTTTATCTTATTCAATTGGCTCAAGATACTTTAACAACATTTATGTTCTGTGACAGAGGCTAGTTGCCTATGGCTACTGTGAACTGAGATTAAAATCTAAGAGTTCAGCCTTTCAAGATTTCTAGTCCATTCCCTGAACCAAGTTCTTTCCCTAAATGGTAAGTGAACTTAAAGCTAACATAACTACTAAAAAATAATAGCTGGAGGCTATTCACATCACCTTCTATGTCCTGTTTAGTGTTGAGAGAGAGTTGGTGCTTTTTATACCAAACAAATCAGGTTCATGTTTTTCAGAGAAGTGTCAGCTCCATAAACTTATAATTCTGTTCTACTCATGAGTAAATATGAGATACATGAATCTACCCATTTTTTGAATACCATTAATATAAATTTCCCTATATATTCTTTTGGTTAAGAACTCTTATTAAAAACATAAAAACGATCCTAAGAAATCTCTTTCAGGGCTTCCTAATTATGCTGACAGGAACTGAAGCTTTTCTTCGCTGTGCAGAGGGTGTTTTCCTCTATAATGAAGTTTTTGAGCTAGATGTTTTCAAGCGATGTTTCAGGTTTTGCTTTGAATATGTGTCTGCCATGTTCTTTACCTTCTTGAAAGTTAAAGTGAACATGCAACAGGCTCAAGCATCAATTAATAAATTCTGTCATTTTCAGAAAAAAATCAGTAGCCTCTACGCTATGAGAAAATGAGCATTTCATAAATATTGAAACCACTACCCACATTCTCTATAAGTTGGTTAGCTAAAAAGACAGTAATTCCATTAGAGGCTTTCAGCAAGGAAAAGATAAAACAGTTGAGATAAAATAACTGACATTATTTGTTATTATTTTGCCATTAAAATGTAGTGAACAGTAATGTCACACATTCCACTAGCTTCTAAGAGAGAATTTTTCCAGTTTGCTGAAAACTCTGAGCCCTTTATTAGGGGATTTCTTGTCGTACAAGCTATGCGACTTGGCTGAATATTTGATTAGTTGTACATGCAGCATATGCTTATATCAGGGAATAATTTTAGCTATATAAAATATTCATCAGTATTTGATAGCACCAGAAGTGGAAATCTGAGCAGTTATCCTGTCCAAAAAAAGGATTTACTTAATGTTTCATAATCAGAGGAAAGGCAACCAATGAATGCCCTTTAGTTCCTAGAGAAGGTTGAATTCAGACTGCAAAGGCACCCTGACCAGTAACCAACTATTCCCTCAAACTACATGGCTCACTCCCAACTTCCTTTAAAAGTCTTTTAACTAAACCCTCAATGACTAAACGGCTCAGGCTAGAAAATGAAAGTAAAAAGGCCTCCCTGTCTCATGGAGCTATAAAACATAGTTAATTAGTCAGTATGCCAGGACCTTGCTTACAGGAGAGTTCCGGCCTCTCTATCATTCAGTATAAATATCTTTTCACTATATAATGGTGAGATTTTGGTTTTTTGTTACTAGAGTCAAACCTGGAATGATGAAGTTGACACTGACCATAAGTTTGTGTCACGGGCAAGGGATAAAGGTTGATTTCCACTGTCTCTCACAAAGTTATCTCTCCGTGATGGAATTTCTCCCCGGGTTCAGTCTTTGCCCTCTTCACCTCGATATGCACACTTGCTTCCCAGATGATTCCATCTCAACCAGCTGTAAAGCACTTACCCTTTTCGAGCATACTACGTAATTAACTTACTTACAGGTCTTCTCCCTCCTGATGTATACCTGAATGTAATCCCTGTTGTGGATTCTCTTTGTTCCCTAATGTTTGCCTCATACCCAGGAGAATGAACGCCTAGTATATCAGTGGTACTCAATAATATATTTTGAATAAATGAATGAGCAAAGAAGGTGAAGGATTACAGAAAATGTCCGTAACTCTTTCTTATAACTTATAAGTGGGGAAATATGCTTCTTTCAAGGTAACAGGAAAAGATAAAGAAGACCCAGTTATATCATAGTATTCTATTAAAGCAAAGTTCCAGCTTCACACTAAAGAATTGTATTATAAAATAAATATAAGAACTTTATACCTCTATGCTTGAAGAAATTTTTACCATCCGAATGTTTAGCCTCAGATTTTTTTTTTTCAGGATTCCTTTTTGTTTTAAAATGGACCCAAACTCTGGGGCACCTGGGTGGCTCAGTCGGTTAAGCATCCGACTTCGGCTCAGGTCACGATCTCACAGATCGTGAGTTCTAAACCCGCGTCGGGCTCTCTGCTGACAGCTCAGAGCCTGGAGCCTGCTTCACATTTTGTGTCTCCCTCACTCTCTGCCCCTTCCCTGCTTATGCTGTGTCTCTCTCTGTCTCAAAAATAAATAAACATTAAAAAAATAGGTTCTCAGTAAGGATTTCTTGAAGGAAAGCTAAGAAAGTCAAAATTAAAAGCGAATAAAAAATTTGTTTAAAAAAATAATAAAAAAATAATAAAATGGACCCAAACTCAATGATATAAAGGAACTCATAAATGTATATATGTTAAGTTTTTACTTTGATTGATATAATCAATTAATGCAGGAGCCAGAAAGTAGTTTTTGGTATTGTAGATTCTCCAACCAATTTACTGTTCATTTTTCTACTGTCAGGTGGGCATCTTGTAGCTCTACCCCCATGGGCTTCTCACTGCAGAGCTGAGTTGTAGGAGCCAAAGGTTTTTCAGGTACTTATAAAATGAGTTGTAAACCATGTACTCTTATACACAAATAAACTGGCCCTATGTCCTAGTGGGATTTCAGTCCACACTGAATTGTAGACAAATTATAAAAGCAGATTTAGCCAAACTTGAAAGAGGGTCCACACAAGCTTTATACATAAGTGCAATTGATTTCCCAGTTCAACAAATAATTTTACCAAATATTTCTAATCTCAAGAGTCTAAAACCTGAATAAATTAGCCTTACCTCTTGATCAGCATAAACTGTTAGTTGTTAAGTTAGCAAGTGGCAATAAGGTTTATATGTTATTGTATGGTAGGCATTGTTGCACCACAAAAGGGGAAAATGTTATTAAAGGAATTTGAATATATTACTTTAAGACCATCAGTGGAAATACTGATAGATTGTTGCTCTTATATCACATGATACTTAAAACCTCTGTTTTTTCAGGTATTTCTAGAAATTCCCCTATATGAAAGATTTACTGATATATTCTAGATGCTTTCAATGAAGAATTCATGGTGATTACAGTATTTATAGTACTACAATTTCTTGCTAGTTATTTATTTACAGATGATCAATTCCAGGAACTAGCTTTACTAGGTATCTGATATTGAATACTTTCAAGAAAGCTTTTAAATCATCCCTACATTTATAAGGCATTTCCTTGTTTCTTGGATTACTTAAGCACTCTCATTTCTGGAAATACCTAATCAAAAGCATTAAATTTAAAACAATTGTAAATTGGAGTACTGAGGTCTACAGAAGTGCAATTACTGTATCAGTTCACCAGTATGGCCCTATTTGCCAATAAAAGCACTGAAATTGTGGTTCATATTTCCAGCAAATCTTTGTTGAAAGCCACAAACTGGATAATGGTAGGAAAAATTATTCTAATCATATCTCTATTGTCATAATAAGGCAGGCCCATTCCTTTTAAAACCAAAAAAAAAAAAAAAAAAAAATCTAAGAACTTTCTAAGCTAGAAACGTAGGATTCCACAGTAGTTTCAATACGCATTCCAGAATGGTGGGAGTTTGTCATGAACTCTTTGGTTAAATTGGCCATCATCTCTTCTAAAGAACAGGAAACAAAACTTCAAGGACTACAAAGACTGGAAGATAATTTAAGTTAAGTGATGTGAGCCCCCTGGCGAATGGGCATAGGACACATAGTGGCAGGAAGGAATCAATTGGAGAGCACAAAGCTTGCCTAAAGGCAAAAATGGCTACACATTTTCAGGAGATTGTTGCCAACCAGGAATACATTATACAACATTGTGAGAAATTCAAGTTTTTCAAGAAAAGAGCAGATCAAGGATATTATTTGCAACCACCTGACTTTTACATGCTGCCTTATGTTTCTAAATCATTTTCACATATTTGGACTGGATTACACTTTGGAGCTACCAGTTTGCCACTTTGTCTAGAAGTCTGAAACATCAGTGGTATTTTCTTATTAGAAAAAAATGAGATAGTTTCCTGCTAAGATTTTGTTTAATATGTATTTATTCTTTGTGGGTTTTTGTTGTTGTTGTTGTTTGGTTGGGTTTGTTTTGTTTTGTTTTGTTTTTGGGGTTTTTTGGTTGGTTTTTTTTTTTTTTTTTTTTTTTTTTTTTTTTGAGAGAGAGGTAGGGGGAGAGACAGAGGGGGAGGGAGAAAGAGAATCTTAAGTGGGTTCCAAGTCCAGCATGGAGCCCAGCACAGAGCCCAACGCCAGGCTTGATCTCACAACCATGAGATCATGGCCTGAGCTGAAATCAAGAGTAGGACACTTAACTGACTGTACCCAGGCACTCTGATCTTGTTCTTTTTAGATAGTACTGCCCAATTAGCTGGTAGTCACATTTGTCTGAGTCACAGAGTGAATTTTGTGCACCCGTTTATACATTCATTATACTAAATAACCATGAGAAACAACATCATGGTTTAATTTATATATTTTTATCATATAATAAAGTACATCTTGAAGGGGGAATACACTAAGTTCAGATGTACCATCTTTTTTTTTTTTTTTTTTTAATTTTTTTTTTTTTCAACGTTTATTTATTTTTGGGACAGAGAGAGACAAAGCATGAACGGGGGAGGGGCAGAGAGAGAGGGAGACACAGAATCGGAAACAGGCTCCAGGCTCTGAGCCATCAGCCCATAGCCTGACGCGGGGCTCGAACTCACGGACCGTGAGATCGTGACCTGGCTGAAGTCGGACGCTTAACCGACTGCGCCACCCAGGCGCCCCTGTACCATCTTGATATTAGTTTTACTATAATCACATCAAAGTGGATAGGTCATAACATCACCACTACTTTTTGACACATTCAGGAAGGTATTCAGTAGCATTATTCTAACAAAACTGAGAATAGAGACAAAGAACAAAATATTATTTAGTATTTCAAACCTGTGGCTTTGACCTATAGAAACATATGCTATGGTGGTGCATGGGTGGCTCAGTCAGATGAGCGTCTGTCTCTTGATTTCAGCTCAGGTCATGATCCCAGGGTCTTGGGATCAAGCCCTACATCAGGCTCTGTGTTGAGCATGGAGCCTGCTTAAGATTTTCTCTCTCACTCTGCCCCTCCATTACTTGTGTGTGAGCTCTCTCTCTCAATAAAATAAAATAAAATAAAATAAAATAAAATAAAATAAAATTTAAATTAAAAAAAGAAACATGTTATGGATGAAAATGCAATGTCTATGGAAAATTATTCACTCTCTGAATTTCTTCCTGAATGGCACAATATTAATCAATTTTTCTTCATCATCATCATCATTTTTAAAAAATGCATCTAACTCCTCTCCATGTAACCAACATTAAATATAGTCATAACAGTATGTAGACAGAAAATGATGGAGAGAAATGAGGTGATAGATGACAGAGATAGAGGGAGAGGGGGAGGCAGAGGGAGAGAGTTGTATGCTATTGGTTGTTTCTTTGCAGAACTCTGACTAATACAGCAAGCTGCTGTTTCTGCTAAATTCCATATGCCCTACTTAACAACTTTACAGATTTTTTTTTCTTTTCAGTTTTTATTTGTTTCTGCCCAAAATGACGAAATTTATATTTATTCACAATAAGCCTTATCTTCTTAGAGTCAATTCATTATTCCTGGCTGAATGATTCTTTTGAAGGCCTGATTCTGGTATCCCATGTATTCACTGTCTGCCTATCTTTGCCTCAAATACAGAAGATAGAATCATATTTGCTTCATCAAGGTTAGTTTTTGAAGTCAGAACAATGTAAAAGTTAGTTGATTTTCTAAGGAAATGGTCTACACCAACCATAGTCAACATGCATGTTGGAGCGTTGTTACTGGTTGTTTTTTTTTTTTTCCCCCAAGCATAAAAGCTACCTTACTAACTCTCTGAATCATACTAGACAAATTATAATGCTCAAATTGAATGACATGGTTTATTCTTACCTACCTTATTAAAGTTCCAGAAGACCAAGGACTTTGAATGAATAATCCCAAATCAGTGTTGAACTGAGCCCATGTACTCCAAGGGGATTTAGACCATCTGCTAATTCTGCTGGGCAAAGGCTTTCTTTTACATATGCTCAGGTTTGGAGAAGTAGAATCCAATTTGCTTCCAGCTCCTATCTTTTCATCCTACAGTTAAATATTTTGTTTATGTAAAATAAACTTTTGCAACCATTTTGCATTATTTGAAAGCCACTTTATTGCTTCCCCACAACAAACATAGATGGGTATATTAAGAAAACTAAAAAAGTATTTTGCAAACAGACAATTCTTTCTTACTACCTGGTGTCCTTTAAAAATTATTTCCTGAAGCATTTGTTAACCTTTATATAAACAGTTATTAGGTCAAACAATTTTCCATTTTGCCCAATAAATATTTTAGAAGGTGACTGTTATTACATTTTAAAATATGACAGAAATATATTGGTATTCTCACCTGACCACCCTTCCCATCCCCCCTACCCTTTTTCTGAACACAGGCATGTGTAGTAAGCCTTTCACAAACAAGGAATCCATTCAGGACTTAGGTACTTGGGCCATTTTCCACTCAACAGGTTTCCTATGCACTTGTAGGTGCCAAACAGCAACTCCTGTGTTCCTCCAAAAGAATTCTTAACAGAGAGGGGATTAAACTCTAAGTGGCTTCCTGATTTCACCATTTCTGCAGTCCAGTGTTAAGTTGCTGAAAGATTACTTCATTTGTACCGTCAGGAGCCTAACAGGCTTTAGAAACTAGGTGAGTGATGTAAT
The DNA here is from genome assembly GCF_018350155.1 of Leopardus geoffroyi. Taxonomy (NCBI): domain Eukaryota; kingdom Metazoa; phylum Chordata; class Mammalia; order Carnivora; family Felidae; genus Leopardus; species Leopardus geoffroyi. The sequence continues at coordinate 50,080,026 of NC_059333.1, read as the reverse complement.
GATTGTGTGTGTGTGTGTGTGTGTGTGTGTGTGTGTATGAAATATTGGAGTAGTTAGCAATCTGTTACATTAAAAGCATATAAACATTTTTGAGCATCTCTTCATTTTTTGAAAACAACTTTTCTGTGATGTTCTAAATTTCAAATTAAAATGCAAAATGTGAGATAAAAATTACCGTAATTGCAATAATAGTCTGTAGAGTAAAAGAGAAAGAAAATTAGATGAATGCATGTATTTGCCCAATACTAATACTCAACTCCACTAGAAGCAAATATTTACTCATTATCTGAATATAAAAAGTAAAATGTTCTTAGGGTGATAATGTACCTATAAATGTCCAATCTATAAATGCCAAAAGCCATATTGCAACAATGGCTCCACATACTCATATCCAATCAGATCAATATATAATCAAGAAGAAAAAGGAAACAGAACTCACATTGAATGGAAGACTCTCCAAATTATCAAACTTGAAATTATCAAACAGGAGCAAAATCATTAAAACTATTGCTTTTACAAACATAATCAGTCATCTGGAAAATGACTTTTATACAGATATAATAATTTCCTAAGAATAAATTGTGCAAAGTCCAATCAATGCTTTCAGGTTTGTGTAAACCATGCCTAGGGCCATCTTGGTAGAGATTTCTGGTCCTAACTATCATCCAGCATATTCTGTGCTCTCAGAAGCAGGGGCTGCTGAATAACCACATTTGAACTACATGATCATGCAAGGTTATTTGTGAAAAATGTATTTGACTTGGACCCACAGTTGAGCTCTCACCTTAAAATCAAGAAGGTGCATTCTTGGAATAAACAACTTGAAAAGAGTCCAGTTTTAATTGCTACTTCAGTGAGACATCAAAATCCCATAGGAAAGAGTTGTTTTACTGATATTTATGCTAAGAAATTTTCCATCTTTTCAAAGCTTGTATGCCTTCCCCAAGGTTTCAGAAATGCAGGCTAGAGACATTAAGAAGGATCAGGAAGCAAATACTCCATGTAATCTGAAATTAAGGAATAAAATTAATATCTTTGATAGTTTAAGCCTATTTTTTAATTAATTTTATAGTGTGTAACTCCTTTATTAAAAGGGTACTATTCTGGCCAGGGATACATGTGGGTCTGTTTTTATCAATAGCCATGTATTTTGTTTAATGAGGACTGACCACAAGGTCTATTGTACTAGATACTTAGTTTAGAAAATCTTCTAAAGATCACATTTTTTTCCTGAAGCTCGCTATATTATTACATTTGTTTATTTTCAGTCATGGCTACAATAGGTGGTTTCCAACTACTTCTAAACTGACTTAAGGGATATTATAAGTAAGAGGAATAGATATAACAAAGCTATTATGAAAATTTCAAAGGATAAGAGTCAAACAGTCAAAGATGAATGTAGTTTAAGCCTCTATAAAGGAGTACTGAGTAAAATATGAATAGTATCTTCAACAGCAACTTTGTAGAAAATGAAGAACACGTTCTTTTTTATACTGTTTCTTATCACTGCTTTTTTCTTCTTTGAGAAGAAAAAGTGATAGGAATTTTTTCTTTCCTGTAAATCTCTCAATGGCCTTCTGAGAATTTTCCTTTCTCGCAAATCTTAGCTCTTACTTTCTACAGAAGTCATCCCTGTGCCAGTTGTTTTTAATTGCCTTCCTAATATCTATTCACTCCATCTCCCCTTCTAATAGAATGCAAATTAATTTTGTGGGTAATGTTTTGGCTTAAAAATACTTAGCTTTCCACAGTCCCACAAATCAGAGAGGGGCTTGAGATGCGGTTCTGGGCAAAGAATATATTGTATAAATGGCAGTTAAGTATTGGGTTTTTCAGAGTGTTACTGTCTTCATGAAAAAAAATGGGCAAACCCATTCAACATATCTTTTGCTCTTTGCTTTTTCCCTTTCTTCCTTCCTAGGATTGAAAAGTGATGTCTAGAAAGACAATCTCTTTGTTGTAAATATGAGAACAGCCTTGCATTAAGGATGACAATGCTGAAAGCCAGGAGGAGTCTGGACCTCAGTATCCTCATGTTACCATAACAGTCCTGGAATAAGATAAGATAAGATTAGATAAGATAAGATAAGATAAGATTACATTTTAACTGCCTTCTGTGACACAGTTGAATACAACCTTCAGTCTCAGACTTCCTTTATGTATGTACTTCAGCCCCATCTGGTTTAGCTGCTCATCCTTGTTTCCATGACATCCCCTACAATCCCAAACACAATCTTCTCTCCTTCACTGCATCATAAATTTCAGGAAGAGAGAGATCATTTCAAACTTTCAACCACATGCCCCCAGAAACTTGCTCATGTCTATATAGCATGTAGTAGGCACCTGATACATTTATTAAACAGGGGAATAATAAATTATCAAATAAGTATAATACCCACTTCTCTCTACATCTACTTCTAACTATCACATCTATACAACTAGGGTTTTTTTTTTAAACCTAGACTATTGCAATAGCTTCCTCCTCACTTAAAAGCCCTTCCATAGCTTCCCATTACCCTTATAATAAAACACAAATAACTTCCACATTCTGGGAAACCTGGGACTGCTCTGACTGCATGTCCTCTCACCTTCCTCATGATATTTTAGCCACACTGGCTTTCCATTGGTTAATGAAACATTCCAAGCTCATTCTTACCTTAAGATCTCTATGCCAGATGTTACTTTTTCACGGATTTTCACACACTGACTCCTTCTTGCCTTTCAGATTGCAGCTTAGATCACCTCCTCAGAGAGGTCACAGCTGACAGCTCAATCTAGAGGAACTCATCAGGCACTCCATCCCATAACCCTCTTGTGCAGCTGTGGAGAAAATTCTTTTATTGCTGCAAACTTAATGGTCTTCTGAGAGAACATTTTACTGGAATTTGGCAGCTAGGCTAAAACACTATCTTTGCAAGGTAATTTAGGACTGAAAAAATAACAAGAACTCCAGAGAGCTTTATGTCTCCAGAGGTAATGTGTTTACATTTCAAGGGGAGATGAGACCAGGACCATGGACATGTTCCAAAAGGAGGACCCAGGATCCTTCCCATTACTTTTCCAAGGAAACTCTCTCAAAAGGGGAGGAAATACAGCTGCCTCTCCCTCATGTATAAATGTCCAGGTTCATTTTGCGGGGGGGTGGAGGGGGGGCCTCACCTACAATACAGACACCTTTGTGTTGAGTGACAACTGGCTCTCACTGCATTGTCCCAGAAGGAAGACACTGCAACACAAGGGAACAAGGACATTATTATTTGCTGTAAATAAATAATGATAAATCTGTCTGCTCCAGAAACCTCATGTTGGCATTCAAGAGAATATTAATAAATATATCATTATAAGTCAAACGTCTACTAACTATGGCGGTCCACAAGTCTTTGCTATGTTTATAACTAGTGCCTAAAAGATCTCCTAGTATGGGATCAATAAAGACCAGTTGGGTAAATAAATGAATCAATCACTAAAATGACCATTATTTTAAGAAATAGATTGTGTAGCTTTCTAGTGAAAAACAGAAGGGAGATTAAAAATTGTAGAAAAATGGATGTTCATTTCAGGTGACCTCTTAGAGAATAGCATATGTAATATACATTTGAAATCTAAGGTTTTTATAAATGCTTGTAATGAACACATTTTGTTTTTTTAGTGGGCTGATTTCTTTATATTAGCTACTTCCTGTGTAGTTGACAAGGTTTTTACTTTTATGTAAACATTGAATAATTTATCTGTATCCCTGCCCAGCTGCAGAGCAATTGAATCGGGCAAGACCAAGACTTCTCTCAAAAAAGCAGTTTCAGTTCTTCCCAGAGGTCTGAACAAGAACACAATTAAATCCTCAAAGTGCTGCACATACATTAACAGGAAAACTTTACAGCGTACTTCAGTAATTCTCCATCTCTGTCATACGAATACCGATGATAATTTGAGGAGCATTATACCTTAATGGCATTTCAGGATGAGTTCCTGTCAAAACACACTCTACAGAGCCTGCAGATTAGACCTGTGAAGCATCATGTCTACTCAGATATTGAAACACATCTTCAAAAAATAATCATGTTCATTTTGAAAGAGTTGATATTGAACTTTTACTTCTGATAATATTTGTAGTATTTGCTCACACTAATCATCTCATTGTAGAAATAAAACAAATATACTGACATCATAAATACTGGGTAAATGGGGTGCCTGGGTGGCTCAGTTGGTTAAGCATCCAGCTTCTGCTGGGGTCATGACCTCATGGTTCATGAGTTCAAGCCCTCTGTTGGGCTCTGTGCTGACAGATGGGAGTCTGGAGCCTGCTTCAGATTCTGTGTCTCCTCTCTCTGCCTCTCTCCCACTCATTCTCTGTTCTCTCTGTTCTCTCTCTCAAAAATAAGTAAACATTAAAAAAAATTAAAAATAAATAAATATTGGGTAAATATAATTATTAAAGTTCCTCCAAATGGGATTGGACGTTATAACACCCAATGCCTTTGGAAGGGTAACATTTGGGTAAGCAAGAATTAAGAATTTAATATTGTGTGGTTGTGTCCCTAGCATAATCCATAGAACAGAGTACCCTGATTGACAGTATGAACCTCAAGTCTTTTCAACACATATATTCCTACAGTAAATAAGGGTACATACCAATCTATTAACATTATTTCTAAATATATCTAAATACCTTTTCTCTGGGTTTTCTTAAAATCATCTGATTTCCCAAATAGCATTTCACCTGAGAAGAGGATGGGTTGATACCCCAGTATCAGTATTTCCAACCATTTATCAATTCAAAATAAATTAATTCATGAGGCTCTTATAGTTTGGTAGACATGAACTAGTCCTCCAGAGGCTAATACTTAGAGAGAAATAAAAAATCAAATTCTTAAATGTACAAAAATGAGAAATAAGATTTGGAGCAATGACGACACTAAAAATATCACTATATTATACATTATATACTTTTGCTATTATGCTGTATACAAAATAATATTGAAAGGGTGATGCTCTTGCTAATTCCTAATCCTTGCAAAGAATATGTTTATGAAGGACTGAGGTGAAGGCCAGACAATTTGCAGGGCTCAGTGCAAAATGAAAACATTGACCCCTTGTTCAAAAGCAGGGGAAAAGCTTTTTCTGTTCTTCTATAGTCTCTCAAACTATCCTGGTAATTTTTATTTGCATTGAAGGTACTGCTTCCTTGGGAATGAGGATACCTGCCGGGCAAGTGCAGACCTTCACAAGTGTCCTGTCCACACCCATTCCTAAGCCCATGCTGTGAACAAAAGGCAGCAGAAGTCACTGGGTGGAGGCTAGGAAGTGGCCGGGCATGCAATCAGAGGAAATAAGGAGGTGACTGGAGGCAGAACCCTATGTGAGTAGAAGATCCAACACGTCAGTGAATACCTCCATCATCCCATCAGGATGAGTTTTGACTACAGAAAACAAATTTAAAGATAAAACTATTAAGAATTTCAAGATGACCACATTGTATCAAACCTTAAGCATGGGACCCTTTATGAATGCCCTGTTCACACGCCCAGGAACCTGGCCCTTCCTAAAGCAGTAAACAGTCTCCTATTCTCCTATTCTGGTCCTGGCTCTGGCTTAATTTGCCTCAACTATTTCTTTTTCTTTTTTTTTTTCTTTTTTCTTTTCTTTCTTTTTCTTTTTGTTTTTATTTAACATAAAGTGTAATATTAGTTTCAGATGTATACAATTTAGTGATTCAACACTTCCATACAGAACCTAGTGCTCATCACAACAAGTGCATCCTTAATCTCCATCACCTATGTAACCTCCTCCCCCCACCTCCCCTCTGTAAACATCAGCTTGTTCTTTATAGCGAAGACAAAGACTTACATTTCTTGGACTCAGTTCTAGTATTTTCAAGGTGAGAGTACAATAGATCATCATTAGTAGGTATTATATAATCAATGAAGATTAAAATGTTTTTAAATATGTAGAGAAAGAATTTTAAAGATGAAAAGAATCTTAAATTATGTAGCCCAACCCTTTCATCTGACACAGAGAAAACCAAGGCCCCAAGGGGCTAAATACTCAATGTCACCACCAGCTGGTTAGCACCAGGGCAAGGAATAGAGCCCACCCCATCTCTCTCCCGACCTGTACCTCCTTTAGAAGAGTCGAACAAGACAAAGAAAGAGAAATTTCATTTCACCAATAGTTTATACTTTTAAGGAATATATCTCAAAAGGGGTCTAGTGGAAGCTGACTTGATGGGACACATCAGTAAAAGTTTAAAACATTATTTAGCACCACAAAGCCATATAGGGTGGATTATATTACTTGTCCTCCAATGAATAAGGAGGTGACATACTGATGAAAATTTCTTCAGGCTTTATTTGACATATTTTGCCTTTATTGATTTTACTCCATAAACCCCTGAAAGATGTGTGCTTGTTCCTCCAAAATTTTAGGTTCCTGCTCCTTTCACCACATGACCCTTAGTCTTCTGTTAGCTACCTTTCCGTGCTTCCTGCTACTCATGGTCAACATGGCTATCTGATTTAATTTAACTTTTAAGTAATTAACATTTCTGCTTCCATGAGGCAGGAATTTGGAACAATGAAAATTGAGAAACCATCTTTCTCCTTAGACAAGTATGAATAAAACAAGGTAAGCCAAAAAGGAACCTCAGATAGCCGGATAAAAGAAAGGGAGATACTCCATCCTCTCCCTGAAACTCAGAATGAGAATGGTGAATAAGTCTCAATAAGTTATTTTTTTTTTAGAGAAATGTACAAATTATATAATGCACTCAGTGTGTTTCTTAGTCTGGGATCAACATAAAGCCAAATTCTTTTATTATGAGTCCACTCAAGCTTACAGTGTTTATAACACAGTAATAATCTCTAGTAATAAATAGTATTCTATAATCATTATCACCGTTAGGTAAAGAAATACTATAGCAAGTGTTACAAGTTTGAAAGACACTGATGTCTTCCTAAAAATATTTCCTTACTTCAGGACTAGAAAAAACATACACTACTAAGCTAAGTGGCCTTGGAAGGAGGGCCCTGAGGATATTGTAGCTTTGATATGATGTTTTGTGTTATATAAAATGTGACCTCATGTCACTGAAGAACTTGGCTGACAGCGTTCTTCCCACTGGCATCCTATACTGGATACTATCTCTTAGGCAGAAAAGAAGTAGACAGCAGCAACTTTCTTCTATCAAAAAGCACTTAGAGTTGAACTAGAAATACAGACCATATATAGGAGATAGCTGAAGGGTCAGTATATCCTGTTCTGCTTGGCTCTGGTCTCTACTTAGAGCTGTGTCACTGCTTAGATCTAGATCAATTGAGTTTTGTTTATACCGGCAGGGAAAAATTCTCCATCATATGTTTTATCGAATCCTAACAGAAACACCTGGAGCACAAAAGCAAAACCAGATTTACTACTAACTCACACTGACCTGAAACGTTGTTATCAATTCTGACTTCAGTTAACACATAGTCCCTGGTGTTGTTCTCTGGGACAGTTCCCACGCCCTCTAGAATTTAGTATTTTTTACATGAATGCCTATATGCGGGCAGAGTACTCAGGCAGCCTGCGCTTCGAAAGGCTCAAAATGCAAAAGGCACAGTAAAATAAATCAGTTGGACTACTTAGTGGTAAATGCCTCATTTTCTTGTTGTGTTTACCCTTCTGACCCAACAGAACAGTAATGTATATTCTCTCCCTGCATTCTTAATAAGGTTATTTACACTGCATATCCAATGAGTTTGTGCCCTGCGCAATAAATTCTCAGTTCTGAAATGTGTGTAAGAGTGTAGACATCATTATTGGAAGAATTAACCTTGTAAATGAGGAGCACCCTTATTGAAGCTCTGAATTTTGATTATTCAAGAGTGACACCGGAATACAGGCAGTTTTCTGCAGAATTATGATCAGCCTTGCAAATAGCCACTGACTGTGAATAAGCAACAATATCTTGGCAAGAAGTGAAAAAATCTGACTTCATTTAAAAAATATCTCCGTGTTGGTTTGTGACTTTCAATGCCAACAGGTGAAAGAAATATTATGAGTATCTTTGAGCCATAGAATTAAAGGCTTATTTATCAGTAGTGATCTGTATTTTGAACTGGTTGGACTGAGCAAAGCTAGAAAGAGGAAATGTAGGCAAAATAGAACTTTTTTAAGCCACACTGCCTGTGGCTCAAAGCCCCCAGAACACCCCAGATATTCTACTATGTCTCAGCCTCCACTCAACCATACTGTGCAACTTCAACAGCCATAGTTAAGACATACCTGGATACACTAACATTTTATCAACATCCTGGAGGCTATAGAAATCTAAGGGTATGATGAAGCTACTAAGTTATAATTCAAAAACAAGTAATTACAGATCAAGAAAAAACAAATATTGTCTCATTTCCATAAAAACCTAAGATAGATCATTTGACTTCAATTCATTCCAGTTTTCTAACCAAGGAAAGATGTTGAGGATTAACATGAGATTTGGAGATTCTTCTTCCTTCTCTCTCCTCTAATTCATGATAGCTGTCTCCTCTTCCTTAAACCTTGAAGAGGCATGAGGGGAGGATATTTCAGAGTCTATAATTGAAAATAATGTTCAAGAGTTATTAGCTTGAAAGCAAAAGCTTATCCATTTAATGTCATTCCAGCACATGTATAAGACCCAACTACAGGCCTGAGCGTCAGGTTGTAGATAGAGGGAGAATTTCCCTCTCTTCCATGTGAATACTTACAAACTTTATAGCATCCTTGATAATAACTATTAAATCCACTGCCAATTGTGGTATAGGTGGAGTAACATGGGAGTACTTGTGAAAATTGTACAGCTAAGATCTGTGCATTTCAATATGTTTAACTTCTCTCTCTCTCTCTCTCTCTCTCACACACACACACACACACACACACACACACACACCTGTAAATAACAATAATGATCAAGTAAGTTTGGGGAGTGGGTGAAAGTAAAAATAAATAAGAAAGGCTGAATACTGATGACTTTTTAAGCTGGGAGAGGGGTTCATAGGAGTTCATTACACTATTCTATTTTATTTGTGTATGTTTTGAAGCATCTCATGATAAAACCTTAAAAAACGCTAATTGTTTCAGTTTTATCACCAACCCACAACCACCTTTATCACTATGTGGATCATGATCAAAATCCACTCACGTGTTTGACATTTAACAATGCAGGTGGAAGATATCATATCATTGAAGGAAATAGCTTGATATTTTTTAATTTCTGGATCTTTGCTTAAGTAAAGATAAGAAATTAAAGAAGCTTGTTAGTAATCATTAAATATTATTATATTGCCTTAGCAAGTCAGGGATACTAAATGAACAACTCCACATAGTTAGGGCCTTAGTGGTCTGCAGTTTGTATGTATTTCCTTACACTAACTTCAATGGACTGAGTACATTTAGATTTATCAAAGTCCCCTCACCACTGACTTAGTCTTTATTTACTCTACTATTTCCAACATTCCCAGATTTAAAATACTGGTATGTATTTGTAGCATCACACAGTATTTGTAGCATCACACAGCGTCTCATTTAAAGTACCAAAACATAGATATTGAAGTCTTTCTAAAAATGTTTACTTGATGGTCACACATTGGTATCATTGCAAGCAAAAATAAAACTGCTTTAATGCAGGCATGTTTTCATATTATACAAGAAAGGATAAGTGTTCAATAAATGTCTATTGAATGAATGAATGATAGAAGGGAGATACTTAAGTTAGTAAAAGAATTTTATAATGTGCTTCAAGCACACAAATAAAGAAAAACACTAAATACTTAAACAACAAAAAAAAAGAACATTTGTAAAGATTTTAAAAATTAAGGTCACTAGAAAGCATTTTTGGAGTTACTGTGGGCCAAGAAATGCCACAATATATTGAGGCTTTAAAAAATTATATATAATACTTTCTACATTTAAAAGGACAATTGGTTTAAGAGCTGCTAAGAGAAGCGATCAAATCTCTACGGAAAAAAATTGTCTTTGTCTATAACACATTTATTATAGAGATAACTTTAGTTTGTTAAGTTTGGTTAAAATTGTTTTCAAAAGCTCTAAACTTCAAAACCTAAAATGAGACAAAAAGGTTTATGGAGCCTAAATTACCCAAATAATTACTTCTTATTATTTTTACCTTCACTTTTTGTCACCCCTTTACTACAGCTTGTGTGTCAAATTTTGAATAGCAACAATGTGAGAACTCAAATAATCCCAACTGCTCTTTTTTTTTAAATTTTTATTTATTTTTGAGAGACAGAGACAGAGACAGAGTGCAAGTGGGGGAAGAACAGAAAGAGGGAGACACAGAATCCAAAGCAGGCTTCAGGCTCCAAGCTGTCAGCACAGAGCCCAATGTGGGGCTCGAACTCACAAACTGCGAGATCATGACCTGAGCTGAAGTTGGCAGCTTAACTGACTGAGCCACCCAGGTGCCCCCCAACTGCTCTTAAACAAGGGACTACGTCAAATCTGTACTAACCATGTACACAACAGTTTTCCTTTCATAACAAAGAGTAGCAGGTCACTAGATGTCAGCATCAGAGGACAAACTTAATAGGTAAAAATTTAGGCAAAAACACCTGGCTCTGGTCCTGTCGTGACTCATGGCACCTAGATCCCCAGTACCTCATTCAAAGAGCAATAGACATAGTTAATGCGTCAAAGCTCTCTTCCTAGGAACAAGACAAAAGAAGTGCCTACAGCCTTTTTAATTTATTATGTGAAGATAACCTGTCAATCAAATGGAGCGAGTGCCCATAATATGCAAAACATTCAGAAAAAAATCAGAACATAAGCTTCCTCATGTCACAGAGACACTTAGCTTTGCCCCAGCAAAATCGCAAAATTGTGCAGGCCTGTCAAATGTTACTATGCGGGGACATAAAAACATCAATAATAACTGCATCTAGAAATTTGATTTCAGCAGTCTTTTGAGATCTATATATATAGATCATATATATATATATGGATCACTGCATAGCTCATTACAGAGGAAGTGTAGCATAGCTGACATGGCATGCAGACTGACCATATAACCCCAATTTTCTCTCACTAGCAACTTTTTGATGCTTTTTTCCTTCAGGGCTATAGTTTGTTTTCTTCTTAGAGTCAGCTTAACAATGAAACGTAATGGAAATTTTGCCCTAAAAAATGTTTAGTCATGGGTTCGGTTGGTTAGAAAACAGCTAATGATGTCAAGGTCACAGGCTCTTCCTGGTATGAGATCCATGTAGGAAGAAAAGTATCCCACACCTGAGATCAGCTCCTGCTTGGGATCAGTAATCTCCTGCTGGACTATCATAGGCAAAAGGGGGACTGGTTCAAACAGTGAGGAGGGTCCACATCCTACCAGCAGAGAGGACAACCAGTCTCATCATTCTTACTTTTTTTTTAATGTTTATTTATTTTGTGAGAGAGAGATAATGCACACGAGCTGGGGAGGAGCAGAGAGAGGGAGAGAGAATCCCATGCAGGCTCCATGCTGTCAGCACAGAGCCCAACATGTGGATCAATCTCAAGAAATGTGAGATCATGACCTGAGCCGAAATCCAGCATTACACCCTTAACCACCTGAACAGCGTAGGCACCCCTTATGTTTATATTCGTAGGTATGAGCTGCTAAATTAGGTTGAGAGATAAGAACAGGGGTGTTGCAACATGTCTGCCCTTGAGCTCCACACACCCCAAGAAAGACATATAAAAAAGATAAATGATAAATGATAGAGTACAGCATTTTTAGGACCAAGTGAATAGTGTGGCCAGTTAAGTGTGGACAGAGAGAAGTAATGGAAAGATTGCATTCTGTCATATAGTCAGGGGAAACTTCTGGAGGAGGTGACCTTGGTGCTAGCCTTTCAGAACATGGAGAAATAGCAGATGGGTTTTCAGTAGCAGGGGGCCCCCTGATTCATCCTCATAGCGAAGCTAGGTCTGGGGGGAAAAAAAACAACACATCTCAGGCTTTTCAGTGTGCATAGCAGGAAGTCAACTCCTGCTTTTATTCCAGTATTATAAGCCTGTGGCTCATCCCCTGGTTAGCAATAGGGAATGCAGGAGGCTGTGTTCAGGAAAAAAAAAAATTCATATCTAAAAACCTGCTGAGAAAAGTGCACATCAAGGAAAACCATTTAAGACATCCACTGCTGAAGGCTTTCTAAGCTCTATCCTTGGATCAAGTTAGAGCTTTATAAAGCTACATGTCATGACTACCTTCACTGAGTTATGCTTTAATATTAAACTCTCTGAGTAGAACAGTGACTACCAAGGGGCTGAAGGGTGAAAAAACTGGGGAGTTGTTGGTCAAAGGGTACAGACCTTAAGTTATAAGATGAATAAGTTTTGGAGATCTAATGTACAGCATGGTGACTGTAGTTAATAATACTGTATTATATACTTGAAATGTGCTGTAAGAGTAGATCTTAACTGTTTTTAACACACTAAAAAAAAAGGTAACTATGTGAGGTGATGGATGTGTTAATTAACTTGACTGAGGTGATTGTTTCATAATATAGGTGTGTGTGTATATGTGTATATATGTGTGTGTGTATATATATATATATATATATATACATACATATATATACATACATATATATCGAACCATCACATCATACACCTTTGTGTATACAATTTTTATCTGTCAATTTTACCTCAATAAAGCTGAAAAAATAAATAAAATTAAACTCTCTAGCTTGGCAAAAATATACCAAAAAAAAAAAAATAATAATCCCATATCCTTTGATAAAGTAATTCCAATTCAGGCAATTATTTGTATAAATAATCTTTTTTCAGTGTGTTGATATGTATATGTAATCATTCATATTGCAGGTTTTGTTTCTTTTTTGTAATTGTGAAAGACTGGGAAGGGACATGATGCATATTGGCAGGGAAAGGTTAGCTAAATTAAAGTGCCTCCACATGATAAATACTATGCATCCCTTAAGAAAAAAAAAACACACAGTATGGGGCTCCTGGGTGGCCCAGTCAGTTAAGCAGCTGATTTTTGATTTCCGCTCAGGTCATAATCTCAAGATCGTCAGTTCAAGCTCTGTATCAGACTTCACACTCCGCACAGAGCCTGCTTCGGATCCTCTGTCTCCCTCTTTCTGCCCATACCCTGCTCTCTCTCTCTCTCTCTCTCTCTCTCTCTCAAAAATAAATAAACATTAAGTCTTAAAGAAAAAAAAAGGCACAGTATGAGTATGCCTACATACACTGACCTGGAACTAGCAAACCAAAACCTGATACCCAAATGAAGAGAGGCTGGCTACTCACACAAAGATCTAGCATTAAAATGTGCCAGGTCTGGTGACAACTAAAGCAAAACACCTCAGGCCAGATGTACTGTTCTAAGAAGGCTACCAATGACTGAAGTGAGATGATGAGGAAGGGGAGAAGATAAGGATTGAGATCTAAGCGTGAAGTAGATCACGTACAGCCTGAAGGTCATGGTAGAGAGTGACGTTGTGCCTTAAATCTAATGGGAAGCAGTAGAATATTTTAAGCAAATGCCCAGGTTAGTATTTTAAACATTTTTATTTTTATTTTATGTATTTCTTTTTTTTAGGAACAGAGAGAGAGTGCAAGCAGGGGAGAGGGGCAAAGGGACAGAGAGAGAATCTTAAGGAGAATCTTAAGCAGTCTCCATGTCTGCTTCAACACAGGGTTTGATCCCATGACCCTGGGATTGTGACCAGAGCTGAATTCAGGAGTCAGCTGCTCAACTCACTGAACCAACCAACCAGGCAACCCTAGGTTTGTATTTTAAAATGGTCACTCTACCCTCAGTATGGAAGATGAATTGTGTTGGGGTAACAGCAGAGTGGAATACAGGATAGGTGGCCATTGCAATAGACTGTGCAAGAGATTTTGAGTGGTAGCAGTGAAAATGCAGTAAATGGTTTTGGGAAACATTCCAGAGATAAGATGCCCGTTTCTTCTTCCTTGTCATAGCTCTTATTTTTCTTTATTTTTAATGTAGTAGTATTGTTGTAAACTTCACACTTATTGTTCCACCTTGCATCTTTTTGGAAAGCAGGTGGGGCATAGATACAAAGTTCTAAATAGAAGAGTGTGTGTGGGTGTGTGTGTGTGTGTGTGTGTGTGTGTGTGTGTGCGCGCGCACCCACATGTGAAGGTATGAGCTAAGCAGCAACCACTTGAATACGCATGTGGAAGGAGCAAAAACCAAGAATCCAACAGACCTGCTTTCATACTTGCATTTTTAAAGATACTATTTTCTTTATATTTAAGAGCATATGAACATAAATAGCTATGCTCTGATGGTATGAAGATGAAAAGTTAATATTAAAAGTACACAGGACAATGTATAGCACATTGGAGATGGGAAGCAATTGCTTGGGATTAGAATGGGGAAGACCTTGGATATCACAGTATGGGGAAGATGTAAGGAATTTTGAACACGAGGCTGGGATGCAAAGCAGTGCTTTAGGAAGGTAGCATCCAGTTAGTTTTAGGAGGTAGTCTATAAAGGGGAAAGGCCAGGTAGAAGATTATTGCATTCTTCACAACATCTACTTTAGAAAAGGAAAGAAGAGATCTCATTATCACCATTGACAGACAAAGAAGAGAATGACTCACCTCAGGTCAAACAACAAATCAGGGGCAGAAATGAGACTGGGCTAGAATATCAGGCTTTCTAGTCTGAGGACACTAATTCTCTAGACCCCTGCTGCCTACATTATTCAAATACAGCACATGAATCTGGCTATTCCTGTGACCTTTTCTAAATATTAAAGCTCACTGAAACCCACTAAATAAATAATATGCCAAAGGTCAGAGAATAGAGAAAATAAGGGTTTCTCCCAAGTTCTAAAATTTTCCCTTCTTTGAGCTTTTCTCTAATTTCCAATTTTCTTCTAAAATTAAAGCTTTTACTTAAATGGCATTAAACTTTTCCTCTCTCTGCTCCTACTGAATCTATATGTATATGTATCTATGGAGTTTGAATGTGTGCATTCACACACACATTCATCTCAAGGGTGAAAGTAATCTGTCACCATTAACTTAACTGTGCAGAAAAATGCTTCTAAAGAGAAATTATCATTTAGTTTACTGTATCTTTAGAACAAGTAAAGGTTTTTACAATTACCTCAGAGGAAGTATTGTACTCAGTAAATGTGAGAATTTAAAAGCCATGGTGATTAATGAAGGGAACAGCCTACCCTATGAAAATAAAGCACCACGTCACTTAAGATTCTTTAGTAAGAAGTTGCTAAAAATTTCATTGAGATACAGTGCATATTCAGATCAGGGAAATGTGAGGGAGGTCAGATTCAGAACAGGTAATGGATAATGTCATCCTCCAGAGTCACTCAACTATAAGGAGTAGTAACTCACATGAGCACACTGCATTTGTGCCTCTCCAGACTTAGAGATGTACCAGTTGGGACAGGATAAAAGGGACCTACATAGCAATGACCAAATATCCATGTTTTAAAAGATTAGAGACTTTGGGGCGCCTGGGTGGCTTAGTCAATTAAGCGTCCGACTTCAGCTCAGGTTATGATCTTGTGGTCCATGAGTTTGAGCCCAGTGTCGTGCTCTGTGCTGACAGCTTGGCCGAACCTGGAGCTTGCTTCAGATTCTCTGTGTATCTCTCTCTCTGCCCCATCCCTCTCTCAAAAATAAATACACATTTAAAAAAGATATTTAAAAAATTAGAGACTTTAATCCTTCAAATACCTCATCAGAGTTCTCCTACTCGCTGGCAAAAATACCTAGACTATTTTTGAGTATCAGGGTAAGACTAACTGACACATTAATTGGAGAGTCTCCTGTCAACCTTCCTTCTCCAAGCAACACTCACTTGCAAAAACAGAGCCTGTATAAGTCTACCCAATGAAGGTCTGCCATTAAATATTACAGTATCTAAAGCAGTGAAAGAAAAGAGATAATGAACAGGTCAAGAGGTCTTTCCCTCACAATTTGCCATTGATTCCCACTGACAAAAACTCTCTCCTCGACCATACTGTAAATTGGCCCTTCTGAACCTTCTTCTCACCAAGGCCTTGACCCTGACCTTCCATGTCAATCCTTGCCAAACCCATTTTTAGCAAGAATTCTGCTAAGTCATCCCCATACCCTATCTGATCACACTTGATACCTAACCGAGTTCTTCATCCTCTAATTTGATGTCTGATCATGTTGCCTTCAGCGAGAATCTTAAGTTGGTTTAGCAAGAATCCATCTACCATAATGTTTCGTCTTAGAAATTCTCCATCTATGAATCCCCTCGCTCTGCTCCTTGGCTATAAAATCCCCACTTGTCCTTGTTATATTAGAAGTTGAAAGCAGTTCCATACTGAAGCCTGTTTTCCCTATTTTGATAATACTGAATAAACTCTATTTTTACCACATTTACCTAGTGTCTAACTCTGTTTCTCTTTGACACCATGTAGGAGCTGTCTACATTACACAGCATCCTCACACTTCTTGCAACACCATTAATTCTTTTGATGATGATAAAACTAGGACTGGGCATGCACAGAGTTGATAGTCAAAAATTGTTTTCTATTAATTGAATTGAATGGTATGAAAAATACACTGTGAGAAGTAGAAGTTGTTGGAAAGAAAGTAATATATGTATCATTCCTATTTTCTTCCTCTTCTTTTCTCATTAAGTATAATTTCTTTTTTTTTTTATTTTTTTAATGTTTATTCATCTTTGAGAGAGATAGAGCATGAGCTGGGAGAGGCAGAAAGAAAGGGAGACACAGGATCCAAAGTAGGCTCCAAGCTCTGAGCTGTCAGCACAGAGCCCAACACGGGGCTCAAACCCACAAACTGCAAGATCATGACCTGAGCTGAGTCAGATGCTTAACCAACTGAGCCACCCGGCCGCCCTCATTAAGTATAATTTCTTATGTGGCGGTTACTGTTGCTAAACTCTTACCTGTATTATTTTACTTAATCCTTACTGCAAATCTATGGGATATGAACAAAGTAATCTGCATGTTAGAAATGAGGCCACAAAGGCTCAACTTGTAGGTAGGGGAGGCAGGACTGTAGTCACTTGAGTCTAGAGCATTTTCCTTTACCATTCTGTTTAGAGAGGTTGCCAGATGGAGGACTGATGAGCATACGCCCAACCACTCAAATCCTGGAATGAGAACAGCATGTGCATGGATCACCAAGAAGTTCAATGGTTGTGGAAACGAGATATGGGATAACAGGGTGCAGTGGTTCAATGCCCAGGCTTTAGAGAAATAACCAGCACTACTGCATCTGAATGCTACTTCTGTTCAACTAGTGATCTTGGGGAAATTATTTCTCATCCCCAGCCTCAGTTTCCTCATCTGGACAGTGTTGTATTAGCTATTATTCATATTATTATCTTATTTCCTGGATCCCAAAAGGTCAAGTTTTTCTAGTTTGATGTCTCTAAAAATCAAGATGTGTCATATAGTCAATATGAAATAATCTTTTCATCTAAAAGGCAGAGGAGTAAGATGCAACCCAGTTGTTTTATTTCCTGAATAGAAGAAACTATGCACCTAAAAGATGTTTGTTCATGGACTTGTTTGAGTTCTTTGCATTGGTAGCATCACATGCAATTTAATTTTCACTAAAATATGGATCTCTAATTGTCACTTAAATGTCTTCAAAAAAGGGCTATAAGGCAGCTTGAATATGCAGAAGACTGTCTGTCGCATCCAGGTAATGCAATTAGAGACAGAAGACATTGCCAGTGTTTCAGAATAAATCATAAGACTTTTAAAGGTAGCGAAGCATAGCAGGCTGATTCATACATCGTGAAGGACTATCACTGGAGCGCCAACATCTGCCTGACAAATGCTTCTACTAGGTTTTTAAGAGAAGCTATTAAACTTCCAACAACATGTAATTCAATTAAGAAAAAAAATGGAACCATGAATTAACAAGAAGCAAATGCAAACAAAACACCTTGAAACGGCAATGTCTATCTCTAAAGAAACTGAACATGAGTTATGAAAAGCGACATGCCAAGAAGAAACTACACAACTTCCAATAGCCTAAAGAAAATCAGAAGAATCCTTTGATTCTGACTGTAAGGAAAACTTGAGCTCCAAGTTCACTTGTCATATTAATAAAGATAAAAATATATAATTGCGTTGAGATAATCTACTGTTAACTGATAAAACAAATGGTTATATTTTGTACCCACCTCCAAGTTTCATGAAATTAGTTTTATGTCTTATAGTAGATGGCATCTTTGAGACACAGTAATGTAATGAATGTTATCATTATGAGTGTATAGAGGTATATTAGTTTCCTTATGTCTATTGTAACAAATTACCATAAAATGAGTGGTTTAAAACAACACAAATATATTATCTTGCAGTTCTAGAGACCAGACGTCCAAAATGGGTCTTACGGGGCTAAAAATCAAGGTGCAGGTAGGTCTGCCTTCCTTCATGGAGCCTCTGGAGAGAATCCATTCCTTTCTCTCCTGGCCCCTAGAGGCCGCTGTCATTCCTTGGCCTATGACAACTTGCCATCTTCAAAGACAATAATCACGTAACTCAGACCTCTGCCTCCACTGTTTGTCTTCTTCTTGGACTGTCCTGCCTCCCTCTGTCCCTTGTAAGGACCCACTAGGATATTACGGGATAATCTCTCCATCTCAAGATCTTTAACTTAATTCACACTACAAAATACTTTCTTGCTATATGAAGCAAAATAGTCACAGGCTCTGAGGATAGGCCATGAGTGTGTTTCAGGATTCATGATTTTGCCCATCGCAAGAGGTAAACTCAAAGTAAATTGCGGAGGATTTTGTTTACATGTCAGGCATTTGGACTTTTGGCCATAAGCAGTAGAGTATCAATAAAAGTTGTCATCTTCTTCCTGAATCCGTCCTTTCTCTACCCTATTGATGTCTCTGCTATCATCAATTCTCTGTTATCGTCATTTTAAATTCATATTCAGTGTTTAATTTCACGACCCCGGGATTTTTCCTGCTGCTGTGCTCTGTGTCTGTAAGTCTTTACCTCTCCTCTCCCTTTTAATTATTCTTGAGAGTAGTATTTTGAAAGGGAGACTCTATACTCGTAAAAAGCCTTCCTAAAATCAAAATGTATTAGATGTAGATATATCACTACCCCCTATTCCCTTTCAAACTGTTCTTCATAAAATTTAGAAATCTAAATATGTGGCACAGAGTCGATTTGTTTAGAGAAGGCAGCTCCATGTTTAAAATGAAAGGGTGAAACCACAATACCGGGTCTAGGCCTGGAGACACGGATGGCCACATCCTGAGGACTGTGGGCATCATTCTGGTTAAGTCCAATTTTAAAATCGCTTTAGAAAGCTCTATGGAGACTGAGGCTAACTCTTAACACCATCAACACCATCAGTAATCAATGAACATTTTTTTTCATTTTCTTCAAAAATAAGAAGTAAATGAAAGGAAATGAAAAACAAAAATTTATGTCAATGAAACTTTTAAAGTTTCCAATTTAAACATTAAAGCCAGGAAATGCAAGTTAAGTATCTCAAGGGAACATTAGCTTGTTCATATTTCATGTGCTTCATTTTAAGGTATAACACTTAACAGTATAATTAGCAATCAAAAATATTTTATCTGTTCACTGTGGGTGTTTGATGTTATTATGAGATCCTTGTTTTTTGCATTTCCTGACTCCTGTGTTTAAATGAATAACCTTAATGTTGCATTATTGTCGTGTCTTGCATTAGTTATTGATGGCTTGTAAATGAAATAGATGCCCTGGCAGGTCTTTCTCCCTCCAACTTCCGTAGATAATTTCTGCAGACACACATTTTATGAACCAATATTACAGAAGCTCTATAAAAACCATAATGGAAAACAACACAATTCTTGCTGAAATGTATGGGGGTTCTAAAAGGTTTTTTACTTTGTAACAATTATGTTGAATCTCTTTGAAAGGTTGTTACTTGTTTTGCTTCTTTATGCCATCACATCAATTTTACCTTGTGCTGAAAACATATTTCAAAAATTAAAGCTCCACAGCAATTTCCAACCTATCAAGGGCTTAAATGCAGCCTTGTAAGAGCTGTGTTATGCTCTTTTCTCTAAAATCACCAAAACCCCTGGTAAAGGACAGTAAGTTAGTACTTAATGATATGCTAATTATGAAAATGATTTCTTTGATATTCATGATTTTTCATTGAAACATTTCATTTGCAAATAGCAGTGATAGCAGTTAAAATGCCAAAGATATTTCTAATTAAAAATTTTACCAATTCAAGACTCTAGCTTTCAAACATGAGTCAGTTTATCAAATTAAAAAAAAAATCCCACAAAACAGATGCAATGTGTATGAATCCATCTCCTCACAAGTCAGCTAAGAAAGATTTATGCCACATCTACTTGTCCTCAGGCAGCTCCTCACCTTCCAGCCCCAATGGAGAAGAGCACGCAAGGTTCAAAATTCCACCTGCCATGATTTTCCTGTCTAAATCCAAACACTGTTATACTAAAATACTCTTATTCCTCAGAGTGCACTGATAAAAATTTGGACATTAGTGGCTGTTGAATCCGAAATTATAAAGATGATGAAAATATCTGTTCAATATAAGAGCGACTACGAGAAAATGACTTTTTGGCCAGGTCCTGTGATTTTACTGACACATTGAGCCCATGGAAGACACAGCTGCTTAATACAGTTCTGGGCTGGCAGCTGACTTTGACAATGTCTCTTAATCTATCAATTCGGGAATCTAAGAAAGAAATGCTAACTTTTTCATCTTAAGTGTTTACATTTCTTAGTTCAATTTTGATCTTAGAAACCTTTAGTTATGACATATAATTATGATACATAATACAAATGTATACAAATATACTTCCACTAAAATTCCTATTATTTCAGCCTCTGATAAGAAATTATAGATATACTAACTATATGTGTTTAAAGGGAGAGGAAAAGGGGTAGTATGCCTAGTTCCAGATCTCAAGCAAATGCTTGCAAATATTTTCCTAAAATCATTGCTCAATAATTTATTATTTTGATGTATATAAAACCCCAAATATATTTTCTTGCTCTATGGTCTACTGTATCTTAATGGAGAAATCAACAGGTTTGTATGAGGGTACTCATTAAAATGTACAACTGCTTTTGAAGTGTAAGTTAGTTGTGGGAAGACAGGGGAGAGTCTTTCAAGAAAGATTTCTGAGATTTCCTCTTTTTGCCCAATTTTTCTTCCAGCACAAAACCAGTAGCCCTAATTAAACATGAAGCACCTGAGAGAAGATGGGTTATCCTAGCGCAGAGAAGAGCAAAATTTTTCTATAAAAGCTCAGATATAAATATTTCAGTCTTTGCAGGCCACTTATAGTCTCTGTCACATATTCTTTGTATTTTTGTTTGTGGTTTTTCTTTCCAAAAACACTTTTTTTAAGTTTATTTATTTTGAGAGAGAGAGAGAGCATGTAAAATTATGCATGCCTGAGTGGGGGCAGAGCAGAGAGAGAAGGAGAGAGAGAATCCCAAGCAGGCTTTGTGCTGTCAGTGCAGAGTCTGACATACCTCAATCTCTCATGAACCATGACATCATGACGTGATGTGAAACCACGAGTCTGATCCTTAACCAACTGAGCCACCCAGGCATCCCTCAATAACACTTTAAAATGTAGAAACCTGGGCTCTGTGCTCTGCTCAGCGCTGAGCCTGCTTGGGATTCCCTCTTCCTCTCTCTCTGCCCCTCCTCCACTCATTCACACGTGCTGTCTCTGTCTCTCTAAGTAAATAAACATATAAATAAATACATACATACATACATACATACATACATACAGTATGAACCATTCTTAGTTATGGGACATAATTTAGCCAGGAAACTATAGTTTGCCATCTCCTATTACACAGGAAAGGAAAACCCTACAAAATTTACATCCCCACAAGATTAGGTATGATTGCTTAATACTGTAACTGGGTCACAACAGCACCAGGGTTCCAGAGATCTCAAACAGCCCAGGGTGGGGAACTTGATGCTAGTAAATCCAGAGGCAGAGAGATGAGTCACAGTGAAACAAGAAAGAATTTATTTTAGTTAGGCCAGCACTGGGAAGACAGTGGGCTAGTGTCCCAAAAACTGTCTCCAAAGTGCTAAAAATACTAGGTTTCTGTAAGTAAAGTGTGACAAAGGTCGGCAGGTCCATGCAGCTGGGCAGTAAAGGTCAGGTTGATCACTGTCATGGGGTGAGTCACATGGGGTCTTGCGATTAATGGGGCAGTCATTACTGCTGGGGGGTGGTGATTAGTCTCAGTCCCCATCATGGGATGCTTTGCCCACTGGGTCTTTTGCCTGAGTTAAGAGATAAGATGGAAGGAAAGACGAACTCAACAGTTAGTAGTAGAGTGAGGTCACGATGGAGGCAATTAAGGTGTCAGCCGGGTCCTCTTGCAATACAGCGATCCGTTACTACCTAACAAAGCACTCCAAAATTCAAAAGCACAATGGCAATTATTTATTTTGTTCACACATCTGCAGCGTGTACTGGGCTCTGTGGGGATGGCCACCACTGCACCACATGGCTGCAGGGCTGGAGTAGCTGAGACTGGAGTAGCAGCTTCCACAATGACCCACTCAGTCCTGGACAGAGGTTCAGGCTACCAGTTCCTTTCCAGTGGGTTCCTCCATGGAGTTGCTTAGGTTTCCTCTAGAATGATGACTGCGCTCTAAGAGGGTATGTTCCAAAAGACAACGAAGCAGAAGCTGTATCATTTCTTTCAACTAGCTTCACTACATCTTCTCTGTTGTAGTCACAAGTCCACCCAGTCAAGGGAGCAAACACACACACCCACCTCTTGATAGGAGAAGCATCAAAGAAAGGAATGCTAGATGGGAGAAACTGTTGTGGCTATTTGGGAAATGTGCAATCACACGGTATCCAAGCAGATTTTAAAAGGATTTTAGGGGCGTCTGGGTGGCGCAGTCGGTTAAGCGTCGGACTTCAGCTCAGGTCACGATCTCGCGGTCCGTGAGTTCGAGCCCCGAGCCCCGACTTGGGCTCTGGGCTGATGGCTCAGAGCCTGGAGCCTGTTTCCGATTCTGTCTCCCTCTCTCTCTGCCCCTCCCCCGTTCATGCTCTGTCTCTCTCTGTCCCAAAAATAAACAAACGTTGGAAAAAAAATTAAAAAAAATAAATAAAAGGATTTTAAAAGCAGATTAGTTTTCCTCTCTTTGGTTCTGGTGTAGGGAAATTTGGGTCAGAGTTAAGTTAATACAATATGCCTTTATAGTATAGTCTTAGAGAAGCCTTTGAAGTACTCCACAAAATTTTCTACAAGTCTAATATGTTCGGTTGCAGGACATACATTTGGATACTAGACTCCATAACTTTCTTTCACCAAAAAAAAAAAAAAAAAAAAAAAAAATGGCAGAAGTCAGCTCTTTCACTTGTGTAAAATGAGGTAAGGAGGTCAAGATATATCAGCAAAACAAAAGAGTAGCATATGTTAGGTGGATACTTTCCCCTTCTGGATAGTTTCTAGAGGAGGCTAAAAATTTACTTAGTCTGTAACTTAAAAAGGACATGGGATCTCTTTAGGACATTTTACTTGGGAGTCTAAGATACTAGTAGGCTTTTTTATTTGATGTTTTTTTCACTTTCAGTAGCTTAAACTTACCTGTAAATTGCTTCACTTTGCAACATTCCAATATTTCCTTATATGTTGGGATATTGATCTGGGCACATGGTTATGAGTGACCAGTTAAGCAGTGTGTGGCAAGGAAAAGACAGGTTGTGGTATGCACCACTACCCATCTCAGCAATCAATTTAGAACACTACAACTTTATCAATTGTTTAGAGATCTATATCTATTGAGCAGCAAACCATGCACTTCATGTTTGTTGAGCTTTGATTTGATTTTCTCCTTTTCAAGGGGGAAGCTGACAGGCTTAATGGACACATCTGTGTCATACTGAATTGTTAGGGTAATGCAAACACCTTAAAAACGTGTTTGCTCTAAATATCTGAACAAGCCAGTCTTAACTGAATTAAAAATTTTAATTTTTTTATTGAAGTATAATTAATATACAATGTTATATTAGTTTCAAGTGTATAATATAGTGATTCAATTATTGAAGTATAATTAATATACAATGTTATATTAGTTTCAAGTGTATAATATAGTGATTCAATATTTCAATATGGAAATAAAATATTTCCATACATTACTCAGTGCTCATCACAGTAAGTGTCCATTCATCTATTGATGAACAACTTAGGTTGCTTCCATATTTTGGCTATTGTAAATAATGCTGCAATAAACATAGGGTGCATGTATCTTTCTGAATTAATGTTTTTGTATTCTTTGGTGGATAGCCAGAAGTAGGATCACTGGATCATATGGTATTCATATTTTTTCTTTTTTAAAGTAACTCCATTCTGTTTTCCACAGTGGTTGCATCATCTGCACTCCCACCAACAGTGCACAAGAGTTCTTTTTTCTCCACATCCACACGAACACTTGTTATTTCTTCTCTTTTTGATTCTATCCTGACAGGTGTAAGGTGATATTGATCGTGGTTTTGATTTGCATTTCCTTGATGATTAATGATGTTGAGCATTGTTTCATGTGTCTCTTGGCCATCTGTATGTATCCTTTGGAAAAATGTCGATTCAAGTCCTCTGCCAATTGTTGATTGGATTGTCCATGCATGTGTATTGAGCTGTATTTCTTCTTTATATATTTTGGAGATTAATCCCTTGTTGGATATATCATTTGCAAATACATTCTTCTATTCTGTAGGTTGTGTTTTTGTTTTGTTGATGGTTTCCTTTGCTGTGCAAACGTTTTTGTTTTGTTTTGTTTTTGTTTTGGTGTAATGCCAATAGCTTATTCTTGTTTTTGTTTCCCTTGCCTGAGGAGTAATATCTAAAAGAATGTTTCTACAATGGATGTCAAATAAATTACTGCCTGTGTCTTCTTCTAGTAATTTTATGGTTACATGTCTCACATTTAGGTCTTTAATCCATTTTGAGTTTAAGTTTGTGTGTGGTTATAAGAAAGTGGTCTGGGTTCATTCTTTTTCATGTGGGTATCCAGTCTTCCCAGCACCATTTTTTGAAAGGACTGTCTTTTCCTCATTGTATATTCTTGCTTCCTTTCAAATTAAAACTTTTAAGATGACTTTATAGATTTTAAAACACATATTCCCTGTAGCTCAGAAGGTTGAAAATATGATACAATTAACAAATTTTCTAAATAGGAGAGACTCAAGAGTAGAAATCAGATTGGGAACAGAAGCTGGGAACTTGCTTTGAAGCTACTTAGAAAAGAAATCACACGCATTTTATATTGTGTGTTTATTGCTAAGTCTTAAAATTATCTTTTTGAGAAAGGCACATGGTTTTAATACAGATTGTATGTTTATTTGGGAGGCATGGGGAAGTCTTTGGAGAGTATTGGGACCTAAGTGCCCCTACCACCAAGTCATGCTTTGGCATTTTAGGGAGAAAAAATAATTTTCCTACTACCCTCTTAAATTTTCACTGGGTCCCTTTAACAAAAGACAGATTAACAAGAGAGAAACAAACAGAAGTTTATTATCATGTATACCTTATGTAGACATAGGAGATCTCCAGGGGAAAAGTGAGTAACTCTTTGATGTGGCTTAGAATTCAGGCTTAAACACCATCTTAATAGGAAAAGTGGAGAGGGAATGTAGGCCTCTGAGGGAATAGTAAATGATTTTTAGGAAAGATAAATGAGCCCCTAGAAGAATAGGTGTGGTCATCTGTGACCAAGTTTGTCTGGGTGTGATGTCACTTCTATTCTCCTGTCCTGTGATGAGTCAATCCTCCCTGAATGATATAACTCCCTGGGAGGGATTGATGACAATTGAGTTCCCATGAAAAGATCTGTCTTTGCACAGATAAGTGGAGCTCAGGGACAGCCTCTCCCTGTATGTGCTGCTTTTCAAGAGGCTGCAGCTAAAAACAGTCAATATACCAAAGAGTATTTGGAGGTGGTGTGTCCTGAACTTCTAGAACCATATTTTGGGTAGGTATATTCTGCCATTTTTCATCATTAACTCTGAAAATTGATAAATTTGCCAATATAACAAGAAGGATGTGACAAATTAAATAACCTTTGGCCTTTTACAAACATCCCTTTAGAGGCCTTCTTGAAGTCTAAAATACATTTACATTTTTTCAATATCCAATATGTTGTCAACCCTATCATCATCACATAATGGAAATAATTCTCAATAATTCTTCTTTCAATCAGCATCAGAAAATAAGACACTCAAGATCTCATCCAAGAATATGGTCATTAACTTTTTGTTGCATTATCTAAAGGCCTGGCAAGAGAAATGATATTAAAAGTGACCATCTGAGAATATGTAGTCCATCTAATTCACAGGTCATATATTAAACTCAATCCTATCTTTGGATCAAGATATAGAGCCAGAAAGCTATATAAATGAACCACATTACCCTACACCCATGCAGAATCATTTTCTCTGAGTTATGCCTCAATATTCAGCCCTAAAATTATATATAGGGTCCAAATGAGAGAAAAACATATTGCATGCTACCATTGTAATATAAAACCAAGGTCAAATTATTGCCTTTTAGATTACTCAGGGCCTCTCACATTGAAATTTTTAGAATAGGAAATACAGTATTTCCTTTTCAATATGACTTAAGGTTGCCTGCGAATGGCAAGGACATGGTTTAGCCTAGAACTATGTTCATTTAAGGTAGCATGGAGAAGTCTGAAGGAAGGTAAAAGGACCTAACACCCCCCGAATCAAAAATAATGTTTCTTTTAGCATTTAGTACCTGGGAGGACCTCTGAGTCAAGATGACAAGCCAACCATATGTGTTGATTATTTTTGTCTCTGAAAAATTTACTAAATTAATTATAAGGGAATAAAACATAATAACTAAAACTGAGGAGTGGCAATCCCAGGGCATACCAGATCCATTGTTATTTCTTAGGGACCATTCTTCATTTACTTAATTACCTTCTTGAGCCATATGGGCATTTGAGTGTATAGACTGTCCACAACAAAAAAAGGAATCACAAAGGGAAGGTAGTACAACAAAATGATGGTGCAGGGAAAAGAATCAACTGCTCAGAAAAGTAAGGTTGGAAAAAGATACGGCTGAAGTGGAGGTTGGAATTTCTAAACACCAAGACAAAGATAAGACATGGGGGTTAAAAAAAACATGAGTATTAATTAAAAGGCAGGATCCCACCTCTTTCTATCATCATCTGGCACCAAAATATCTATTCCTTGGACCAAAAAATTAAAAGTCTCTTCTCTAAAGGATTTCCCAAGACCAGAAGATAATATCTCAAATTCTGACATTTTTGTACAGTTGTAACAGTCATATACCTGCCCAGCTGCACTAAAGTAAACTTATCAAAAGCCCCATGGGGCAACTTGGTGGCTCAGTCAGTTAAGAGTCCAACCTCAACTCAGGTCATGATCTCACAGTTGGTGAGTTTGAGCCCCCCTCCCCCCACCCACCCACCTCCCACTGTCAGGTTCCCATGGATTCTGGGTCTCCCTCTCTCTCTCTGCCCTTCCCCCGCTTGCGCTGTATCCCTTTCTGTCTCTCAAAAAATAAATAAATGTCAAGAAAAAGAAAAAAAAATTTAAAGCCTCAACTGAAATTTGTATTGTTTTATTTTTAAATATGAATTGGCAGCAAAGTATGAAATTTTGAGGCCAACTGCAACATAAAACTAATGTTAGAGAAATGTTATTCTAGAGGAATTGGGCATAATTTAAGGAGTAGAAGAGAGCATTAAAATAATGGAAATAATGTCCTCAGAAATAAATTAGTGTATATAAAAATAAAGATGATAGATGATAGATACTGTGGCAGGAGGAGAGGGCAATCCAATGTCTCCTGAAATTAAAAACAGATAGCATATTTTTAAAAGTGAATAAAAAATCATTGAGAGATAAAAATATTAAAATATTACCCCCAAAATAAAAAACAAATACAGAAAATGAAAGATATAAAAGATATAAAGAGTGCATCAGTATAACATCCAAGAGGTCCAATATCTAACCAACTAGAGTTCAGATGATAAGACCAGATTAGACAAAGATATGAAAATCATCAAAGGAAAAATGCATGAGAATTTCTCAGAATTGAGGGACATGATCTCAGGATTGAAACAGTAGACTGAGGGCTCAACATGATAAATGGAAAAATACCTGTATCTGGACACTTTGTTGTGAAATTTTGGAGTGCCAAAGATAGAAAATTCAAAAAGCTTCTGGGGGGATTAAAATTTACCCATAAATCGGGGCGCCTGGGTGGCGCAGTCGGTTGGGCGTCCGACTTCAGCCAGGTCACGATCTCTCGGTCCGGGAGTTCGAGCCCCGCATCGGGCTCTGTGCTGACAGCTCAGAGCCTGGAGCCTGTTTCCGATTCTGTGTCTCCCTCTCTCTCTGCCCCTCCCCCGTTCATGCTCTGTCTCTCTCTCTGTCCCAAAAATAAATAAACGTTGAAAAAAAAAATTAAAAAAAAAAAAAAAAATTTACCCATAAATGAAGGAAAATGAGAAACAGAAGACTTATCATCAATACTAGATGCTAGAAAGTGGGACAGCAGTGCTTTCAAAATATGAGAGAAAATGACTCTTAACCTAGAGGGAAGTCCCAAATTATAAGTTTGAGTCAAGAGCCAGTCTAGATTGTTAGAGCAGGAAAACCAGCTAGTGGTTAAGGATAGTGGCCTCACAGAAAGGGGGTCAAGAAAGAATATGTAATATAAACAATATTTTTTAAATGGTGTTAGGATACAAGGGAAAATAGTGAAGAGATGGGAACAGGGAATTTCAATGTACAAACGCCTGATTGACTTTTCAATTTACTATTCTCATATAGTCAGAATAATGTGCAAATGTATATTAGCTATCAAAATTTAAAACTAATCTACAGGCCAAATTCAGAAAATATGTATTTTATATAATGGAATACATTTTCATCAACCTTGATTTTGTAAAAATAAAAATGACAGAAGTTGGAAGAGGAGGGAGAGTGGATGAGAAGGGCACAGGTACTAATACCCTCGTCTTACAAAGCATGGAGTCAAGAGATACAGTTTACAGTTAATGTAGAAAAAAAAAATGATGCAAATATGTAAATTAAGATTAGAAAGGTAGCCACTAAAGGATTGAAAAATAATAACAAAATTTAATGAAAGGATGGAGGCACTGATGGGGCACACTGGATAGCTAAATCCTTGCTATCGTGGCAGAAAATAAATAGAAGCTGTCAAAAAGTAATTCATCAAGAAATAATAGTGTAATCATATTATTTAGAAATGTTAAGATGACAACTCAGACTAAGAGCTGAAAGAATTAAAAATGGATACTTGCGGAGAGGAACACTGTAGTAGGTAAACTTTGTTTTCATCATAAATAGTTCTACATAACTTTTTATTTTATTTTTCTAAAAGTTTGTTTATTTTTGACAGAGGCAGCACGAGTCGGGGAGGGGCAGAGAGAGAGGAGAAGAGAGAAAATCCCAAGCAGGCTCCAAGCTGTCAGCGCAGAGCCTGACACGAGGCTCAAATTCACAAAACTGTGAGATCATGACCTGAGCAGAAACCAAGAGTTGTATGCTTAACCAACTAAGCCCCCTTGGCATTCCTACATAACTTTATTTTTAAATAGTTGTGTGGGGGCGCCTGGGTGGCGCAGTCGGTTAAGCGTCCGACTTCAGCCAGGTCACGATCTCGCCGTCCGTGAGTTCGAGCCCCGCGTCGGGCTCTGGGCTGATGGCTCAGAGCCTGGAGCCTGTTTCCGATTCTGTGTCTCCCTCTCTCTCTGCCCCTCCCCCGTTCATGCTCTATCTCTCTCTGTCCCAAAAATAAATAAACGTTGAAAAAATTTTAAAAAAAAATAGTTGTGTGTATTTCTTTGACAACTAAACAATATAAGATTAATTCAATACCTGTAACTGTCAAAATGTACTAATAAAGGTACTAACATTTAATATATTAATCTCTTAAATACTATGGCTTCAATTTATCTCTCTTGTACCCATTTACTTCTGAAGGTTAGCTAGGGGGTTTGAGACCTACACACTATTTTTTAGACGTAATTTTATCTAATACATTTCTAAAATATCTAAGACAGAACCTCTGAGGTTCTAAAATTGCTGATCGAAAATAATTTTCAAACCGTAAATGTATCTTCCCTGAAGAATTTCACAAACAAAAGTAAATTCGCCTAATGAAGTAATGAGAAATACTTATAAGTGTATGCATAGAATTATGGAATAAGGAGTAACCCATTTGGTAGTTCCCGAGAGATAAGTTCTCAAACTTGGCTATACAACAGAATTGCCTACATTTGAAAAAATATACCCTATTAAATTAATTCTCTGGGGCCCCATGTGCAGGGTTTTAAAAATAGCATCCAAGTAAAATGCCACCAAGACTAAGAGCCACTGTCCTAAAAAGGGGGGCTATTTTTTTAGTGTTTCCATAAGGAATTGCTTCTCAACATTTCTGGGGTAATTTATATGTTTCTTTGGAATCAGGAGAAAAATCAGTTGAGAAATGGAGAAAACAGGAAAAAGTATAATTCTCTTGTAAGAACCAAAATGTAACAATCAACATAGAAACACACTGGTTCAAAAGAATCTACTAGTCAAGTGGAAAGCAGGAGCAGGAAACAGTGACAGGAGACTCAAAAGTTGAGGTTGACACTTCTGAGAACCAAACAGGAGCAGGAAGAGAGAATTTCCTTATCTGTTCCAGCAGTATTGTTCATGGCTATGGTCATGTTGTAAGTGTGTGTTCATAGCCCTGTTAGCTACTAACAGTGAGCCATGCTTGAAAATAAAGTAAATATTAATCAATTTGTGTGCATAGTACATTTTAAACAAATCCTATATGAGTTATCTCCTAAGAAATAACAAGTTTAAGAAGCAAAATAAATGCTTACATTGGCAATTTTGGCACATAATGCTACAGTGAGTGATGTTCATTTTACTCGGATTCAGAATGTTACCTTATTTGAATATAACCCAGTATTCTTCACTGGTGTTTATCTGTGTTTGAATATGTACTATAGGCTAAAGTGCTTTATAAATGCTACTAAATTTAAATTTACTTCATTTGTATTTGTAATGATTTGTTTATATATCCATAAAGACTATGTACAATGTTGGAAATATTTTAAGGATCATTTACGATTTGTAGAATTCCCAAGAATTCCAATTTGTCATTGGCAAACCCCAAAGATTAATATCTGTTAGGAATTTAGAAACATCACACATTTCCTTTATGCTAAAAGTCATTGTAGTAGTGATTGTGGGTGTTTTAAAAAACCAAGTCTTTACATTTCTTTCAAGTGAGAACTTGCTGACTAATGAGGGCAATGGGCTTTGGGAAGAAGTATGTGTGTATGCTGTGGGGGTGAGGGTTGTATTGATGGAGCTATGGCCTTGGACCAAGGAGGAAACAGCTGCACAACTCAGGAAAAGGTCTACGTGGGTGCAGTCTCTAATGAAGAAACTAAGGCAACAAAATACCAGTCGTCCTCCTGAATTCACAGATCTGAAAAAAATATATGTAGCAGCCATTATCTCCTGGTGCTTCACTTAGTCAGCTTTTCCACCATTTCTACAACAAAATAATCGAGTTCAGACCTCACAAGTATGTTCTAACAAGAGTCCCTTTACCTGTTAAGAAAGAGGTGGCCATACCTGTAGCAGAGAAATATCCATCCATTTTTGATGATGTGCTCCCTCTTCTCCATTGAGTTTGTAATTAACTTTTAATTAAAATTTTAATGAAATCTGAGATACAGAATAAGAGTAGAGGTAATTAATATTTAATATTACAAATGTTAGTGCAGAAAAAAGTTGGTGAGTCTTATTTTCTTTTCTCAAAAATTGGCAATCATATACGCTACCGTGTTTATCTTGTCACCTTATCCATCAAAGAATCTGAAAGGTAAGTACTACAATTAGTCACAATAAATGACGTAAGACATTTGTTTCGCGTAATTGATTTACCTTCCTTTTTATTATTCATATTTTGATAGTTCTGCTTCAAGTGTTTATCATGGTTCTGAGCTTTGCTAACCTACCTCAGTGGAGTACTAAGGAGTAGAAGAGAACACACGTTTTTTGAAAACATAATATTCCATATAGTTTCCATACTTTACTTAATACAATAATGCTATGAGGTTTGTATTATTATTCCCATTTTATGGATGAGAAAACAGATTCAGGTGATTTTAATGAATTTGAAAAGCAAATAAAAGCTAATTTTCTGTAAATCCAGAGCTGGATTTAAACCATAGATGTTTCTTACTGCAAAGCCCATATTCTTTCCATGGTGCCACAACACCATTTCCCTGCAGTTACTCTCAGAGAATTGATGAAGGATATTTTATCTGTTTGTGATTATGCTATTAGTAAAGTAGGTAAATTCTCTTTCTCTCTCTCTCTCTCTCTCTCTCTCTCCCTCACCCTCCCTCCCTCCCTCCCTCCCTCCCTCCTTCTCCCCCTCTCCATCTCCCTCTCTCTCTCTGGCCCTCTCCCTCTCTCTCCCTCTCTCCGTCTCTCTCCTTCACTACCCTCCCACTCTGTCATATGCACACACTAAACAATACTGAGCAAAAAGATTCAAGATACAGGAAAACAGAACATTCACACAATTGGTTCTGAGCCCCTGCCTGACACCTGCTACAATGACATTTTTGTTCACTCTCAAATCAACCTAGGAACGCTGCGTAAATGGACATTAAGTCCAGAGGACCATGCAAAGCAAAAGACAGGGCAAGAGCCCCCTATTTATGCCCTCTGAAATCAGAGGTGGAGGACCATGTTGTGTGGTAATGTCAGAGGTTTCTCCACAACTGTGGCATATGAGAAGACTGAAATCATTCTCATTTTCTCTGCGATGCTGTGGATCTATCCGAAAAGAACAAAAATTGAACAATTTACCTTTATCCTGCCCAAACAGAATGTGATTATTAAACTTTGTGAGAAGGCAATCAGAATGAGTGAATGTGAAAATGAAACTGTTAACAAATAAGCCTGAAATGTAAGTTGGTAAGGGACTTTGAAATATAAGTTTGCTACAAATGAAACTTCTCCACATTCTGATTATTATGGCCTCCTTCTAGGGACAGAAGAGGAAAACACATTCACACAGCTTCAATTATCCTTCACATTACTGGAAAGATACTGTATGGTGGATGGTAGAGCAACGTGCTATGATAATGATACAATCAAAGCAAATGCTATTAAACAAAATGAAACGTTATAAACCATTGCAATTGGAGAAGTACAATTTAAATAATCCATACGTTTTTAAATGATAAAAACTATTCTTATAGGACTTAGAGCTCCATTTGTTCCTTTCCCTCCCTAGCTGGTAAATTCATCTAGCTACTTATTTATTTATTAAAGTCAAGGGAGCTGCTCCATTGTCACATTTCATTAAAGGTGGTCTTGAGCCGAGCACAACAGAAAGCCATGATTGTGCTGCAGAGCTCCCCTACAATTAGACACTCACTGAAATGAAATGACTCCGTCGCTGATTAAGTAGATTCTTATAATTAAATAGACTTTACTTGAACTAGTAAAGCTGATGGGCAAAAATATGTTTTCCTGCCTTATACAGAATTAGTAATTCCTGTATGCATTCCAGATTTTTCATCTAGCTGTTTTTAAACATTTTAAAAAATTTGTGATTAGTTTTTTCCATATACAGAGCAATTATATATTTAAAATACTCTATAAGGCAGGCTCAATCATTTTTTATTGGCTCCTCTGAAAAGTGGGTCAAGACTATCCTTTCACTTGTAAATGGAGAAAAGGGCACACACTAAGTTTAAGTGAATTGATCAAGGTCCAATCATAAGAATAATTTATGAATGATGTTTTTAAATTCCTGGATGCTATCAAAGCGTTTAAAGGAAAAACAAAGTGTGAAATGAAGCTATTTGATTACTCCTTTAATGAATATGGTTAGCCATGATGTCTCAGATCCAGGAAGTTGAAGATGGTCAAATATATGAAAATGTGAAGAATTATAGGATTAGTCATCAGATCAACTTCAACAACTACAAACACCAAAACTAAAATACTGTCCTACCACATAGCCATGGTTTGATTGAGAAGCCACATACTCATAAGTCTTCCATGTATGTGTTTACTCATCAGGTAGTTTAGCAAGTCGGCTTCTAAAACATGTTACACGTAACTATCAGTTTTGTCAGCTTTGGCCCATAGAACAAGGGATTATTTTTTGAAATTATTTTTATTGCCAGGAATAATTAATGAAATGGTATACAGTAAAGGTCCTCGCAGAAGCAGTGGCTCACCCATTTAAACATGGACTCTGTATTTAAGTATGGTCATTATCACACACCTCAGAGACGTCTTGTTGATGATATCCTGCAAGTTAAACACTCTCTTAAACCAAACCCAGTCCCAGTTCTTCTGCTAACAGTTAAAGGCAACAGAAAACTGCAAATTACTGATTAGGAGTTTTGAATTACTCTAATCCAGACACTTCAGTAATTCTTTAGTGCAAGTAAAAGCAAGCGTAAAAACTGGAAAGAGCAGATTAAAAAAAAAAATGAAGGTCACATAAGAAAAACCAATTACAAGTTTTTTAGATCCTTTCATTCTTCTGTCTGTTTTGCAGTAGGCACAGACTAGGTGCCAGAGACACCATGGAGAAAGAAAAAAGGTTGGTCTTGCCTTGGTGGGGCTTACTTTTGAATGTCAGAGAAATATTCTTTAATTCCGTTTAATTGTTTTTGAAATTAGGAATAGAGAACAATATATAACATAGGCAAAATTTCACTCTACTTCCTTTCCCTTTCTTGTGAGTCATCAGATGCTGAGGCTCTGAATTCAGTTGGTGTGGCCTCTGGCAAATTACTTAACTTCTATATGCCCAAGGTCCTCACAGGAAAATGGGAGAAATACTTACACCTATCTTGTTTTGTTTTGTTTTGTTTTGTTTTTTTCGAAGAGAGAGAGCAAGTGGGGGTGGGGCAGACAGAGAGGGAGACAGAGGATCTGAAGCAGGCTTTGCACTAACAGCAACAAGTCCCATGTGGGGCTTGAACTCACGAACCCATGAGATCAAGCCCAAGCTGAAGTGGGACACTCAACCGACTAAGCCACCCAGGTACACCTAACTGCACCTATCTTAAAGAGTTATTGTGAGATTAAATGTGTTAACCAATGTAAAATACTATATGGAACAATGTGTGGCATACAGTAGAACTTAATAAATGTTAGCAATTTCCCATTGTGAGAGTTATTATGATTTTCATTACAACCTTCTGATTTGTATTCTTAAGTGGTTAGAGCAAAAGTCATAAGAGACAGCAACCACTTCAATGGTACAAAGCCCTGCTAACTGAAGAGCTAGCTCACAGAAACTCTGAATCAGGAGTGTCACCACATACAGGGTGAGTTTTACCCACTATGCAATTGGGCAAATCTGCTATGAATAACTAGGGGCACTTAAAAGTCAACAGTTACTTGCCTACAGGACTCAGAAGCGCTTTTGGGGGCAAAAAGGACCTGATCATTGGAAAAGAGAGAGCTGAGCCCACAAATTTGGTATGAGGCTATTGGGCCAGGAAGAGAACAGTGAGGTGATGCTGTGCACTGCAAATATCTTCTCAAATTGCTCTTCAGTCCAGTGCTCAGGTTCTTACTCCAGTATTTCTTTGGGGGAAGTAAAAGGTAAATCTTCCTTCAAGTTGCATCTCCTTGAGAAAGTTCAAGGTGCCAACACCGTCAGCATCAGCAAATCCCTCTAAGACACGCTGGGCACCATGGACAGTGAACGAGTCTGGATGCTGCTTTTGGCTTGAGAGCCCACAGGAGCTCCTCCATGACAAGCCAGAGCTGAACAGGAAACCCAGAGCAAGTACCACAGTGTGACCAAGGTCATGTGAAACATCCTCCTTAAAAAACCCAATACATCTAAGTGAAGAATCTGAACATTTCTAGACTTTCTGCAAAGCAGGCATTAGTTTGTCTACACAAATACGGACTTGTATATGTTATTTGATGCTGTTGTTACCCCTCAATTTGTGTGCTTTAAGGTATTCTAACTCCCTTGCTCTTTGGAAAGCACTTTAGAATTTTTTAGTGGATAAACATTTTTAAAAGTATTCTTAAAGTGTTTCAAATTCTACCTATAGTTTGGAAATAGCAATATTTTTCTCGCTTACTTTCAATAAAGAATAAACCTTACATCCTTTCCTGGGAAGCAAAAAGTATTTTGTGTCATTTGTAAAGAAGATAAGGTTGACTGTCATGTAGCAATTCTCCATCCTGCATCATTTTTGGCACACAGATAATACTACTTTTAATTTGGGTTGTGGTTTAGCAACTATAAGCACAAAAGATATTGCTTTCTAATACTTGTCTCCAGGGTAATATAAACTAATCCAGGAGATAGACTCCATCATTGTGCAAAAGATGGCTAATTCTAGGCTAGGGAAGTTTGAAAGTTAAAATTAGATACTCTCAGTTCAGTGCATAGCTTTTGGTTTCTCGCTAAACTGAATGATTTTTAAGTAAGTGAATTTTTAACAAACACGCTGAAATATGGTTCCCAGTGAGAAATGTCCTTCACAAAAGATCATGTATTTAAGAACTAAATGCTTATTCCAATGAAGATTATTACTTAAAACTTGATTAGAATTAATTTTGGAAAATTTTTCCAGAGGTATTCTACAAACTATACAAAATACCAGACTCATCAAGATAAATTATATGGCTCCATTCTGATCCTCGATATAATAATCATGTTTAGTCCAGAATCACTTTTGACCTTTTCAGGAGCACAGAACCAATCTAAGTAAGAATATGCTTCACTGAAGTTTTTCAGGAGGAAATTCCCTCAAAGGACACGCCTAGGAGAGTTGCAACAAAGTATTGAAAAGTAATAAAATAGTTACAAATGCTTACAATCTCCTGATAAATTTTAAGAGGCCAGATTCCCATTTGCCCAAGCTTAAAAATATGCATTACGGAATATATATAATTTACAACTTTCTATCAGAAACATGAATTTCAGCAAGGCTGAAGGCTGAAACAAGAAATTGTATTTTGGAGTTGAGTCATTTTGATTATTATGACCAAATAATTCTAAAAAAGGGCAATTACCTTATATCAGCCCTTTGTAAAATCTTTTTTCCTGTGGTTAGGTTTTGTGGCTGGGTATTTTCTGGTAAAAGAAAAAGTCAAACCAGTGACATTCCACTAACTCTACCCTCCTCTCCACAGCCCTTCTTGATTTCAGGTTTGGTATGTTGGGTTTTGCTGGTGGGTTCTCCACATATGGTGGTTTTTGTATAGGTAAAACTGTTATCTCCTGGGTAGCTTGAGTTAAATTTTAAGTTTTCTTTTATTTCTAAAAATCTTCATACAGATAGACTCAAGTAGACTAAAAATCAAGCTAATTATGAAACTTATGTTTTATCAATATATCATATGAACTTCTCAATCTGTTTTAATGTGAAAGTAATTCCCTCAACTGGGAAACAATGTTTATACTGATCTATGTCAGTCAGTAAATTCAGAAAGTCATAGTTCTGATGAAAGCAACATTTTCTACAAAGGGGTCCATTCACAAAGGACTTGAACAGACATTATTCAAAAAAAGATACACAAATGTCCAAAGGTACATGAAAAAAAAAATGCTCAACATCACTAATCACCAGGGAAAGAAATACAAAACAAAACCACAATGAGATATCACCTCACATCTGTTGGAATGACTATTACCACGAAGACAAGAGATAACAAGGGCTGGCAAGGATGTGAAGAAAAGAGAACCTTTGTGCTCTCTTGGTGGGAATGTAAATTGGTGTAGCCACTATGGAAAAGAGTATGGAGGTTCCTCAAAAAAATAAAAATAGAATTACCATATGATCCAGCAATCCCATTTCTAGGTTATCCAAAGGAAATGAAATTACTATCTCAAAAAGATATCTGTGTTCATTGCAGCATTATTCATAATAGCCAAGACATGAAAACAATCTAGGGTACATCCATCACTGGGTGAATTATATACATATATATTATATATAATATTTATAATGTATAATATATAATCAACAATAAAAGAAAAGAAAATTCTGCCATTTGCAACAGTGTGGGTGAACTTAGAGGGCATTATAAGTAAGATAAAGACAACTACTACAGAATCTCACTTGTGTGTAGAACCTTAAAAAATCACACACACACACACACACACACACACACACACACACACACACACAGATATAAAATCAAATTCATAGAAACAAAATTTA
Organism: Leopardus geoffroyi; assembly: GCF_018350155.1. Classification (NCBI taxonomy): domain Eukaryota; kingdom Metazoa; phylum Chordata; class Mammalia; order Carnivora; family Felidae; genus Leopardus; species Leopardus geoffroyi. The sequence goes on along the minus strand of NC_059333.1, from coordinate 50,041,743 downwards.
GATTTGGTGGTTGCCAGGGGAAGGGGTGTGAGGGTGGGGAAATGGGTGAAGGTGGTCAAAGGGTACAAACTTGGAGTTATAAAATGAATTCTGGGGATATAATGCACAGCATGGTGACTATAGTTAACAACACTGTACTACATACTTGAAAGTTGCTTAGAGAATAGATCTTAAAAGTTCTCACCAAGCAAACAAAAACAAAAAAATGACAACTATGCTGAGTAATGGATATGTTAACTAACCTTATTGTGGTAAACATCCATAATATGTATGTATAGCAGACCACCATGTTGCACACCTTAACCTTATGTAATATTATATATCAATTATACCTCAATAAAGCTGTAGGGGGAAAGTAAATGAGAAAGGGGAACATTCATACACAAAAGGGGAGAAATAATAACTTGGGCATCTGGCATAGTCCTAGCATCACACTGTGATAAAGTTTTAGCACAAATACCAAACTCACCACCATCTGCCCATGAACGTCAGTGGATTCTGGCTGCACACACAAAAGCAGAGGATGGCCACATCAGAGCTAATCTACTATTGACATATGGAAGATGTATGAATGCAGCCCCCTGATGATCAAGAAGGAAGCAGGAGCTGGAAGACTACCAAAAGCAAACAGCTTTCCTTCTCTCTGCAGGCATATATGCAAAATAAATCACTCCTGAGATGGTGATTAATGTTTTATATTTGTCTACTTCTCCTTCCAATAAAATTAAATTAACGTACATCTAGTTACTTATGAGACTGAGTTCTTACTGCCTTCTCCAAGGCTAGTTTACTATTTATGAATGTGGTTAGTTGTTGTGCTTTTTACATCTCTTTAATGGTCTTGATAATGGTGAAGACATTAGAAGTTACTGTGTTTCCTCCATTTACTGGTCTTTGTCTTAGACTCCCTAGGGGTGAGGTGTGTGGTGATCTGACAAACAGATCCATTCCTGTGCTTCCAAATCTGTTCTCTTCCAATGGCTTGTGTGTCCCTACTGTTTCTAACACAGCAGCTCCCTGTGAACTGAGGTATTCTCAGCTCACATGTTGATCTGGAGTTAAACTTGTATGAAATCCAATGTAGAGTGTCATTGGCTATTCTGCCTCATATCTTCATGTAGCTTCAAACTCTCATTTCCCCTACTTGATATTGGCATTGAATTATAAATCACTTCCATTGAATACTTAATCAGGATTAGATTTTGTTTGCATATTTCCATACTGAAATGGTGATGTGCAGATGTCCTCAATGTCAATAAGTTGTCATGAGCCTTATTCTGTTCTCTGACTGGAGTGTTTGAGTAATGATGTAAATAATGTAAAAAAATCATGTAAAAATATGAGAGCCTGGTAAAGACCCATGTCCTCTCCTCATTATCTGAGTAATCTGGTCATGGTCTTTAATCTCTCTAAATCTTAGGTTCTTCATCTGAAAAATAATTTTCTGCCTCATAGTGTGGTTGTGGGATGAATCAAATTCACACAGATAAAATACCTCATACATGGTAAACACTTGACAAATGGTACCCGACATTAAATATTTTTAATTTCACAACTCCTGATAAATCAATACATCGACAAATTCTATATAATTATTTTTAAAACTACTAATATATTGATAAATTATGTATATGATATATGAATTCATTACATTTCCTCAACAGTCACCTAATTTGGACAAAAAATAATTAAGATTGCATTTTCTTTGATGTGTTTTTAGAAGATAACTAATAGTAGGTTAATGGAGGAGAGAATAGAAATAGTTCATAAGAAAATATAATTAACAGATATGTCTATGTGTTATCAACACATGAATCTCATAAATGCTCAGTTTTGTAAAATCCAACCATAACTCAGAACCCATTAATGGTGGCAATACATGCATAGCCATTGTAAACAGAGGATCAAGCTTCTAATTCCATATTAATTCTAATATGAGTTTGCTTCTGTATCTTATATATATATATAATATATATAATATATATAATATAATATAATATATAATATAATATAATATATATAATATATCTTAAGATATATTTTTATATTTTCATGTACCAGATTTCAATAATACCAAGTTTTACAAATTTTCTTATTTTTATCTTTCTGTAATATTGAGATTTGCATATGATATTATAAATAATGTTAATAAAAATGATTGTCATATACATATATATAACATATGTATAATAATTTGAGCTAATTGAAACGTATTGCTGACTTTGTCAATCTAAAACATGTACTGTAGGTAATTTCCATGAGTGCATTTTTCAAAATTGTGAAAAATAATATTCTTTGTACAATGTGAAGCAGTCAATATATTAATATTCCAGTCCCTGTTTCCAGCATATTCTCAGGGCTTCTTGAACAGGAGAGTGCTATATTCTTCCAGAAAGCTTTCTTTTGGGGGGATATCTTTTCTCCAATTATGTAGCAACTTAGCTAAAAATGTAAGACTATGGATTTGAATTTAAAGAATGACAGCTTAGTAACAAGATAGTCTGAGATGATGCTCAAGAAGATGGACAATTCTCCTATTTTGTCTATTTGTTTTGTTTTGTTTGTTTTTATTTGAGTATAGTTGACACAATGTTACATCAGTTTCAGGTATACAGCATAGTGATATGGCAAGTCTCCATGTTATGCTATGCTCACCACGAGTGTAGTTATCTTCTGTCACCATATAATGTTATTACAGTGCTATTGACTATATTCTGTATGTTGTACCTTTTATTCTCATGACTTATTTATCCTACAACTGGAAATTTGTATCTCTCATTCTCCTTCACTCATTTTGCCCATCTCTCACCTCCCTCCCCTTTGACAACCATCAGTTTGTTCTCTGTATTTACAGATCTGATTATGTTTTTTGTTTATTTATTCATTTGTGTTGTTTGTTTGTTTTACATTTCACATAGAAGTGAAATCATGTGGTATTTATCTTTTCTGTCTGATTTACTTCATTTTGTATAATACCCTCCAGGTCCGTCCATATTGTCACAAATGTCAAGATCTTATCTTTTTTAGAGGGATCCTGGGAAGATGGCGGCGTAGGAGGATGCTGGGCTCACTGCATGTCCTTCTGATCTCTTAGATTCCACCTACACCTGCCTAAATGACCCAGAAAACCACCAGAACACTAGCAGAACGGAGTCTCTGGAGCCAAGCGCAGACGAGAGGCCCACGGAAGAGGGTAAGAAGGGCGGCGAGATGGTGCGCGCTATATGGACTGGCGGGAGGGAGCCGGGGCGGAGGGGTAGCCTGCCGGCCAAGCAGAGGCCCCGAGTCTGGCTGGCAAAAGTGGAGGGGCCGGACGGAGTGTGTTCCGACAGTAAGCGGGACTTGACATCTGGAAGGTTATAAGCTAAGAGCTCTGGTCGGAGAGCAGGAGGGCTGGAGGACAATGGGAGGGAGAGTTGTTGAGCCCCAGATGACAGACTCAGCTTGGTTGGGAACAAAGGCGCTTGCCAGCGCCATCTCCGTTGCCCAGCCCCCAGCCAAAATCCCAAAGGGAACCAGTTCCTGCCAGGGAACTTGCTTGCACCTCACAAACACCCAACACTGTGCTTCTGCGGATCCTACCCTCCAGCGGGTCTGACTCCCTCCCGGTGCCACAGGGCCCCTCCCGAAGCAGATCTCCGAAGGAAAAGCGAGCTGAGCCTGCCCCTCTCGCCCATGTGCACCTTGCTGATCCATCCCAGCTAATTTGCCAGATGCCCAGCACCACAAGCCTGGCAGTGTGCAAGTAGCCCAGAGGGGCCACGCCACCCCACAGTGAGTCCCGTCCCTAGGAGGGGGGAAGAGAAGGCACACACCAGTCTGACTGTGGCCCCAGCGGTGGGCTGGAGGCAGACATCAGGTCTGACTGTGGCCCCGCCCACCAACGCAAGTTATTCAAGACAGCACAGCGGAAGTGCCCCGCAGTCCCGCACCACTCCAGGGACTATCCAAAATGACGAAACGGAAGAATTCCCCTCAGAAAAACGTCCAGGAAATAACAACAGCTAACAAACTGATCAAAAATTATTTAAACAATATAACAGAAAGTGAATTTAGAATGATAGTCATAAAATTAATCCCTGGGCTTGAAAACAGTATAAAGGACAGCAGAGAATCTCTTGCTACAGAGATCAAGGGACTAAGGAACAGCCAGGAGGAGCTAAAAAATGCGATCAATGAACTGCAAAATAAAATGGAGACAACTATGGCTCGGATTGAAGAGGCAGAGGAGAGAATAGGTGAACTAGAAGATAAAATTATGGAAAAAGAAGAAGCTGAGAAAAAGAGAGATAAAAAAATCCAGGAGTATGAAGGGAAAATTAGAGAACTAAGTGATGCACTGAAGAGAAATAATATACGCATAATTGGTATTCCAGAAGAGGAAGAGAGAGGGAAAGGTGCTGAAGGTATACTTGAAGAAATAATAGCTGAGAACTTCCCGGATCTGGGGAAGGAAAAAGGCATTGAAATCCAAGAGGCACAGAGAACTCCCTTCAGACGGAACTTGAATCGATCTTCTGCACGACATATCATAGTGAAACTGGCAAAATACAAGGATAAAGAGAAAATTCTGAAAGCAGCTGGAGATAAATGTGCTCTAACATATAAAGGGAGACCTATAAGACTCGTGACCAATCTCTCTACTGAAATGTGGCAGGCCAGAAAGGAATGGCAGGAGATCTTCAATGTGATGAACAGAAAAAATATGCAGTTGAGAATCCTTTATCCAGCAAGTCTGTCATTTAGAATAGAAGGAGAGATAAAGGTCTTCCCAAACAAACAAAAACTGAAGGAATTCATCACTACTAAACCAGCCCTACAAGAGATCCTAAGGGGGATCCTGTGAGACAAAGTATCAGAGACATCGCTACAAGCATGAAACCTACGGACATCACAATGACTCTAAACCCATATTTTTCTATAATAACACTGAATGTAAATGGACCAAATGTGCCAACCAAAAGACATAGGGTATCAGAATGGATAAAAAAATCAAGACCCATCTGTTTGCTGTCTACAAGAGACTCATTTTAGACCTGAGGACACCTTCAGATTAAGAGTGAGGGGATGGAGAACTATTTATCATGCTACGGGAAGTCAAAAGAGAGCTGGAGTAGCCATACTTATATCAGACAAACTAGACTTTAAATTAAAGGCTGTAACAAGAGATGAAGAAGGGCATTATATAATAATCATAGGGTCTATTCATCAGGAAGAGCTAACAATTATAAATGTCTATGTGCCGAATACAGGAGCCCCCAAATATAAAACAATTACTCACAAACATAAGCAAACTTATTGATAAGAATGTGGTAATTGCAGGGGACTTTAACACTCCACTTACAGAAATGAATAGATCATCTAGACACACGGTCAATAAAGAAACAAGGGCCCTGAATGAGACATTGGATCAATGGACTTGACAGATATATTTAGAACTCTGCATCCCAAAGCAACAGAATATACCTTCTTCTCGAGTGCACATGGAACATCTCCAAGATAGATCACATACTGGGTCAAAAAACAGCCCTTCATAAGTATACAAGAATTGAAATCCAACCATGCACACTTTCAGACCACAGTGCTATGAAGCTTGAAATCAACCACAGGAAAAAGTCTGGAAAACCTCCAAAAGCATGGAGGTTAAAGAACACCCTACTAAAGAATTAATGGGTCAACCAGGCAATTAGAGAAGAAATTAAAAAATATATGGAGACTTGGGGCGCCTGGGTGGCGCAGTCGGTTAAGCGTCCGACTTCAGCCAGGTCACGATCTCGCGGTCCGTGAGTTCGAGCCCCGCGTCGGGCTCTGGGCTGATGGCTCAGAGCCTGGAGCCTGTTTCCGATTCTGTGTCTCCCTCTCTCTCTGCCCCTCCCCCGTTCATGCTCTGTCTCTCTCTGTCCCAAAAATAAATAAACGTTGAAAAAAAAAAAAATTAAAAAAAAAAAAAAAAAATATATGGAGACAAACGAAAATGAAAATACAACAATCCAAATGCTTTGGGATGCAGCGAAGGCAGTCCTGAGAGGAAAATACATTGCAATCCAGGCCTATCTCAAGAAACAAGAAAAATCCCAAATACAGAATCTAACAGCACACCTAAAGGAAATAGAAGCAGAACAGCAAAGACAGCTTAAATCCAGCAGAAGAAGAGAATGAATAAAGATCAGAGCAGAAATAAACAATATAGAATCTAAAAAAACTGTAGAATCTAAAAACACTGTAGAGCAGATCAACGAAACCAAGAGTTGGTTTTTTGAAAAAATAAACAAAATTGATAAACCTCTAGCCAGGCTTCTCAAAAAGAAAAGGGAGATGACCCAAATAGATAAAATCATGAATGAAAATGGAATTATTACAAGCAATCCCTCAGAGATACAAGCAATTATCAGGGAATACTATGAAAAACTATATGCCAACAAACTGGACAACCTGGCAGAAATGGACAAATTCCTAAACACCTAAACACTTCCAAAACTCAATCAGGAGGAAAGAGAAAGCTTGAACAGACCCATCACCAGCGAAGAAATTAAATCAGTCATCAAAAATCTCCCAACAAATAAGAGTCCAGGACCAGATGGCTTCCCAGGGGAGTTCTACCAGATGTTTAAAGCAGAGATAATACCTATCCTTCTCAAGGTATTCCAAAAAATAGAAAGGGAAGGAAAACTTCCAGACTCATTCTATGAAGCCAGTATTACTTTGATTCCTAAACCAGACAGAGACCCAGTAAAAAAAGAGAACTACAGGCCAATATCCCTGATGAATATGGATGCAAAAATTCTCAATAAGATACTAGCAAATCGAATTCAACAGCATATAAAAAGAATTATTCACGATGATCAAGTGGGATTCATTTCTGGGATGCAGGGCTGGTTCAACATTCACAAATCAATCAATATGATACATCACATTAATAAAAGAAAAGATACGAACCATATGATCCTGTCAATCGATGCAGAAAAGGCCTTTGACAAAATTCAGCAACCTTTCTTGATAAAAACACTCGAGAAAGTCGGGATAGAAGGAACATACTTAAAGATCATAAAAGCCACTTATGAAAAGCCCACAACTATCATCCTCAATGGGGAAAAACTGAGAGCGTTTTCCCTGAGATCAGGAACATGACAGGGATGTCCATTCTCACCGCTGTTGTTTAACACAGTGTTGGAAGTCCTAGCATCAGCAATCAGACAACTAAAGGAAATCAAAGGCATCAAAATTGGCAAAGATGAAGTTAAGCTTTCACTTTTTGCAGACATGCAAAATGACATGATATTATACATGGAAAATCCGATAGACTCCACCAGAAGTCTGCTAGAACTGATACATGAATTTAGCAAAGTTGTAGGATACAAAATCAATGTACAGAAATCAGTTGCATTCTTATACACTAATAATGAAGCAACAGAAAAACAAATGAAGAAACTGATCCCATTCACAATTGCACCAAGAAGCATAAAATACCTAGGACTAAATCTAACCAAAGATGCAAAAGATCTGTATGCTGAAAACTATAGAAAGCTTATGAAGGTAATTGAAGAAGATATAAAGAAATGGAAAAACATTCCGTGCTCATGGATTGGGAGAATAAATATTGTCAAAATGTCAATACTACCCAAAGCTATCTACACATTCAATGCAATCCCAATCAAAATTGCACAAGCATTCTTCTCGAAACTACAACAAGCAATCCTAAAATTCATATGGAACCACAAAAGGCCCCGAATAGCCTAAGGAATTTTGAAGAAGAAGACCAAAGCAGGAGGCATCACAATCCCAGACTTTAGCCTCTACTACCAAGCTGCCATCATCAAGACAGCATGGTATTGGCACAAAAACAGACACATAGACCAATGGAAAAGAATAGAAACCCCAGAACTAGACCCACAAATGTATGGCCAACTCATCTTTGACAAAGCAGGAAAGAATATCCAATGGAAAAAAGACAGTCTCTTTAACAAATGATGCTGAGAGAACTGGACAGCAACATGCAGAAGATTGAAACTAGACCACTTTCTCACACCATTCACAAAGATAAACTTAAAATGGATAAAGGACCTGAATGTGAGACAGGAAACATCAAAACCCTAGAGGAGAAAGCAGGAAAAGACCTCTCTGACCTCAGCCGCAGCAATTTCTTACTTGACACATCCCCAAAGGCAAGGGAATTAAAAGCAAAAATGAACTATTCGGACCTCATGAAGATAAAAACCTTCTGCACAGCAAAGGAAACAACCAACAAAACTAAAAGGCAACCAACGGAATGGGAAAAGATATTTGCAAATGACATATTGGACAAAGGGCTAGTATCCAGAATCTATAAAGAGCTCACCAAACTCCACACCCGAAAAACAAATAACCCAGTGAAGAAATGGGCAGAAAACATGAATAGACACTTCTCTAAAGAAGACATTCAGATGGCCAACAGGCACATGAAAAGATGTTCAACGTCGCTCCTCATCAGGGAAATACAAATCAAAACCACACTCAGATATCACCTCACGCCAGTCAGAGTGGCCAAAATGAACAAATCAGGAGACTATAGATACTGGCGAGGATGTGGAGAAACGGGAACCCTCTTGCACTGTTGGTGGCAATGCAAATTGGTGCAGCCACTCTGGAAAACAGTGTGGAGGTTCCTCAAAAAATTAAAAATAGACTTACCCTATTACCCAGCAATAGCACTGCTAGGAATTTACCCAAGGGATACAGGAGTACTGATGCACAGGGGCACTTGTACCCCAATGTTTATAGCAGCATTCTCAACAATAACCAAATTATGGAAAGAGCCTAAATGTCCATCAACTGATGAATGGATAAAGAAATCGTGGTTTATATACACAATGGAGTACTACGTGACAATGAGAAAGAATGAAGTATAGCCCTTTGTAGCAACATGGATGGAACTGGAGAGTGTTATGCTAAGTGAAATAAGCCATACAGAGAAAGAGAGATACCATATGTTTTCACTCTTATGTGGATCCTGAGAAACTTAACAGAAACCCATGGGGGAGGGGAAGAAACAAAAAAAAAGAGGTTAGAGTGGAAGAGAGCCAAAGCATAAGAGACTGTTAAAAACTGAGAACAAACTGAGGGTTGATGGGGGGTGGGAGGGAGGGGAGAGTGGGTGATGGGCATTGAGGAGGGCACCTTTTGGGTTGAGCACTGGGTGTTGTATGGAAACCAATTTGACAATAAACTTCATATATTGAATAAATAAATAAATAAATAAATAGACAATAATTTTTTTTGAAAAAAAAGATCTTATCTTTTTTATGGCTGAATAATATTCCATCATATATATGTGCACACACACACATACACACACAAACTCATACACACACTCCACATATGTATATCAAAGCAAAGCAAGTGTCTAGTTCTCCTGTCTTAATGAAAGATAAAGATCCTTCTGAATCAAGTTTCATTCCAAGAATAGTATGAGGCCTTGCCTACCCAGCAATTGCACATCTCTGACTTTGGTGAAGAAAGATAGCCATTGATACACAGACAATGGGCATTATCAGAGATGGCGGACTTGGCAAAAGTACAGTTGCATGAACTAAGAAGATGAAACAACAGTGGTAGGGAAGACCAAAGTGAGCTTTCTTGAAGATTCTATTCTGTCATAAATTTCAAAAAAGAAGATTGTCTCTATATCAGTAGTACCTTCAAATCTCTATGAAATATTATCAGTGTTTCAGCATATGAAGTAAGATGTATGTTCTCATATCTAAGGCCGAATTGGCATGACATAGAACTGGGCGGGCATGTTAAAAAGTTTTGAAAATGACAGTTTCTGGGAAGGCAAGACACAGTGGCCAAGGGATTATGTAGTCTCAAGCACATTTGATAAGCCCTCAATTTCTAAGGAGTATGAAATGTGCCAAGAGGTGGGTGAAAAACAGCGATGAGAGTATCCAGGTGGTAATGATACTCTAAAACCCACATTGACAATAGACATCAAGGTGAGTTGCTGGATGTTAGGAGCTGTGCTCCATCTTTGGGAAGGAGTGAGACTCCCAGTCTTTAAGGGAAGATGAGGGATTTTAGTATAAAACATGAAATAGCAATCATACAGAAGCTCAGTATAATAAATGGAGGCACAGAAAGTGATCCTGGATTCAGGAAATCAGTTGTAACAGGCCTATTCTCTGTTAGAAAGAACTTTGATGAAAGAACTATGTGAAAGTCCCAGTCATCAGAAAAAAAAATTTTTTCCAGATAAATCTCACAGCAAGAATGGTTCAATGACTGTATCCTCAGTCAAAAGATAAGGAAGATGCGCCAGAGCAAACTCCCAGCCAAACTGGAATGGATAGAATGGAGCTTCTTAAATTCTTTCCTAATTACATGTTTATCAAGAAACGAGTCTATGGTCTATCTGGGAGGGTTGGCATGGTAACTAGGGTTTGCGCCGTCTGAGAAAATGGGGCAAGTGAATCCTGTAAGTGGCGAGATCCAGTGAATTCACCAGTGGACAAGCTAGGCAAGCAGGAACAAGAGGATTGAGATGTGAGTCAATATAAAGGGTGTGACAACTACATAGACACACTGTTAAGATACAGCGAGGAATATGCTACATAAGCTGAGAACATTGGATAGAAATGTGTGTTCATCAATGGAGTACTATGTGGCAATGAGAAAGAATGAAATATGGCCTTTTGTAGTGACATGGATGGAACTGGAGACTGTATGCTAAGTGAAATAAGTCATTCAGAGAAAGACAGATACCATGTGTTTTCACTCTTATGTGGATCCTGAGAAACTTAACAAGAACCCATGGGGGAGGGGAAGGAAAAAAAAAGAGGTTAGAGTGGGAGAGAGCCAAAGCATAAGAGACTCTTAAAAAAATGAGAACAAACTGAGGGCTGATGGGGGGTGGGAGGGAGGGGAGGGTGGGTGATGGGTATTGAAGAGGGTATCTTTTGGGATGAGCACTGGGTGTTGTGTGGAAACCAATTTGACAATAAATTTCATATATTTAAAAAAAAGAATAATAAAACTAACTGAACAGTAAAAAAAAAGAAAAAGAAAAAAAAGAAACGTGTGTTCATGCAAGTTGGGAGGAAAACCCAAAGGAAACTGAGTCCCTGAAAATAAAAAGAGGTCCAGAGCTTCAGTGGTTCTCAAAATAAGTCAAGGCAGACCTCTGACATGAGTATGTGGACATGGCATGAATACATTCTCAGAAGTTTGCTTAAGACCTATGGCATGTAGGTATTGTCCCTTCCCTTCTAGGGATATTTACTAATTCTCCAAAGCCTGCTTCTTGGTAAACTCCAGCAATCACCTGCATTACTTACAGTGAACTTAGAGATATATCATATTCTCAGGGTCTCCATGTATGACACTGTGTGTGTGTGTGTGTGTGTGTGCACACGTGTGCAAATGTGTGCACACACGCATGTAAAGGTGGAGAGAGAAGCAGAGAAAGGCTGGGTAAATTGAAGACTGTCATTGTATGTAGCATTTTATCTTCCAGAATTTTTGATAATACATTAATTCTATTTATAAAAGTTAGCCTGTGTATTGATGGTTTTATGTCAATATTAATGACCAGGGCAACAAAACCATGCTTGAGGGTGGAGCCTGAAAGACTGAGATGAAATCAAAGTGGGCACCACCACAGAAGCATTTCGGAAGGAAGAGAACTTCATTGTATTTCAATGGAGCGCTTATCTTATTTGCCTCTTCTAATTAAAGCACTGAGAAAGAAGAGCAATTTTTTCCCAAACTGCTGAGCCCTCATGACCAATAATGCCATGTTAATCATCATTTGGGAAGATGGAAAAGCATTTAAAATTCAGTGCTTTTTTTCCTAACTCAAATTTGTCTCTTTGTCCAATTTTGTCTTTATTTTTATATATACTGATATTTATCTTTGATATATTATGTCCTTCATTTAAAATAAAAATATTATGAGTTTTATCATTATTTCTAATGTGTTATTGACCAATAAGAGATTATTCAAGTTCACCTGCTTACAGCTGTTTTTCTTTAGAATACATAGTGTGTCACCAAAAAAATGTTTAAAATAATAGATGTGTGTAAATGTAACAGAGAGGAGACCAAGCAAAATTTAGAAAAGGAAGAACTTATTTATTTAAAGGTGAAATATGAAGAGAGATATGAAAAACAATTACTGAAGGGATAATATACATAAAGGTGCTATATCCTTTTAATTTAAAGCAAATAAATATACATTTAGTCATAGTGTATTCTGGAATGAAAAGAGGATATTATGAGAGAAACTGCAGCTAATACTATACGCTCCTTGTAAAGAAATTAGAGAGATTTTGAAATGAATACTAACATATATCCAGTCTACATAACAGAAACTGATCAGAATCCTGTATTTCTTGGAACTGTAGGCAAAGTCTCCAATAACACATTCAGAGAACAGAATTAAAAGGAAAATATTCCAGGAAAAGTAGATATGAACTTAATTCACACTAAATGTAAAGACAATAAATGAATGGAGTTATTACTTAAAGGAATAATGAAGGCAGAAGCCCAACTGCAAGCAAGAGAAGGAGGAATTTTTTGTCAAGGCAAACTTACCTCCTTTGCCATTTTGCCCTGGGTGGCCCGGATGACCTGAAAAATTCAGGGAGCTTGAGGAGCAATTTGCAGTAGGGTGGACACAGTTGGCAATGATTGGATTTCTTAAATGCAAATAAGTAATATTATTTCTGTCCATCTATTTATTATTCACTATCACTTAACCATGACAAGAGTAAAATGCATTTCTGACATGAAAATGTACTTTGTTTACTTTACTTTTTAGTGAACACCTCTCGCTGTAAAGTTCCTAATAGGAAGTCTAGCAGAAGTAATTACTGACCTCAAACTCATAGCTATACTGAACTCGAATACACAGCAATCATATTTTTGTAAGCAATTTTAATGTCAAGAGAAATTTATGATGGCTTCCCAAAGCAATGTACATTAGAATTACCCCATGGGCACAAGGGTAAATTAGGTTGAACAAGGAAATCAGTGGAAAAATAGAATACAAGTAAATATGGAAAATATGACTTGTAAAGTATTAATCTTCTTTTCCATGAAGCATGAAAATTGTTTTACTTGTTGGAATAATTGGCCAAGGAATTTGCAAGATGATAGATTTTATTTAAAACTAGTTTGAATTATATGGAATTTTGTAATAGTTCCCTTTTTGATGGTATACACAAGCAATAAAATCAATATAGGCCTTTATTTCTTTAGATAACCCTGATGAATTATTTCACTTGAGCCTCTGCTACAGAAGGCTTACATAGAATTAGCTAGCAACAGGTCACAGATTCTACCCAATCATTTTACCAATGGGTGTTGACTGGGATAATGACTGGGTTGCTGTATCCTTTAGAAAAAGTCTCCAAGAGATTACACCATGACAAGCATGTGTGAGATTAATAAGATTATTCTGATGTTTGACTATAAGCATAGTAATCTAGCCTAGCTGTGTACATACTCAATTCCAGCAGACAATCTCTTAGAAGGCACTAAAGATTCTGAGTTCTCTGCTAGCTGTGGGTTGTACAAATCTCGAGGATATTAGGAAACTCTTGATATTGAAGTTTATTGATAGTGTTTCTAATAGAAGATATGCCTCTTGACTGTAAAGGATAAATTAGGTTAGGCCACCAAAGAATAATGAAATAAATAGTGGTCCTCCAGTGACATCTAAGCCCCATTCAGATGAAATGTCTCACTGTCCCTGAGGAACTTGGAGGCAATATGGTTGGTAAGTAGATGAACACGGATAATTATATCAGTAAGTCTTCTGGCATTTAGAGTATTTGAAAAAATAATAGCTATGTTTATTAAACTAGACAACTTCCTTTCCATCTTTAATCCCCAGCTTCCTTATTTGGAAATTTCAAGTAATGACAGAGCTATAATAATGCTTCAGAAGATTCCAATCAATGGTTGTTACACAAATATAACACAGATAGTGGCACAAAGGAAAAAAAACATTTAGGTAAGATTTTACTAGGGAATAAAAGCACAAATCTAAAGACTTAATAATATTAATAAGATATAGAACTAGTAGTTAATGAGAATTGAAAATGTCTGAAATGTGTTTCCATGTTAGAATGAAATTTCCTTCACTTCTGATCTTGAGCCCAGGATCACAAGGATACATTAGGGTAGAAGGTTCATGGTAATGGAAAACTAAGTGGCATAAACTCATGTAAGAGAGCCAAGGACAAAATCAGGATGATATATCACTCATCTGCTTCTCCAACTGCAAAAATAGAGGTCAATTAATCAGTCAACAAATATATAATGACTACCCACTGTGTGTTTAGCAGTGCAAATTAGCAGATCAGTACCTGCTCTAATTTTAACTCATAGTCCATTGGGAGACCAACAAGATTCTTTTTCTATTGAATTTGGATGAATTTATATAGTTATACCTACGGGAAGAATGGAATCACAAATTCCCTTCTTCAGCCCATATCTGATGTAATTTACCCTATGTGTTGTCTCTTTCATTTGGAATCCCAGGGTTATACAGTGTGCCTTAATAACATATGGTTAGTACAAAGAGTACATCTATGTTTCAGTAATCTACCCAATAATGAAAAGTCCATTCATGGTCCAAAGATAAATCTAACACTGGACTGCAGTGTGGTGGTTTTTAGCTTTGCTGTGACAACTACTCTTCATTGTGAAAAGGAAAGAAAAACTTTTTAAAAAAATCTCTTGCTGAATTATAAAAGAGAATAATTCATTCCCAATTATTTCCTTTTTGAATATAGTGGCTTATGGAAAGAACAAAAAGTATGCACCTGGCTTACATTAGCTATTGATAAAGTTAAATGGATCCATTTCAAGGTAGATTTTCCCACGATACTGGTTAGGGACAATGTAAATCTTTCTAAGCTGTCACCAAGATTGTAAGATTGAAAAAGAAGAAAAATTACCCACAGCGTGAAATAATATTTCTTAAAATGCAAATATTGAAACTAATTTCTAAGAAAGTTATGGAGACAAAGAAAAATGGAGAATATAGTACTTTGTTAAACAAAAGCAAAAATTATCAGTCGGTTATTTGAATGGATATTGTTAATGCACAGAAATTAAGTCAGGTTAGGAAAAGAAAAAAATGTCTCATTTGCAGATTTAGAGCACACCTCAGTTAACTGAAATTCAGATTAAAGGAAAAAAAGAATTTCAAAATTGACTTTATGACAAATGTTTAAATTTAACACCTCACCCTTCCTTGAGCTTCTTATTTACCTACATTTAAACCAGCCTTCTCCAACTGGAATAAAGCTGAGTACTGAGAGAATTTTTAGGAAATTCAAACCCAAAATATATTTTCCATTAGAAATATTTTGCCAGGGTGCCTGGGTAGCTCAGTTGGTTAAGCGTCTAACTCTTGACTTCAGCCCAGGTCATGATCTCACCGTTAGTGGGTTGAGCCCCACATGGGGCCCTGTGCTGGCAGCACAGAGTCTTTTTGAGACTCTCCCCCTCTCTCTCCCTCTCTTGCTGCCCCTCCACTGCTCATACTCTCACTCTTTAAAAATAAATAAATACACATTAAAAAACTTTTTTTAAAAAAGAAAAAAAATTTGGCAAAAATTAAGGACAAAGTAGGATTTTTTGACTACTATAAAATACAGAACTCAGCTTGGGTTAAACTTTGACCCAGGCTAAATCTAGAGAAATATAATAAAGTAGATAAATAAACTAGACATCCAGCTTGGCTAACTTTTTCACCATCTACAAGTCTTTATTCAAATCTCACCTTCACTGCAAGGTCAATGGTGACTACCCAATTTAATGCTATAATGTGCCCCCTCTCTGACATCTCAATCACTCTATCTGATGTTCTCCATTTTCTTTCTTCCAAAGCATTTGAAAATTAAGACCATCTATATCCACAGAGCTCACCCATCAAAACTGAGACCTGATGCCCCAATATGAACATGACATACCACATTTTTACCCCAGAAGATAAAACTATAATCCAATAAACAGCTTCACTCTTTGCTTCAGGAAATGCAAACTGATTAAACCAGACAGTACTCATCTGGGTGATTATCTCTCCTATCAGGCAATAGACTGTTCACACTTATCAAACAAGAGTTTACTTTTCAAGAATCTTTCTACTGATGTTATTATATTACAAATTCTGTCTAATCCCAGTAAATTTCCCACCATGAAAGACACATCTTTCTTTTAAGTTTATTTATTTTGACAGGAGAGAGAGAGAAAGAAAGAGAGAGAGAGAGAATGCAAGTGGAATAGGTATAGAGAGAGAAAGAGAGAGAGAATCCCAAGCAGGCTCCATGCTGTCAGCACAGAGCCCAACATGGGGCTCGATCCCACGAACTGTGAGATCATGACCTGAGCCAAAATCATGAGTCAGACGCTCAACTGACTGAGCCACCCAGGCACCCTGAAAGACGCATCTTAAGCCACTTGATTTCAGGCCCCAAACATGATAAATGTACTTTACAAATCTGCCACCTTTGAGACACTACCACACCTCTGTCAAGGTAGTGTTTGCCCTTACTACGATAGATCAAATAAATTTAATTTTGTTTACTCATCAGATTATTTGGTAGTCAAGGGTCAACACATTTATCACTTCAGACATACTGTACATTACTTACTTTTCACATTTATTGCTTATTTTAGGTCTCCTCCAACTAGAAAGTGTGTTCCATGAAGGCAGGGATTTTTGTCTGTTTTGTTCACTAACATTTTCCAAATATTGAGAACAGTGTCTGTAACTTAGAAGGTACTTGACAGATTTTTTGTTGACTAAACGAATAAAAAAATGTATAAATTAATGAATGATATATAGAACATTCCACCTAATAGCAGCAGAATTCTCATTCTTCTTAAGTATACACAGAACATGCTCCAGGATAGATAACATGTTACTTCACAAAAAAATCTCAACACATTTAAGAAGACTGAAATCAAACCAAGTAGTTTTTTCCAACCACAATGGAATTAAACTAAAAACCAATAGCGGAAGCAAAACTGGAAAATTCACACATATGTGGAACTTAAACAATATGATCTTGAATAACAAATGAGTAAAAGAAGAAGTCAAAAGAGACATTAGCAAATATCTTGAGACAAATAGAAACAAAAACACAACTTACCAAAACTTTTATGATATAGTAAAAGCAGTACTAAGAGGGAAATTTATAGTGATAAATGCCTACATTAAATATGAAGAAAGATCTCAAGTAAGCAATGTTATACCTCAAGGAACATAAAAAGAAGAACAAACTAAGCCATAAGTTATCAGAAGGAAAAAAATAAAGATTTGAGCAGAAATAAATAAAACAGAAAATAGAAAATAATGGAAATTTTTTGACAAAAGTAAGAGTTGGTCTTTTGAAAATATAAACAAAATTGAGAAGTCTTTAGCTGAACTTACTAAGAAAAAAAAGAGAAAATTAAAATAAATAAAATCAAAAGTGAAAGAGAAGAGATTATAATTGATGCCACAGAAATAAAAAGGATCATAAAAGACTACTATGAAAAATTGTGCTCCAAACTCAAGAATTTCAAGGATAATGTAGAAGAAATGGATAAATTCTTAGACATACAATCTACCAAGACTGAATCATGAAGAAACAGAAAGTCTGAACAGATCTATAACTAATACGGAGACTGAATCATTAATCAAAAACTCTCAACAAAGAAAAGCCCAGGACCAGATGGCTTCACTGCTGAATTCTATCAAACATTTAAAGAAGAACTGATGAGCATCTTTCTCAAACTCTTACAAAAAAAAATTGAAGAGGAGGAGACACTTCTAAATTCATTTTATAAAGCCAACATTACCCTACTACCAATGCCAGACAAAGACAAGACACCACAGAAAACTATAGGCCAATATCTCTGCTGAACACAGATGCAAAATCATTTCCAAATATACAAGGAACTTTTACAACTCGATAGGAAACAAACAAACAAACAACCAAAAAAACTGACTTTTTTAAATGAACAAAGTCATTGAATAGACATTCCTTCAAAGACAAACAGGTATATGAAAAGATATTCAACATCACTAATCACCAGGGAGATACAAATCAAAACCACAATGAGATACCACCTCAAATCTGTCAAGATAATCAAAAAGACAATTAAGTGTTAGTAAGGATGTGAAGAAATCAGAACCCTTGCATGCTATTGGTCAGAATGCAAAATGGTGCCACCATTATGGAAATAGTATGGACATTTCTTCACAAATCAAAAATAGAACTATCACATGATCCAGCAATCCCACTTCTGGGTATTTATCCAAAAATATTAAAATCAGTATCTCAAAGAGATATTAGTGTCCCCATGTACATTGCAGCATTATTCACAGTAGTCAAGACGTGAAATCAACCTAAATGTCCATCAACAGGGGAGGCTGGGTGGCTCAGTGGATTAGGCATCTGACTTGGGCTCAGGTCATGATCTCATGGTTTGTGGGCTCAAGCCCTGTGTTGGACTATGTGCTGACAGCTCAGAGTCTGAAGCCTGATTCAGATTCTGTCTCTCTCTCTCTCTCTCTCTCTCTCTCTCTCTCTCTGCCCATCCCCTGCTCATGCTCTCTCTCTCTCAAAAATAAATCAACATTAAAAAAAATTAATAAATAAATAAATGTCTATGAACAGATGAATGCAAAGAAATATGGTATTTTTGTACAATGGAAGATTATCCAGCCTCAAAAAAAAATAAGGAAATTCTGCAATATGTGACAACACGGATGAACCTTGAGCATATATGCTAAGTGAAATTAGCCATTTACAGAAGGACAAATACTGAATGATTCCACTTATATGAGGTATCTAGAATCGTTAAACTCATAGTAACAGAGAGTAAAATGGTGGTTACCAGGAGCTGGGGGAGAGGGAAAACTAGGGAGTTAGTTGTTTTTCAATGGTATAAAGTTTCAGTTATGCAAGGTGAATGAGCCTAGAGATCTGTTGTGCAACATTAGCCTATAGTTAATAATGTATTGTACACTTAAAGGTTTACTAAGTAGATCTTGTGTTGTGCTCTGACCACAAGAAAATTAAATTTGGTTAATTTAACTTAGTTAGAATTTAGTTAAATTTAATTTGACTTAATTTAATTTAAAAAAAGAATGAAGAGATTGCCCACCTACTGCACTGTGCTTAGGGAAATGTGCAAAATACATAGAAGATACTGCCCTTGCCTTGTAAAACTTACAATCTATTTATAATAGCAACTTGGACAGTGCTTAATGGGCCCTATGTACTATTCTAAATATATTAACATCATTAAAATGTATCAAATATTAAATATATGAAATATATGAAATAATCTAAAATTTGCAACAACTGTATAAATAGGGTGATGTTAAATAAAAACATTTATTAACAGGTACAACATGGGCACTGACTTGTGAGGACAGATAGGGAACATAGTGTTGGGACAGCATCCTAGAGGCCCTCAACTGAGTAGAATCACAGGGAAGAGCAAAGCTGCACTGAGAAGGAGAGGCATCCTGGGGGCCTGAGGCTTTAGCTATTTATCAATCAATGTGAAGCATTTCAGTGTTCTGACAAATTTGCACAGGTATATATTAGCCCACGAGATTGGTCATATTATCATCCTCATTTCATATACAAAGAAATGAAAGCCCAGAGAGCTGAGTGAGTTGCATACAGCCATCGAATGGGGGAGGCAATATGTGAATTTAGACAGTCTGACACTAGATCATGTTCTAACTGCTGTACTATACTGCCTCATATTTACAAAGAAAATAATTAGCTTTAAAAACAATGAATAGCTAGCCAGCAACTAATGGATTCCAGGCACCTTTCAAGACAAGATGTAGAGGGAGTGAAGCACAAATGAAGTAGAATCTCAGAAAAGTTAGTGGTTCTAGCAAGAAGTACTACAAATCAGGAAAAACTGTGACTAAGAAGATGAAGATTTGTCTTCAATAAACCAAAGGTGAAAATGCACTGTTTGCACATATTATCTGAATAATTGCTCCAATTTCCCATTATGTTGTATCAAAACAGTGGTTTGGAAACAAGAATTTGTAAAGTTTCCAGTAACATCCCCAGGGATGTGGCAGCAGTGGTTCCAACTGCACTTTGGCCAACTCTCTTTTCATTTTGGAAGTAGATGATTAACCATGATTGGTGGCTATTGCTAATGACAACAGGAAAACTGTATCATTCATGCCAGGAATTCTCCTAAATGCACAGTGGAGGAAAGCAGATAAAGCCCTTCTTCCCTCGTTTTCTCCATTCCCTACTCTGCCCCTACAGTGGCACTCTTTCTGGAGCTGTGTCCAACTACCTGGTATTGGTTTACCATAGCACACAGCCCAGGATTTGTGTTCCAGCTTCTTGTAAACAATGCTCACCTAAAATGGATCAGCATCCCCATTCGGAAATAAAATGTGTCCATTGCTTTCCATTGCTGGATTGACCTTTCATCATAGTTAAAACAGTGATTTGGGTTTACCATATCTCCCTTCAAACCATTTTAGGGTGATGATTGGCTTAAGATGCTAATGACTCTGCATTTCTTTCAACTGAAAGAGATAATTAAAAAAAAAAAAAAAAACATAGACATGATTTCTTATTAGTTCCATGACATTTTTAACAGAATATCATTATAGCCCAAAGTTTAAAAGATTGTATTAGTTAGTATTTGTGTTTCTCAAATAGTAATACAAAAATCAGATGACTGATAATTTCAATAAAATGAGCAATGTGATCAACATTTAATAAACTAGAAAACAATACCAACTGGAGCTGAGAAACTAAATCCCATAACGCCAGCTTTCATTTCAAATGATCTCCAGGTGGCTGCTAGCCAATTCGCCACATGAGAAAAGCCTGACACTTTTTGGAAAACAGACTCCAACTATTAAAAAAAAAAAGAAAAAGAAAAAAAAGGAACACTCGGTAGAGAATAGACAATGTTGTGCTAAAAAAGCTATGTTATTTTGCCAGAAAAAAATTCAATCTGTGTGCAAAATACCTCTTCCCATGTCTTTTGATCTGATGTAGCACTTGTCCAAATGGATGGGCTCCCTAAAGGGAAAACCCATTTCAAACATTGAGGAGCTCTAACAAATGCAGAGCACTCAACCTCAGGCTTAAATATCCCAAATGGTCTCTTGCTGGTAACACGAGAACAAAATCGGTGTTTCACTCAGAAAACAGCTTTCCTGGCTTTTCTCTTCTGTTCCATTTGTGCATTGATATGAAGATCAGAGTCGAGGACTTGAATGTGATTTAGAATCTCGATGCAAACAATGAGACATTAAACACTTTCTGGTCCTCTAAAATCTGTATTCAGGCTCCTCTCTTTTCAGGGTATAATCACAATCCCATCAGTATTCGAGGGATTTGTGCACACAGACTGCCTCTGTCAAAATTCTAGCAAGTTAATGCATTCAAACATAGCTTGGTTGTGCAAATTATTGCCTTAAAAGGAGGATGTAACTTGGTATTTTGACATATGTTGTTTTATACAGAACACAGTATCTTTTTTTCTTCCTTTGAGTCTTTTAGTTTTAACTTAGGCACTTGAAGATTTGGAAAATGAAATTAAACTTTAAAAAATAAAAGAAAAAACAAGCATAATGACC
Organism: Leopardus geoffroyi; assembly: GCF_018350155.1. Lineage (NCBI taxonomy): Eukaryota > Metazoa > Chordata > Mammalia > Carnivora > Felidae > Leopardus > Leopardus geoffroyi. The sequence continues at coordinate 50,020,124 of NC_059333.1, read as the reverse complement.
TAAAGTCACAAAGAAAGGAAGGCAGAGACCAAAATCACCATCGTACTTTGGTCATGCAAAAGGAGGGAAGACTTTAATCTTGAATCACAGACTTTGGACTTCCTGTCTTTTCAAACTGATAAATAATGTTGCAAGCATTTATTCATTTCCTGAGATTTAACAACATGTATTGCTTTCTTTCATCACTTTGCCAATTTACTCAAAGCAAATTACTACTTCAAGCTCTTCATAAATCCTATAACCTCTATATGCTTAGTTTCCTCATGGGTAAAATGGGAATAATGATGCTTAGTTTGTGGGGTTGGTAAAAGGGTTAGAAATAATATATGAAAATCACCTAATAGTACCTGGAACATAATGGAGGCTGTCACTATTATTATTACCCAAAAGTTATATCTGGACATGTAAATTGGAATAAAACACTGAGGCAGTTTTCATACTAATTCAAACATAACACATTTTCTTGCAGATTCAAGATAATTGAGGTGAATGTTGGAACATTTATTTGAATTATCAAGATACATAAATCATTTCAATTTTCCACTTTATATGTCCAGATATGGCTTTTGTACATAGCCCCAGAGCCATACAGAGATTTTTGAAACTTCACCCATTACTGAAAGCCCTCAGCATTGTTTAACCAACTATGATACACAGCTGCCAAAAGACTGCAGGACAAGCTCCATTTATTAGTAGGGTGGCTTACTCAGATATCAAAAACCAAGAAAACGAATCCAATGTATGGTCCGACAACTATCCCTCATATAATTTAAATCAGTAAATCTAAAATTTGCCTGAATGTGGAGTAACAGAACAATGGGCCATGTTCAGAAAACATCTTTGTTTGAGTTCCTATATTATAAATTTCTAGGGCATCCTAAAAAATTTTGCAGGGACAAAATAAAATCTGTAAAATAAACTAAAGACAAAAATGATTTTTTCTACCTAAAATTTATATATTTCCTGTGTTTTGGTCTCTTAGAACAATCTTAATTAATGACAGTTGTTCAGGGAAAAGAGAAATGTAGTAAAACCTGCTCTTTAAAAAAGGGTGGAAGGTTTGAAAAAAATATATAATTGCCTTTTAACTGTAGGTATTACTTATCAAGTTGTTTACCAGCTATAAAATACTGTGCATATATGAAAGGTTACTGAATAAAATTTGGGATCTGAAAATTACAAGCTCTATACCCTAAAAATAATATCAGAGCAGCAGCATGATGTTGGAGAATTTGCACTGAACCAAAATCAGAAGGAATGTTTGGACTCGGGCTCCTAATAAGGCACTAAGCAATCCTGAGGACCCCATATATTCTTATCGACAAAATGAGAGGATCAGACCAAATTGGACTCCCCTTGACACAACTATAACAGTTTATGTCTCCTTCACCATGTAATTTACCTTTGGTCCAGGCCAAATAATCGTAATACAAATTTAATTTTAGAAACACGATTATTTTCACAACTATTCTGGGCTGTATTGGGACTCCCTGGATTTTCTCACCAGACATAAAATAAGTGAGGAGGAAGTTCAGCTCCATAAACACTGGGATCAATGATGAAGGAAAACAAAAAAACTCTGAGATAAAAAGGAGCTCAAGAGCCAAGGGCAGTATAATTGGGGCAGGTCAGACAGGACCCACCAAATATATATATATATATATATATATATATATATATATATATATACATATATATATATATATATATATATATATATATATATATATATATGTTATTGTCCAGAGGCAAGTCAGCTGGAAAAGACATATAAGCCTTTTTTTGTACAGGTACATCATATTAAGTTTGTAAAGAGATTTTATTTGGTAGCTATTGGGGAAATCTTTTAGAAACCAGGTAATAAGAAAGCAGATTTGACTTCGAACTCTTGGGTTAGTCTGAGAACCAGTAAGCAAAGACTAATGACCCCAAACACGATTGTTAAATGAGGAATCTAATAAACCCAGTAAGGATCTATTTAGAGTACAGCCTGTTAAGACACCACTTACCAAACAAAATCAAGTCAAGTTAATTCAAATGATAAGATAGTACAACTATCACTTGCCATGTAATCTATTTCAAATTTTAACACTAAAGATCCTTATTCATCTTCATACCTTTCCCATGTATTTTTACATCTGAAATTCCCATTTGAACTAGGTGATTGATCGTTAGACTTAAGAAAAGTAAAAGAACAAGACAGAGTTTCAAGAGAAAGCTTATATCCCAGCTACCATGATGTAATGGAATCTGAAGTATAAAAGAGCCTCTTGCTTGGAGGTTAGAGAGATGCTTAGTCTTAAAGGTGAAAGTGAATTCAGGAAGCATCTAACCACCCCTTTTGTTTTACCTATACCCAAGTATCCAACTCCATGCTCTCAAAGATAAGCTTTCACTGGTATCTTTTGGCCATGACTATTAAGTTACCATAGCCATCCATGAACTCTTCCCATTTGCCATCAAGGACCAAGAGGTACCTAAAGAGGTACCTAAAATTCCCTGGGTTCCAGTCTTCCTTACCACAGTTGTGTAGCAGCAACCCTGTTTCACCTTGATAACTAGAACCAGTCCCTGCAGTCAGGAGAGCAATTCCCTTATTTGCTTTTCGGTTGAGCGGCCAAAGGTAACATATGGCAATCTCTGATTCCAATGAATTGGAATTCTGTTTTAGTCTCCTATTGTGATCATTCCCTTTTAGGAAATAAGAGTTTTCATACCAACAGGACCAAAAAGATTCAGAAAGAGAAAGAATAAATTTGGAGAGGATTATTTGGGATGAGTGAATAAATCTACTCTACTTAAAACCCTTGGTTCCTAGACTCTGGTATTAACATTCTGCATGGTCATTGGTTTAAAGCATATATTGCATCATTTATGACAGTTCCTCAAATCCACAAGTGTTGTCACCCAGGTACCTTTGTAACTATGTATCTAATAGGCCATTCCACTGCTCTGTTAAGCCACCTGTGTTTTGGGGCGAAAGGATAAATGATAAAACCAGTGACAAAGTTTCCATTGTATTGAGGGGTCATACCATTCCTTGTGGGTCATATGTTTTATGGTCTACTACTTATTTTTAATCAGGTCTTTTGTCAAATTCCTGAGAGGAACCTGAGGGGGAGTAGGTGGTATCTGTTACACACTTAAGAGGAGCCTTACACCTGAGGGGGTTTGCTGTGGTCAGATGCTCCCAGCATTGTTCCAAAATTTGTGTTTTTCCCCACCTTGGGACCTCAGGTCCTATCCTTTCCCTCTCTGGGAAATTTTATCCTATCTTTTTCTCTATTATAACATGACGCCATTCACAGTGGGCAGTTAAGGTCCAATAGTCTTCTTCAAAGGAGAATAACTAGCAGAATATGGCATGAAGTTTTTGTCTCAAGCCTTTTCTCAATCTTTTGCATTCAGCTGGCCAAGAATATGGAGGATCACATGGGACATTTTAAGGGCGGGACATGGAGATGGCATTTAAGATTGTATTCACATTCCATTGGCCAAAATTCACTTTCAAGTTTCTACTGAACTACCAGAATGTCCAATAAATGTAATTTAACTCCCTCCTCTCCACCCTACAAACACAAAAACTCCCCCAAAGACAAAAATAATGCAATTTATTCGTGGTTTGAAATGTGATCTCTAGATCTACAGCAACAGAATCGCCATGGAACTAATTCCTATGCCACACACAGGAATTACTAAATCTGAACCTCTAGGAATTCGACTCAGTGATTTGTGTTTTAACCAGCCATTCACAAGATTCAGATGCATGCCAAAATTTACAAATTACCAGTCTGGAACTAAATGAGGAATAACACCAAACTTCACATTATATCAGAGCTTTCCATCATCCCTCACTTTCAGCCTCTCAAAGGTAAGAAAAAATCCCATTACCTACTCAACTCTTTACAACTTTTTCTTTAGCTATCCTATCCCTAGGGGGAAGATCTGGTAGGAATTCTTCCACAAGAATTTACATCCTCCTTAGTTTCTGCTTAGCTAGAGGGAAAAGGGGGTCTTTTTATGCTTCAAGATATATAACACTTTTCCAGTGACAGCCACCAAGATCTGTTTTCTTAATGCAGAAATGAGTTCAGACTAAGTTTAATAGTATCTGTCATGGGTGGTATAATTTTAAAATCTAAAGATTTAAGAAGGAATAAAGGCTGGTCATCTCAAAAATGGCAGGGCAATAATCTCAATTACTCTAAAATTTCATATTCTGTTGCCTTAATTTAAAAATCGACTAAATCACCCCTGCAAATTTTTTTTTAATTAAGTTGTGGTCTCTAAGCAATAATGACTTCAAACTACATTATATATTTTGAAGTTCAAAGTGAAGATTACTTGTGAATATTAATTTGAATTCATTTTAATTTTCACTTGCTTTTTCATTAATAAATTCAATAATACAAAATTGACCTTTCATACTTGAGAAGCCATTAAATTTTATTAAATTATGATTTTGCATGTTTTAGTTGGTAGCTAGATTGATATATACCATAAGTTTTTATTCAAAAACTAGATTTTTTGAGTGAGTAAACTGTTCTCTGGATAGAAATTGGGAACTAAACTCTACAAAGTTTTCAGAAATCTTTTGGTTCTCAAACAGTCATTAGGTAATTAATATTTTAGTGAAACTGAAAAGCTGAGGTGATCAGTTAATAATCAGAAATGATTCACTAACCCACGTACTCATGTCTTCTACATTTTAGAAAATCATATGAATTGGTTATTTATTGCTATATAACAATTTACCAACAAATTTAGCAGCTTAAAGCAATAATTACTTATTATTTTATAATTTCTGTGGGTTAGGAATTCAGGAGTGGCTTAGGTAGGTGGTCTGGTCCAACATCTCTAAAGAGGTATAGTCAAAAAGGCAGCCACTTTCATCTTAAGACCTGATGAGGGTAACTCATGCAGTTCTGGGAAGGCTCTACTTCCTCACTATAGGTCACAGAACTCCATTTCTCTCCACAGGCTTCTCCATGGCCTCCTGAGTACACAGTCTCTCTCACATGTCAGCTGGCTTTTCCCAAAGTGATGGATGAGAGAGATATGGGAGCAAGTACCCTATAAAGAAGCCACAGCCTTTTATATCTTAATATTGGAAATGACTTACCCATATGCTATCGGTCACAGAGACCAAACATAGTACATTGTAGAAGGGGTCGCCACAAGGATAGGTATACATTTGGGGGCCATGATGGAGGCTGTCTATCACAGCATAACTACAAGATTTGGTAGACTGAATATTTTTTCACACAATAGTCTGTACTTCAGGTAATTATTGTATTATACAATTCTAAAATGCAATCCAGTTCATGCTTAGGTATATTCTGGAAATATACTTCTGAAAAGTTTTGTATGAATAAAAGACTTGTCAATGTCTTTTTCCACATCTGTTCTCCTTCCTAGACTGTGAATTCATCAGGAAGAGTACTTTTTGTCACAGGTGTTTTATATTCCTAGCTCCTTGAACACTGGCTGAGATAGAAGTACTTAGTAAATAAATATTACTTATGCTGAATTGTCTTATATTTTAATTCTCAAAGTAGTTTTTTTCTCATTTTTTTAAAATGAAGGTAAAAATGGGGTGCCTGGGTGGCTCAGTCGGTTAAGCGTCCAACTCTTGATTTTGGTTCAGGTCACCATCTCATGGTTTGTGAGATCGAGCCCCACATCAGGCTCTGGGCTGTGCACTGACAACACAGAGCCTGCTTGGGATTCTCTCTCCTTCTCTCTCTGCCCCTTCCCCACTTGCTCACTCACTCTCTCTCTCTCTATCTCTCTTTCTAAAAAGAAATAAAGTTTAATAAAATTAAGGTATAACTTACATAAAATAAAATACACCAATCTTAAGTATTTATGTCAATAAATGTTGGCAATTGTATATATCTACGGCACCCCAAACAAGACACAGAACACTTCCAGCAACCCTGAAAATTCACATGTGCCCATTTCTAGTCATTTCTTTCCTCCCCTTCCATGCTCAGACAATAATGCACTGATTTCTATCACCATACATTATTTTTACCCATTCTTGAACTTCATACAAATGAAATAATTTTGTCCCAAATACTATAAATGTATTCATTGGACTTTTTTGCTTCTTTTGTTTGCCAGATATTTTTAAGAAATACATCGTTGCTCCATATATATGTAGCTCATTCCTGTTTACTGATGTGTAATATTCTAATGTATGAATATGCCTCACTTTGCTTATCCATTCTCCTCTTGCAGGACATTTGGATTGTTTTCACGTTTGACTATTATGAATAAAGCTGCTATGAATATCCTTTTATAATTTTTTTGGTGGAAACATGATTCTATTTCGCTTGGGTAAATACCAGGCAGTAGGATTGCTGGATGCCATTGTTTTTAATTCATCAAAAGGCTTCTTTGTCTTCCAGTCTGTTTAGGAACTTAAGACCCAATTAAAAAAGAAAAAAACAGTTCTGTCTAATTCCCAAAGAGAATGGTGAGTAAGCAGAAATAGAAATACCATGTTTTCACACTAAGTTTCTGGGGGGACCAAGAGCAATAGACACATCCCTTTGCATGAAGTTTGTGCATACAGTTGTGGAAGGAATTCTCCACACTAGTGGAGGGGGGGCCTCTGCAACAGATAAAGCCTGGAAGATATGGGGGAGCAGTGCACAGAGGGAAAGCAAGGAGAGAAAAAAACTATGACATATAGACAGAAGTGGTCATGCTCTCCATCCTCCTTGAGGAGAGAGGCCAGTCAGTGGTAACTCTCTCAACTTCATCTTGCCCATCTCCAATTCCCAGGCCTTTTGACAAAATGTCTTCTTCTTGTTATACATATGCCCCTCAGAGCACCATATCAGTGCCCTCACTTATTCATCCATGTAACAAATACTTACTAAACATTTGCTATTTACCAGTGACTGTTCTGCTAGGAGAAAACAAAGCAGACAAAAATCCCTGCTCTCATATAGCTAAATATATTTGCATAAATATGATCAAAATATATATTTCATTTGCATTTTGCTTTTTCAACTAATGGATTAGAACCTTAATTTTACCTAAATACGTTGAAATGTTGGCTCTAGTGCCTGCCACAGCATCTCTCACATAACAGGTACTCAGTCCATGTCTGTTGAATGCATGAATGAATAAATGTCTCAAAATTTTAAGACTGAAATAGTGATTATTATGTAAAAGAGATTCATTAGGTAAGTGTATATATATATATATATATATATATATATATATATATATATATATATAGGACCTTCCAGAAGACAGCTCAGTAATATATTCCACAATTCTGTACCAAATCCTCTTTGGAAGTAGCTGGGTATACTACAATTTTGCCACAGCATACATGATCTCAATCTCAGCTAGAGATGAAGTTCACTTTTCCAGGAAAAGTTAGGCCATTTTCAGAATGAAACTAAAAAGCAAATTCAACTTAATAATGTAAGACATTTATCAATAGCTTAGTAACCGCCAAACCAAATTACTTCATACTTGGCTTGTGGTTAAACCTTTAGCACAAATATATTTCTAGATACAAAGGGAAAATAGCATTTTACAAAATTCACCTGATTTAAAAAAAAAATCACGTCTGAAAATCATTCATCTGCAAACCCCAGGCTTGCAAGGTCATGCTGCTTTCAAAGTGAATGGGATCAAAGGGTTTAAAGCACACAAGAAATACTTTCAGACAGGAAGACACCACATCAAGAGGCTGTCACCAGTGACCGCTGGGAGAGGATGAATTGTCATCCCTATTAAACTAAGCTGTTTATACACAACTTTATTTCAATTTTTTTTCTGATGATAAAAGTTAACACTTGTCACTGTAGAAAAAATCAAGCACATAAAGTTAGAAAGAAAAATACTGAAATCACCAGGCATAATAACTGATAAATGTTGGCGAATTTCCTTCTGATCTATTTTTTCTGCATATGCCTTAGTTTAGCTCTTCAATATATAAAAAGTGTGACTGCTTTTCATATCTAAAACTGCAATGTAAGCCTTTCCCCTAGCTCATTACAAATATCCCATTAGACATTCTCTTAGTGACCACATAAGATTTTACCTCCTTCCCTATTTTGACTATTGACATTGTTTTCATTTTTCACTATTTTAAGTTAATGCTATATTAAATGTTTCTGGAATTTGAGGAATTTGTTGCTTGTATTGGTTTTTGTAGATTGGGCAGGCAATTCAGGTTTTTTACTTAGGGTTTATCCTAAGAAGCGAAATTAAGCAATATATTTTACCAATTACTATACAGCCTCATAAATCTGATACATAAAGCGATAGCCACTCCCATGTATATAATATTCTCTGAAAACCAATTCCAACCTAATGAACCTCAGTGATCTGACACCAAGATTTGATACAGATCCAGGATTTATATTTTCATCTTTTAATACATAATTTAACCCCACTAAATTCTGTAATAATTTTTATTGATATGTCAGTATTCTCTAAAAGGCAACTAAATGTCTTATTTCTGGTTCTTAGAGAACATGGTTTTTTTTTTTAACTTGAATTTATTAGATGCAGAAATGTTTCAATGGGCAAAAGATAAATGCTGAACTTAAATACTTCATCTCATTCATTTCAATTGTTTTCAATCAAATGAAAAGACTTTCTCTTAAATCTAAACTAATTTAATTTAAGGTCTAATTTGTTAATAAAGGTCCATATATCTCCCTGTTCAGGACACAATGAAGCTAAGGACATGTCCCTACAGACTGAGGAAATTATGTCTGCTGAAACTTCCATCTTGTATTCTTAAACTACCCCAACTCTTCAAATAGGAGAATCATGAAGACAGCACGAAGCATGAAGGTGCAAGAAAGAAGAGTTAATGACAAAATAAGACAGATGAGCACACAAACACATACATCTAGACCAAAATATGAAAACATTTTTCAGATCTAATTCCAAGGAGTTGAGACAATGGAAAGTACTTTTTGGGGCCATGTTTCCTAGGGCTTCATGATAGTTTTAATTCCTGGGCTTTAAGGAATCCCTGTGAACATAATGGATTCATTTAGAACATGTGATAAACGCTGATGAAATGCTGATATCAAAACATAATTATAGGATTATAGGTAAAATTACAATACATTGTCTATCTAACGTTAGAAACTAAAACCCAAGCAGATATGAAAGATAGCTATACATCGGTGTTCCTAAACATCTCTGTTAATTCAAGTGCCAAATGGATTTTTTGTAAGGAAATTATTCCACATCCTATTGTATCAAAGGCAGAATTACAAAGCCAGAATGAATGCAGTCATGCCTAACCCTGTCTTGCTTTATAATTTATAAGAAGTTACATTGTGGGTTTACTTTCTTTCTTCTTCTTTTTTTTAATTAATTAATTAATTTATTTATTTATTTATTTATTTATTTGTTTATATTTATTTGATATTCACTACATACCAGCTCTGAGTTAAGTAAACTGTGGCTGGGTATGAGGATACAAAACAGGTAAAATGTAATTTCTTCCCTCAAGGCATTTATTACCTAGCACTGTTCAAGGGCATAAAATAATAGCTGCACTATAACCAATTAGGTACTGTCATACATATTTCAGCAAATGTTCATTTTATCTTTTGGTACAGACATAAGTAAGTCAATCTATACAGACATTATCTCACATCATGTCCACAACATCTCCAAGTAATAAAATTGTTCCCACTCAATAGATGAATTAACACAGATGCGTAGAGTCATGTGGCAAGTACCAAAAAGAGCCAAGATTCTAGGCAAAGATCCATTGTGACAGTAAGTCATAATACCTGAGATTCAGATAATTACCTCAGTTCAATTTGCATGTAGAGACAAATCACCCTTTGACATTGGAACTACTAAAGTTGAAGATATCTTGAGAAATGTATGCAATTACTGGGACACATAAAAATAGTACTTCTTCAAATTATTTTATTCCCGTTCAGCACCTTCCCCATCATCCACTGTCAGCTGAAGAATTTACTCCCATGGTTATCCCCCTCTTTCCTGGACTAATCCCTCCCCTTTACCTATTGCGATATTTCTTGCTCCTATTCACAATGAAAGTTGTTTCCTTCCTCATTTCTGATTCACTTTCAACCATTTCTAATCTGGCTTTTATTCAAAGCACTACAATTCATTTGCTCTTGTCAAGAACCAGTGGACAATCTAAGTTCTCATCTTATTGCCACTCAGGTGCATCCAACAAAGTTATTCATGCCTTTCTTAACTCACCTTGCCTGCTCTCCTTCCATGACTTAGATCTGCCCAATCTCACTATATCCAGGCATCCTTTTCCATCTCCCTTCTTGGCCTCTCCATTAAATATTAATGACTCATTTATTGGCCCTGAGTTCTCTACCTTTCTTAGCCATACCCTTATACTATAGAATGTCATTAACAACTGTAGCTTTACATGCCATCTTTATTTTGATGAGTACCAAATTTGTATCTCCCGAAGACCTTTCATCTGAGTACTAGATATATATAGCCAAGTGTGTACTTTACATTTCCACTTAGCTATTGAATGAGCATCGTGATTCCCACTAACTTCTTCCCCATAACATGCTTTTCCCCTTACCTTTCCCATTTCAGAGAATGATAAGGTAATCTTATGCAGTCGCTAAATAAAAACCTATGAAGCTATTCTAGGTTCTCGTTCTTTCTTACTTTCTCATATTTCCCACTTTCCCCACATTCAATTCCATAGCAAATACCATCAATTATATCTCCAAAATGAAGTGTGAATTTTTCCACTTCTCTCCATCTCCATTCTTAACATTCTTATCTAAAACACTATATATATCCCATACAGATTCTCATTATAGCTTTCTGTCTGATCTTACCACTCTTCTTAAGCCCTATTCCCACCCCCTCAAAAAAAACCCCAATGATTAATATGATAATATTTATTAGAAGTATACCATGTGCTAGGTAGGGACTTTTCCATCTACTAAGGTTACAAAAATGAAAAAAAAAAAAATCCTTATGGGACTTCCATTCCAGAGGGAACAGCACATGATAAACAAACAGTAAATATAAATAGCATGTCAGATGATGATAAGTACTAAGGAGAAAAAGTAAACAAAGCCAATGGGAAATGCCAGCTTAAAGTAAGTTGTAATATAAATAGAATAGTTGGGTCCATTTTTGATACAGTAAACAGGTTAAAATTTCTTTTAGTATAAATCAGCTCATATCCTAGCACATCTTAAAAGCCTTCTAATGAGTCACATTAAACTTAGAGTAAAATCTAAAAATCCTTACTTTGGTTTAGAAGATTTTCATACTCTGGCTCCTGCCTACCATTCCAACAACTTCTTCATCACAGCTACACTGACTGTCTCAGTGCTAAAAAACCTTTGCACTTTTCTTTTCCCTGGAGGATTCCCTCTCAGCTCTACTTTCAGCAGGCTCATTGTCCCCCTTCAAGTCTCAGTTCAGATATCACCTCATAAGGGATGCCTTTTCTGAGCACTTTATCTCAAATAGCACAACCATCTTCCAAGACTTTTTAACCTTAGTTAGTCCCCTTATAGGACCTATCTCCATTCTTCTGAATACATATTATCGTTTTCTCCCACTAGAATGTATGCTACATGAGGGCAGACTCTATGGTTCTGTCTAGTCATTGCTTCACCTCTGACCGAGAATTGTGTCCAGCTTTAGGAAGCACTCTGTAAATACTTGCCCACTGAATGATTGAATGAGTGAATATAAATTCCAATTCCAATTGTTTTCATTCATAAAAAATTATTGAACACCTATTGTGTGCCTGAGATTGGCACAATTCTTGATATTTGACTGGTCTTTAGAATGCTAAGTATCCTAGGGGCGCCTGGGTGGCGCAGTCGGTTAAGCGTCCGACTTCAGCCAGGTCACGATCTCGCGGTCCGTGAGTTCGAGCCCCGCGTCGGGCTCTGGGCTGATGGCTCAGAGCCTGGAGCCTGTTTCCGATTCTGTGTCTCCCTCTCTCTCTCTGCCCCTCCCCCATTCATGCTCTGTCTCTCTCTGTCCCAAAAATAAAAAATAAAAAAACGTTAAAAAAAAAAAAAAAAAAAAAAAAGAATGCTAAGTATCCTATCTTTGAATTATAGAAATACGACATTTTAGTGATAAAAGGACTTTAAAAATGACTTATTTAATCCAACCTCTCCAAGAAATTGAGCTAAAAGATGTTGAATAATATGCCCAAATTACTTAAAGAGTACAGTGAAAAGATCCCCATTGAGATATCTCATTCTTAGGACACTGTCCCTTACAAATGAGAACACTGTAGTGAGAACGTCACAAAATGTGTCAGGCTCCACAATGTTGTAAATTTAGGGAATGTCCACACAGAATGCCAAATGATTTTAATATTATATATAAAGGGTAGATTTTTATATATATTTTATGTAAAATTAATAGACAATAACTTTCATTTGCAAATTTTCACTGTGAATTTTTGAATGGATATATTTAAATAGCATCATGATAATCAGCCTTTCAGCTATACCAGGCAGATTGTTGATGCTCAAAAACAAAACTTTGAAAAATCCAAAATTTTATGTTTAGAATAGGACACATCTGATTCAAGATTGAGCACCATTATCTCCTTTCTCTCCCAAGACTGAGTAAAGTTTGTAGATACTAAGTGAAAAGAATAGGGGTAGGGGAGGAACACTGATAGAGAATGGATTCCAAGAAACCTCCAGAAGATGGGAAGTGGGTAGAGTGTAGGACTGAGGAAGGTATAGGAAGGGGGACAGAAGAAGCATAACCTAGAGTGCTCACAGAAGCACACAGTTAAGGAAAAACCACTTTCCCTACAGAATCCTAAGAGGCTTCCCACTTAGAAATGTCATCAAGTACTTAGGGAGGCCAAGGTAAGAATGGAGGCTGAAAACTGGGAGAAAAATTGAAAGTTTATATATAAAAGAGTTGACATCACACCAAATGGACAAAACTCACCAGCTAAATTTCTCCCAGGTATTGAACCCAAAGTTTCTCCCCTAAAGAAACTGAAAAGCCCCAAAGACAATCTGGCATTTGCAGAGTGTCATAACCTAACAGCCAGATCACCATTCCACCCTCTGAAATGACACCACCAGTGGAAGATCTAATCTACCTACAGTGGACTATCAGCTTTTTATAGTTTCATTTGTAAGTATGAAGAGACAATCAAAAGTTATCAAGCTTTCAAGGAAAACCTACTTTATTAAAAAAAAAAGATAGAGAGAGAGAAAGAAACGAACAGGAAAAATTGATTCCAAGAAAACAGAAACAGAGCTAATTCAGGGAACAAAAAAGAAAAAAATAAATATATAACTTTTAAAAAATATTAATTTCTTCAGGCAGATAACACAATCATAAATCATAAATATAAAGGTTATGAAAAAGTTCTATTATTTCTTAGAAATAAAAAATACCACTACCCAAATTATCAATTCCTAAATAAGGTGACAATAAAATTGAAGAAATCTCCCTGAAATCAAAAAATAAGAAAAGGAGATATAAGATACTATCTTTTCTGATCAGAGATATAGAGGATTAATCCAGGAAACCTAATATTCAATCAACAAGATTTTCAGGGAGAGATGATTTTTAAGGAAAGGAAGTTACTACAGAAACAACATTCAGAACTGAATGACCTATCAAAGGCCCTGCAAATAAATTAAAATGGACCCAAACCCAGGCAAATTCAAGTAAAAGATTAGAATACCAAGTAAAAAAGGTTTTTAAAGGAATCCAGAGGAAAAACAGACCATTAACAAAGAATCATCAAGAAAATGACATCAGTATTTTCAGCAGCAACACTGAATGCTGAACAATAAGTAAATGTTTGCATTAGCATATTAATAAAAGGTTTGGGAGTAAGTAACAGTAAATAAGTAAAAGAGTAAAAATTGTCATCTCTAGATAGTGAATCTAAAGTGAGGGAATGAATAAGAAGGATGAGTCATTTTTCATATAACCCCATGAACACTGCTTGCATTATCCACATGTACTTTTATACAAAAATTATTTATTTTCAAAAAAAAAGGTTTTAATAAAATCTTCACTTAAAACTTTCACTATACACACACACACACACACACACACACACACACACACACACACTCATATACACACATATTTTAAAAAATATCATCCTGCCCTTCCTATTCCCACATTTTCTCTCAATTGTCACTTGGAAAACCATCCCTAGAAAGCTCAGTTGATATGGCCTCAAGGGAACCCACCCTACTCCCTAACTCTTGAAAGAGATCTAGACAGTCAGATGAACACTATCTCAGTTCAGGGAGCAAAACATGGCTAGTTGGGGACGATGAGATCAAAGTCCAGAATTTAATTGGAGAAAAATATCTAGAGTTTTTCATCAAGTAGAATGAAGGTTTGGACTGCTAGTGGCCATCTTTTTCATTACTGGGCAAAATGAAGCCAATGCAAAGGAAAGCAGAGGCTAAACATGGTAGGAGCCAAGTCTTGAATCTCATAGGCGCACCTACATACAGATATGCCTTAATTTTGAGTTACCCATGGAGTTCAGAGCGCCAATCAAATACACGTTTTGCTTAATGAAAGTGTTTAACATCACACAATAATATTACAATGTAAGATAATTGTTCATCGTTTAGTTTTATTCTTTATTGTTATACAAACGGAATTTAATTTAGAGAAGGAAACACATTTAAAAATATTAAGTAAAGTAGCATTTTCATTTTTACTACATATCTGTATTTTTTTTAGATTTTTGCCTTTATAAGTTAAAAATATTTCTTAAAAATAATAACAATACAAGTTTTAAAGTAAAAAATGCATGTAAGACAGGAGCTGAAAGAATGCATGAAGGCAAACACAGTAAATCTAAAGTACAGCATGAGGGAGTCAAAAAGCACATTTCAGAAAAGAAGTCAGACTAGGGACAAGAGAAATGAAGATAACTGATAACAATGCTGAATTTTACTTGAACTCTATTATCCTGGAAAACAGCAAAAGTTAAAAATTTCCTCCACCTTAATGTTCCAGAAAATGTCTTACTGCAAAGAGACACCGTTCCGTATGACTTAGATGAGACACACAGATGCCCCTCTCACCTACCTATGACAAAGCCAGAGACACAGATGCTGCAAATTCCCATGCTTTGCCTCATAAATGATTATCTGCCTGGTCTCCACTGAAAAGTCAGAACAAAATGTTTGTTAAGTAAATGTGGGTTAGGTTTCCTTCCTCCAGGCTAGTGGCTTTTGAACCACTCTCAGCCTGAGCCAGCATAGAACCCCTTCTAATGGCCTCTTTTGAAAATATACTGATCTCAGGGCAGAATATTCTCTAATCAACTGTCTATTCACAGCCATCCTCATGCATTCCATCTCCCCAACCTGGTTCTTTCAGCCTTGTTTACTTATTCCCTCCTGTAAAAGCAAAAGCAAAGCTTTTTTTTTTCCTCACTAACCTGTGAGATGCTTGCAGGGCTCCAAGCCCAAGCATTCTCCCTATTGCAATAGCATTCCTTCCCCTGTTACAATGGTCTGTTTCCTCCCACTTGCAGTAAATTCTGTCCTTACCTAAGTCTGGCTTTGTTTTTATTTGATACCAATTAAAAGTCCAAGGAGTAAAGATAAACCCTAGAGCGAGCCTAAGGAAAAAGTCAGAAGTGACAGAAAGAAGACAATTGTTCAGTGGAATTAGAGTCAGCATCCAGACTGATGTGCAGAAGAGGGAGGGAAACTAGCAAAGTTGA
Source organism: Leopardus geoffroyi (assembly GCF_018350155.1). Lineage (NCBI taxonomy): Eukaryota > Metazoa > Chordata > Mammalia > Carnivora > Felidae > Leopardus > Leopardus geoffroyi. The sequence continues at coordinate 50,004,397 of NC_059333.1, read as the reverse complement.
GATTTCAAATTGATGTTAGAAAAAGTATACCGAGTGCTCACATAGAACAAGCCTTCTCGGACCCCTTGGTATAAAGAGGGGCTAGAGATAATGGCTCAACCCCAGATGGGGAGAGGAAAGACCAGACAGTGGTCATAGGAAGCACAAAGTCAGGGCCTACCTGATAGACCTGCAGTCTACCAATGAGTGATTGCAGGTGGAATCAGGAAGATTCTGTGCTGAATGTTAAAGTAACACCATCGTAAAAGCCAAAATCCAAATTGTCAACTTGTGTTGATCAAAACAACTGTCAATGTTCTCCTTCCAGGTATGTATCACAACAGCAACCTTAATGAGAGTTTCAACATGTGTCAAATCTGAAGTTGGGACAGGAGTCATGAGGAAGAATACCTTTTAGATTTCAATCATTATGATCTTACTTCTCAGTAAAAGTGGTAAAGCCTGAGGTGCAGAAAACTAGGCTTTTCCTCTTGCTCACTGAACACACTGCAACTCCAGGGGAGTTTCTGATCTTTGTCCTGAGGTACTAATTCAGGAAAGGGGGAGGCAGGGACCAACTTTTAAAGACATGGCATTCACAACGATCAAAGTAAATTCATTATTATCATTATCATTATCATACTTAATATTAAGAACAATGCAGTAGAACCTTTGTTTTCAGATCTAATGGATTAGCCTAAAGCAGTAATTCTCAGGAAGTAGGTAGGGAGAGATGCTATTCTTGATAGGATTCACAAGTGTGGTCAATAGTGGTCATGATGTAGGTAACAATTCACAACAAAATGTAGCCATTTCATGTCTTTATGTCCTTTATATATTTTTATGCCCTTCAAGGGTATTATAAATAATGAATGTAAAAAAATCTGTTCATTGAACGTTATTTTAATTTTGAAAATTTAGAAACAACTAACTTGGGGTTGGTTTAAAAAATTACAATATACTCATAATAAATACAGCAGAGAATACACAATGGAGTACTACGTGGCAATGAGAAAGAATGAAATATGGCCCTTTGAAGCAACGTGGATGGAACTGGAGAGTGTGATGCTAAGTGAAATAAGCCATACAGAGAAAGACAGATACCATATGGTTTCACTCTTATGTGGATCCTGAGAAACTTAACAGAAACCCATGGGGGAGGGGAAGGAAAAAAAAAAGAGGTTAGAGTGGGAGAAAGCCAAAGCATAAGAGACTCTTAAAAACTGAGAACAAACTGAGGGTTGATGGGGGGTGGGAGGGAGGGGAGGGTAGGTGATGGGCATTGAGGAGGGCATCTTTTGGGATGAGCACTGGGTGTTGTATGGAAACCAATTTGACAATAAATTTCATATATTGAAAAAAATACAGCAGAGATATACCATATATATCACATGTAGCATATATATCTATCATATATGATCTATCATATTTTTCATATGTAGCATATATATCTATCTCATATATATATATATATATACATCATATATATATCATTTATATATCATAAACAACATATTGCCATTATCCTCCTGTGTCATATATATATGATATCCTCTCATGTCATATATATCATCTATATATGATATGGAAGGATAATGGCAAGACATTGTTGAGAGTAAAAGGCAAGTTACATGACAGGACAAGACACGCACACAGAGATGCATTCCTAAGGGTGAATACTGAACCATTCACTGTGGCTCCCTCTAGGAGGCAGAATTATGGGTAGAAAGGGGTAAGGGGTATAGCTTTTCAATTTTTAGGTCTCATATATTTCTGTGTTCTTTTTTTCTTTCTACAATAAACATGTGCTGCTTTTATCACATTTAAATTTAAATTTCACATTTAACTTTAAAATCATCAATTTTTGATTAAAAAAAGTAAATGTCTAGGAACAGACAAATATTCTCTGAAAAAGTGGCCAGTTTGTTTCCCACATGACAAGCTTTTCATGGAGTGAATGATGGGTGGCCTATAAAATATAAAACTCTGCTTTACAATTCTTAGAACAGTTCTACCCCCAAAACAGTGGGGGCACTTGAGAATCTGGGAAAACCAGCAATATGACAATTAAAACTTGAACTATGTCGCTGTCTATGGAAATAAAAGCTGCTAGCAGTCAGGATTAGGAAGAAAATCACATCAGAAGTTTCTGCCCCGTTTAGAAATGTGTTGCTTTTATTTTCTTTAATCTCATTTTGTTATTTATCACTCCTCTGCTCATGCACATGCTTCATTATCCCCTCAGATCTCACTTACCAAACCCAATTTCAAAGATAAAATTATTAAGAATTTCAAGACAACAGCAGGATTTTTAACCAGCTTGGGGCCCTTCTGAGAGCAGGATCCTGTATGAATGTGCTTGTCACACACCACTAAAGCAGGCCTGGATTTCACCAGAAGAAATGCAAGAGGGTCCCTTACTGCCATATAGCAGAATCTATGGGAAATGTGGGAATTTATAGGCTAGGTGTACAAGAAATATGTGCAGGAAACAGAGGCTGAGCTGTTCTGCTATATAAAGAGCAGTCTGAACCCTGCAGCCACAGTGGGTTGGACGTTCATTGCATACCTATTTATCTTGTTGCTTGGTAACGCTTTTTGCTTTGTTTTTCAATAAACTATTACTAATGAGCTAAAAAAGAGCATAAGTACATGTTTATTTTTAACATTAAGCACTGAAGTCTGTTTCTCAAGAAAATTGATGATACACATGTAACGTGTCATGTGTTTGTGTTTACCCATCTACATTTGGAGCTATGGTGATTTTCATTGACTCCTTGAAAACCAGATGTCAGAATCTGCCTAAGTATCATCAGCACTTACTTCAAAAGTTAATCTCTCTTTTAAGAAAAATTTCTCAAAGACAATAGTTTAACATGTACAGCTGTACAATTCTATCAAGCATAATGTCTCATTAAGATCAAAAGATTATGCTTGTAAATTAATTTCACTTATTTCTGTATACCTATGAAATGTGAAATGATAGCTGGTAAGTGGACTGGCTCCACTAACTGTACAACTTGGTAAATAGTTAAATTATATACATACTTATTTATATATATAAACATACATTTATATATTAGTGTTATCATATGCTATAAGTGGAAAATCAATTCTAATAATTGTTTAATAATTTCATCCAAATCATGGAATCAAAATGAAGTTTTTATAAGTTTTTTCTGTCAAAGATGAAACAATTGATCTTATTTTTAATAAACTTTATCGAAGTACAATTTAAATATGATAAAATTCACGTATTTTAGTTGTATTGATAATGAACTGTGACAAATTCATACATTTAGGTAACCACCATGGCCACAATGAAGATACAGAACATTTCCATTATCCCAAACCATTTGCTATTAACCCTTGATGGTCAACACCATGGCCCCAGCAAAACAATGATCTGCTGTTATTATAAATTAGTTTTGTCTTTTCTAAGATTTAATATAAGCAGAATTATGCAATATATATCCTGCATCTGAATTCTTACCTGACATGATTTTTTGAGGTTCATTTATGTTGTTACATGTATCATTAGTTTCTTCTTTTTGTTGCTGCATACTATTCAATTGTGTGAAGAGTTTAGCCCCTGACCTGTTGACCTTTGGATGTTTTCTATTTGGGGCTATTATGATTCAAGGTGCCATGATCATTGTGTGGACATATTTTCTTTTATGTTGGCTAAATCCTTAGGAGTGGAATTTCTCAGTCATATGTTAAGTGTAAGTTTCATTTTACAATAATCTGACAAAATGTTTTCCAAAATAGTACATTTTTATACTCCAACAGGCAACGAGTGTGACTTCCAATTGTTCTGCATCTTTGCCAACACATAAAAAATTCTTTTTATCAAGGGCTCCTGGGTGACTCAATTGATTAAACATTTGACTCTTGATTTCAGCTCACGTCATGATCTCATGGTTTGTAAAATCAAGCCTCACATCAGACTCTATGCTGACAGTGTGGAGCCTACTTAGCATTCTCTCTCTCTCTCTCTCTCTCTCTGCCCCTCCCCCTGCCTCACAACCCTCCTCTCAAAATAAATAAACTTTAAAAAATACTTTTATCATTGCAGAAACGATTTAGTTATAATTCATTGTGGTTTGAATTTGCATTATCCTAGTGACTAATTATGCTCAGCATCTTTTTATATGCTTATTGGCTACATATTTTGTGAAGTGTACATTCAAATATTTTGAAGGTTCCCCAAAAAATTAAAAATAGAAATACCTTATAATTCAATAATCCAACTACTGGGTATTTACCCAAAGAAAATGAAAACACTAATTCAAAAAGATATATGCACCCCTAAGTTGATTGCAGCATGATTTACAATAGGGAAAACTTGGAAGCCACCTAAGTATCCATCAATAGATGAATGAATAAAGAAGATGTGATATATCTCACTCACTCACACACACACACACACACACACACACGCACACAATGGAATATTACTCAGCCACAAAAGAAAAAAATAAAACCAGGGGTGGACCTAGAGTATATACCCTAGAGCGTATTATACAAAGGGAAATAAGTCAGACAGAGAAAGGAAAATACTTTGTGGGTATTACTTATATGTGGAATAAAAAGACAAAACAAATGAATAAAACAACAAAAAACAGAACTGGACCTATAAAAACAGAGCACAAACCAATGGTTGCCAGAGGTGAAGGGGTAGGAGGATGGGCAAAATGGGTAAAGGTGAGTGAGACATACAGGCTTCCAGTTACGGAATGAATAAGTCATGGGAATTAAAGGTACAGCACAGGTGATATAGTCATTAGTCAATGGTATTGTAATAATATTGTATGGTGGCAGATGGTAGCTACACTTGTCGTGAGTACAGCATAACATATAGAGATGCTGAATCTCTATGTTGCACACCTGAAACTAATGTAACACTGTGTGTCAACTGTACTCAAAAAATCTTTTTAATAAAAAAGAAATTGGCTTATTTCATCTGAGTTGTGGAATTTATTGGATTAAAGATGTCTATAATATTTTATTCTTGTCCTTTAAATTTCTGTAGGATCTGTAATACTATCCCTCTCTCTTACTGATGTTTTTATTAAATTAAGTGATCCATTGAGCAAAGATATACTTAGAATTTAGTTATGTCACACAAAGGCATAATTATGTCAATGTCTATAGTTGTCCAATTTTAAAAATAATTTTACAATTGCACAATTTGAGTAACTGAACAATAATATTTTTGTGACAAAGCTGACACTGAATAGAGAAATAAAAGAAATATTTTTGTATTGCAGTTATGTGCTTTCTTTCTTTAATGGTATCATGAGTCAAACTTCTAAAATGTTTAAGCCTTTGAGAAAACAACTTCTTTGAAATTACCTGAAACTTCCTATAATAGCATTTCCTTAAAAAAAAAAAAACCTTCTAACTTTTTGTTATGATTTGTTTAAAACTTACCAGAAATTTGGGGCACCTGGGTGGCTCGTTTGGTTAAGCATCCGACACTTGATTTTGGCTCCGGTCATGTTCTCACTGATCATGAGGTCAAGCCTCCACCCCTCCAAGTCAGGCTCTGCACTTTCAGTGCTTGGGATTCTCTCTTTCCCTCTCTCTCCCTCATGCACACATGGTTCATTCTCTTTCTCTCCCTCTCTCTTTCTCTCTCTCTCTCTTAAAATAAATAAATAAACATAAGAAAAAACTTGTCAGAAATCTTTTACCAAAATATTCAACAGTGGTGGTTGCCAGAGGTGGAGGTGGTGGTAAAGGGCAAAATGGGTGAAGGGAGTCATAAGTGCAAATTTCCATTTATACAATAAATAAGCCCTGGAGATGTAATGTAAAGCATGTGACTATAGTTAATAATACTGTATTGGATTCAACTGAAAATGTCAACAATTTTATATTTATTAAAGTATGTGAACTTGAACCAAGAAAAATTTCTGCTTATGTTATTGTTTACTGTAAAAAAGGGTTTAATATTGTTTTAATGTTTATGAATATGGTTTTTATATTAGTTGCAAATAATTCTATTTTTTAAATAGTTTTTGGATAAAAATATTTTACAGACCCACTTCTGTTCTTCCCATTTTCTCAGAACACTAGAGAGGAGAAAGTGAAAATTTAAGCTTCTACTGGAGTCATTTGGCTTCTTTTTGTTAAAGACACCCTCCAGATAGGATACCAATCAAACTTATGCTTTTTTTTTACATTTTTATGAAAGCCATCTCATTAAAGCAATGGTGAGCAGAAATCCCAACATCTGAAGTTCTGTCCCATGGCTTCTTTACATTCCATCTGAAAGAACAGAAAATAAAAGAAAAAAGCTAACAAGGCCCCATCTGAGTCTATTTCTGATCCAGTCAACTTTCCATCAAGTCACGGTTCCAGGTACTGAAAAATTAACCTCAAAAACTAATTTGCAACCAAGGAACAAAAATTATTTTGCAACCAAGGAGAAATTTTCCAAGAGATCCCCAAAAACTTTGGAAATGTATGCCTCATAAAATGAGTAGTTAGCAGGGACATGGATTGGTAGAGAATACATCTGTGGAGTGCATCTAAACTCTGTACTTCTGTCCTACTCACTCCAAACCCCTTACCCTTACCACCCTGTAATAAGCCTGTAAATCCAGAAGCCCTTTCAAGTGAACAGTACTGTACACAGGCAAAGTTTCGGTGTTCCCAGGCAAAGAAAAGTGTGGAAGATAAGAAGTATGATTCAGTCAACATTTCTTTTTCTATAACTCTGTAAGCCTCTAAAATAATAACATAAACTGGGGCGCCTGGGTGGCGCAGTCGGTTAAGCGTCCGACTTCAGCCAGGTCACGATCTCGCGGTCCGGGAGTTCGAGCCCCGCGTCAGGCTCTGGGCTGATGGCTCAGAGCCTGGAGCCTGTTTCCGATTCTGTGTCTCCCTCTCTCTCTGCCCCTCCCCCGTTCATGCTCTGTCTCTCTCTGTCCCAAAAATAAATAAACGTTGAAAAAAAAATTTAAAAAAAAAAAAATAAAATAAAATAAAATAATAACATAAACTAATTAAATACCATAGGAAAATAAAAGAAACAATGTGTGGCAAGATATAAGAAAAGAATGTCCTCTATGGCTTAGATGTGTCACAAGGTACACTTGTTTATAATTATCACTTAATTTAATGCTTGATTTATTTTACTGACCCCCTAAGAAAAATCTTACACTCAGTTTACTATCAATTTCTCACTTTTTAGTCCAATGCTGTGACTTTATGAAAAGCTGCATATTTCTACACCTAGTAGAAGCTTCTTCAGTTCTCATACTTGCTCCTTTTCTTCCCTATCCCTTCCAAGGTCAGAACAGAAGGATGCCAGAAGATCAACTGGAATGGCTCATACTCCATATACGTGCTCACTTGTCCTCCAATCAGGACAAAGAACTTTTCTCCACTGTATTTATGCTCCTCCTTATTCCTCTCTAAATAGAAACGTTATTACTATATGATGAACTTTCATTATGATATTTATTAATATTTTATTGCATGTCTTCAATAATTTTCTCTACTAAGACCCTTCTGTAGGGGGACTGCATCTTCTTCCTTACTGTTTTAAACTAAATGCAGTTCTCTTTTACCTTTTATAAGTATTTTATTCTTTTAGATGCTATTGTAAATGGATATGTTTTCTTAATTTCATTTTTGGCTTCTTCGTTGTCACTATAGAAAGACAATTGATGTCTGGATATTGATCCTGTACTCTTTAATCTTGGCAAAATAAGTTTCTTAGTACATTTTTTTAAATTCATTTTTAATCTTTATTTATTTTTGAGAGAGAGAGACAGAGTGCGAGTGGGGGAGGAACAGAGAGAGACAGAGGCACAGAATGCAAACCAGGCTCCAGGGCTCGAACTCACAAACCGTGAGATCATGACCTGAGCTGAAGTCGGCCGCTTAACCGACCGAGCCACCCAGGCACCCCTTTTAGTACAATTCTTAAATAAATACGTTCAACAATTTCCTCCTGGCAGGAAGAACTATTAAAAAGAAATACATATATAATTTAAGTGGATGGTGTCATATGTATTTGCTCATTCAGATATTTTCTAGATCTTTAAGGTAAATAGCATCTCTATGAATTTTTAAAAAAGACATTAAAAAGTCATAATCAATCCAATGCATATAAATAGTTTTGGCAAAGTTTTAAAAATATTGATTTCAATACCGACATCAGCTGTTATTGCAGGTCTTTAATTAAGAGTGTCTTTCAGAAAATCTCTCTATGCTTCAAGATGCAACACAGAATGAGAAGTCATTTTTTTCTCACTGACATCCATTAGAGAAAATATGATGTAAAGTAAATTAATCACTTAATAGATGAGGAAGATTGCAAATTGAGTTTCTATAAATTGATTTACATTTTAATGCACTAAAACAACTCATTACTTAAAAGAAAAGTCTGTACTGAATCCATGTATAGATGGAAAAAGTATTATAAAAATTGATAACCATCCTCCATTTTATCCATGTTGCAAATTAAGATTTTCATAAATGGAATTTTACTTGGTGCAAAGTATAATCTTCATTTAAACTGTTCACTGACATTTTGGTCACTAAGAATTCTAGAACTTTATGCTAATCAAACTAATAGAATATTTCTATTACCGTTTGTTTGATATTTGTTTGTCCTTCCACATGGACATAGACTTTTTGATCCCTTATATGGATATCTTTTACGCTTGTCAAAATGGTCAAAAATACAGCCAATAAATGACAAATGCATAAGCAGACAAACCAAAAGCAGAATCAGACCCATAAATACAGACAACAAACTGATGGTGCCCGAGGTGAAGGGGTGGGAGCATGGGCAAAATGGACGAAGTAGAGTAGGAGATAAAGGGTTCCAGTTATGGAATGAATAAGTCATGGGAATAAAAGACACAGCATAAGGAATACGGTCAACGATACTTCAATAACATTGTCTGGTGACACATGGTAGTTACACTTGTGGTGAGCATAGTGTAACATAGAGAAGTTAAATCACTGTGTGGTATACCAGAACTAGGGCAACACTGTGTGCTAACTGTCCTCAAAATTTTTTAAAAAATAAAACCAATAAATAGATGCTATAGGGAGGAAAGCCCAACCCTCATATTGACATTTTTCTAAAAACAGTAGTTAGCTGACAATAGAATGGCTTACCTGGTGAAGTACCCAACTTCCTATCAGTGGAAATGTCCAAGTGATGAATTAAAAACAAACTATTGTCAGGGAGACTTCGCATTTTGGGGGAATTTTAATATATGGCCTCTAAGAAAATATACACTAAGACCGAATACATTTTAGTGAGGTTCAGTTCTCTGTCATCTAAAGTGTTTTGCCCAATTTTATGTCAATTATAAGGTAAAACTACAAGTCCATATTATGTATTTACAGATTTATATAAATATGCAGTGCATTCTAATGAGGCTGTTGCTTCCACTTACCGAGCAGAATTGATTTGTGTGTTTGGAGGGGGGTGAAATATATGTAAAAAGTTATGTGTGTATACTTAGACATTTTTTCTCACACTCCTATCCCTGGTACAAGATGCATATCACTTATGAAAGGAAGACAATACTGTGAGACAAAGAACTTACTTTAATTTAAAAATCATTGTCTTGTTCTCAAAAGAGTGAGAAGAAAAAACTGCTTTCTTCATAAAGGTAGAGACTTCTGAAAATCAGGTTTTAAGATACAAATACTAGTACAACTTAAAGCACTGCATTAAAAAGGACTGTAAACAATGAAAGAAATTCACTCACATGAAACTCAATAGTTCCTGATCTCCAACAGCCAAACTAGAAACCAATTTAAAACGAGAGAGATGCTAGTTGTTGAGAAGACTGGTTTAAGTATCACCAATGTACTCAGCACTGTGAAAAAAAAATATGAATATAGTCTGGCCCTACAACTCCTGAACTTTGCTGATTGCTCTATACGGGAAGATGCATCTGTTCCTCTCTTAAAACAGACAGTAGTCTTTAAAAGGATACTCAAGGAATCTGCAGGGATCCTGAGGCATAATTGTTAAGCACAGAGCTCAACGTACATGATTGTTTGCTCGGCGCTGTGTGTATCACACACACTGCTAATGTTCATCAATACCATCTCCAAAGCATGGAAATTGAGGCTTCGGTTAGTGCTAACAGCAGCAACATTTCAAAGCCAGATATTACTGAAGACAAATGGACACTTTAGCCTGATATATTAAGGTTTTACAAAAGCATTTCTTTCCTGAGCTGAAGCTTGCTTATCTGTTTACCTTTGAGAAAAAGAAAGAACTCTATTATCTGTAATATCCTTTAAAATGAAAGGAGTAAGTGCAATAAAATGAAAACTCTATGAGGGGGTTCATGGGAGCCAGAGGTTCATTGAATTTTAAAATGTATTTTCTAGAGTTGTGCTATCCAACATGGTAGCCACTACATGTGGCTATTTGAATTTAAATTTAATTTAGTTTAATTTAAAATTAAATGAAAATTAAATCCTTAGTTCTTAAGTCACACCAGCCATATTTTAGTACCCCATAGCCATATGTGACCAGTGGTGACCATATCAGATAGCACAAATACGGAACATTTCGGTAACAGCATGAATTCTGTTGGACAATGTTGTTTTAGAGAAAAGCAATCAATGTGTTACCCAGCATTTAGCTACAAAACAATTCAAGGAGGAAAGTTGAAAGCATTATCTAATACATTTTTAGAAAGCCCTGTTATTTAAAGAAGGGAGAAACATTTGACCTCAACTCTCTAAATTTACTCTTAAGATTTATTAGAATTACCTAATCCTCCATAGAATCATGGAACAGATAATAGGGAATACAAAATAAAGGGCATTTCACAGATAGCAGTCAGCCAAAGAAGCTCCCACCAAAAGAGAAACATTCTGAGTAGTAACATGTACACATAAAAGTATGGCAAGAAATTAGCAGAGACTTCTAGAACTGGAGGAAGTTGAATCTTGGATTTTCTTCTTCATTATGAAATAATTTGTATGCTATCTAAACTAAATGGAATCTCTGAATCAAGGTGTATTCTAATTTTTCAGATTTCTGCAACAGAGTTCTGTTGGTATGAATGCAGCAATTTATTTAAAGAGCTAAACTCAAAAAAATGGAAAAATTAATTTTTCTACTAACCCCTCAAGTTGATCTTCTCCACCCCTAGATGATACCTTTGCTAAAACCTACATTTTTTCTAATAACTTCTAGGCAACAAAAAGTCCTGTCTGACATTAACTAAAGTCTATCATCTAATTTAAATTTCTTCCTTTTTCTAACTAAGGGGGCAGAGCTGGGTTGGAACCTTCATCTTGCTCCTTTACTTCTTCATCCTGCTTCACTGGACTGAATCTGGCCCCTCTACTATTGGCACAGGGAAAGGCAAGGAAAACAAAAGAGTCAGAAAGTTCTTACTTAACGGAAGCTGAGCATTTTAGATTTCAAAGATTGGCTTTTGTTTTTGTGGAGTGGTTTGTAGGCTCTTAAGATATAGCTACAACCACCCCTAGTCTATCGCTCCTAGCTCTGCCAAAACTCCTAATTCTTCAGTCAGCCAGTGTCACTGTTTCTACTTGGTAAGAAACGATACCAGTGTAGGGGTAAAAGCAATCAGACCAACAGCAGTCAAAGTCCTTTCTCTTCTACTTCTACTGAGATGGTACAATCATTTTACTTGTTTCCACTTTAGTCTTCTCTTATATTAAATTGTGATTATTTAGGGATTGTTATGAATTACAGGATTATTATAAGTATGACACATAAAACAAAGTCTGTATTTTTCTTTCCATCTATTCTCTCCTTTTCAATGGACAATGCTTTGGTGTTGTATCTAAAGAGTCATCACCATATCCAAGGACATCTAGGTTTTCTTCTGTTACCTTCCAGGAGTTTTATAGTTTTGTGCTTTACATTTAGTTCCGTGATTCATTTTAAGTCAATTTTTGTGGGGCGCCTGAGTGGCTCAGTCAGTTGAGCGTCCAACTTCAGCTCAGGACATGATCTCACAGTTTGAGAGTTTGAGCTCCACGTTGGGCTCTGTGCTGACAGCTCAGAGCCTGGAGCCTGCTTCAGATTCTGTATCTCATTCTCTCTCTGCCCCTCCCCCACGTTTTCTCTGCCTCTCAAAAATAAATAAACGTAACAAAAATTTTAAGCCAATTTTTGTGAAGGGTGTAGGGTCTGTGTCTAGATTTTGCATGTAAATGTCCAATAGTTCCAGCACCATTTGTGAAGAGACTATCTGTGCTCCATTGTCTTGCCTTTGCTCCTTTGTCAAAGATCAGTTGATTATATTTTTGCTGGTCTATTTCTGGGCTCTCTATTTTCTTTCATTGATCTATTTGTCTATTTTTTCACAATATCACTTTGTCTTGATTACTGTAGAATTAGAGTAAGTCCTAATGTCAGGTAGTATCAGTCCTCCAATTCCATTCTTCTCCTTAAATACTGTGTTGGCTATTCTGGGTCTTTTGCATCTCTATATAAACTTAAGAATCAGTTTGTCAATACACACACACACACACACACACACACACACACACACACACAAGAAAAAGACAAAACTCTTGCGAGAATTTGGATCGGGTTTGTGTTAAATCTATAGATCAAGTTGGAAGGAGACAATATTAAGTCGTCTTATTGATGAGTGTGGAATATCTCTTCACTTTAGTGCTTTGATTTCTTTCATCAGAGCTTTGTAGTTTTCTTCATATAGATCTTGACATATCTTGATAATTTTATATCTAAGTATTTTACATTTTTAAATATAGAGGAATGTTCATAGCAGCCTTGTTCGTAATAGCCAAAAACTTTGACCAGATTAAGAGGCAAATGGATAAACAGATTAGCATATCCGTACAATGAATTAGTACTCAGCAACATAAAGAAATAGACTATTGAGCTGGGCAAAACCATGAATGAATCTCAAAATAATTATGTTGGATAAAAAAAGCCAGATCAAAAAGCATACCTACTGTATGATTCCACTTATATAAAATTCTAGAAAAGTCAAACTAACCTACAGACAGTGAAGGAATCAGTGGTACCTGAGGAACATTGGGGAGGGAAGGTGAGAAGGAGGGATAACCAAAGGGCATAAAAAAACTTTTGGTGCAATATAACGTTCGTTACATTGACTGTGGAGACATTTTAATGAGTATGTAGATACATATATAGGTATTTGTCCTAGTTTATCAAACTTGATATATTAGACATGTGCAGTTTATTACATGTCAATTACACCACAATAAAGTTAAGAAATAAACCCAAAAAGAATTACTTATACACCATGCTGATGTGATAATAAGTATGCTCCCTAAACTATACCAAAATACATAGTTCCCAAAATTAAAAGTGTTTTAGTTACCTTTAAAGTTAATCAAATATATTTAATATAAAATCTCAAAATGAGACTTTTATTAAGAAAGAATTCACTTCCTGAGCCTTGAATCAACTATAACTATTTAAACTTACAATGTTTCCATTACTTTCCTAAAATTTTACCATAATAGTAGGGAAAAATATTATTCTTAATAAACCCCAATATGATCCCAAATAGCATTGTTTGGGATGTTTATAGGCTTCATGCTTGTAGATGTTTTCAAGGTGAATTTTTTTTCTTCTGAGCAACCCATATTTCATACATCCAAAATTCATTTAAAATTCTCATTCTCCACTTCACTTTGGTTTACTGAAACTGAATCAAAACTTTTCAGTTAGATCAAGGCAAATTTGCAAGTAAATACTCTTATCTCTGTTTCATTTTCCAAAATCCTAAGTACAGGAAAGTTGTCAGGACAAAGTTTCTCTTTTAATAAAAAGCAAGATCTTTTATTTTATGATGCCTTTTCATGATCCATGTCATTTGCAGTAATTTTTCTTCCAAAGAATATCCTTTCTTTAATAAATTTAGTGTCATAATCTCTACACACAAGTAACATACTTCATTCTTTATTATTTCCTATAGACGACATGATTAACGAGCTCCTCAACTATCAGAGGCTTGCAGTGCAAATGCAGAACACTCCACCTCATACCTAAAATCATCAGGTACAAGCTGATTCTCTGTCGTCAGAGTTTTTAAATTCTTTGCATAGAGATGATATATCAACGCTCAACACTCACTATTACTTCAGTTTGAAGTAAAATGAGAAGTGCAAACAATTAAATAACTATTCTATTTTATAAAATTAACTCATTTTCATGTTTAAAAGCAGAATGCCATTCTTTCTTCCATTGTAACTAAAAACGTTTAGATGATTATCTCAGAAGTCTTTAAGCTCTTTTTATGAATCACATTTGCCGGCCATAGTGTAAATAGGAAAACTAAAGCATGGGGAATTATAATGCCCCGTCTAAATCAGGATGAATACTTAGGCCAGGTTTTGCAGAATCCAGCCTCTCTGATGGATTGAATGGTTTTAAAAAACAATTTTAATGTTAAGATTTTTAGCCAGGCATGAACTCCCCAAATAGTCAGCCATTTCTCCTACGTAGCTGGCCCACAAAGGCATTTCAGTTTTCTACACCTAATTTAAGAAGCTGTAGGAGTTTTAGATTGAAATAATGTTGGACTTTAAAGGATCTTAGAAATATATTGCCCAACCCTCTCGCTTTACTGGTGAGGCACAGATAAGTAATTTGCTCAACACTACACATTAAATTAGTGGCAGAGGAGCAGGAAAATCAGAATTTCTCACTCCTGATGCTGGTTTTCCAGTGCAACACTCTGTATTTCTAGCTTCAGCCCTCTCTAAAACTTGCCCCCAATATCATACAAGCTTCAAGAGAGTAGGGCCTTTTAAGTGAAATGATTTGTCCCTGGAGCCTAAAACAGAACTTAACAAGAACTTAACAAGCAGTCATTAATTTTTACCAATTAAATGAGTAACAGGGGGCGCCTGGGTGGCTCAGTCGGTTGAGCGTCCGACTTCGGCTCAGGTCATGATCTCACGATCCGCGAGTTCAAGCCCCGAGTTGGGCTCTGTGCTGACAGCTCAGAGCCTGGAGCTTGTTTCAGATTCTGTGTCTCCCTCTCTCTCTGCCCCTCCCCTACTCATGCTCTGTCTCTCTCTGTCTCAAAAATAAATAAAAACGTTAAAAAAAATAAAAAATAAATGAGTAACAGAAGTGGTGTTAATATAACAGAAGTTAATACTAATTAACTTAGGTTACTTACTAGGTTATTTTATGTGTCATCTTATTTTTAATCCTTCCCAAAATAATGCAGGAGAGAAATTATTGCCCACCATTTTATAGATGAGGAAACTAGAGCTGGTAGGTGACAGTATGCACAGTTTGCCTGACTCTGAAATCTCATCTTGCTTTCATTACCATGGCACACAGCTGTCATACAAAGAGCTTGGCAGGGTCAATACAGAAATTCTTGGTATTAATGTACTTGTGAATTCTGGACAAACTAAAATACAAGAAGAGCACTTATAATATCATCTGCATTGTGCTAAGCTTTTTATAACCTCATATTATGGATTAACTACTATTTTTGCCCCCACCTCCCAGATGAGAAAATGAGTCACAGAGAATTTTAAAACCTGCTTAAATTCACAAAACTAGGGAGTGGCTGGATCACATATCAATTCAAAGGAGTTGGTTCCAGAGTCCATCATCACTACTGCACTAAACTGCCACATGGACTGAGAATATGGTTGTCTAGTTTCCTGATGAGCAGGAGTAATGTCACCTAGTTCAGTGGTTCTCATACTTTAGCACTTATCAGAATCACGTGGAGGACTGTTAAGGATACTCAGCATACTCAGTGTCACCCCCTACAGATTCTGATCCCATTGGTATGGGCAGGGCCCCCAAATATGCAAAGAGAGCCACTGAACTAAGAAATGATCTTAGACTCATCTTTTCATGTGTACACTTCTAGAAATTTTTCCGAGCATGTATACATTTTTTTAAATTTTTTAAATTTTTATGATATAATTTATTGTCAAATCGGTATACATTTTTTAAATTTATCAAACTGTACTGTTTTGTAAACTATTTTTTCTCTAATCAGTATGTCATGAGAATTTATTGATATAAATTTATCAATTTTATATTGATAATTGTTTTGAGAATATAACTTCCAATGGCAGCTGAGTACTTGCTATGGACTGAATGTTTGCATCAGCCCAAAATTCGTATGTTCAAGACCTAATCCCCAAGGTGATGATATTGGAAAGTGGGGGCTTTGGGAAGTAATTAGGTTTAGATGAGGAAATGAGGGTGGAAATCCCATAGGATCAGTGTTCTTAGAAGAGGAAAAGACCAAAGCCAGCTCTCTCTTCTCCACATGAGGATACAACAAGAAGGCAGCAGTCTACACACCAGGAAGAGGGTCCTCACAAAACACTGAACCTGTCAGCACCTTGATCTTGGACTTCCCAGCCTCCAGAATGGTGATAAATGTTTTGTTTAAACTACTAGGGGCACCTGGGTGGCCTAGCCGGACATCCAACAGCTCGTGGGTTTGAGCCCCACGTTGGGTTCTGTGCAGACAGCTCAGAGCTCAGAGCCTGTAGCCTGCTTCAAATTCTGTGTGTGTCTCTTTCTCTGCCCCTCCCCCTGCTCATGCTCGCTCGCTCACTCTCCCTCTCTCTTTCTTTCTCAAAAATAAATAAACATTAAAAAAAAAAAACTACTCAGCCTATGCTATTTGGTTATGACAGCCTCAGTTGTCTAAGCCAGTACTCTGTCACATGGACATACCAGAATCTGCTAACAAAGCCCCTATTTTGTCAAAAAACAGAACGCTCAGGGTGCCTGGGTATAGTTCAGTCCATTAAACATCCAACTCTTGATTTTGGCTCAGGTCATGATCTCAAGGTTTGTGAGTTCCAGCCCCGCTTCAGACTCTGTACTGACAGTGCAGAGCCTGCTTGGGATTCTCTCTATCCCTCTCTCTTAGCCCCAACTCCTGTGTACACGCACACATGCTCGCTCTCTCTCACTTGCTCGCTCTCTCTTCACTCGCTCACTCTCTCTCATAAATAACAATTAATAAATACATAAATAATCTTTAAAAACCCAGAAGGCCCTCAGATTTTACCCTACTTGAAAGGTAATAAATTAGCCTATTGTTGTTTCATGAATGCTGGCAGAAGACAAAAGACTCCTTGGTCAGAGAAAAAGACTTATCACTCAAAGCTCCAGCTCACACCTGCACACAGAAGGTTGTGTTACAGGAGAGAAACCCAAAGCCAAACCTCCAGGGCTTTTTGACAAGCAACAATCACTATAGCCAGCCAAATAAGGCAGTGCCCTCTCTTCACTTCAAGGAATGTGCTGTTACATTGTAGTCAGGCTACTTAGTAGACTATGTGACTAGCTACAGAAACTGATTAATATCACAAGACATGTAAACCTTGCAATCTGGCACACTTTGCAAGAATGTGGAAGGATGGATGTTCAGGGCCCATGGCAGACTGCCTCTCCCAACAATTTTTTGACATTTAGAGCATTTAAATTGCTTTAAGTTTGCCATTCTTTTAAGTAATGCCACAGTAAACCCCCTTGTGCTTAAATTTTGTTTCCTGTTATTTGCTTAGGATAAATTCCTAGAATAGAATTGCATGGTCAATAGTAGTTTTTTTGGATGCGGGGGAGGCTTTGATAAATATTTCATTTAACAAATTCTATCAAAAAGCCATTTTCCACAATTTCTTACCAACACTAGATAATTTTCTTTGTATTCTTAAAATTTGGAAGCTTCGCTAAATTATTGGTGCTAATTAGCATTTCTTTTATTATTACTTAAGTGAGCTTTTTAATACATGTGCTGGAATTAGTATTTCTTCTTTTATGAATTAATTCTAAAAGTATTTACTTTTTTATTCCTTTGAGATTATACATTTTATTGTTGACTTATGAGTTATGGATATGCTTTTAATAATTCCTATAGGCTTCTCCTTTATTCAGTGATAACACCATGTATATAAACCTGCTTATGTCCACAATTATTTTAATATGAATTGTTGATAGAATTAATGATTTTCAAATTATTTCTATACAGACCAAGTATCTTATCAGCATCTCCTTAGGGAACCTACAATTAGAATCACCCACTTTGAAAAGATCACCCTGTCATTCAAATAAAGCATACTTTCTAGCATTTAGGATTAGACATATTAGGTAAGTTCAGCAGGAGTTCAGTAGAAGTACAGAAGGAAAGTTTCAATAAATGTTTGTTCTAAACTTACCTGGGTCCTTCTTTGTTAATGATTTCATGCTGATGGCTCTTGCTCACCTTGCTTTAATGTAAGCTCATGTTTCAAAAAAAGAATTTGCCCTGGTTATCAAAATCTCATTTTAGCTCACACACATCAATTTCTTCTCTATCATAAAAATACAAATCTGTTTTTATGACATTATCTGTTGTTTTTCTCCTGATTTCCACTTTGTGGCATTAATTAGCTTGTTAACTTCAGTAGACTCATGCAAAGCAGAGTTAGACACAATGGGGAAGTGTCATTAAAAGTGAAAATCTAAATGACCTCTCTCAACTCTGCTCTTCTTCCCAGTTCTGCTTTGCTACCTTTAGTCTTGAACGCATAAGTCCCCTTTCCACTATTCCTTCAGTCTTTTTATAACTAATGACAGCACCACCCTAGCTCCAGCCACATCCCACCCAAAAACGCAGTCACCAAAATACAAATAAGCTGGAGGAGTGGTTTCAGGAAAGAACTGGTGAAGCCCTACTCAAATACATTATTGTTTAGTCTCTATGTTCATAATTATAACATCTTCTAAATAGTCTTCACATTCTTCTTTAGAATAAATTATATACTTCCTCAAAACTACATTTTACAAAAAAATTTTATAATACATGGAGTGCAATCATGAAGATATTGATGACCTTTTAGCCTTCACACAAGATCAATGGTCTCTTGAGCATGTATTGACCTTGGCATTATTTAAAATGGTATTTAGCTCAGATCAATAAATCTTGTTGTTGATATCAATTGCAGTCAATATCTGCTTATTACAGTTAGAATACAGATGGGTAAGCAGGACTTCAAGTGAAGATCACCAGCAGCATTTATGTTTTCTCATTATGAGATCTTAAACCTTAGTTCTAAAAATGTCCTAAATTAAAATTATTAAGGATTTATAGAATCAAGTCCTTTCTTTATGATATATGACAGGTATGGAACACACTATCTGGGAATTATTATAAAAGCCAAATAAAGAACCGTGTTTCCTATTAAATTCTTTGCAATGAAATGTAAAATTTCTTGGGTCCATTAAAAATCCACAGAGAAGTTCTTTAAGTACCCAGGCCAGAGTTGGTCCTCAGTGACCTAGCGATCAGGAAACAGTTGTCTGGTATACAGGTGAACCAAGGCTGATGGGTGGACAGGTGTGAGAGGGAGTACCAATGTGCCACAGGGTGGGGGTTGGGTATGCAGGGAAATTCAGGGCACCTTTTCAGGCTCAACCTTGACCTATGTAGTGCCTAAACTGGGAGGACCAAGGATGTGGCAAGGCAGCAAGATCACGGAGAGTCTGTGTACTGTGAACACACATGAGGCACACCTTCATTGGATGTCCTCCCCACATTTCTGCACAGCTGACCCATCATGCAGCATTAATAAGAACAAAACCAAGTACAGCACACTGGACCCAGTAAGAGAAGATCCCTTATTCTAGTAATGTCCCTCCAGTGACATATTATCCTACTGACAAAGCTTGACATTTTTACATCTTTTGTTTCTACATATTCCTTACATGTTAAGAATATCATGTTGTTTATCATATATATATATATTGTTTATAGTTTGGGGACATAGAAGAGATTTCAGTTCTTTGCAGAAAAATCTATTAAATTTTCCTTTATCTATAAAATTTCTTCTATCTAGATTTATTTTGTTCACATGCTTAGAGATAATTTTCCCTACCTAAGAGCAGAAAAATAATCACCTACATCATCTTCTGGTCTATTTTCTCTTCATGTAAAATTTAATCCATAGGGAATTTTCTCCTGTATATGACATAAGGTAGAAATCTCATTTTATTCTTCCCCAAATGTTTTCTAATTATCCCAAAAGCTAAATGAGCTATTATTTTCCCTTTAATTTTCTTTGTTTGATGTCATATTATTTAATATTTATGTTATAGAAAGGAGAAAAAATTATTTCATAAATACCTATGAACCCATCATGCATAGGTAACAGATATTATTACATTACTATATTGTCTTAAATTTTTTTAAGGAAACAAAATGTTACCTAGAAAGCTACAACCCCTCTGTCTATCCTGTCCACCTCTCTCCTTCCCCATAAGTATCTTACACCCTAAGATTGGTATTTATCTTTAGCCTGCATGTTTTAATATTTCTGTTTCATACGACTGTGTACATATTTGTGTTTCAATAAGTATACATAAGTGGTGTACTTTATCCTTTACCAACTTTTTTTATTCAACATTATATTTTTTAGATTTATCATGTTCACACACACACATGCTTCATTCATTTTAATACTATGTAGTGTTCTATTTCATAAATAAATCACATTCTATTTGTCCATTCCCTACTACTTAGAGATACTGTGAACCAAAAGTGGCTGCAATGATTTACCCACTCACCCACAACACATGAGGAGCACAATTGTTCCACACCCTCACGATTGATATTATCAGAAATTTATTTTTGCAGATCTGTTGGGCATAGAATATTATCTCATTTTTATCTTAAATTTATTTTCCTCAGGGATAATGAGATTATATCTATAGGCCATTCAAGCTTATTCTTCCATGAATTGCCTGCTCACACCTTTGCCCACTTTTCTTAAAGAAACATTCAACTAGGAGGTCAATTACTTTGGTATACAGAGTCCTGGGATAAAGGCAGACTAACTTGCATAGGGAGCCCAGGCTCCTTCCAAGAAGTAAATAATGGAAACACTTAGCTCTGAATCACAACAATCTTGCAATTTTGCTACACTTTCGGTGTATTACTTCTAGTAGTAGTAATAAAAGTAACAGGAACATACATTTTCTATAAATCTTGTAGGTGTCAGGTACTCTGCATGTTATATATTATCTCATTTAATTTTCATAACAACTCTGTGAGAAAGTCTATTATTATTTTTATTTTATAGGTGAGGAAACTGAAACTAGAAAAGTTAGATAACTTGGCTTAAGTCACACAACTAAAAAGAAGCAAAGGCAAATTCAAATCCAGTTCACATGACTCTAGAATGCAGAATCTTGATCAGACAGTATACATTGAACCTAAGTATGTAGGAAAGTCAGTGTAGAGGCTTAGACTGGAAATGAATCACCATCAAGTGATGAACATCTATTTAACTGAGTAAAACAAATCTTCAATAGAGGACATCATATGGCAATGAGAAACCATAAGTAAAGGACCAATGGAAATTTACAATTACCTTGGAAATACGATTGACAGCCTTTGGTCTGAGAAAGCCACCTGAACAACTTGGTACAGCAGGAAGGAGGAACTCTCAAATAGGAGATGCTGGACTTCCTGCTAAGAAGGACATGTTGTAGCTTGAATGCTCAACTGGCAAAATAAAGAAGATGTGATATATTGCTACTCCTAGTTGAAGTAAGTCATTTTGTATATATAAACCTAATCTATAATGTATATTCGTATACATTAGTGGAATATATATTCATATACATTAGTGGATTGTGGATTTATAACTGCTTCTTAGAGGAAGGTAGAGATGTTTGGAAGGCAGCCATAGCCTTTTGAGTTGTTGGAACAAATGGTAACTATATTCTCCCATAACACAATACAGGAAGTATTGTCGAGTAGAAAGGATACATCTTAGGGCAAAGCTACTATGATATTTCATATTTTCTTACTTTAGTATGTCACTTTGAATCAGAGATTAGTCAGTAACTTATAACCTAGTGTAAGCTTTATAATCTTTAGTTTTTTCTATTCATAATTCATCTAGCACTGATTTTTAAAAATTTGAAACACCTTGCTGTTCCTTTTTGCTTAAAAACAGAACACTGGCTTGGAATGGGCTTCACGATTTTATTCATGAGATATAGCCATCCTTATATCAATAGTAACTGCTCAATTATAATTAATCATTTTAGAGAACATGTTATTGCTTCTTATAAATCAGCTGCTGCTTCTAATTTTACAAAATGTGTTTCAATGAATTCCCATCTATACTGTTGTCATTTTGCCATTTTTTTTTAATTTCCTCCTTAAATCCTTAGGGTTGAAAAGAATCTTAGAGATCCTTCAGCCCAATTTTAATGATAAAAAAATTGTCACTCAGACAAGTTAAAGAACTTGTTCAATATTCTATCTTTCATTAGTGGCAGACCTAAGGCAAAAAGCCAATTTCCAGAGTATTCCATCAAGAGCACTTTCCACTACTTATAAACTTCCCAAACCCCTTCCTAGAATCAGAAAAAGCACATCTCACAATTATACATTCATTTTATTTTTTACTAATTGAGGATAGGAGACTAAGACAAATTATATAGCTGTATATGGTATAGATTTGTACATTTAAATATACACGTGCGTATAAATAGGTTTGCCATAGATATTTTAACTCTTCGCCTCTCCTTAACATCCTCCTTTAGATGCTGCACAGACATCTAAACTGGAAGGAGGATCTCAGCATCCCATTCTCACGGGATCATTCTGGTTAAGGAAGGCTCTCTTTGAATGAATGAATAATTTATTATTTCATCTAACATTTTTAAGCATGTAGCTATTTTACAGACACTCCTTTTGGGCCTTGGGGGTACCAGTGTAATTCTAATATCTACACTGTTCTCAATAAGCCCAATGTCCTAAAAATCCTCATGTATATGTTTGGTTTATATGATTTTTCTCCCCAAGTCACAACTATGAAAAAAAGTAGATTGGTGACAATATGTAACATTCATGGCCCTAATCCATTACCGCTCCCTGTATTCACATCCTTTGCCATATGACTTTCCCGTCTCTCCTATGGCCATGTGCGTCAGTCAATGGAACGTTAGCAGGTGTGATGGGAGCAAAGTCTGGAACCGCATCTGCATGCTTGGTCTTGTTCTCTTGCCCAGAGGTCTTGTTCTCTAAGTGCATGTTAAATTTTAATAGATCTTTTCCAAATTAGACCACAGAGTTGTACTATTTCTTCATGCTATTCTCACTAATAATAAAGTCCTCAAAATAATCTCATGAGGTAGTTACTATGATTATTCATATTTTACCGGCAAGGAAACTGAGGTACAGAGAAATTAGTGATTGACTTGCCCAAGGGCACAGAGTTAATAAGTGGTACTGTCAGGACTCAAATGAAGGCCCACATTCTTAACCCCTTCACTGTGCCTCTCCCTTGTACTGCCTTGTGCAACCATCGCCACCATTCACCTCCAGAACATTTTCATCCTGCCCAACCAAAACACTACGCCCGTTAAACAGCAAGTCCCTATTACCTCCCTCCCCCAGCCTCTGGAAACCACCATTCTACTTTCCGTTTGATTAATATAGGAACCTCATGAGTCATACAGTATTTGTCCTTCTGTGACTGACTTATGTCACTTATCATAATGCCCTCAAGTTTCATCTATGTTGTAGAATATATCAGAATTTCCTTCCTTTTTAAGACTGAAGAATTTTCCATTGTATGCATGCCATATTTTATGCATCCATTTATCCAATAATGGACATGGGTTGTGAGTACCTTTTAGTTATTGTGAATAATGCCATGAACATGGGTGTACAAACATCCGTTCCAGTTCTTGTTTTCATTGATTTAGAGTATATGCCCAGAAGTTAAATCACTGGATCCTATGATAATTCTCTGTTTAAGTTTTTGAGGAATTGACATGTCATTGTGCACAGTGACTCCACCATTGTACATTCTCATCAACAATGCACAAGCGCTCCAATTTCTCCACATTTCTGCTAACACTTGTTATTTTTTTATTTTTTTAATATTTATTTACTTATTTTTGAGAGGAAGAGAGCACGAGCAGAAGAGGGGCAGAAAGAGAGGGAGACCAAGAATGCCAAGCAGACTTCGTGTTGTCAGCACAGAGCACTATGCGGGGCTCAAACTCACAAACCACGATATCTATGACCTGAGCCAAAATCATGAGTCAGATGCTTAACAGACTGAGGTACCCAGGTGCCCCTGTTTTTGTTTTTGTTTTTTTAATGAAAACACTAATACAAAACACAAAAGTATTCTTTTATTATGACTGTGATTGTATCTTTCCTTCTATCCCCTCCAGTTACTCCTTATAAATGTTTCACTGGGTAGATACTGGGATTTCTGAACATCTCACCAGCCTTGTGAATATTTATACCTCATGTACTGAATGACATCCTTTCTTCCAAGCTCCACAATTTTCATCTCTGTTCACACTACATTCTGAGGAAACTTCTGGGCTTGATCTTCCATAAAATTGACTTGGTTTTCAACCACACATATTCTACTATTCAGTTTTTCAACTGAAATTTTTAGGTAATTAGTGTGATTAACTTCAGCTGTTGGGGAGTATGAATTTAGTCACATCCTTTGTATTTTTCAATTTTTCTGACAACTAAACCTTTCTGGAGATAATCTTTCTTTTCCCTAAATCTCACAGAAACCCAAAAGTTTGCCCCAGTTCTTTCATCAATCAACTGACAGGGAGAACTTGAGTATGAGGAGTCTGATAATACGACTCCTTTTGTCACTTACAACAGGAACACTTTTGAAAACTATTATGATACTTTGTCCATCACTACAGTTTTGCCTACACAGGTACAAGCCCTTGCACAAATTTCTCTGATGATCAAAACTCCAAGAATATAGCTCTTTCAGCTCACATACAAACTTTGTCATTATTTGCTACCCTGACTAATCTGCCAAGGTGGTTGGGCTCATGGGTATTTCTTGTAGCCGCTGCATGACAGCCCATACATAACACTCCCCAAGTTAACCTTTCACTATAATGTTGACCTTTGCACACCTTTCCAGATTCTACTTACTCCCACGGTGAGTTCCTCCCTGAGAAACTTGGTGCCTTTTATACCGCTGGACTTTTCACAGACCTAGTCAGCCAGAGAGGTACTAAAGAGATTAAACCTCAAAAGGGAAAGAATTGATCTTCCCTCTTGGATAATTTCTTCTTCCCTATGCAAATATTTCCATCTTCTTTCCAGTAATCAACTGAGCATTCTGAAGTCAGATTACAGTGAGCCTTTGTCAACCAAAGAAGTCCATATTATCCCCTTTAACCCAGGCATTGGGTTAATTGTG
Source organism: Leopardus geoffroyi (assembly GCF_018350155.1). Taxonomy (NCBI): domain Eukaryota; kingdom Metazoa; phylum Chordata; class Mammalia; order Carnivora; family Felidae; genus Leopardus; species Leopardus geoffroyi. The sequence continues at coordinate 49,979,188 of NC_059333.1, read as the reverse complement.
TCCATTCAAGTGACACTTTTTTGAAAGAAAATTAGTTCCAGAGTGACTGGTCTTATCAATATATATGAAGAAGCTTTGGGGAATTAAGAACTTTCTATTCTACATCATTAGTTGCCCTGTTACATTTATTTCAACAATCATGTAGAGGTTTTCTAATTTATTTTTTATTTTTTTAATGTTTATTTATTTTTGAGACAGAGAAAGAGAGACAGAGAGACAGAGAGGAAGCAGGGGAGGGGCAGAGAGAGGGAGACACAAAATCCAAAGCAGGCTCCAGGCTCTGAACTGTCAGCACAGAGCCTGATGTGGGGCTCAAACTCATGAAGTGAGAGATCACGACCTGAGCTGAAGTCGGACACTTAAATGACTGAGCCACTCAGGCACCCCAAGGTTTTCTAATTTCTATAAATTCTTACACTTCACTTTTTCTTAGCAGTGCATTATAGTTATATGAATATTGTGTCCCCTCAAATCTCTCTGAAGATACTAAATTGTTTTAGCCATCTTTTCTATATTTCTCTAGTAATTCAATTTCAGCAAGAATCATTTTGATTTGTTAAAGTTGGTAACTCATTTTTATGCTGTTATATTTCTGAAGACTCTTAAATGTTTGTTTATAAGTGACAGATTAGGGTAATTGATACACATGGCCAGTGTGAAGGTCACAGTTCCCTGTGACTGAATTTGATTGCAAAGGACAAAACCCAAGGCTATGATAAGTGAGCTTAGACCTGTTATCAGAGATACCTCTCTGTTAAAGAAGGTAGGAGTTTGCTGTCAGGATGTAGGAAAGTTTACCCTATTGGCAGCTGATATTACCCCGCTGGCAGCTGATACCACCCAACTTCTCTTTTTAGCTCCAATACTCAGTTTAAATGTCCCTTCTTACTACCAGTGACAAAATCCATTTATTAGTTCTCAAACTGTGCCAGCTCTGCGAGAGCTATGTGGGTATGCATTTTCCAAGTGCTTGGAATGTCCCAGTTTTACTGATCTTCCTATTCAGTGTCCAATAGATGATTCCTGCCTCTAGCTCCTAATGATTATGATCTAGGGGTTTTCCCAAAGTTGTGTTCAAAAAACAAAACAAAAATAAAATTCCCTTCTTCCTCCAATACTAATCTCTTTCATTTGTATTAACTGCAGTTATCAGTTCTATCTGGTTACCCCATGGATCTAATCTCATATGCTTTATATCTTCCAGAAATTTCTTGCTTCTGCTGATATCAACCTTTACATTTCCTGCTGTTACATTGTTTTTTCTTAATTTTATATTTATTCACTCATTCAAATGGAACTTTGGAGACAGAAAAGTAAATGTGTATGCATAGCCATCCAGAGGCACTTAGCTCCCAACTGACTTTTTCTCTTTGCTATTTTTTCTTTTTTTCTTTCCTTTTCTTATTTATTTGTGTTTCATTGCTTTTTATTTAGTTTCTTTTTTTTTATTCTAATGCCATTTAAGAAAGAGGATAGTGACAAGAGCACTAGTATAGGAGTTACGATTCTTTTATTCCAATCATGTTTTTGCCATTATTAAATGGGGCCTAAGGGCACATAGTAGGTACTCAATAAGTATTGAGGAACAAGTGAATGAATGAAATAAATTACAATCCTGCCCTAGGCTTCAGCTTCCTCCAAGCTTTAGGAGGCCTCTGTAAGTAACAGCAAGTTATGAATCTTCTGGGGCTGGATAGAAAACATTTATCATCACTTAACGGGAGGCACCAAGAAGAGAGAGGCTGCCATTGTGTGAGCAGAAATGCAGCAATATGTGACTACATAGGGCAAACTAAGACAGAAAACTGTGATCAAAAACCTTAATAGGAGAACTTTGACATCAGAGTCTCAAACAAGTTCAAAGCAATCATAATTAAAGGCTTAACAACTGATTCTCAGGGAACTATGGAACTGTGATCAGACCAGAGGGCAGCTGAGTACTGAATTAGTAGAGAGAGAGAGATAAAAAGTCTGCCTTTGAAAGAACCTATGTTAACACCCTCTCCCTTTTCCTAAGTCCACATCATAAAAACTACCATAGGTAAAATCCTCTGGGGCCAAGGGCTTGACAACCCTGCCCTGAAAATTTTCCCCAAATCCTCCAACCTGACTTAAACAACTTCTGCCAGGTTGTCCAATGGCAATGAGGTTTCCAAGTTGGAGGTACACACACACACAACCGGGTAACTCCCTACCATAAGCAAAACAATTTATTAGCAATGATATTGCTTGGCAAAACCAAAAGTCAAAATCATGAACATGTCTTCAGTGAGTTCTTTACATTGTGAATCACCTTATCACTATGATAACTATTTTATTATTCTATATCGGAGAATCCTAAGAAAACACAAGAGTTTACAAATTACACATCTGCTTGAAATACTTAGTTCAGTGATCTTCAAACACAATCACAAACACAATCACCTGGCTTATTAAAGCATAGGCTTCTGGGTTTCACCTCCAGAATTTCTGATTCAGAGCAGGAAGATACCACTCATGACACAGAGATAGTCTCATAACATACACAATTGAGCTTCATGGGGCCACCCCTAAGCCAAATCCTCAGGTATATCTATCGAGACACTTTTATGTGCAAGTACAAACAACAACAACAACAACCTCACTCCACTCGAGGTACAGCCCAACGGGGTTTTTTCTATAGACCCATATCATTGGAAATACCTCACAGTAAATATGTGGTTTGCTTTACTCACAGAATTGTGTTTAAATCTGTGAGAAAGAACTATAATACAGAACCAGACAGATCCATCCACTCTGACCCTAAGCATGGCCCTAAAATACATTTCTTGAAGAAACTGGATCCCAGAGTTTATAGGTGGAGAATTTTTGAAAGTATGTCCATATTCAAGTAGAGATCAAAGAAGCCCAAGTAAAAGAAGTGTGGATTAACTGACATGACAACTGTGGATTAAGAAGTGTTATTTTCTTTATTTAAATTCAAGTTAGTTAACATAAAGTGTAATATTCCTATATTAGTTTCAGATGTACACTAGAGTGATTCAATACTTCTATACAACACCTGTGCTCATCACAAGAGTACTCTTTAATCCTCATCAACTATTTAACCCATCACCTCACTCACCTCCCCTCTGATAACCATCAGTTTGTTCTCTAGAGTTGAGTCTGTTTCTTAGTTTACCAGTCTTTCTCTTTTGTTTTCTTTTACTCATTTCTTTTGTTCCTTAAATTCCACATATCAGAGAAATCATATGGCATTTGTCTTCCTCTGACTTATTTCACTTAGCATAATACTAACTCCATCCATATCATTGCAAATGGAAAGATTTCATTCTTCTTTATGGCTGAGTAAATATTCCATTGAATATTTACCAACCATCTTTATCCATTCATCAATGATGGGCACTTAGGCTGTTTCCATAATTTGGCTATTTTTAGATAATATTGCTATATGCATTGGGGTGCATGTATATTCCTTTGGATTAGTATTTTTTTATTTCTTTGGGTAAATACCTAGCAGTGCAATTGCTGGATTTTAGGATAGTTCTATTTTTAACTTTTTGAGGAAGCTGCATACTGTTTTCCAGAGTAGCTTACTAAATGCATTCTTACCAAGAGTTTAAGAAGGCTCCCTTTCTCCACATCCTCGCCAATTCCTGTTGTTGATTTTAGCCATTCTCACGGGTTTGGAGTGATATCTTATTGTAGTTTTGATTTACATTTATCTGATAATCAGTGATGTTGGGCATCTTGTCATGTGTCCGTTAGCAATCTGTATGTCTTCTTTGGAAATTTTCTATTTATATCTTCTGTCCATTTTTATTTTTACTGCAGCTTGATTGACTGGTTGATTGATTTAAATGCAAGTTAGATAACATATAGTGTAATGAAAGTTTCAGGAGTAGAATTTAGTGATGTATCACTTACATATAACACCCAGTGCTCATTCCAACAAGTGCCCTCCTTAATGCCCATCACAGCCCTTCCCCCCACCCAACACCCCTCCAGAAACCCTCAGTTTGTTCTCTGTTTGAGTATCTTATGGTTTGCCTCCCTCTCTGTTTTTATCTTATTTTTCCTTCCCTTTCCCTATGTTCATCTATTTTGTTTCTTAAATTCTGCATATGAATGAAATCACATGATATTTGTCTTTCTGTGACTGACTTATTTTGCTTAGCCTAATACATTCTAGTTTTTTCTACATTGATGCATATGTCTGCCCATTTTTAGTTGGATTATTTGTGTTTTTAATGTTGAGCTTTATAAGTTCTTTATGTATATTCGATACTAACCCTTTATCAGATATGTCATTTGCAAATATCTCCTCCCATTCAGTACATTGTATATTAGTTTTATTGACTACTCTCTTTGCTGTGCAGAAGCTTTTTATTTTGATGTAGTCCTGCTAGTTTTTTATTTTGTTTCCCTTGCCTTGGGAGGCATATCTAGAAAGAATTTGCTACAGCCAATGTCAAAGAAGTTACTCCCTGTGTTCTTTTCTAGGAATTTTATGGCTTCAGGTCTCACATTTACGTCACTCACTCATTTTGAATTTAGTTTTGTGTATGGTGTATGAAAGTAGTCCAGTTTTCTCGACACCCTCTGTTGAAGAGACTGTCTTTTTCCCTTTGGATATTCTTTCCTGCTCTGTCAAAGATTTATTAGCCATATAGTTGTGGGTTCATTTATGGGTTTTCTATTCTGTTCTATTGATCTATATGTCTATTTTTTGTGCCAATACCATACTGTTTTGATCATTACCACTTTGTAATGTAACTTGAAGTCTGGAATTGTGATGCCTCCAGCTTTTCTTTTCTTTTTCAAGGTTGCTTTGGCTTTTAGGGTCTTTTGTGATTCCATATAAATTTTAAGATTGTTTCTTCTATCTCTGTGAAAAATGCTGGTGGTATTTTAATAGGGATTGCATTAAATGTGTAGATTGCTTTGGGTAGAAAAGACATTTTAACAATATTTGTTCTTACAATCCATGAGCATGGAATGTCTTTCCATTCTTTACCTGTATGATCTTCAATTTCTTTCATTAGTGTTTTATAGTTGTCAGAGTACAGACCTTTTCACCTCTTTGGTTAAGTTTATTCCCAGATATATTTTATTTGGGGGAGGTGAAATTGTAAATGGGATTGATTCCTTAATTTCTCTTTCCACTGCTTCATTATTTGTGTATAGAAATGCAACAGATTGCTGTTGATTTTGTATCCTGCTACTTCACTGAATTAATTTGTCAATTCTAGCATTTTCTTGGTGGAGTCTTTTGGGTTTTCTATACTGAGTATCATGTAATCTGCAAATAGTGAAAATTTAAGCACTTCCTTGCTGATGTGGATGCCTTTTATTTCCTTTTGATGTTTGATTGCTGAGGCTAGGACTTCCAGTACTCTATTAAATAACAGTGGTGAGAGTAGACATCTCTGTTTTATTCCTAACCTTAGAGGAAAAGCTGTCAGTTTTTCCCCATTGAGGATGATATTAGCTGTGAGTTTTGCATATAGGGCCTTTGTAATTTTGGGGTGTGTTCCCTCTAAACCTACTTTGTTGAAAGTTTTTACCATGAATGAACGTAGTACTTTGTCAGATACTTTTTCTGCATTTATTGAAATGATCATATGATTCTTAATCTTTCTTTTATTAATGTGGTATATCACACTGATTGATTTGTGAATATTGAACCACCCTTGCAACCCAGGAACAAATTCCACTTGTTTGTGGTGAATAATTTTTTAATGTATTGTTGGATTCTGTTTGCTAGTATTTTACTGATAATTCTTGCATCCATGTTTATCAGGGGTATTGGCCTGCAGTTTTTTTTGTTTTTGTTTTTGAGTAGAGTCTATCCGGTATCAGGGTAATTCTGGCCTCATAGAATGAATTTGGAAGTTTTCCTTCCTTTTTTTATTTTTTGTAATAGTTTGATAAGAGTAGGTATTAACTCTTCTTTAAATGTTTCGTAGAATTCACTTGTGAAGCCATCTGACCCTGGACCTTTGTTTGCTGGGACTTTTTTTGATTACTGATTCCATTTCTTTGCTGTTTATTGGTCTATTCAAATTTCCTATCTTCTTCTTTCAGTTTTGGTAATTTATATATTTATAGGAATTCTTCTGTTTCTTCTACGTTGTTCAGTTTGTTGGTATATAATTTTTCATAATAATCTCTTATAATTGTTTGTATTTATGTGGTGTTGATTGTTATTTCTCATCTCTCGTTTGTGATTTTATTTAGTTTGGTCCTTTCTCTTATCTTTTTGATAAGTCTGGCTAGGGATTATTAATTTTATTAATTTTTTTCAAAGAACCAGCCCCTGATTTCATTGATATTCAATTTTTTTTTTTTTTTAGTTTCTGTATAAATTATTTCTGTTCTAATCTTTGCTATTTCCTGCCTTCTGCTGGCTTTAGGCTTCATTTATTGTTCTTTTTCTAGCTTCTTTAGATGTGAGTTTAGGTTATTTGATATTTTTCTTGCTTCTTCGGGTGGGCCTGCATTCCTATACACTTTACTCTTTAGGACCCTTTTGCTGCATCCCAAAAGTTTTGGACTGTTGTGTTCATTTTCATTTGTTTCCATGTATTTTTTTATTTCTTCTTTGATTTCCTGGTTGACCCATTCATTGTTTAGTAGCATGTTGTTTAACCTGCATGTATTTGTGATCTTTCCAAATTTCTCTTTGTGGTTGACTTCTTGTTTCATGGCATGTGATCAGAAAACATGCATGGTATGATTTCAATCTCTTTGTATTTGTTGAGGCCTGTTTTATGACCTAATATGTGATCTATTCTGGAGAATGTTCCATGTGCACTTGAAAAGAATGTGTATTCTACTGCTTTAGTATGGAATGTTCTGAATATATCTGTTAAGTCCATCTATTCCAGTATGTCATTCAAAGCCATTGTTTCCTTGTTTATTTTCTGTTTAGATGACATGTCTGTTGATGTAAGTGGGGTGTTAAAGTCCCCTACTATTAATGCGTTATTATTAATTAGTTCTTTTAGTTTGTTATTGTTTTATATATTTTGGTGCTTCATGTTAAGTGTATAAATATTTACAATTATTATATCTTCTTTTTGAATTTTCCTTTTTGTTATTATATAGTACCCTTTTCTGTCTCTTGTTAGTATTTGTTTTAAACTCCAGTTTCTCTGATATAAGTATTGCTACTCTGGATTTTTTTGATTTCATTTTTTTGATAAATGTTTTTTTACCCCCTCACCTTTTGTTTTAACAGACTTTTTTTAAGTTTAATTTATTCAGTTTGAGAGACAGAAAGAACATGCAGGAAGGGCAAAGAGAAGGGGGGAGAGGGAGAATGTCAGCAGAATCCTGTCAGTGCAGAGTCCAATATGAGGCTTCAACTCACAAATTGCAAGATCATGACCTGAGCTGAAATCAAGAGTCAGATGCTTACCCAACTAAGTCACCCAGGCACTCCTGCACCCCCTCACTTTCAATCTGCAGGTGACTTTAGGTCTAAAATGAGTCTCTTGTAGGCCGCATATAGATGGTTGTTGTTTTTTTCTTTTTTAATCACTTCTGACACCCTATGTCTTTTCATTGGAATATTTAGTTCATTTACATTCAAAGTAATGATTGATAGATATGTATTTATTACCATTTTATTACTTGTTTTGTCACTGTTTCTGTGAATTTTCTCTGATCCTTTCTTGTCTTTGTCACTTTTAGTCTCTCCTTTGCACTCAACGAGTCCTCTTTAATATTTCTTGTAGGCCTAATTTGTTGGTCATGAACTCCCTTAGTTTTTGTTTGTCAGGGAATGTCTTTATCTCTCCTTCTATTCTAAATGATACCTTGCTGGATAGAGTATTCTTGGCTGCAGATTTTTCCCATTCAGCACTTAGAATATATGATGCCACTTCCTTCTGGCTTGCCAAGTTTCTATTAAGAAATCTCCACCTAGCCTTATGACTTTTCCCTTATAAATTAAGAACTTCTTTTGCTGCTTTGAATATTTTTTATCATTATATTTTCCAAATTTAATTACACTGTGTCTTGGTGTTGGCTTACTTTGTTTATTTTGATGGGAGTTCTCTGTGGGTCCTGGATCTGGATGTCTATTTCCTTACCCAGTTTATGGAAGTTTCCTGCTATGATTTCTTGAAATTAAGTTTTTCCTCTTTTCTCTCTCTTCTTCTTCTGGGACTCCTATTATATGAATGTTATTACATTGGATAAAGTCACTGAGTTCCTTAAGTTTATTCTCATGTTGTACAATTCCTCTTTTATTCATCTTCATTATTTTTCCATTATTTTGTCTTCTACACCACTGATTCATTCCTCTGCTTCTTCCAGTCTGCTGTTCATTGCATCAACCTGTTTCCAATCTTGTTTATTGTATTCTTCATCTCTGTTTCTTTTTTTAACTGTTTCATCTCTGTGATAAGGGTCTCACTGATATCTTCCATTCTTTTGCCAAGCCCAATATCCTTACCTTTGCTGTTTTAAATTCTTCATCAGGCATGTTACTTGTATCTGTTTCACTTAGATCTCTGGCTGTGACTTTATCTTATTCTTTCATTTGGGATAAATTCCTCTGTTTACTCATTTTGTCTAAGTTTCTGCCTTCTTCTGTGGGTTTAAAAAAAAAAAAAAAAAAACAGCTATATCTCCTGCTCCTGAATGTAATGGTTTTATGAGGAAGAGGTCAAGTACTTCCCAGGGCCTGAAACTTCAGGGAGTGTCTCCAGAATGTGCTGTGTGCACTCTACTGTTGTATTTTGGCTGCTCTATCCTTCAAACCAGTCATCTGTAGAAGCTTCCCTTGTCTGCTGTGGACAGTGTTTGGTCCCTAGCCCAAATGTGGACAGTTTTAACTCGTTGTGCTCTACCTGTGAAATGAGACCTGACACCAACACCATCATAACTAAGGTCCTATAGGGCTCTCTTGTCAGGAGACATGGTGTGGACAGAGGTTTGTGCTGATCTTCTAGGGAAGGGGCCTACTGCATCGGGACTGAGGAAAGCTTGGATGAGAAGGACAGTCCTGCCAGAGCACAGGGGTGTGGGGCTAGATGTAAGTAAGTTAGGCATCCAGTGTTGGTGCTGCACTTCTTCCCACAAGTGGGTCTATGTTCATGCGAAGGGTGGGGTGGAAAGAAATGGTATCAGCCACTCCTTTTTTCCTGGGAGGCATCTCTATGAATACTGTCTCTCAGGGATACACTCTGAGAAGGGCTAATAATCTCCCCCACTGTGTGCCCCAGGCATTCCTCACTTCCTTGTTTCCATGCCTTCTACCCCTAGGTTGTTTGCCTGCCTTTTCTCCAGGAGCAGGACAATGCCCTCCAGGTTCCAGCTCAGCCAAGCCCACTGACCTTTAAAACTCTAGGCTTTAACCTCATTGGTTGCAAGAACTCATGAAATTCAGCCCCTCTCATTTTTCCAAGCCAGTGGCTTTGAAGAAACATTCTCCTTGTACATTCCCCTGTGTGCTCCTCTCTTTCACCTTTCTCTGCAACCGCAGCTCCCTCCCCTCTGTAGCACCCACAATCCATTTCTCCTTTAAACCGCATCTCTGCACTTCCTACCTTCTTTGATGTGGCCTCTTCTCCCCCTTTAGTTGTGGAGTTTGTTTTGTCAGTCTTCAGGCCAATTTCTAGGGTATTTAGGATGATTTTTTAGTTACCTAGTTGTGTTCGTGGGATGAAACAAGTTTGGGATCCTCCAACTCCACTGTCACAGGCATAAATCATCTTCCTCTCCCCTAGAAAAAAGTTATTTTTAAAAAGGGCTATCTTGAAGACTACGACTCAGAATTTGGAGGGACCAAGGTGATTGGCAATGGAAGGAATCACAACATGTGAAATTCCTTAATTAAAAATTTGTTGACTTTAAATAATTTTGCCTATGATACACACACAAAAAAGAAACTTTACACTTAAAAAAACTTCACTCCAACTGGGATAGACAATGAGAATTGTTCTAACAATGAGCATTAGCTAACACAAGGACAAATCCAGAGGCATAGTGAATTTCAAGGCCATGGATCCAAAGACTCAGTTATGTGATCAAAGATGCAGGTTCTTTCCACTTTTCATCCTGCTATCTGCATTGTTCACTTCATCCTTAGGTTGATTCTCTTTATGTTTCAGGAAGTTGTCAGTAGCTATAAAGGCTACATGCTTCCCTGACCATGTCCACTGGAAGAGAGAAATCACCTTTTCCAACCTATCAAAGAAACGCATTTTCTTTTAGTCTGATTGGAACAGTGTAAGTCATATGCTCATCCCTAAACCAATGATTGATGCCAAAAGAAGCAGTGGGTTGATTGGCCTAGGCCAAGGTTGCTGAACAATCATTTCCAAGAAGAATGAAACTCATATTGGTTTTAATTAGGAGCTAACAAACAGCTCAATTATGCAAACTACAAATGGAAGAAGGATGGAGTAAATTTGAGGGGTAAATTATAATGTTCCATAAAGCATGAAAGACTTGAAAGGACCTTTAGAGCACAGAACTTTTGACACAAGTTTGACACATGCTAACATGACTCTAAATTTGAGAGTACATAGCAATAGTGACTGAGGATCATTCCAATGACTCAGCTTTAAAATTGTTCATATTAAATATGCAAAGTGCCTTGGACATAACATCTATACTGAAGATATTCCTCTAAAGACATTCTTACATGAAATGAAATCTCTTCTCCTTCCTTCAAAATTTTCAATTTATTGACTTTGGAACTATTCAACAGGGAAATATCAGATAAACTTCAGAATTCCTTTCTTCTCAGACTCCTTTAGAAAGTTGTAGAGCATTATTTTCCTTTTGTATTTCAGCAATTTTGTTAGTGGGCTTTTTTTTTTTTCTCCTAAACTGATCATTATGGATAAACATAAAATCTCTAAATAGATTTTCCTAGTCAGTTAACCATATTCTTGGGGGAAAACATAAGGTAGAATCATTATTAAAAAGCATTCTCAGTAATACACACATCTTTATTATGTCAGTCTTTTGCCAAAAAAAAATAAGATTGATAGTAAAATCCACTTAATTTTTTTTCTTCACAGAATCAAGCCATCTGCCTCAGAATACACCACCAGCCTCTGTTAGATGAATTCACACATTTTAAAGCCCCGGAGTAACCATTTGAATGGAAATTGGACACTTCTTGTCATTTAGGAAGCTTTTTTAAACTGGAAAGGCTTCTCGTTTGTTCAATTAAATGTGTGTGTATGCAATACACTTTATGAAATTTATCCCAAAACAGTGAGGCTGAAATAATATTTGAAACAGATGGCACAGCTGCTGTATTTAGAGAACTACCCATGGACATAGATGGAGACATTGAGGGAACTTTGAAGTGCGAGTCAAAACATTGTATAATCAAGACTCTCAACCACAGCCATTAGGGATGGGAAAATCTTTGTAATGTCAACCCTTTCCCTAATGGAGGTGTGTGGAAGGTGCTAAGATTTAGTCAAGTGGAATTTATACCCTTCTCTGGATGAATTCTTCTCTTCTCAGTTGAGTCTTAAAATTTGAAAATGCTGGATCTGCTGCTTCAGAGTTTTCTCTCTCTTGAATACTATTTGAAAATGGAGCTACACACTGTAAGTATTGTTCCCAAGGGAGTGTTAGATAGTGATGTGTGCATAGCAGAGAAAAGCAAAATAGAGTGCTTAGAGCTGGAGGGAAATTAGGGGGAAAGACCACAGAGATTATTTCTTTAGTGCCCTAATTTCATAAGAGAGGAAACAGAGGTCAAAGCAGGTTAATTGGCAACACCTCGATCCCACAGAACTGGTCCCCTCAGACTCATTTTGGGACAACTTCCACTGCAGACATTGTTTAATAAAAGGAAAAGAAAGGTTGAACGCTTTTGAATTTTATTTTATTTCACTTTATTTCATTTCATTTTGAATAAATGTCACATCTAAAAACAAGTCATAAGTTTTACAAGGCAGATATAAAATGGCAATATAGAGAAAAAGTTCAACTTTTCTTAAAACTGCTTTAAGGTAAAAATATTTCACAAAAATGAAAGTATAAATGCTCTAATTTCTGTAAACAATGTGTGTGTTAACAGGGTATTTGGCTAAATGTTTCCTTTCACATTGATCACGTCAACACAACTTGCAGCTTGTTTGAAAATACTAACACAATTCTAAATCTTAATCTAATCAAGGAAGCAAAAGCTCTGATGCAAAATTCTTGAATTCAGAATTCTTTAGTAGGTGAAATACATCTGAGCGCGTACACACACACACACACACACACACACACACAGGCATAAACAGCAACCAGGAGGAAAATATTTCAACATTCATAATAACAATTCTTCTTAAATGCAGCAGTGTCTGGGGTTTGAAAGTTCACACATTTCCCTCTCAGTTGTGGTTTTATAGACATGAATGTTGAAAGCAGATGCCTTTAGTTTATTTCAGGGAGATCCCTAAGCTACTGAAAATGACAAATCTCAGCAATCACATTTAGGCTCCAATATCCTTCTATGTTGAAAAGAAATGGATAAAACCCTTAATAAGAAAAGCAGCAAATAACTAAGTTTATCCATCATCTTCTCTGCAGCGAGAGCTAATGAAACAGAAATGAAACCATGTCCATCTTCAGAGGAACTTTTCCCCAATAGACTATGTTCCTGTACTGCCGTGGAGTCCTCCTGGAGAGGGCAAATTGATTTTCTAAAACATCTTGGTTATTCCAGAGACAGAATAAAGTCACAGCCTGACATGTTAACCTTCCACTACATTTCTAAGACTGGATCTATACAACTGGGACAAGGGAAGAATTACACAACTTCAAGGCACCTCAGCAGAAAGCCCATTTATGCCTGGACCACCCCCAAAAGTTGGTACATTTAGCACTTTTGCCTCACCCATTAATTCATCGTGACTCTTGTGAATATGTGGTTGTGGTCCCATCTTTGTTTCCATGTAAATCAGAGCAGTAGTTGCTAAATGGAATAACTGTATATAACATGTACACTGACACCAGCTAAGAGTCTCCGCAGAATAAAAGTCTGTTTTTCTTTTCTTTTCTTTTCTTTTTCTCTTTTTGCACTTAGGGAAAACAAAGAAATTTCCCCAGTGCCCTGAGAAGTTTCAGCCTCCTTATTTCCATTATATAATTTTTTTACAAGTTTCTATAAAGAATTTTAAAACCAGAAAAGCTCAAACACATTGATCTTAAAATTTCTTTTAAGTTCCTGACATTTCCTTTCTCACATAATAAGTGGTGAAAGCTAGTCAAGAGCTGGAGAGTGTTTCTTTTTCTTTGATATGGTCTTGTATTTTAAAAAAAAATCTCACTTAAATCTCTATAAAGTTCTTTATTAGTATGTATGAGCCACACACACAAGCACACACATTCATTCATATACCCATTAACTGGGAAAGAAAGAGAAAATGAGAATTTGACTTGGAAAAAAATCAGCACAGCAAACCTATCACTTGGTCATTTTTGGCATGTAATTTTCCATTGGTATAGTAGAAGGTCTACACAAGGGCACCGTGGAGAGCCAATCGACCCCACATACATTCCTGGAAGTTCTAACTTCATGGAAAGGGAACTCTTCCTAAGGTAAGGGAACATCAGGGCACTCTATACCATTTGGGGTCATTTGCCACTGATACTGCAAAAATTATTTGAGGTGCTGAATTATACAGTGTTGCTCAAGTTATCTTAAGACAAACTACATACCCCTGCGAGGCTGTGAGAAACTGAAAGAGTTTAAACAAAAGAGTTTAAAACCAAGGTCATTTATAAGACACAAAGAATGAGGTACTTTATTAGACACTAAGGAAAGAACTACAAGACAATGAAGATAGTGCCCATCCTTCAACTGTTTGGAGTTAGGAGGAAAATCCAAGACCACTAGAGAGAAAAAAATGCAATCAAAATGAATGACACATTTCCCAAGACCTATGAGAGTCACTATGACAGCAGAAGGGCCATAGCAGCAGGGATGGCCACAGCCAAATAACAGACTTTAAGCTCCCAAACAAAACACATAAGCCACCCTGCAAGAATTAAAGTTGTGTTTCTTTTTCTACTGCTATGTATTTGTAAGTTGTTTGGTTTTTTTCTTGAGAGCATGCCCACATATCTGTATACTAAGACCTCCTTGACTTCTCCACAGACCGATACTCCCTTCACACAGCAACCTCCAACCTGAGCCAAAGCTGTATAAGTATGACAAGTGTCCTTTTCTGTCATAATAAACACAAAAACACAGCAACCACAAATTATCACACAAACGTAGGAACTAGGTCAGACCATAGCTAATCAGTTCTTCTACTTCTGAGGAAAACTGAGTTTCCTCAATGACTTGATTTCAACATTCCCTTTAAAAAAAAACACACACACACCTTTCTCAGAGGCAAAACTGAGTCCTCCTGCTCAGACTTCCCTTCTTTCTAGCCTATTACACTATGAACACTACTATCTCACATGGAGTGATTACCCATTTGTTCCTCTATTTCTCAGTCTGCAGTTTTTATGTCAGGAGTTAGCATATTAAATTTAATAAGACTCTTAAAATCTATTTGATTCTAATATTCAGTTTCATGCTGTGATTTCAAGCTACTATAAGATACTAGGGCCAAGTTATTTAATCATAATTTCATATGTTTTAAATATCTTACAAAATATAAAATCACTGCTTTCTCTAGTTTAAACAAAAAATTCCCCCACCATACACACACACACACACACACACACACACACACACAATCCTACAAAAATTAACAATGAAAGGTCAACTTCAAGTGTGCTTATGAATAGAAATCTAAAGCTAACCAAAAGTAAATAAAAAATCCTATGATCAGAAAATCCATTTGGGATCATTTAATTTACAATCAGTATATTTAAATAATTTCTTAAAAAACAAACATTGCATTCCATATTTCCAATTAATGTCACTCAATCAAATGCATCATTGCATATAAAGGATTACATTCTTACGTTCCTCTATACATCTTGGATGTCTTTGGCTTTCAAAACAGAAGACAATTTCTTGGCAGCAAATAGATAAAGTTCCATATGGCTCCTGTCTATTATTTTATTTCTGTTGCAGTTAGGATCCCTTCCCATAATAAAAACATGATGAGACTGACAGTTTTCTCAAATTGTAGCTAGTATTCTAAGGAAACTTACTCTTGGGTTTCTACCACTAGGCAGCATAATTCAGGAATAAATTGTTGATCAAATGTGGTCTGAAATTTTAACCACCTTCTTAGGTAATTGCTTTTCCCTGAAATAGTGTTCAATTTCAGGAAGTCCTCATATATAAAGGCAATGTATTATAAATTTTTCCATACTTTGGAAGATATAATAACCTATTTTCTGTTAAAAATTGTTTAAAATTGTTTTTAAGGTGTGTGGAAGATAAATGGGAGTTATTGAAAGTAGAAAGTAGTTTGGAAGAAACAAAATCAGTCTTGAGAAAGTGAATGAGACAAATACCATATTTAAAACTCTTTCCAGAAAAACTTTAGAATTCCATATTATCCCCAAATGAGAAATTTGAATACACTTCAATGACACAAAATTATTTCCAGTGCCATTTTCACATACTTTCCATCAGCTCTTTCTTGATTTGGTTTAATTATTACTAAGCTGTCCTCATCCTCATCCCTTAGAGCTATTTTCCAAGGCGCTAGGGAGCTACGCTCTAGCCCCAACCTGCTACTTTCCTTTATAATGTTTCAGACTTCTGTTTTTGGTAGTAACATAATTCCCTTTCTCTCCCTGAATCTAACTTTGACTCCAGAGACACTGACTCTGATACTTCTTCAAATATTGCAGATGGCTGTCTTCCAGATCCTAACCACCTTATTCTTAATATAAATTACTATCACCAATAACTTTATCATGATTATATTAATAAGAAGAAGGTCATCTTCCTCAAAATCATTTTAATACAAAAATAGAATAATCACAAACAACGTCATATTGATAAAGTCAAAACAAGTACCTGAACTTTATTCAGTTACATCTCAAGTCAAATGAAGCCTAATTCCTAACGGTATGTCCCAGAATTGCCTTATTATTATTGATTATTTTTGGACATGAAATTCTGAGGAGAAAATTAACTATTTCATGTATTACCTTATCTAGAATGGTGGTAATTGATAATGAAGCACAAAGAACCCACATCGTCCCCTGAGAAGATTTCTGAAGTAGTTAGAAGAAGCAAATGCTAGTTTGAAGGGTACTAGTTAACTTTCCATTGCTATCATATAATGTTTACAGTAGATAACACTGGAAAAGAAGGTATTAATATCAAGCCATGGAAGGAGAGAAATCTGTAACAACAAATGAAAAGATATTTAGATCTAATTGTCTTCTTACTCCACAGGGTCCATCACGACATAAAAGCAAACAAAGCAGCATTTTAATATATGAGGCTTTCATCTCCCATCACCAGATAGAGCCTGGAAAACTCTCATATTGAGATGCTAATCTAATTCCAAGGAAGCTGATGCATTTTATCAAAGTTGTACTAGAAGGATGGCTTATGAATATGGCCAGATGGAGAGCTGCATAACTTTGCAGGGGACAAATTCACATGAGAATTACAATGAGAGGAACCCCTGCAAAGCTCCAATTTCCAACAACTCCTAGCATAAATTTAATCAAATTAAAAGCTTTTCACATGGGTGCAGCTGAGATAGCCATTACTATAAAGAAATATATTCAAGCAAAAGCTATTTGGAAGCACTAAAATGTTCCCAGAGCATACAAATATGGGTGCAGATCATTTTTTTTTTCCATTCACAAAGACTACACTTTCATTACTGTTCATCGCCATAGACTCAGAAAGGAAAAAAGAATACTTGGGGTTTCTCTCTCTGGATTAACTTGGAGAAACTTTGATATAATATAAAAGCAGAGTACATACTTGGGATATGCAGCTCAGGTTGGGGACTTTTAATTCTAGTACAAAATGGCACTGAATGAGATAAACCACTAGAGACTAGGTTTGTCAAATCCCCATACCCCAGGCCAATGAGAAGGAGAGTGGATCCAAAAGTAAAAACAATGACTTCCAGCTGCTAAAAGTTGGCCAGGAGGACACCCTCAGTGAGTTAACTAGACTTCTGACCAATAAAAGAGAAGGAAGATTGTCAAAGATAATGAACAAAGCAAACTGTCCATGACCTTTTGCTCTGTTCATCTTTGCTTCTCCGTGTATCTTTTCAAACTCACTCTTTTCACATGTTTTCACCTCAAGATTTATCCTTCCTATATGTCCATGAGCAAATTTTACCACAGACTCATTGTATCTGCCAAGCTAGACTGCCATTTCCAAACGACTGCTGTACAGCTATACTTAAATGACAGATTTAGGGCCTCAAATGTAATATAGCCAAGTTCTCCCTTACTTGTCATTATCTATTAATGAATCACATTCTCCCAGGCACCCAGGCTGGCATATCCTGATCATCTTTATCCTCCATTTATTCTTCTCACTCCCTCTCATCTGAATCCAATCAACTGCCAATCCTCTCACTCTACAATGTTTCCCATCTAAAATGAAACTGTAAAAATAAAGATTAAGGCTGTTCCTTCTGAGAAGTGACCTAAAGAAAGGAGTTTGGAGAATAGTTTGGGGAGGGAATAGCTCCATGGAAAACAGAAGATAACAAGGGAAAGAGCAAGAGAGAATTGTTAACAAAGAAGTCACAGAGAACAAAAGTAAACTTGAGGAAATTATTTCTACTTCTTATAGACAAACTAGAAAGTTTTCAAGATCCTTGAAGCACAAGTTGCCCACAGCTGAGGTAGGCAGCATCTAGGGATACAGGAAAAGGATCTCATAACGGTGGAAGTAGAACTGTCCCAGGGGTTATAACTGAGTGCTGAGGAGGATTGAGACCAAACCAAGGAAGGTGGAAAATTTAGGAATTCTCTTCCCATTAAATAAGAAAAGCAGTCAGTCTCTGAAGATCAGAACTATGTCAGCATGGGGAAAAGGGATATACTAGCTTCATTTGCCATTCATTAAAGCAAAGTGTTTCAATTTAGTTATATTGCTTGCAAATGTAATTTTATGTCAAGCTCATTTTTCTTACATTTCACATATGTCCAAAAGTCCACAAGATAGGGAAAACTGACCATAGAGTAACATTCTTTGAAAGAAATACTGTGGAAAATTTGGTGCAAAAATTTGCTGGTATCTGTTCTATATTTATTTTTCATATGCTACCACTACCTCATCTAGACAGCCTCAGTGACCTAACTATTCTCCTGCCAATCACTCTTTCTCTCCTTTCTTCCCCAGACAATTGTCCCTTTTAAAGTGATCTTTGACCAAGGCTCTACATTTTTTTTTAAAGCAACAAGTTTTTAATATCAGCATATATTACTTTAATATATATTAAATAAAAATAATAGACTTTGTCTAACTCTCAAAATCTTTCACAATCTGGTTCCAATCTAAGCTTCTCTATATCACTGCATTCTAAATATTTTAGAAATTTGTAATTTAATAACAATATTCAATAATGAAAAGAAATATTTAAGCAAATTAATCTAATCATTGAGGTGCTCCAATGTTGGGTGTGTAAATATTTACAAATGTTACATACTCTTATGAATTGACCCCCTTAACATCATCTAATGACCTTATTTGTCTCTTGTTACAATCTTTGTTTTAAAGTCTATTTCATCTGATATAAGTACAGTTATTCCTAACTTCTTTTTGGCTTCCATTTGCATGGAATAATTTTTTTCTATCCTTTCACTTTCAGTTTGTGTGGCCTTAAAGCTGAAGTGAGTCTCTTGCTGGTAACATATAATTAGGTCCTGGTTTTCATTCATTCATCCACTGTATATCTTTTGATTGGAAAACTTAGCCCATTCACATTTAAACTAATTATTGACAGGTATAGACTTGCTATTGTCATTTTGTTTATTGTGTCCTGACTATTTTGTAATAGCTTTCTTCCTCTTTCTCTCTTCTTTAGTGATTTATGATTTTCTGTGGTTGTATGTTTTGGTTCTTCTATCTTTTGTGTATGTACTGTAGGTTTTTGTTTTGGTTTGTTTAGGTTTATTTTCATTTATTTTGACCTGGTGCGGGGCTCAAACCCATGAACCATGAGATCATGACCTGAGCCAAAATCAGGAGTCAGATGCTTAACCCAATGAGCCACCCAGGGACACCAACAGGTTTTTGTTTTCTGATTACCATGATGCTTAAACTGTTACAGTTATAATAGTGTATTTTAAGCCAATAACAACTTCAAACACATGCCAAAGGTCTAGATTTTTACTCTCTTCTTTCCCACATTTTATGTTTTTGCAGTCACATTTACATGTTTATACTGTATATCCATAATATACATTGGAATATTAGTATACTGGCAAATATACAGTGGGAATTTTTCTCTGTTCCCTCTGCATTGAGCCCTGAGGGGATGGCTACTGTGAGTGTTTGCCCGCCTGCTAACAACTGCTTCTTTGTTTACTCCAGTCCTGTAGGACTCATGAACACAAGCCCCATTGGCTTGCAGAGCTAGATAATTTGGGAGACCTATCTCTCAGGTGGCAGCCTTAAAAGGTGAGGCCCTCTCAACTTTTTGAGGTATGTCTCAAACCCTTCATTCTCTATGGATAATCTGGGAGTTGGGAGTATGGCACTACAACATTGGAAGTAGAATTTAAGGCATGAGTGTGTCTTAGCTTCTCCTACCCATTTCAAGGTGAGTATTCTCTCAATCTCCCAATGTTTAGGAGTCATTCAATTAGTTTCTGGATTTCTGTCTGAGGGAACTGCTCCATTGAAGCTACATATTCGGTGTGTCCATAGGAAAAGGGAGTATTAAGAGCTTCCTATGTCACTATCTTGGTCCATCGCCTATGTATATTTTAGATGGTTATCAATTATATCTGACTAAAAATGAGAACTTGTAGTATTTTGGTAATGGAGAAGCATAAGCACTGTGAAAAATGCCATTTACACTAGAGTTGGTCAAAATATAAGTATTATTTCCCTTTTCTATTCTTTATTTAATTCAGAATTGGTAAATCTGAAGTAGTGAGTGAAAAAAATGATGCAAATTCTAAAAGTATATCTGTAGTAGCCTCTTAACCAATATTCTCTGTTAATCTTTCCTCTCTTCTCTCTCCAATCCATCTTTCTTAAACAGAGTTCTAATCAAATGACTTCCTGGGGAAAGATGTCAATGACTCTCTCATTCCCTCCTAAATAATGTTGAAACTAATTGGACTGAAATTAAAACCTGCCAATGCAATCCCAAACTTTGCTTTTACACATTCCAACCCACCATTTTATGAGTTAATGACTCAATAATAAATGTTCTGGGAATATGAGCTTGAATGAACACTACTGCTAGCTAGAAACTCCTGGTCTTCTCAGTGGTTTTGGTGATGCCCTAGTAAATTTATTTTTTGATAACTTTTTCACACAATTGAGTCACTGCGAATTCTTTAAAAGTCATTTGTAATGAGATTTCTTTAGACTGAAAAAAAAAAACAATAAACCACTGGTATGGGGATTTCCAATTAAAAGTAGAGAAGCAAATGGCCTTTTGTTTACCAGGCCTCCCCCAAAGCACAATAAAGCAGCAAAATGTGAAAAAAAACATTGTCTCTAATGAAACTGGGAATGCACAGATCCAAATCTGAAACTAGGAGGCACAGTTGCCAAAAGCAACGATAGTGCCTCCTGAGCAGGGAAGCAGGCCAGAGGAGCATCAGAGAATCACAGAGATGGTTAAGTGGCAATTGTGGTTCAACACCAGTGGCAGTGGGATCTTCAGACTTATACACGCTGGACTGCCCATGAAGGACTTCTGACATTCCAACCTTCCCTGCAACCAATAAGGACCTCCTGATTATCCCCAAAAAGAAAGACATAAAAACTAAGGGGAGACATGCATTAGAGGGAAAATGATACAGAGGCTTTTGTAGAAAGCTGTAAGACTGTCCTGATCTTACTGGATCTTACAGATCTTACAGATCTGTCTGTAAGACCAGATCTGTCCTCCCATCCTCCCCAACACCACTGCTGGGCAAATAGAGGCCTAGGTCCAGGAGACCTCACTCAAAGATGAACCAAAGAACCAGCACAAGGTCTACACTAAGGTATTACAGAGGAGTTAGAAAAGCGTGTAAGAAGCAAAAATTAATGTTAATGACTTGCTAGAAGAAAAAAGAACCTTAGCTTGACAATAGCCAGGCCTCCAGGATCCTGTGAGTCTTTTTTAGTATATAAAAATCCTTTTGGAAACTTCCCCTTGCCCTTATCTCCCCCAACTCCCAAGAATACAATCAGTCACCCCTCACAATCCCAGGGCAGATCTTTCTGCTCACAGGTCCTGTCCCAGTACTTTAATAAAACCACCTTTTTGTGCAGAAAAAAAAAAAAAAAAAAAAAAAACTAAACTAAACTGAACACTGAGGAGCATTTCAAAGAGACAGAAGAAATTGTCAAAAAAAATAAATTCCAAATAGAGTTAACATAGACTCTTAGAGAAAAAGAACTCAAATAAGACAAAGAAACCAAAGGAGAGATGGTAAGAATTAGCAGATGGATGATAAATGTAAGCTCCCAAAAAATGAAATAAAATCATTACAGAAATGAAAACCACATGAAAAGCACCTAAAATTAGAAGGCAGTTTTACTTTTTATTTTTTATGGTGAATGAATTTATATTCCTTTCCTTTTTTTAAGTACATAATTTATTTATTTAAATTCAAGTTTGGGGCACCTGGGTGGCTAGGTTGGTTGGGCGTCCAACTTCGCCTCAGGTCATGATCTCATGGTTCATAGGTTTCAGCCCCTCAACAGGCTCTGTGCTGACAGTCTAGGGCCTGGAGCCTGCTTCAGATTCTGTGTCTCCCTCTCTCTCTGCCCCTCCTCTACTTGCACTCTGTCTGTCTCTCTCTCTCTCTCTGTCAAAAATAAATAAACATTTAAAAAAAATTCAAGTTAGTTAATATACAGTGTAGTATTGGTTTCAGGAGTAGAACCCTGTGATTCATCACTTACGTACAACAGCCAGTGCTCATCCCAACAAATGCCCTCCTTAATGCCCATCACTCATTTAGCCCATGCCCCTACCTACCTCCCCTCCAACAACTCTCAGTTTGTTCTCTGTATTTAAGTCTTTTATGGTCTGTCTCCTTCTCTGTCTTTATCTAATTTTTCCTTCCCTTCCCCTATGTTCATCTGTTTTGTTTCTTAAATTCCACATATGAGTGAAATCATGTAATTGCATTTCTCTGACTGACTTATTTCACTCAGCATAATACACTCTAGTTCCATCTTTGTTGTTGCAAATGGCAAGATTTCATTCTTTTTGAATGCTGAGTAATAGAAGGAAGTTTTATTTTTTTTTTTTTTTTCAACGTTTATTTTATTTTTGGGACAGAGAGAGACAGAGCATGAACGGGGGAGGGGCAGAGAGAGAGGGAGACACAGAATCGGAAACAGGCTCCAGGCTCTGAGCCATCAGCCCAGAGCCTGACGCGGGGCTCGAACTCACGGACCGCGAGATCGTGACCTGGCTGAAGTCGGACGCTTAGCCAACTGCGCCACCCAGGCGCCCCTAGAAGGAAGTTTTAAAAATAGAGTCAGAGAGAACAGGATTAAAAAGATGAAAAGATGCACGATTAGAGAGAAGACGATGGATCAAGAAGAGACAAATGGAGGATCCTGGTACTTATATTAACATTGACGAAGATGATATAATAGAGGAAAAGAATTTCCAATTTGTACAACAGTGTCTATAAACTCTTATGGGAAATAAACTCAACCTTAAAATGGTGTACGTAGCCAAATTTTATTTAAGTATTAAAACAAACCTTACAAGAAAAGCAAGAATACCATACATTTCTGAGGCTTTCTTGAATTTAAAAAAAAATTGTGTGAGTAAAAACAAAAAAATAATTAAAATAAAGAGCTCAGGAAATTTGCTGTGGAAGGAAGAAATTGGAAATGTCTAAATGGCTGAGGGGAATAGACTGTAGGACAGAATGTAAATATTCTCAAAGGCGGCAGATTATTAAGAGGGAAAGTGGTAGAGAACTATGTGTGTTAACTTCTACAAATTTCCAAGTGACTATTCAATATAAACCATGTGAAGTCAAGAAACTGACTTAACTACCTATGAATTTAGAGAGCTAACCACCAAACACTGAAACATAGAGTATAAATCTAATGACAAAATGAAAAAATACACCAAACAAAAACAGATCATTTAGGGATGCCTGGGTGGCTCAGTCAGTTAATTGTTCCAGTCTTGATTTTGGCTCAGGTCATGATCTCATGATTCATGGGATCCAGCCCCGCATCAGCCTCTGCGCTGTAGGTGCAGAGCCTGCTTGGGATTTTTTCTCTCTCTCTGCCCCTCCCCAAGCCTCCCCTCAAAATAAATAAATAAACATTTTTAAAAAATAGATCTTTAGCAAAAGACAAAGACAGACTGGATTTTAAAATCCAACTCTTTGTATGACAAAGATAAATAAAGAGGAAAAAAATGACATAATTTTTTAGAGAAAGGGATAAGCAAAGGCATACCAAGCACATGTGAATGAAAACATTCCAAGCATTGTAATATTAACATATAATGGGTGAATTCAAGGAAAAAAAATCATTACACATGGAAAGAAAGATATATAAAAAATAAAAATACAATCCACAATGAAAATCCAATCTGCTTAAAACTTTTATCCCTAACTAACTTATCATTAAAGCACATAAAGAAAGCATGGCATGCAAGGCAGAAATAAACAGAAAGAAGTCTTTACCCCAATCCTGAGACTTTGACAAATTAACTAGACAAAAGTATAATAAGTAAAGATACACAGAATATTTAAAAATCATAATAAAGCAGACATCATTGATAGGTAACCACGTGAATGACATTTTAAAAGCACAAATAAGATTGTGTCACCCTCTGTTTCAAAAACCTCTAATAGCTTTCCAAACTAATTATCATGGCTTTCTCCTGTCACTCTGACCTACCTTCCACCATGTTGCTCTTCACTCACTCCATGCTAGTCATACGGACCTTTGTGCTTCCCTCCTGTGACGCATAGGTTTTATCAACACCAATTCTGCTCCTCTGCCAGATTTGCTGTTCCCTCTGTCTTACTGCTCACTCATTCACTTCTGGGAGCCCCTGCTCAAATGTCACCTCTCAGGGAAGCCTTTGTTAGGACCCTCACATGGTGCTCTCCCACCTCCTCAGCCATTCCACTTCTCCTTACCTGATTTACTTTTCTTTTCTTTTTTAAGTTTATTAATTTATTCTGAGACAGAGAGAGGGAGAATGCGCAGGGGAGGGGTAGAGAGAGAGGGACAGAGAATCCCAAGCAGGCTGTGAGCTGTGAGCACAGAGTCAGACTATGGGGCTGATAACAAATCATGAGATCATGACCTGAGCCAAAATCAAGAGTTTGTGCTTAACTGACCGAGCCACCCAGATGCCCCCCGATTTACTTTTCTTTAAAGCATGTGTCAATAACAAAAATGTACCTGTATATTTTTGCTTAATTACTCTCCATCTTTTTTACTAGAATGAAAGTTTACAAACACAGAGATTTATTTTGTCTTATTCACTCTACCATCCTTTCTGCCTAGAATGAAATCTGGCACAAATAAATACTTAAATTAAAAATGAGAATATGTAGTTATAAATTATTGAGTGAATGAGTGATTCACTGAATTCTATTATCACCCAAAAAGAGGATGCATCTTTTTTTGGAGGGCCCATGGAACATGTCTGAAAACTGATTACATATTAAGTCATAGAGAAAACCACAATAATTTACACAAAGTGTAAATAGTACAGGAAGTATTCATTGGCCATAATATAATAAAACAAACACTTACATAATGCAAAAAAGAGAAAACAAAGAAAAAACTCCAACCACTTGAATTTTTTTTTTCACATCAAGATTTTAGATTGTAGCCTAACTGGAAGATAACTATTGTAAATACCCAACACATCAGTACCTATAAAACATAGCTACAGCAATGTTTTAACAGAATAATCATATTCTAAACTGTATTACTAAAGAAGGAAAAATAAAATAAAGTAATAATTCAATTCAAAAGCTAGGAAAAAACCCAAAACTTGAAAATTAAAGGAAGAGAATAATAAAAGTGAAATAGGAAAAGAATAAATTAGGCAAGAAAATACAGTCAAGAGCTGATTCCTTCAAAACCCCAATAAAAAAAAATTTTTTTTTAATTTTTTTTTTCAACGTTTATTTATTTTTGGGACAGAGAGAGCAGAGCATGAACGGGGGAGGGGCAGAGAGAGAGGGAGACACAGAATCGGAAACAGGCTCCAGGCTCTGAGCCATCAGCCCAGAGCCCGACGCGGGGCTCGAACTCACGGACCACGAGATCGTGACCTGGCTGAAGTCGGACGCTTAACCGACTGCACCACCCAGGCGCCCCTAAAAAAATTTTTTTAAGGAGGTAAACTGAACAAGATAAAGAAAGCAAATAAAATTTACAATATGGGACATAAATACAAAAATAAAAACTGAATTATAGAGGAATACATTTTTCTATACTGTGGAAATTCATTTGAAATGTGGATGAAAATTGTCCAGATAGTGTGAATTTTATCAAACCTTCAAAAAACATAGTTCTGAGGGTAAATATTCCAGAGCATGAAAAAGGAGGCAAATTTTCAAACTCATTACAAAGAATAACACAGCTATAAAAAATATACAGATGGTAGGCTGACAGATAAGTTTCTATACATCCATATAATACTCAAACCAAACTAATCATATTCATACAACACTGCAGACCAACATATTTTTTAAATACACCAAAAATTTCAAAATAGTAGAAGAAAATACCCCATTTACAATAGTAGTAAATTGGGGGGAGACTAAAATTATATTTCACAAGAACTTTGAAAGATCAAGATGAAAATTCAATATTGCAAAGATTCCGATTCTTTCCCAAATTAATCTATTAAATCAATGTAATCTTACAATTTTTTCAATGTTTCTTAATGACGATCAAGGTCATCTAGAAAAATGAACACACCTGTTAGGAAAATTCCATTGAAAGAGGAGTCATGAAGGGGAACTAGCCTCACTAGACAGTTAACATGCTTTAAAGCAACTGTCATTGAAATTATTTGGCACTAGCAGAGTAAAACATATCAAAATCAAAAGGACAAAGTAAATAGTTGAAAACAAAGCTAAATATACATGGGAATTTTATTTTTAATGAACACGGAATTTTATTTCATTAGGGAAATGATAAATTATTCAATTTAAGTAGGCTCAGAGAAAAAAATGACCATTTGGAAAAAGATTTAAAAGAATTCTCTACCTCATTCCTTACTACTAAATATATCTTAGATGAATCAAAGATCTAAGTGTAAAAAGAATTAAAATGTAGAACTCGAATAAAATGTGACCGAATATTTTCATAAACTTAGAGTGAGAAAAACCTTTCTAAACATCAAACCAGAAATCCTAAAGGAAGAATTTGATCCATGTTGATATATAAACTTTCTTAATTTAATGTGTAAAAAATAATTACAAAGATAAAATGCAAAAAAAAAAAAAACTAGGAAAACTGTTTTAAAGATGTATGAGAAAATAATGGATAATTTCCTTAATATATGAAAAGGTCTAACAAATCAATAAGAAATAACTAAGCAATCTGTTAGAAAATTAGGCCAAAGACATGAACTGGAATTTCAGAAACAAAGAAATTAAATGGAAAACAAACATAGAGAAAGATCCTCAAACTCACTCTTTTACCAAAGATATACAAATATAGCAAAGGGATACCACTGTCAGAGTTTGATAGTACACAATTCCCCTGAGGGAATTAACACGAAGTTCATTTGCTGCACTTTTGTTAGAGAAGAGATGCTGACTGACATTCCCTCTATAAAGACAATTTGGAAATATCTGGTAAAACGTAACACACATATTTTCCATTTGGCCAAGAAATCCTACATGTAGGAATTTTTCCTCCAGTTACACTCACATGAATGTGCAAACACACATATGAGGAGATCAACTGTAACACCGCTTGTTTTAGTATGCCTGCACGCATCTGTGCACACACACACACAGCAGGAGTGACAACCTAAAGGTATATCAATAGAGAACTGTTTAAATCATTACGGTAAAAACCCAAAATAGAATAATGTACCACTGTTGGAAAAGAAATGTCTAAATTCACTGATTTGGAAAGAAGATGACCAAGATATTCTGGTGAGTGAAGACAGCAAGGTATAAAACAGGATGCACATAATCACTCGTATAATCAAAGGGATACAGGATGCATGTTATGTAATTCTTGCATACACACAGTAAAATGATCTTACAGGAACATAAAAGAGCATATAAAAGAAAGTTAGTGGTTAACCTCTGGGGCATGAGACTGGGAGTCAGAATGAGATATCTTTACTTTCCATTTTAAACTCATCATGCACTATTTGAATTTTTTATTATATGCATGGTTTACTTTGTTATAATTAAAAAAACTAATTTAAATAAAAATATTTTTTAATTAACCCAGATTCTAAAAGGTATGCTCTCAAAAATCAAATGATGTTTTATTACCCTAATCATTTAGGTTAATTTCTTTTTCCTTGCAACTATTTTGAGATAAAAATAATTTATATTGTCAGAACAAACATGGGAAGACCATGAGAACTATAATTAAAATGTTTTGTGAAATGAATGCTCAATTGGTACAAAAAATATTTCAAACACCACATTTGGCAGTAAAGGAGTTTCCATGGGGGAAAACAGCAACAACAACAACAATCTGGATTCAAATCCAAATTTCACTTTCAACATTGTACATCTGGAGATGAGTCAAAACTTTAGTGATTTTATTCTCTTTGTAATATTTCCCACCTGCAGAATACCCCAGAGGCCCATGAGTCATATTTACACTTCATAAAACACACTCAGTCCTTTGGAAGAATAAACCGATGGGTAACAGCTCTGCAAAGGACATATTAATGCTTTTTTCACCCTTTAAGAGATTCCTTGGATTGGGCTTCTTCCCCAGCACAACCTACCTTACCAATACAGCTATGTTCTCTTTCCCTTCTTTGCACAAGTTCTAATAATGCTGTTTTTATGTAGCCAAACTCCTACTGATTCTAATCAGTCCACCCTTTAGAGTTAGTAGCATGTTAGTGATAATATTTCTCAGACATTGCTTTTTTCAGTATGAAACCATTTCTTCCATCTCCTGCAAGTAATGCTAAATTATGCCCCAGGGATGTTTCTAATAAGGCCCCATTCTTCTTTCCAAAACATCTATAACACTTGCAATGCAATAGCAATTTTCAAACAATAAAAAGTAAATACGAAGAATTCAACTCTTTCTTGGTTTGCAGAGAACTTCGGTTGACTGGGAGTTATTGCAAAATGTGTTCCCTCCAGGAAACAGCTTCAGTTTATAGCTAACATCCTCCTATAATCAGACACTGCTTTAACACCAAAAATATTCAAGAACTCCAACTATGAAGCAGAGCACTCTCTTCATGACTTTTAGGTAAATGTTTCATCAGAAGCTTATGGTTTTAAATTGTCAATAAGAGCTAATAAATCCCAACATATGAATTGTTCTATCATTGTGATAGAGGTATTTGGTTCCAAAGTGAAAATTTGCCCCCAACCTGATTTTCGTATTTCCTTGATGAGTTGTTCTGAAATCCCACTGATTCCAAAGAGATGTTTCTTTATGGAACAGATGTGTATCAGTGGGAATTAGGTAGATACTCTGAGGCCTATTATCAGGAATAAATTTTTTTTTCCAGGAAACATCACAGCATGAATACTTCTATTCCAGGCAAGTTTTTCCCACAAATGAGTCTTTGTAACTGCCTATAGGGGAGAAGATGGTTTCAATTGGTGAAACATGGGTAAAGGAAGGTCTAGAACAAAGGGAAAATATGACCACATTCTCACCACAGCAGGTCATTTAGAAAAAAATTAATGGAAATATCGGAAACAGATACAAGAGGAAATTTCCAAGGTGAGCCTTGTGGGATTCCTACAATATGCACAAGATTGAGGAAGGCATCTAAATCCCTTCCCTTGTGAGTTTATGACTTAGTGATAAAGGAGGTATTTTAGGAATATCTGTCTTGTTTAAATCACAAGCCAGATAAAGGGGAATGGACAGCCTGATTTCCCATGGCAGTGTCTTGGGCACCAGCAATGTGAGCCTGGGTGAGACAGAGGCAGTACCAAGTTAGAAGAAAAGTGGAGGGAGAAGGTGAACAATTCCAAAAAAGAGATGAAGCCTGGTAATGGTGTCTCCCATCCATAGAATGCTTCACACTTCACAAGAGTCTTCCCCCTTATTCCCTCGCAACAACCCCACATGGAATTAGAACATAAAGTCAATCATTGCCTATTATGCCAAAGAAGCATCCAAGACCCAGAAAGGCTAACAATCATGGCACCATTATTGAACCTACTGCAGTAGGCACGGAGGTTAGGTGCAATATAAACAGAGCTCTTGCTACTCTTAAAACCAAATCTTGTACTACACAAACACACTGCCACTAAACTGCTGGGAGCATAGCAGATGCTTAATAAATATTTGATTGGAAGTTGCATAAATGAACGAATGTTCACTTTTTTGTAACTGTGGGTTTTTTTTAATTCTACCTCATTTACACATCTTTCTGCCCCAATTCTCCATGAAACTTTTGAAGGGATGGACTATGTCCTGGCTGTCTTTGTAACTCCAGAAGAAACCTATGGGTCTAATCATACCTACAGTCTTTTCTGTTCTGGCCTACATAGTAATCACTCAAAATTGATTGGGTACCTCCATTCATAGCCTATGAACATTAGCCCATGCACATCCTTTTTTACTATTATTATATCTCTTTTATCCTGGCATTTTGCACCCATTCAGCTACCATTCCTGATCACATTCATTTCTTTATTTCTACATATAAATAGCCCTACAAAATATATTATTTTATGGGTATATTTTATACTAATAAATGGGATATGCTATGTATCTCATTCTTCTTTACATCTTTATTTAACATGTTTAGAATATATAGTTCACAGATTTTGACTAGAGTATGTATTTTTATCATATATATTTATATTTACTTATACCCATATTTGATATTTAGTGTCTTTTTCTTTGCTGTTGCAAACAATACTGTGATAAACATCCTTATATGCATCTGTTTGTGTACATGTGCAAGAATTTGTTTTATTATTTGAATTAGTTGCAAACAATTAAACAAAAACACTAACTTTCACATAGGAATCTGTATTTTCACCATATTTTGAAAAATAGAAAAATTTGGCAACTCTGAGTCTTTATTCCCTTAAGAGATATTGGCTGGAGCTGGATATGAGCCATGTGTTGGGTAAGCAATTTCCAGATTGCCACAGTGGCACTACTCCATGTTGTCTCCATGATACACCTTCACTTATCTCTGTTATTTGTTGTATTAGTTTCCTATTGCAGCTATAACAAATCACCACAAACTTGGTGGCTTAAAACAGCACAAATTTATTAACTCACAGTTCTGGGAGTCAGAAGTCAAAAACAAGCCTCACTGTGTTAAAAGCAAGGTGTCAGCAGGGCTGTGTTCCTCCTGAAGGCTGTAGGAGAAATCTATTTACTTGCCTTTTCTCGAAAGCTTCTAGAACCTTCTTGAATTCTTTATCAGTGGCTCTCTTCCATCTCCAAAGCCAGCAATGGCTTTCTCACATTGCACAAGTTTGACACTGACTTCTGTTTCCTTCCTCCATATTTTCAGGAGCCTTGTTATTACATAGGACCCACCCAGATAACCCAAGATAATCTCCTTATTTTAACGTCAGCTAACTAGCAACCTTAATTTCATCTCCAACCTTAATTCCTCCTTGCCATTTAACATTACATAGTCACAGGTTCCCAGGATTAGGACACAGGTGTCTTTGGAAGGGGTGGGGGAGGGATGGGGAATTAGTATATTCTGCCTACCACACTAGACTAACCCATTCAGGGCAAATGAATTGTTAATTTCTGTCCTACAGCATCTAAGTATTGGCCCACAATTACAAAAATTTAACAATTGTTTCTGAAATGAATTTAATAACAACTCAGACTGCTATTCTTAGATTCAGTAATCACAAGATTATTCAATATTGAGCAATGAGTTTGTTCTTTAAAATACTGATCACTCATTTATCAGTAGCCATATGGCTGTTATGAATCTCAGTCTATATGTTATGTAGAATTAATCTCTTTTTCAATATGATATTATCTTAGCAGTGGATTAACATGTTAAGCATTGAAGCAATATTGTTAAGAGGCTTGCAAGAAACTGGCTAACAGTTTGTGTTGTGGTTCTTTTTAACCAAATTGAACTGCTTATTTAGTGATTGCTTCACTCTCACAACTGTGGAGAAAATGTCAATGAATCTTTACATACTCAGCTGTAATGGAAACATTATTTTAACCCTCCCAGATGACCAAGGGAAAAATCGGACCAGAAAAACACTGAGGTCCCTTCAAGTTCTAACATTCCATTATTCTACAGAACCCTGAAGGAGGATGGATATGAGGAAGGCACTATTTTGGTATTTTTCTTGCTTGAGGGTTTCCCGCTCTTGCCCACCTAAATTGTTTTATTCCACACTTTGATTGAGAAACAAGATTACCTGATTGGGACAGTGTACTACTCTTCCAGTCAGTGTTGCCTCCCTTGGTAAGCACAGAACGGGAGACTAGACTCAGAAGATGCAGACCCAAGGTGTCACTTAGACATGTGACCAACCTGGCCTTACCTACCTAGATCTACCTTGACCTACCTAGATCATTTCAACTCTCAACATCCCCAACCCATCATCTTTTCTCAACAACTCCCCGGTCATGTGGGATCAGTCCAAATTCCCATCTTCTTGGCTCCATTCCCTGGAGCCATAAATATGGATTTATATATATTATATACATTATATATATATGGATTTATATATTATATAGATAATATATTATATATATACATTTTTTTAGTCTTCAATGTGAGCTGAATCTAAGGTGACCTATGGTCCGGTTTACCTGGAACTGAAGAAATTCCTGGGATATGGAACTTAAAGACTGGAACAGTCCTTAGCCAACTGAGACAACCTACTTGCATCCTAAATAAGGCTCAACAACCCTTTTCAGGTTCCGATTCAGTTTTTCCCCCATACCACATATTCACACCCTTCTACTGTCCCACATACCCCTATGCACAAGACTCTTTAGAAGACTGAGATGATTAAGCCATTGCATTTGAGTAGAAAATGCCCCATGGGGCACCTGGGTAGCTCAATCAGTTAAGTGTCCAACTCTTAGTTTTGTCTCAGGTCATAATCTTGCAGTTTGTGGGTTCAAGCTTCACATGAAGTTCTGCACTGACAATACAGAGCATGCTTGGAATTCTCTCTTTCTCCCTCTCTCTCTCTCTCTGCCCCCATATCCTCAAAATAAATAAGTAAACTTTAAAAAGAAGAAGGAAAAGAAAAAGAAAATGGCGGGGCACCTGGGTGGCTCAGTCGGTTGAGCGACCAACTTCGGCTCAGGTCATGATCTTACGGTTTGTGAGTTCCAGCCCCGCGTTGGGCTCTGTGCTGACAGCTCAGAGCCTGGAGCCCGCTTCGGATTCTGTGTCTCCCTCTCTCTCTGCCCCTCCCCCACTCATGCTCTGTCTGTGTCTCAGAAATAAACATTTAAAAAAATTAAAAAAAAAAAAAAAAAAAGAAACAGAAAAAGAAAATGGCCCATATAGCAAAGGGGTATTGACCAAGATTTTCTTCTTGACCAAACTCTACTGAGGCTACTCTGAGCTTTTGCAACTATGCCCTGACTTTTGCAACTATGCCTGACTTGTATGTTTATCTCTGCAAGAATCCCACTAAGTCAGTTTAGCCAGAATACCCATCCTCAGTATGTGATCACCCTCAATATCCGATCAGATTCCTCAGCCTCCACCATCCCCCAGGTGATATGATCACTCTGGCCAGCCTTCAGCAAGAATCCTGTTAGGCCAGTTTAGCAAGAGTCACCCCTTACTCCTAATGTTTCCTTTTAGTAATTTTCCATCCATTAATTCCCACCATGCTCCTTAGCTCTCTAAATTACCACTTGCTCATGATATATTCAAAGTTGAACCCAATCTCTCTCCTTAACAGCAAAATCCCATTGCAGTGGTCCCTAAACCTATCGAGGTAGTCTCCACTTGAATAAAGTCTTCCCTACTATCCTCAACAAATATCATGAATAATTTTTTCTTTAACAACATCAACAGGAAAAGGCCAGATGTCTGCCTACAAGGAGCCTGCACAAGTAAAACTGAGCTTAATGAATTCACTATAGCCTAGGAACTGGTCTTTAACTTGCAGGAACAGGGCAAGGTACATGGGTTTGTTAGCATACTAATGTAGGTCTGACTCTGAGGGGTGGGCTCTCATTAATCAAGTTCTCACAGACTGATATTATACACCACAATGACAATTTATTCATTTAGGAGAGGCTCAACCATCAGGCAGAAACACTCATGTCATTATGCCAACATATTCTCTTCCTGTGAACAAGTGACATGAAGAACTAAATTATCATCAGAAGGCCATTTTATTAATGTTTAATTTAAAAACATAGTTATCAAGCAGAGCAGAGATCTGATCCATCAGACTGATTGATAAATATCCTTGAATAGATAAAACTTAAATGATCAAAAAATGACTCTTATGAACATTGACCAGAACAAAGGAATATAGAGAATCTTGAAAAGTGTTCTCTAGGAAATGTAATGTGTCACCTAAAGGACCATGCAATGCACAATTCAAGAGGCACATCATTCACATATCAGTACACAATCCATATGGTCATTCATTGTAGTCCTAGTAGCATACTGAATACACTATTTATCTGGCTTTTTATATTTATAATATATATTGGAGACTTCCCTATATCAATGCTAAAAAATGATTCATTCTTTTTAAGGTTGCATGGCATTCCTTGCTTTATGTAGCTTAGACTGTTTAACAGTTTCTAATTCAGAGGGCCAGGAGACTCTTAATCTAACATCCTCTTGTCTTCTCTGGGATCTAAGCCCATTAGTTAATCCTCTCTCCTACATTTTGTTTCCGCACTCTACTGACACCTTTCCCATAATCTACACACATGCTCAAGTCTTTACTTTGATCTTTCAAGCCTTTCTCTCACTAAAATATATTTCCCCTTCCTTTCACAATCAAGAGCCTAGAAATAATGGTCTTCACCCAAAGATTCCCTTTCTCTACCCATTCTCCATTCAACCCATTGTAGTCAGGATTCTGCCCTGATCATTACAGTGAGGCTAGCTGGATACAATCACCAGTGTCCTACTATTTGCCAAAAACAAGTGAATCTTAAAAACCCAACTTGCTGACCTCCTTATTGACTATGCCTTATTTGGAATTCTTTGCAACATTGGCTTCAGTGACATTGTTCAGTCCTGGATCTCCTTAGATATCTTTTTCCTTTCTCATTCTCTTGCTAATTTCTCATCCTCTTCAAGGCAGATATGAGCCAGGATTCTGACTTTGACCCTCTATTCAATTCACTCTATACTCTCTTTGATCTGTCTAAAGCCTCCAACATTCTTGAACATGTGATTGATCCAATATCCACATCTCTCATCAAGGCCTCTCTGAGTCCAGTCTCTCTGAGTCCACTGCTTGCTAGGCACTTGCATCTGGATTCTCACAATACCTTAAACTCAACACATCCAAACTTTAAAATGTTTTCTCTTGTGTTGCTGAGTCTGTTTTTCCTTTTTCTCCTTCTCTTTTCTGCTTTCTCTTTCAGAGACAAGCAGCATCCTCAACAATAGCAATCACATCTTTTTCTTAGGCTTGGCACTTAACTTTTCAATCTCCAAGAATCTGCTATGATGTCAAATAGCTTTGCTGGACAGGACTGAAAATGAAGCTATGTTGGCTTTCTCTCATGTAACTGTCAACATGTGTCCAAGACAAAGTTTCACACATCCTTGCCTGGAAAACCTTTGGGAGTTCAAATTGTCCTATTTGGCATTTTCTCCTCTGTACCCTCATCACAGCATTTATCCAGACAGTCACCCACCTTTTGGTCTGTCAAGTGTGAGTTGAAAACTGTCCAACACATCATTCAAACCAATAGGGGCATTGCTGAATTACCTGAAGTGAGGTAAGGTACAAGCACACCTCATTCATTTCCCTGGTGGGCAAGCGAGGAAACTCACAGCAAAAAAAAACTTGCACCCAAAATTCCCTCTAAGATTGGAATCATGACCCTCTATATTCATGATGTTATAAAATAAAACAGATGTAACTGGCTTTTAATAATCTCCTTAAAATGTGGCAACTTGTCTTATAACTCCTATGTAATATATCATATCTTATGCCTTATTACCTCAGTCAAAACTTCTTTTATCACCCTATTATATTATCATACCTTTGACTAAAAATTCTACCCTAGTAAATCAACCCTAGAAAAATAACCCAAAATGCCAAAAAGCCATATTCTAAAAGATTTCTACTACAGCTTCACTAAAATAGTAAAAAACTGAATACTATTCAATTATTCAACAATATGATAATAGCTAAGTAAACTATAGAACCCCCACTCAAGAGATCCCACAAATCCATTCATTTGAGTTAACATGGGAACATTCTTTTTTTTTAATTTTTTTTAACGTTTATTCATTTTTGAGACAGAGAGAGAGACAGACCATGAATGGGGGAAGGTCAGAGAGAGAGGGAGACACAGAATCTGAAACAGGCTCCAGGCTCTGAGCTGTCAGCACAGAGCCTGACGCGGGTCTCGAACTCACGGACCGCGAGATCATGACCTGAGCCGAAGTTGGACGCCCAACCGACTGAGCCACCCAGGCGCCCCAAACATGGGAACATTCTTAAACTATAATGTTAAGCTAAAAAAAAATCCACAATTGAATATACAGATGGACAATGGTGTACAGAAGTGTTCTGCACAGAAAAAGTGAAAAATAAAATCAGAATATTAATAATTTTCTTTAGATGATGAGATTTCCAGTAATTTATTCTTCCTTTTCAATTCAAATTTTCATAATCAGAAAAATCAAGCAACTTTTAAATGTACACTCATAAAATCCCACTCTGCACAACAAGCAGATTCATCTCTATGGTTGGCTTGAGACTACTTCGTTTCAGCCAAAGCACCACACTGGAGTAGACCACAACTTTTAAACTCTGTCATCTTTCTTCCTTCTCTAAATAGCAAAATAAACTGGCCACTAAGTGTTTTAATAGTATGCACAAATAAACCTAACATCTGGTAATGAGACACTGAGCTTTCATCTCACTATCCAGGAAGGATGTTTGAGGGATAATTGAAAAATATCAAAGACTGAATGATTAATTATCCAATTTTTTTAATCATATGAGGTAGTTCTCTAAAGGTGGAAGAACAGTAAAATTTTTATTTTTTACTCTGTCCATCAGGTAAGGAAGCACAGCTCTGAAGAATAATATCTTGAAGTTTCAGTAATTAACCTACCCATGCTTTCCACTTTGCAAAATTAGTTTACCTGCCAACTCAATCTGCCCATGTTCTCCTAACTTTTTAAATGTGAATTGTGACAATTCTGCAAGCCAGTCTATTGGGCAGTCTGTCAAGAAATAACTGCTACTGTCAATTACGTTTTGTCTTTCCTAATGGAGTTATTGGGGAATATTTCAGGTTTTTAACATTTTTAAATTGACATGTTTATTGATTCTTGCTCTCTTTATGTGCGTTATACACAGTTTTGGCATCCCATGTCAAAACGCTAAACTTTACAGCTTGAAACTCACCACTGCAATAGGTAACTTCCTTAGGTTATTAGCAAATGTCACTAATGCAATTGAATAGCAAGTATTAAAATGAAATGTCTGTCTTTAGACCTTCTTGAGAATCTAAAATAGTAATTATATGCATTAGTGATACTTTCTGACAATGAAGCTCTTAATTTTTTAAATCCAAAGTGGCCTTTTCTACAATTTCTTAGCAAAAAAAATGGAAAGAAGCTGCAATTAGACTATCAAGACCATGTTATCATCATCCATCTTCTTTCAATCCAAAACAGTGGGTGATATAAGAGGGAAAGTTCTAAAGTTCTTTAATTGGAACTAATGCTTATCGACCTCTAGCAACTTTGGCAAAGCTCAAAATAGCAGATAATAGGATGATTAATGCTTTAATCCCCTAACAAAAGGGTGTTGAGCCTGTTACTATTGCTCATTCCCTTCTCATTTTATTTAATTTTGTTTTCCTTGATTCAGAACAGTTGCTTTTAATGAAAGAATCATGTCTAGCCCAACAATGTGCTTGCTACTTGTAGCAAGAGGAAATAGAATGTAGGAATAAGACTGAAAAGACAGGTATTCTGTTAGAATCTGAGAGGTGTTTTCTTTATTTTCATGGTGCTTTGATATTTAATGTGTATTAACTGCCCCCGTTATCTAGTAAAAAACATTGAGAATATATGAAACCTTACCTTTGAGGACTTTCTCTGCTTCTGCAGGACTTATCAGCATGAAGTGCATTTAATACATGCCTAAAATGTACAAGTAGACGACAGAAGATGTCCTTCCTTCACAAAACTTAAAACTCTGCGTTGACATATAGGACAACTTAATACACACCTATGAGAGATCAGAAAATACACAACCCAGACTAGTCGTAGGGTGTAGGGTAGGTTACTCATATGACAAGAATTCAGGATATCCAGGTGACTTAATCAGTTAAAACGACTGACTCTTGATTTTAGCTCAGGTCATGATCTCACAATTCCTGAGATCAAGTCCCACTTTGGGTTCTATACTGATAGCACGGAGCCTGCTTACGATTTTCTCCCTCTCCTCTGCTCCTCCTCTGCTTTCTCTCTCTCTCTCTCTCTCTCTCTCTCTCTCTCTCTCTCTCTCTCAAAATAAATAAACATTTCTTTAAAAAAAAAAAAAAGAACTTAAAGAAGGAAAAATTCAGGAGGTTCTTGAATGGCCTCAGAAAGGATTCCTAGAAAATGTTGAATGGGATCCTCTAGAAAGACAGCTTGAGTTTGGATGAGTGGAAAGTTTGGATGCTAGTTCCTTGTAAGATCCATCTCTTACCTCTCTTTTGGCTTGGCTTGGTTTCTACTTGTGTGATTGTAAATTTTTTAGATAAAGAAGTCCTCAAATAAGGAAAGAAAATGCTGGAGAAAATCTTGTGGAACTCAGAGTCTTAACCCTATTTCTCCTCTTACATGATGTAGACTGAGAAATTGGCTTGGGTCAAAAATAAAAGTTTTGTTAGATGGTCAGTCAATTAAGGGAAATGCTAAAGAAGCATATCTGTGACCAGCTGATGGGGACAAGTGCCGTATCTTAAGATTCAAGTCTTTACAAATAGCTTCATAAGTCTCTATACCCAACCATGTTGAAGGCAAGCAACAGCTAGCCCTAACATTCCAGCCAGCAGCATGGCTTTATTTATATGAGACACACAACAGCAAGCTAACATTTACTAGTATAAGTTGCAAGTTTTTTCAATAGGTTCTCAGCAGCTCCAGTCTACAGAGCAGTTAAAAATTCTGAACTAAATGCACCATTAAAAACGTTTAAGTATACATCACCTTCTTGTACCATCACAGAAAATAATTTGAGTATGCTTTGAGGTTTTCTTTGTTATGAAAATTTTAAATGTTGTCCTCAAGATTTTTGTTTCTCTAACTTAATCCAACATTTTACATGATTATAAGTTGATTTCTGCCTTGCAAATACAACATTCTTCCCGGTCTATTTTCAATCCATTTGGTCTCCGAGATTTATGGGTCCTCCCTTCCCAGCTTCTGTCTCTGCTCCCCAACCTGAACCTTTGAATAATCAGTTCTTTTCCAAGCCACTTGATTCTCTCAGAATGCCTCTAAAATTTCCCATAGATAGATAGAAAGATAGACAGAGATATAGACATATAGATATATAGATGATATGGAGACGGAGATGGAGATGGAGGTAAAGGTAGAGGTAGAGGTAGAGATGAATATATGTGCTTCTATTTATGCTTGTCTTTGCTCCTCAGAAACTGCTTATGGCATATTGATTTCTTTTCTTTTGCTAAGAATGAAAAAAAAAGAAATATGAAGCTCAGAAAAAAGCTTTCTAAGCTGGGGTTCCTCAAGGTTGAATTTTTTCATTTTGCTAAAATGAGTATTTTACCATTTCTCCCTAGAATCCAAGATTCTTCTCTCATTTCCATTATGGTGGGTTATAGTTCTTGTACATTTTCTAATTCTCTCCATTGACAAATATTGCCCTGAGCTTCTCCATAGATTGACTTGAATAACCTATATGAGACTATTAATGTCATCTTCTGGAGTGCTAAGGAAGCAAGGGAGGATAGTGTCAACGTTCACTGAGTAACAAAGGTTACTTCTGCATCATTAAAATCTAATAAATAAAAACTAAAAAGGAATATGAAAAGATTGTCAATGCAGTTAGACCCTTAAACAACTCCCATAAGAGTGAATTATTTAAAAGTATTTTAACTTATTGTTCCTCTTCAGCTCTTCACAACAACTTTGAGGCAAAAATAAGACTCTTGGTAGAAAATCCCCCAAGTTGCATGTTTTCCTCTTCAGTCAGATCTGGAGCAGTCAGGATCTTTACTCCCCTGTTGCCACCACCATACCCTGCTACTTGATTCCAAAGCCAAGGCCACAGATGGCCACCAAAGAGTTGCCCAAGGAATGCAAATGTCTTTAATTACATGGACAGCCTATGGTGCTATCGGTGGCCAGCTGGACTCAGAGTCCCAGTTTCAAGGCCAAGTTAAGCAAAACTGTTCAAACACATGGAGATGTGACATTACTGCTCCTCTCTCTCTAGGCCTGATATGGGTATGGGTATGGGTATGGGTATGGGTATGGGTTACCCATCCGAGATGCCAAATCATGGCACAAATAGTGCAATAAAATTACCTTTTAATTTGCTCTTTTTTCATTGGTAAAGGAATGTTGTGAGGGAGGCATTTGGGATTTGTAGAGATAAGCACACTAGAATTAGGAGTTTACAGTGCACACATACTCATGAGAGGTCCCAGTGTGGAGAGTGGTGAGAGAAACTCAGTGACTTGCCCAAGGTCACACAAGCATCATAAGACAATAATAAATAATAATATACAATAACAGTTAATAAAAGCATCTCCTCTCCTAGGACTTGTTTCTCAACATTTAGAAGTGTTCTGCGGTTGACAAAGCATTTCATCAGGAGCAGAGTAACATGAATTAATGTCTATAATTAATAATATGCACAGCACTTCGAAATTATAGGATTTCATCACCATTGAACTACTTTTTACTAAGAACATCTCTGAAAGGAGAATTGGTAGCTTCATCCTTACTCTTCAGATGAGTCCAACTAACACACTTAGGCTTATAAATTAATGAATAAGAAAGTACTAGCAAGAAGATCAATCTGAAGGAAAAAATAAAATTAATACAGAATAAAGAGAGGTCTAAATGAATTAGAATGCATTTCAAGAGTTTTTCTGATTTTAAAAGTTCCCTGTCTTTGTGAAGATGTCATTACTTAAATCTAAGCCAAAGGCCTTGATGATCTCTGAGGGGGCGGAGAGGTAATGTATAAATCACAGAGCAATGTTCTCCAACACAAAATCC
This sequence comes from Leopardus geoffroyi, assembly GCF_018350155.1. Classification (NCBI taxonomy): domain Eukaryota; kingdom Metazoa; phylum Chordata; class Mammalia; order Carnivora; family Felidae; genus Leopardus; species Leopardus geoffroyi. The sequence goes on along the minus strand of NC_059333.1, from coordinate 49,938,533 downwards.
TCTTTAATTATATAGAAAGTGAAACACTCTCTATTTTTTCATTTGAATAATAATTAAGTCCCACTGAACTGTTCTTCTCTTTCTCCATTATGCTTATATTCATATGTCACTTCAATGACTGGAAGCACACTAATGCTTTTCTCCCAATCTGATTCTGGATGGGTGACTAGTTTGCTTTTGAAAGAAGAAAGTTCAAAATATAAATAATATATTCTCATTGATTACAGCTTTTAAGCTGGTAACACCTAACATGAAAACACTGCTTTCATATTCACTTAAATAATGCTTTTTACACAACAGGGACCAGAATATTATTAAGTCTTTTATTATGTGAATGTTCTGGTTGAAAAGCAGAAGAATGTCAATGGTGGTAAGTGACACAATTAACCTATTAAAAAATCTTCCACTAGAAGTGGTAAAAAAGCCATTGCTCAGTCAGTTAAATGAGAGTATATAAAACACAGTAAACATGCAGAGGAGGGGGAAAAAAAGTCCTACTCTGTCAGGAACGGATGCAATGACCTTAAGAGTTCCCTTTTCCTTTTAGGAGGTTTCAAGATTCTGTCTCCTTTCCTTGTACCTTGAAAAAACATGACCTTTTTGTTGTCAGTTGTTCTGTAATGTAATTGCTAGTCATTAAAGTCATTTGGCTCACAACTAAGACAAGGCAATCAGCCTTGTGGTTTTGTGCAGTTTAGGAACAGGACTTACAGGCCTATGCTAGGATGGGAGGCAGAGGTGTTCCAGAAATCATTTACAAGTGGAGCCTGATATAATCTCAACCCTTTTCTAAGTGCCATTATAAAAGGTCAGCAGCACAAATGCCCCTGAGGTGCTAAGGAAGAGAAAAGAATAAGCAGCTCTCTCTGCTCTACTCCCTACTATAAACCAACTGACACTCCTGCAAAAGGGACATTCCATCACCATCACTTTGGACAAGTTAATCCTGCTCAAAAGTCACCTGTGGGTCCTATTGCCTGCATCATGATATGCAAGGTTTGGATGTAAATAGCCACCATGACTTAATCCTACTCTTGTAAATATTTTTCTTAGGTATTTCCTCTTCTGTATATTCACCTCTCCTTAAGCTTTTCCATGTCTTAGTCCAATGTGTTCCACCGGCCTGAGATGGTCCCTTCCTGTCTGCTACATTTTTTCATGACCCAGCTCAAGTCATAACCCTACAAAATTGCCCTAATTGCCCCATTTCCTAGTCACCTCACTTCTAAATATTTGTCCTTACCATTCATTGGCCATTCAGTATATACTTCCCTGTTATACATCAAGGTTATCACTTTAGTATAACTTTATAGAAGGCAAGTACTATGTGTTAGGCAATATATATATCCTGCATTCACCATAGAGACCAGTACATGGGAATAATAACACTAAATTTGTAGAGCAGTTTGAAATACACAAAGCAGCAGCTCTCAAGTTAGCCAAACTCCTCACAATAGGCACTCCACTGTCCCAGCCTCACCCTGAATCTTCCAAGCCATTGCTCCCCTGTTCTCACCTTTAGCTCTTTATCTGCATCTTATACAGGGAGACACTGAGACTCAAAAAAGTTGATTATCCTGTATTCATGGGTATATGAGGACCTGAAGGCTAGCCCTGGTCTTCTAACTCCACATCCAGTCATCTACCACACAACCTCCATAATAAGCATTCAAAGCATTTTTGTGGATTTGGATCTTGGCTATAAAGATCAAGTTACTCCAATAACTTGGTAGAGGAGTGTGTGTGTGTGTGTGTGTGTGTGTGTGTTGCATCAAATACTGAGTGCAATGGATTAAAAAAAGTAGTAGCAAAGGTAGCAAATAAACAAATGAACAAATAATAGTTATGATGCCCAGGAGGTTCCAAGTTCTAAGCCTGCCATTAACTAGCTATATGTTCTTCATCAAGTCATCTTTCTTTTTTTTAAGTTTATTTATTTATTTTGAGAGAGGGAGAGACAGAGAGTGAGCACACAAGTGGGGAAGGAACAGATAGGGAGAGGGAGACAGACAGAGATAGAGAGAAAGAGAGAGAGAGAGAGAGAGAATCCCAAGCAGGCTCTACACTGTCAGCCCAGAGCCTGATGTGGGGCTCAAACCCACAAACTGAGGTCATGACCTGAGCCAAAATCAAGAGTCAGATGCTTAACTAACTGAGCCAACTAGGTGCCCCATTGGAGTTATCTTTCTATGTCTGAGTCCATTTATTTGTAAAAGGTGGGCTTGAACAAGATAATTTTCGAAGTATCTTCCAGCCCTAACATTCTGTGATTCTGTGTTCAGCTCCAGAAGGACATTCTACCAGAACCTCAGCTCTGTCACTTTCTGAGCCAGCATCAAATGACCTACTAGCTCTTCATCCATGTGCCACACTCATATTCTTCATGATACCATATAGGAAGTCCACGTCAAAGCCTATCTCCTATCTGGGTGTTCAATTCATACAAGTACCCCTTTGATCTCTGCTCCAAATTCCTACCTGGTTCCCCAACCCAGAACAAAGATGGTATGACTCCAAGTCCCTTGTCCTTAATCCCTCAGTCCAAAACAAGAGAGTCCATAGGCCTGTGAAAAATAGCACCACACTTCAGACCATAATACCTAACCAAGGAATATAAGGATAATTATTACTCACAACGCCAGTAGACAGCAAATGAAATTAAGGTGAGGCTCCTAAGAATCATATTACTTCTTTTAGAATTTATGTAAAGAGAGATCATTTTGTGTCTGGGATTCTTTGGATATATTTGGTATTTAAACCAGGAGTATGGACCTAACAGACTGCTACTATCTTCCATAAATTCTGATTCCAGCGTTTATATGTGAAAACAATACAAAACTCTTGAACTTGGAGACTAGATTCTAGTAGGAATTAACTGTGTGACAGCTAATTTGAGACAATTCACCTTATCTTTTTGTACTCAATAAGCCCATATGTGAAATGAGGACAGTGGCTAGGCAAGAGGATTTTAAAGTCATTTACATGTATAATAATCTATCATCTAAATAGTATTGATGAATTTAAAGTAGACTGTTCAAATAAAAAAGATTCAAGCTGAGTTTTGACTTATCTTTATAAGTTGAGTTTTGACTCAAGCTTTAATTCAAGCTGAGTTTTGACTTATCTTTATAGCTATAGGATAGGGCTGTTAAACAGTATATTCAATAAGCCTGATATACAATTTTAATAACTTCACTGCTAAGTATAATGAGTGTAATTCATCCACGTCCAGCTATTTACCTGAATCTTCACGGTGATTTTAGACAACTGGGATTTCTCTATAACTCTGAAAGAAGACAGAAGCCCAAAAAACCTTCAGGAAGCCTTCTTTCCGAGCGCTGCTATGAGGATTAATGAAACAAAGTCCCCTGCTATGAACTTTAATTGTAAGTGATGGCCATAGGAAGGGCTGGAGGAAGCCCAGCAGAAATCAAAATAATAAATTCTCCTTTTATTTTTCTCATTGAATATTGGATAAAGAGTAATGAGCTTCAACTTGCTCTTCCTCATTTTTCCAGCTGTAAAATAGGAACTATTTTCCTATAGCCATGGACAGAGTAATTCCATCTCCATCTCTTAACATCATTCCCAAATCGGCTGCAGGACTTTTCTAGTGCTCTATACAAATTCAAACAAACTCAGCAGCTTGAAACAACATATATATATTATTTCACGGTTTCTGTAGCTCTGGACTCTGGGAACAGCTTAACTGGATCTTCTGCTTAGAGTTTTACAAGGCTGAAATCAAGGTGCTGACTGGGCTGCATTCTCATCTGGAAGCTCAAATGGGGAAGCATCTTCTTCCAAATTCATTTAGATTGTTGACATGATTCATTTCCTTTGGGCTGTATTACTGAGGGTCGTGGGTTTTGCTAGCTATTGGCTGGAGGTCACCCTCAGGTCCTGGAGGCTGCCTGCCATTTCTAGAGGCCACTTGCAATACAGGCTTCTCTGACATGGCTACTGACTTCATTGGGCCCACAAGGTGAATCTCCAGCTCCAATCTACTAAGACTGAAGTCAAATAATGTAATATAACATAATGCCATCCTATCACCTTTTCCATGTAAATAACCTAATAATGAGAGGGACATCCCATCATTTTTGCCATATTCTATTGTTTAGAAGCAAGTCATAGGTCCTGCTGACAGTCAAGGGGAAAGTATTACACAAGTATGTAATCTCATCAGGAGGTGAGATTCATTGGGGTCATGTTAGGGTAAGTCTGCCATACTGGACCCTAACAGAAAAATCAATCATCAGGCCCTATAACCAAACTCTCCACTCTTACCAGTGAATTTCTCACTCACCACCCACCCCCACTCTCTTCCCAATCACTATTGCCTCCCCAGTTGTTTTCACAACCCTTAGGCTTAAAGCGAGGCCACACTCACCATAGACACTGTCCATTCATTTTACAAATTTTATTTATCTCCTAATATGAGCAGATCTTATAAAAGTGTGATGGACAGAATACTACTACTACTGCTACTGCTACTACCACACACACACACACACACACACACACACACACACACACACGATGTCCAGATCCTAATTTCTGAAACCTATGAATATGTTTGGTTAAATGGCAAAGAGGAATTTAGGTAGCAGATGGAATTGACTGTGAATCACCTGACCTGGAGATGAAAGATGTCATCCTGATGCAACGTAACCAAGACTCCACCAAAGACCCCATCTGGCTTTGAAGATGGAAAAACACACAAGCCAAAGAATGTGGGCAGCCTCTAGAAGATGTAAAAGATTTCAATGCGAATTCTTCCCTAGAGCATCCAAAAAGCAACTCAGCCCTGCCAACACCTTTATTTTAGTTAGCCCTATATCAGACTTCTAACCTCCAGAACTACGAGTTAATAAATTTGTGATGTTTTAAGCCATTAAGTTTGTGGTAATTTGTTATAGCAACAATCAAAAACTAATATTATTAGGATCTGGAGAAACAAAGACAAAACAGACACAGTCCTTGACTTCAAGAAGTTCTTACCCAAATGGGGCAGGGGACACAGAAATCATTGCACAGCAGAGGATAGATCTCCTACTTGGTGCCTCAGCACCAACGTCAATTTGTCAGCACTGGCTACAACCCCCTTCCTCCTGAAGCCATTGCCTGACCTGCTTGTGGCTCTGGGGCAAGAACTTTGCCTCCTTCTGTAATACAGAGGTGGCAGTTTCTGCCTTATATGTTAAAAGAGGAAATGAGACAAACTGAGACCAGTCACGGTATTTCCCACAGGCCCCTACCTGTGTCTGCCATGAGACCTGATGAGATGGGACCCTGAAAACAATCCCTTAGAACCTGCCTGTGGGTTCAGAGGAGCCAGCTCGTGTGCACTTTGCTTCTCACCACACCTCCTGCCTTCATGTTTCTAACACTTCCAGGTTAGTGTAAATAACAAGCCAACCTAGCCCATCATTCCCTCTTTCTGTAGCCTGGTGTCAACCCCACTGTACCTGGGATGCTGAGAGACAAAGGAAGTAAAGGCGAGACACTTTGTGTCTCTGTGCTGGTGGCATAGTCAGGGCTCTGTGGGACCCCAGGGTGCTAGGTGTTTCCCAACCAGAAATTTCCCTGCTCTGCCCTGGCCATGCAAACAGTTCCTGCCCTTTCCCCCAAGTTCCTGTAAGACCCAACCCAAGAGCTGGCCTCAGGGAGGTGGCTGCTTTATTTGGGGGCAAGACAAACACAGACCACCCACGGTGTTTCCCTGAAGGCCCCCACCTGTGGCCAGAGAGCCATGAAAGTTTTTTAGGTTGGAGCAAACAATGGGAGCCTGCCTGCAGGCTGGGAGGAGCCAGCTCATGGCACTTTGTCTCTCAGCATACCTTCTGCCTTCATGTTTCTAGTACCTCTGGGTTAGTATGAATCATGGGCAAACCTGCTCATCAGTCCCTCTATTGGTACCCTGGGGTGATATGCACAGCCTCTAGGATGCCTAGAAAGATGGATGCTTGAATGAGACACCTTGGGACCCTGTGCTCTGGGACAGTAAGGGTAACTGGACGAGTTGGGTTCCCCAGATGTCTCTGATCATCCAACTTCTCAGCCTTCCCTTGGTCCATAAGGCTAAGGACTTGCTGTGACAGCTGACTTCAGGGCAACTGGAAACTGGGGTTTAGAGATGGGTGGACCTGCAAATCCCACTGAGTCCTCCAGAAGTGTCCAGCAGGGGGCATTTTTTAAAAGGTAGGGGTAGGGGAGGGGGTGGGGATGGAGGGAATGACAAGGTTTAAAAAAATTTTTTTTACATTTATTTATTTTTGAGAGACAGAGAGACAGAGCACAAGTGGGGAAGGGCAGAGAGAGAAGGAGACAGAATCCAAAGCAGGCTCCAGGCTCTGAGCCATCAGTACAGAGCCCAACGTGGGGCCCAAACTCACAAACCGCAAGATCATGACCTCAGCCAAGCAGATGCCTAACTGACTGAGCCACCCAGGTGCCCCAGGAAATGACAAGGTTTGATGCAGCCAATTCAACACACAACTATAGAGTATTTTACTAAGTGCAAAGAACAGGAGATACAAAAAAACAATAAAACTGATTCTTACCCTCAGAGATTTTAAACGCCTACAGATACACACATTCATAAATTTCATCCCATGATAAGTGCTATAACAGAACCACATACACAGTCCCTTGGGAATACAGATAAGTAGTAATTAATTATGCTGAGAAAGATGGATGGGAGGGAGTGATATAAAGTTCCAGACAAAGGGTGAGCTGTTAAATGGACCTTGAAGTGTGACTAGGAGTATGCCAAGTAGATGAAGAAAGTGAAGCAGAGAAAACAACATGAAAATGCATGACAGAGTAAAAAAATAATAATAACACATGGTGTATTTAAGAAATATGAAGTGGTCCAAGTAATTAGAACCCGAGATACAAGGGAAGAGAAGGAATGAGGTGACATCAAAGTAAGATGGACAAGGTTACGAAGAGTCAATGGAGGAACATCATCAGTCATGCCCATAGACGTAGCCTTCAGACCCATAAGGAAGTGGACCATGAAGGGTATAATCCCACACATGTTTTACAGTTCTGGTCACAGTATGGAGACTGGACTGGAAGGGTGCGAAAGGAAGCAGAAGACAGGCCACTGCCATGGACCAGGAGACAATCAGGAGGACTTGACTTAAGTCAGTGAGCATGGAAGTAGAGAGGAAGAAAGAATTTTTGAGAGCTTTGTTTGAAATGGGAGCAAAGGAGGTAAGGAAAAGGAATTAGATTCCTTCCAGGTTTCTTCTTAGGCAACCTTGTGGGGAGTGATGATGTAAACCATGTTTCTCAAGTCAGGATGGAGCGGGAGTTAGAATGGGTTATGGTTCTTGTTAAAATGCACAGGGGCACACCCCCAGACCTGGGTCAGACTGGGACACGGCCATACACCAAACTAGAGAAGACAGGTAGAGGAGCAGGTTTTAAGAAATGATACTGCAATTAAATTATTTAGTGAGAAAAGAATGAGCAGTCTGAATTCTTTTCAGTCTGAATTCTTAGGGGAAGGAGCTATATAAATTTAAGCTGTGTTATCTCTAAAAGAAAACTCTCTGTCAAAAGCTAATCTGGCTTGGATTCATTGGATTTGCATTATCTGAGAAATTTGTCAAAGAATGATAAGTTATTGGCTAGAATCTAGCAGCTACTTCAAATCCAGAGCATCCTAATGTCAAATGTAACAAGGTTCTACTAATAGAGAGACAAATATATATGGGGAGATACAGCATTATTTTAGCTGCCAAAACAAACAAACATTTTTAATCAATTACATATAAATTACCAAAATAATCATCGTGTTTTACTTAATAGGAGAGTTACAGGAAGAGAGAGAAGCTAAAAGTGAAATTCTTTGTGAAAATTACCTAATTTTTTTTTTAATCCGACATTATGGAGACTCTGGTTAGTTCATACTTATGTCTCACTGATTACCTTCTTTACCCTTCTCTGTTTAGATGTCCATGAGTGTGTGATGACTCAAATGTTCACACTTGTCTGTGCAAATGCATGGCCCTTGATTTTTTTTTCCATTTGTTTTACTGTATAAGCAATAAAGAGATTGTTGCTAACTGGAAAATTATGGTTTAAGGTCATAATTTTATAGATCCTGAGGACAGGTAAAGAAAAGTTTGAAAATCCCAAATGACCCAGGCTCATTTGTCACATGGATGTTGTTATGGGGACACAGATCTTTATCACCAGTGCATTAAAACTCAAGGGGGCATTTTAGAAAATTCATAAGTGTTGAGAGACAGAGAAGCAGAGAAAGTCTGGAAGATGCATATGTTACTATAAGAATTTTGGGAAATCATAGTGGGGATGAAGCCACTTCTCTGCTGACAGAGCTCACCTCTGAAAAAGAAAGGCATTACTAGTCTCATGAATTCTTTATATTTACTGTTTATTGTGCACGTACTATGTGCCGAGCTCTGGGTTACAACCATAGGATGCTTTCTTCCACCATTATTACTATTATCAATAATTTGTTAAGTTTCTGCCCTGTACTTGGCACTGAGCCAAGTGTCCTTACACTCAAGGAATTAACAGATTGAAATTTAAGTAAATGGATTTACAAAACACTAACGCACAAACCTAGTATTACTACTACTTAAAAATTAATCCATTTTTACATAAAGCAGTCACCTTTCCTCTGACGGAGAGCACAGCTCCCTTTCCTGGTTATTATTAAGGTGCTGGCAGCCCATGACATACATCCATGGCACTGCAAATACCGATGTTCAGAAGAAAAGTAAAAGAGAGCTTGTCCTTCCACCATCTGCATGTCTCATGTTTAAAAGACGATAATTTGAAGCTCAAAGAAATGTAGTTAATACCTTTCCTACAGTAAGTTAGCCAGTGAGGGAAGAGTTGGATCCAGAAGGCAGGTCTCCCATTTCCAGAGTTATTCCAACAGCTCCTCTAACCTTGCCATCAGAGGTGGTCTTTGACATGAGCTAAGGAATACTGTGTTTGCCTGCTTCTTAGCATGTTACTCTTACCTGTGTGCTGTTTTCTAATGAAAATGTAAACACATGGCCATCCATGTGTGTGTCCTGAGCTGCTTCTCCAGTCCAAGGAAAGAGTTTGAATCAATGTTTCCATCCACTCTTACATGGACTAATAGCACAATATTACAGTTGACAGAATTTAAGAATAACTTTTGTAGTGGGGCACCTGGGTGGCTCAGTCAGTTAAGTGTCCGACTTCAGCTCGAGTCATGATCTCATGATTCTCTGAGTTCAAGCCCTGCATCAGGCTCTGTGCTGACAGCTCAGGGCCTGGAGCTTGCTTCAGATTCTCTGTCTCCTTCTCCCCCCCTCTCTCTCTCTCTCTCTCTCTCTCTCTGCCCTGCCCCCTACACACTCATGCTGTCTCACTCTCCCAAAAGTAAATAAACATTAAATTTTTTTTAAAAAAAAGAATAGCTTCTGTAGTGATGGAGAAAGACTTTTTAATACAGAACTGACCAAATGAAACTTATGTCCTTGCACCTCACAACTTAAAGTGAAGTCAATGGATGAGCCATCACTCAGGAGCTTGTTAGAAATGCAGGATCTCACATCCATCTGAGAATTTCTGAATCAGAATCTGCATTTGAATGAGATGTCCAGTTGACTCACATGTACACTAAATTTTAGAAAGCATTGTTCTAGACCTCATGAGCATCGAGTCAACAGAACTTCCCAACTGCAGTGTGACAAATGGGTAATATTGTGCTTAATTAACAACTTCCTCAGCTCTCATTAGAGGTGGACAAAGTCTGGATCATTCAAAGCTACTAGGCCAGCCTCCTCCAAGCATGTGCAGTCTTGTCCACCGATCCTAGTGTGCCATACAAACACAAGCCTGCATTTCTTATATGTACTGTGCACACACAAAAAATGGTTACGTAAGTTTCATCTACTCTCTACATGAAAAGATTAAGTAGAAAGCACTGTTCTAGCCAGTACCTGAACTTGAACAAGTGTTAGAAACATGAATTCAATTCTGTAAAGTGCTTTGATATCATGAAATACGTCATAAAAGCATCAAACGGTACAATATCAACACTAACAAGACACACTGGAATTGCAGAAATACCATAGCTGCTCCTTTGTTTTGAAGACTTCCTATTTGGTTTCCCAGGAGGCAAGACAATATCTCAACCAACTGCTTTCTAAAAGTGACTTTGGAATAAGTTTGAGGCATCTCTTTTTATGTGATTGGAAATGAAATCCACTACAGTAAAATAGAAGATGATATAGCACATGCTAGGAATGAGGGGAAGCCAGGCTTATAAAATAGCCCCTTACATTTTCCTATTACGAAAAGATCCACATCTTATTTCTTCTCCAGAAAGATTTGATTCTATATGCTTGTTGGAAAGGGAGTATCAGTATTAATGAAAGTATGTCAAGTCCATAACTCAGATTCTTGGTAATGCAAGGGACTCCAGGACAAACCAACCATCTGAGGCACTCAGCCATCCTTATCTCAGAAAAACTCCTATCCTCTAGTGCTAACAAGTACAGTCATCATCAGCCACAAGTAGCTATTTACATTTAAATATAAATTAGTTTAAATTTAAATATAAATTTATTTAAATTAAGCAGAATGAAAAATTCAGTTTCTAATTTGCATTTACTACATTTCAAGTGTTCAAAAGCCACATATGAGTAGTGGCTACCATAGTGGATATATAGCAAGTTTTATTGGAAGGCTCTACTCTAGACTTTCCAAATAAACTATATTCCTCCCCTACATTCCTATAGGAAAAGAGGCAAAGGGACTTTTTTGTTTGTTTGTTTATCACATCACTGTTCTTAGCACAACTGTCTTCAGCCTGGTAAAATAAAACCATATGCCAACTACACATGTTCTCTCAAGAATCTCCTCCTTCCATCACTGCTCCATATCCCCAGGGTTAGGAGCTAGTGAGACTTCCCCACCACTGTACGAGGACTATGGGCCCATGGCAGACACCAGAAGAAATAGAGTTTTCTAACCATGCTCCATGACCTCTCTTTTTATAGTAAAGTCTTGAAGCATGCCATTCCATTCCTACACCACCCCTAAAACTCTACCAAAATGGCCACCATTAAAAGATTAAGTTATGCCTGTTAACTCATTAATTCAATTCTCACAAATACTTCCATTCATGAAGTCATCCATTCTACAAATATGTATTGAAAGGCAACTATATCCCAGGCACTGTGCTAGGCACAGAAGATCTACTGATGGACAACACAGTTATGGTGTCTTTCCTCATGGCCCTGATAGGCTAACAGGAAACAGCACATAAGTGATTATAAGTGTGGTAAGTACAACACAGGGGATGTAGCAAACGATCTAACAGGAAGGCCTGACCTAGTCTTCTGGGATAGGAAAGGCCTCCTGAGCTATTGATATTTAAGGTGAGATCTGAAAGAGAAAACCTAGTTAGAGAAAAAGGAGAAGAAGAGCATTCCAAACCATGGTAATGGGAATTGAAAGAGAGTCAGTGTGACTGGCTCATAGAGACCAAGCAGAGAGTAGCAGAGATCATGGTCAGGCCAAGTGTGTCATCATCTTATTGGCATTTCCAAAGTCACTCTGGCTACAAAGAATGGATAAGAAGGGAAAAAAATAGATTCATGGAGATCATTTCAGAAGTTCTGTATAAGACCATGGGCTATGATCAAGGCATAGTAAAAGTGGACAGGGTGGTAAAAACTTGGAGGTGGAATCAATAGGCCCTAAGACTGAATGGAGGAAGGGAGAGTTTAAAATATGACTCCCAGATTTCTAGTTTCAGGGATGGCTTGTTTGGTAAGATGGCAAACACTGTAAAAGGAGGGGGTTGTGGAAGACCAGGCACTAAAGTTAATTTGGAGACTGATATCTGTGAAACTTCGAAAATGGCGTTCTCAGTAGGCAGCAGATAGATGTGTGGGTCATCAGCAGGGGTGTAGATGACACAGAAACCACTAGAGTCCCTGAAATCATCTCAGGAGAGAACACAGATTAAAAAGAAGCAGAGGCCCCCACACAGCCCTACAATGTGCCTCCTGCAGGGCTGTGGCTGCTTTCTGAGGAGGGGAGCCCTGCCTCCAAAAGATCTGCCATCAAATAAATGCTCCATTCGGAACCACCCAAGATTAAATCTCAGCCATCAAGCATTTGAGGTTGGCAAGATGCTGTTTTTCCAAGTTTTTCTGCAATATTTGAAATATTTGAATACTTTCAGATCTCCATTCCTGTCCCTGGCTTAAAGCAGATACTTAGTATTCAAACTAGATTTCTGGCCAGTCCTGTCCAGAGGAGCCGTCTTCTCCCCATTCCTTGAGATGCACTGCCATCTGGTGGCCATCATCTGGCAGAAGCATTCTTACCCTTCTCTTCCTTTGTGTTGGCTTGAGATGCACACACCCTCTGGGTTGACTCTTACCCAAACTATTTTTAGCTTCTTTCATGGTATCATTGAACTCCAAATGTAATTGAACAGGAAGGTCAAGTAGTACTAAAAGCAATGGCTCATTTTTTCACCTCCTTTCTTCAAATATTGTTTTATGCAACCTTCAGAACATGTAGGCATTGTTAATGGAAACAAGAAATATGGATTGTAAAAGTGCTCATAATTGCTACAATACCATAGATATGTTCCTGATAATGATATTAATCACATTTTTAATTGATTTATAGAATTCAATTAGTTCATGATTGGTCCCACCCCCCCACTTTTAACTCAATTCTGGGCAACTAAATGTAGATAATGGCTGATATGCCAACATAGTTGTTTTATTTCATGGTTTCAGTGTCAGTCATAGCTTTAGAATATAGCTCCAGTTTTAAGAGACAACAGTAAACTAACTCATAGTATACTTTTCTATTTTTTTTGTACCTCTTCCCTTAATATATAAAATAATGCAAAAAATAATTATTTTGCATTTTAGTAATGGGCTCAATCATGACACTAGTGCCCTCTGTACATCATGCTATGATATACAACCACATCCCAATGAAACAGGTTTCAATTTGGCTAAATTTCAATCAAAAAGCAGTAATCTAAGATGGAATTATATAAACCGATAGCGTCACCACTGTTTATTGTAATTCAGCAAACCATAAAAGACAGTGTAATTCTATTTCTTTTTTGTTCACACTTCCCAATTATATATAGATAACACAAAATAATTACATAGTTCCTATTTGTCTGAGAATCTCTAAATGGCAAAAGATCGAACACCCATGTGTCATCTGAGTCATATATATATAACATTCAGTTTTTAAGAGAGATGAAACCCAACCGAAGTCAAAAATCGATGCAAAATTCAACAAATGACAAAATCATGAAACAAAAGGACCAGTATTTTTTTTAATTTTTTTTAATGTTTATTTTTGAGAGAGAGACAGCACATGAGCGGGGGAGGGGCAGAGAGAGAGGGAGACACAGAATCTGAAGCAGGCTCCAGGCCCTGAGCTGTCAGCACAGAGCCCGATGCGGGGCTCAAACCCACAAACTGCAAGATCATGACCTGAGCTGAAGTCGGATGCCCAACCGACTGAGCCACCCAGGCACCCCCAAAAGGACCAGTATTAAACCATGTGCTTTCTTAATTATTTGAGCTCCCTATAATTCAGATGTTTACTTTAAAAATTCTCTATAAGATAGGTCTGTTTTTTTATCTGAAAGATGTCCAGAATTCCTAATACTTTAAGACCTACCACAATCATTGAAGGAATCACTGATGAATAAATAGGAAGAGTGCTGGACGGCATAGCACTAGGAGGTGAACTGAATAAAAAAAAATTCCGGTCCTTCATTAACTTGAAACTTGATGTAGCCCAAGTATAAATCAAATAACACAGAAGATGGGAAAGCACTGTGAAAATTATAAATCATTAAAACCTAAAGAAGAAACGTTCTCATAATAAGAAGAGTTGCATCCCAAACAACATGGTAGAGGAGAGCTCATCACGAACACACTGGTACAAACCGACAAAGTAAATTAGATAAGAAAATACGTAGCAGAAGCTAAAAACTTATGATAGCTGCAAGAGTAAGAACTGGCTTTGATATTTGTCACTAATTTTTGAGGATTCACTGTTTGTGAGGCAGCTGAATAAAGCCCCTTATCCTTATTTGTTTTCAACGTAATTCTCTGATTTTCTTTCCATCTTAATTCCCAGAATAACTCCGGAGCAGCAACCAAACAGAAAACAGAAGGCCAGCAGCACCTCTCTAAATACTGTTCTGCCGTGTGGTGAGCAGTGGTGTGCGGCCAGTTGATGCTTGCAGTAAATTATGTGAAACATCCATCCCCCAAGTGTCCTGTGCGGCTGTACAGGGAAGCTCATAGCACATATCTGAAGGATCTCTTTGCTCAGGAAGGTTTAAACAAAGTTCAAACAAAATTTGCTCCCCAGTGGATAATCTTAAATCAAAATCAGAATGCCACAGGCTTGATTCATGAGCCTATAAAACCCTATGAGTCCTGACACATAGAGACACATTCTCAGATTCCCAGCAATCCTTCTTCTGCTCTTTCCTCTAATAACATCAACTTCCCTTGGGTCATCATCACCTCCCAGCAGTTTGTGTAGGAAAAGTAGGATTGCAGGAGAAATAAAGCTCCTCATACAGAATGCATTTCTTTAAAATACCTGAATGTTCCTTTGGTTTCTTGGGGGATAAATCTAAAATTAGCCTCGAGTCCACAGCCAAAGATGTACTTTTCTTGCTGCTCTGTTCATGTCCACAAACTCTGAGGTCATCTGCAACACCAAGTACCCTACAGTGATTTATATCCTACAGGATTTGCCTTTCATGGCAAATGGCTATTGGACAACCCACCATGTCTGCCTCATCCAGCCCTGTCTCAGCTGCCTTATTAATAGGTATACCACAGCCTGGTGGCTTAAACAACAGAAGTTTATTTTCTCTCAGCTCTAAAGTCTGGAAGTCTAGAGTCAAGGTGCCAGCATGGTTGGTTTCTCGTGAGACTACTCTTCTCAACCTGCAGACAATGGCGTCCTGCTATTTCCTCACATGGCCTTTCCTCTGTGTGTGTGGAAGGAGACAGAGTTCTAGTGTTTCTTCCTGTTCTTATAAGGGCACTAGTCTGTTAGATAAGGGCCCACCCCATGACCTCATTTAACCTTAATTAGCTCCTTAAATGCCCTATTTCCAGATACAGCTCCATTAGAAGTTGGGTCTTCAACATATGATTTTGTGGGAACACAAGTCCATAACAAGCCCATATTTATTGAGATCCTGATATGAGAAAGATATGGTACTTGACTCAGGAAATACAGATATGAATAAGACATTATCTCTAGCCTCGAACAGTATCCCTTAATGTGGGGAGATCAACATGTGTACAACTATCTAGGGCCCAAATCAGCTGTGAAAAGCATGAATATTAGAATCTAAGAGTGAACAGATGCTAGAGAACAAAGAGCCAGTGGATGAGTTTAAACAAAGGGCGTGATATGTCCTTTAGAACGATCATTCAGGTCACTGTGAGGAGAGTGAAACGAAGAGAAGATACTGGAAGCAAAAGGAAAGTCAGTAGTCTCCTATTAGCCGAGAAGGTGAAGAAAGAAGATTCAAACGATATCACAGAAATAGGATTGAAGATAAGGCACAGATTGGAGAGACTCTTAAGAAATAGTCAAGAAATTTGGGGGAAATAATGATTTCTGTCACAAAGGGCTTCTGGGGAAGCTTTACTTACTTATATTTAAAATTTTAAGATGTTAGACATTGTCAGGGGACACTGAGGGGAAGGACCTATTAGTAAATCTCCAACAGACTTCACTACTAATATATGCCTCGATATGTACTTAGAAATTAATATCCTAGGGTTAAACTGTAAGCTCTAAAGCTGTCTTACTCTCAGAGACAAAATTAGCTGTAGGCACAACCAGGCTGAGGGAGGCCTGATTGTGCCTACAAACACAACTAAGGTGGAGTAGCTGCAGTAAACCCAGTTCAGTCTGAATCTAAAACGTACCATCCTTACCACTGCTGCTGCCTAAGCTTTATATCCATGATACATTATTCCACTGGGCACCCAACTCCATGCCTTGGAATCCTCCCTCTCCCTAAATTCTTCCTAAATCACCCAGTACATCACAGAGGCACAGAGACTGGCAGGACTTCATTATTTTTTAATAATAATATTATTAAAATATTAAATATTATTAAATATTTTTTGAGAGAGAGTATGTGTGAATAGGGGAGGGGCAGAGAGAGAGGGAGACAGAGAATCCGAAGCAGGCTCCACACTGTCAGAGCAGAGCCTGATGCAGAGCATAAACCCATGAACCCTGAGATCATGACAAGAGCTAAATCAGATGCCCAACCGAGCCACCCAGGTGCCCCTGCAAGCCTTTCTTTAGATCCTAAAGTTGAAAATGGCTTTAGCATTCATCTTTTCCTTTCTATTTCCAGACCCAGTCCTCACCAGTACCAGAATTATTCCAATCCATTCTGCTTACTGTTTGTTACCACATGCCTTCCAAAGACATAACTCTGTCCAGGCCCCCCTCTGTGAGCCTCCCTGACTCCCTCAGCAGAACCAGCTCTTTGTCTTAGAAACTGCACCACAATCATCTGTATGTGTCCCCTTCCAACTAGACTGTGAGACATATCTAGTTCAATCAAATTCACACCATGCTGCTTTGAAGCTTGTATATACTTTGTGTTTGTTGAATCAATTATTTGATCAAGAGTCCTTGTGCTAAGAGAGTTTACATTAGTGATTGTATTAAGTATAGTGCTGCATGAGTATATGCTGTTTCTTCTGCTCATGTGTAAAGTGCCTGCACACCAGGCCAGGGTGTTAAGTTTCTTTATATCCTAGAGAATCTATGGCATTGCCTTACACCTAGTAGGTATCTAGGTGATGCTTGTGTTTGGTGTAGGTAGTATCTCTCTACTCACCACAGCACAAACTGGAACAAGGTCTGAATGAAAACACACTCCCCTATTTTCCCTATATTAATAAGTTCCATTCAAGAGATCATTTAAAATGACCACTTCTCAGATCCTCTTCCAGAATCTCTTAAGCCAACCAACATGAAGAATTAGGACTTCCATCTCTGCTCTGTTTGAGAGCAAGGAGTGATAAAGGGGATACAGTCATGGCAAGACATCAGGAACCAAACTTAAAGAATGAGTCCTACAGCCAGAGCAAACTATTACTCTTCTGTCTTCCTCAAAATTCTGTCTCACCCAGCTTAAATGCTTATGGCACTAGCTAGCTGCCAATTGCGAAATCACTCAATCATTTCAGAACCAAATAGTTGAGGTATGGGAGTAAAAAATAAACCCTGTCCTCATCCCACCCACAGCCCTTTCTTCTAAACTGAAAATGTTTTATTCATACAGTTTGCCTTACTGACAGAGGCACAAATATGGAACTATTTACTTGGAGAGAGAGAGATAGAGTGTGAGTCAGGGAGAGGGAGAGAGAGAAATCCAAGCAGGTTCCAAGTCAGTGCAAAGCCCAACACAGGGCTCAATGCCACAACCCTGGGATCACAGCCTGAGCCAAAATCAAGAGTTGTACACTCAACCGACTGAGCCACCCAGGCGCCCCACTACAGAACAACATCAAAGCAACTCTGATATCTAGGTTGCCTTTGCACTAGAAGCAGCCATATTTTAACTCAGTATTACTGAAGAGACCAGACCAAATTCACATGCGGCAAATGAGAACAAATGGATGGTTCAGTGTAGTACCCGAATGGCTTGTTCATCACAATGATAAAGAATGTTTATTAAGCATGTTTATTGTGTATCTGGTACTACACTAAGTGCTTTCAATGCTTTCTATCCTTTTGTGCACATTCTATCCTCACAATAATCCTGTGTGGTCATAATTATTCCTTTCACGTATGAGAAAAATGAGGGCTGCTTGTGCCTACAAATACACAACTGAGCTGAAGTAGCTGCAGTAAACCCAGTTCAGTGTGACTCTTAAACCCACCATCCTTACCACGGTTCCCACCTAGGCTCAACTGGGAAATTCAAATGTGAGGCGTAACTGTTGATTCGGCCAAAAGGACTCAAAGCCATGAGATAAACATGATGCAGCTTCTCGGAGCAATTTTACTCAACAGCAAAGTAATTAAATACATTTTAATATAGTAAAACAAACCTCGGTTTAATGGAAACTTCACACTTACTTTTAAAATAGAAAGCAGCAGGGGCGCCTAGGTGGCTCAGTTGGTTGAGCCTCCAACTTCAACTCAGGTCATGATCTCAAGGTTCATGAGTTCAAGCCTCATGTTGGGCTCTGTGCTGAAGGGTGGAGCCTGCATGGGATTCTCTTTCTCCCTCTGTCTCTCTATTCCTTCCCAACTAGCACTTTCTCTCTCTCTCAAATTGACAAACTTTTTTAAAAAAATCTTTAAAAAATAATAAAATAGAAAGCACAAAAAAATTGTCTTTTTAAAGGTGGAGTCGCACCTGAGACAATGTCTCAGACTGTACTGGCCTCCCTCCCCTACCCCTCTCACTCCCAGTGGAATTTATTTGGTCCTACACTTCATTAAAAGGCTCAGGTATGACGTAGACAATGGCCAGCATTAGGAGATACATTCTTTTTTTTTTTTTTAAGTTTATTTACTTTTGAAAGAGACAGAGCACAAGTGGGGAGGGACAGAGAGAGAGGGAGACACTGAATCTGAATCAGGATCCAGGCTCTGAGCTGTCAGCACAGAGCCTGATACGGGGCTCGAACTCATAAACTGTGAGATCATGAACTGAGCCTAAATTGGATGCTTAATCAACTGAGCCACCTAGGTGCCCCAGGAGACACATTCTAAGAGCAGAGGTATATGGGCAAGACATGGCTGTGGTCACTATTATTTAGGTGAGCTGTTTGTGTTCATAGAACTATAGCCCCCAAGCACAGGACAGAGGATTGTGTACCAAGACTTCCATCATCAGGTGGAGTTCTGCATAAGGACTGAGTAGAATCCTAGGCAACATAAAGCCAGAGAGAAAACATAGTTACAGAATCCATAGCTGGAAGAATACTCTTCAAGTTCGAGATTTAGAATCTTCCAGACAGCAGAGAAGAGAAAGAAAAAGAGAATGGAAGAGAGGGAGAGGGATAGAGGAGAGAGGGAATATTAGAGAGAGAGATAAAGATAAAGGGATGGAGGAGAAAGAGGGGGAGAGAGGGAAATAAAGAAAAGAAAAAGTTGAGATACTAGTTAGCGCTTAAATGTCTTACCAGTTATGGCTGACCCCCTGAATTTAGTCTTGGCCGATATTCCAATATCATTGTGATTTGTTGCCTGAACCAGCATCTAAATCCTTTTCCTATTTGATAAATCCTTCACCATATGAATCATAGTAAAAAGCAGGAACTTATCCACCTGAGAAGCTGGAAATGCCAGCCCCTCAAATATATGACCTCAAGTCTGTTGATCAAAAGCACCTACACAGAGGCAACTGCTATCCTTCCTGCTCCTGGCAGGACTTCCTAAGGACCTGGGGCTGGAATGGGCTGAAAGTAGGTCCAACTGTAAAAAGCTAAAAGATGCCCAAATCAGGCAAAGGTAAGGACTGCTATTTGATGATGATAGAGGAATAGAATTTTTACGTAAAATCAGAGGTCTTACAGATTTATGCCTCAAACCAATGTTTTCCACTAGTTTAAAGGTATGATATCCATAAATTTTTCCTGTGGGTCTTACCTAATGACAGATCAGCTTCCCCTTTAGCTTCTACACAGTCAACTTGATTAACAACCCAAGATGATTCTTTTTCTGTGCTCCTCTACCTCCATCTAGTGGATGGAGAGTCAACTGTCAGTCTGGCTTCCTTGTGCTCCATAATCTATGCAGACTTTTCCCTGGATCTGTAATTGCAGGTTTGTTCAGGCTTTTGCGGCTGAAAAACATTCGTACCTTTCATTGGGCAGAGTATCCATTTAGCTATAAAAAAACCACCATGTTCTGCCCAGGGCTAGAATTACATATTCTGAACGTGTTGATCTAGCAATGACTGATAAAATTGGTCTTATGTTTCCAGTATTTCCTGTTGAAAACTCTGCCTTTAGAATATTGTGATCTTGCGAGGAATTTCTGCTGCACTGCAGCACACAAAAAAATGAAGCACAGGGAAATTACAGAAGAAATAGAAGCTGTTTCTAACAAATAAGTGTGGCTCCAAGTACTCTCTGGGATCTAACTTGCATAGAAGACAAAGAGAGATGATAAAGAATCAAAGAACTCAAAAAGAATTTTTGAGCTGAGAAAAGCTTAATGACCACCTTATTAATATGAAATATAAAGCAGACAAAAGGAAATATAGGAAATAAGGCCCAAAGAACTTAGCTCCAGGCCAGAGTCACCAGTATAGATTCTATGAGCTGCTCTGTCTCCCTCTCTCCCTTCTCTCGAGGTCATTTCACCTGCTTATCCAGCCCTTTCTTCATTCCCCAAATTTATTATGGATTTTTCTTTTTCAAAATAAAGTTACCTTTGCCACTGACAAAATTATTAAAACACAGAATCACAGAATGTTTGAGCAAACATATTTTTGCAAGCCATCTAGTTCCATATGTGTAGGATCTAGGTACTTTCAATAACTTTGCTACAGTCATAAAACCGGCTGGTTACAGAGCCATTGGGAGACAACTTTAATGTAAATCTGCAACACTCTGAAAAAAGAATGGGCCATCATAGAGTAAAGACAGCCATACGTAGCAATGTCCATAGGACTCTAAGATAAGAAATAATGTTTTGATTCACAGAGAAAATTTTAAGGAATAATAGATACCAGCCTTTCTTCCCTCACTTTTTTTTTCCCCATTTATTAGTTTCTGCCCTGGAGAAATGCCTACAGGGAGCTGTTGGGTCACAAAAATATCTGGAACCATACATGCAGTAGCCGACAAAGTGGTAGATACAACCACTAGGAAAATCACAGAGTGTTAGCCCATTCGAAGGCATGATACTTAAAATTTGTGAGCCCCATGCTGCCCCAGAATACTACTTCTGAAGGTCTCATTCATCTTGATGACAGCCAGGTCAAAGCCTGTATTTATGGCATCACCCAGGGAGATTTCCAGAGTAAGGCCTACAGAATGATGATCAAGGAATCATTTATAGTCAAGGAAACTGAATTCTACTAGACCCATCCTCTCTAAGTCTGTGTTAGACAGGAATGATAAAAAGAGGAAAGCAAAGTGTATGTAGCTAAATGCAACTGTAAATTTTTAAAATATCTCTCCCAGGTAGACCAAGCCCATGGCAGAGCAAAAACCATAAAACAGGGTAAACTTGAATATAATGACTATTCCATTTAGCACACACTTTATGTGCCATCTGGCAGACCTATGTAATTGATTGCCACAGGACATAATTATTTTAAAAGTAAATTAATTTGGTTACCAGCAATGAGATTTTTATCATGCAAACTAGGAGATGGGCAATGGGATGAAGAATGTAATCAAATCTCCAAAATCAGAATGCAAGATGGGTCATTCAGGAGGCTGGAGAGAGGAATCCATCGCTTGGGAAACACTAGACTGAGAAACACTGCATTTCAGAGATTTCTGGTGTTCACCTCATTCACCAGATGGCAATCCCATTCCCATAAACCAGATCTGGAACTACACTGAAGGTAAATCTCCTTTCTTAGGTGCATAATCCACTGTTAGAGATTTCATCTATCCATTAAACTAAGGGACACGCAGGAAATATTTCTGAGTATCTATTGAGTATTACGCAGCTTGCTCGATACATTTTTTCTATCTTCTATTTTACAACAAATTCTATAAAAGAGGTTAAGATGATTAGACCAAGATCACACAGCTGGTAAGAGATTGTGGTTGACCAAATAATGGCCCAAAAAGATGTCCATTTCCTAAAGCCTGGAACCTGTGAACATTATACAGGCAAAAGGGATATTGCAAATGTGATTAAATTAAGAAATTTGAGATCAGATGATTATCCTGGATTATCCAGGTGTCCTCTAAATGCAATCACATGTGACCTTAAAAGAGGGAAATCTGACTACGGAAGAGGAGAAGGTGATATGACCACGGAAGCAGAGACTGGAGTGATGTAGCTGGGAGCCAAGGAATGCCAGCAACCTCTAGAAGTGAAAGAGGCAAGAAATAAATTCTCCCCACCGAACCACTAGAAGGAACCAGCTCTGCCGACACCTTGTTGCCCTTTAAGACTCAATTTGGAATTGTAAACTTCAAAAATTAAGTTTGTGTTGTTTTAAACCATTCAGTTTGTGGCTAAACCATCCAGTTTGTGGCAATATGTTACTGCAGCAATAGAAATTAATATAGAGATGAGTCAGAATTCTAACCCAGGTCTGCTGAAACTTGATGCCTACTTTTCATTACTTTATACTGCCTGCAATTTGATCAAAGACTCAGGAGTTAAGTACATAAGGACTTATATCTTGTCCCAATTGTTTATTCTCAAGATCTGGAACTAAATATTGAGTTGGACAACTGAATGTTGGTTTGATTAAGTCATTAGAATTATCTCCATTTGTTGATTATTGCCATGATGGTTCTAAACAGCTGATTCAAAATTAAAAACATCAAAGAAATTCACCATTTAAGTGTGGCTGAACTCAAGTCAGTCATTTTGACTCAGATAACTACACATAATTTAAGCTAAAATATTCAGATATTGAGCTGAAAGTGCTTTGATGCTTTTGACTCACAGAATTCTTAAAGCCATTAAGTTTACATATCTAAGTTTACCCCTATCAACGTTTTTACATATTTGCATACGGGTTTTCTCTGTGGCATTGTCATAATAGCATGGAAATCTAAAGTTTATTTATTTCTTTTTAGAGAGAGAGCATGAATGGGGTAGGGGCAGAGAGATAGGGAGAGATAGGATCCTAAGCAGGCTCTGTACTGGGCACTTCAACCTTGATCCAATCGCCCAAAATTTCTGGATCTCAGTCTCCTCACCTGTAGAATAGGGCAGAGGTGTACAATTTTCCAAGTAGATCATCTCTAAGATTGCTTCCACTTTGAAGATGAAATGATGGCAAGACTCCCACAGCAAAGCTTTTAAGTGGATTTAAGTGTGCTCATTATTACAAGGTGCCACTAGAGGTCAGATCAAGCTCGGTAATTCTATCTAATCTGGCGCACACATTGAGCAAATGCAAAAGTTTACCTTACATTGATGCCTTGTTTAGTAGGCCTTCACCTAGACCCTTCTGAATTAATGAACGTTGACTCCAGTGTTATAGAATAAAATAGGAAAATCTCTGAAACCAGAAATTACATTCATTAATCTGTGATTTGCAACTGCCTGGTACCAGAATGCTTATCTTTCTTTGTTTGCCTGGTTGTCATAATTGAATGTGTCACCTACTTGAAGCTCTGGTGCTTCGTGTTTGTTCATGTTACTGTTTTAATCAATCATTTGCATGGAATTGGGACTGTGAGACTAGAAAATGTTCCCTGCATCATCTTTATGCATCTAGGTATAACCGTATTAAGAATATGTGAATGCCTATGTATATGGCATTTGACTCATTGTATGTATTCACAGTGAAGCATAAAGAAATGAGTGAAAATGAAAAAAATGAATGAGAGCAGAGACATATTATTCCTGGATACTTGCTTTGCCAAGCTATCAATTAGGACCAGTTCTAGGCACAACTGTGACTTATGTAAAATTAGATTTGTGGTAGCTACCATTCTCCCTGTGGTTTACCCCTCCACCCATCACTCCTAGTTCCTCTCTTCTCAACATCCCTAGTTAAACTCTGCTCTCAGGAAAGATCCAAAAAACTCAAATGCAATAAAAGATATAAGAATCTGATGATGCAATTTTGCTCTCCTAGACACACATGCATTTTGTCAGAGAATATGGCTTATTAAAGAGTAGAATTCTAGGGCACCTAGATGGCTCAGTTGGTTGAGCACAAGCTTTTGGTTTGGCTCAGGTCATGATCTCACTCATGGTTTGTGAGTTTGAGCAAGCCCTCTGTGAGGCTCTGTGCTAACAGCACGATGCCCGCTTGGGATTCTCTCTCTCCTTCTCACTCTCTGGCCCTCCCCCACTCGCTCTGTCTCTCTCTTTCTCTCTCTCTCAAAATAAACAAACTTAAAAAAAAAGAGAAAGAGAGAACTCCAAAGGTAGTAATTTGGAGGACAGGATGATTGACAGTATCCTCAAAATTATCTGTTGGAGCTGACACCATAAGCCAGTGGCAAAAGCTGGCCTGGCCTCTAATGCATACACCCTAAATGGCTAAGTCTGTCCTTTTTCTTTTTTTAATAGCATCTATTGAGTATCCACTGCATGTGAGGTTCTAGGTGATGACCCAGAGCAGGTTCCTGCACTTGACAATACACTCTACTGAGTTCCTAACCTAGGAGTGCTCTGGGCTTGCTTCCCTGATGGGTGGGATTGCTGCTTGAGGACCTGGTGTTTTCTCCCTGCAGGAGGCACTACCAGGAGGCTGGGGCCTCAGCACTATCTCCATGGCAAGAACCTGGAGAATAGGGATCCTTCTTATATTTCCTCTGTCTCCCCTGTACAGCATTACATGACAGAGACAGGGGAGGAAAGGGTTCTGAGATTCATGCTGAGAAGATGGATGTAGAGGGTCCTAACCTGACCACCAAAACAGGGGCCTCAGATTATTTATAATTTCCAGATAGCTCTGCATTATGAGGACCAGACAAAATTTGCTAGTGGATTTTATTTTATGACACTAGAGGCAAGCAAATCTCAAAGCCTCAGGGAATTATAAACTCCTAACGTGCTGATGAACGGACACTCAGGATCAGCTTGATGATGCTGTCACCCACTTCTACTTAAAATTATCATGGTCATGTCTGCCTAAAGCACAGCTACCACAAGCATACTATAAAAATTATCTTTTACATTTATGGTCTCAGTAAACAGAAATAACACCTTCTATTTACCTAGCACTTGGTAGTCTACAGCATGACTCAGAAAATCCTTTTATCTGTCCCCTGAGGTTAAGTATTGTGAGCATTGTCACATCTCACAGATTTTGAGTTGGTAGGAGATCATCTGTTGCACCCTCACCTCCACATTTAACCATCTTACGATGCTGGATGCAATGCCAGGCCTTTCCTAAACCACAGCCCTTCCTTCCCTGCCACCCAACACCACGTCTCATAAACACCAACATTTGGCAGAAGATGAACTTGAGACTCAGATGGTAGGTAACTCTCAGCAGCAGAAAGTATGGAAATGAAGGAGGAGGGTCTCAAACTGGTTGAGAGGCTTTTTGATCCTCAGTGCATGAAACCACTCAGCAGTATCCAACACCGTTGACCTCTTACTGCTTTCTTGAAGCATCTCTTTAAGGGTTTCTACTGCACTACATCCTTGACTTTTCTAGTATCTCTGATCCCTTCTTCTCATTCTCCTTAAGGACGAGCTCCTTAAGGAGCCAGTCTTAGTTCTGAGCTCTCTTATTTTCTTCCTTTATAGTCTCTCCTTGATTTGTCTCTTATTCCCAAAGCTTTAAGTATTATTTATGCTACATCTATTCCCAAACTTGTCTCTAAGCCACATTCCCTTTTTGAGTTCCCGATTCATTCATCCAAATGTCAGCTTGTCATTTCCATTTTAGTATTTTCACATGTCTCAAACTGACCTCTTTTTCACTCTAACCACCTCTATATTCTTCCTCATTTCATTGTATAACACTTCCACTCACCCAGAAAATTGAGTTTCGTCTTCAAACTCTTCCTCTCTCTTTTCCCCCACATTCAACAAATCAATGTACTGTAGAGTTCTCTCAAAATATATCTTTAATTCATCACCTTTATTTTCAAAAATAAAAATAAAATTGTAAAGCACAGAAGTTAAACACTAAATATTTAATGATATTTTAAAAATATATATTTCATTTTAAACTATACATATTGTTCATTTTTATGTTTTTAGTATTAAAGTCATTTTTAGAAGTACATACTGAAATATGAATAGATAAAATGATATGTTGTTTAAACAGTCTGAGATAAGAGGACATTGAAATGGCCAACAGGCACATGAAAAGATGCTCAGCATCACTAATCATCAGGCAAAAGCAAATCAAAACCACAATGAGATATCACCTCATATCTGTCAGAACAGCAATCATCAAAAAGAGGCAACAGGAACTGGTGAGGATGTGATGAAAAGAGAACCCCTAAACACTGTTGGTGGGAATGTAAATGTGTCCAAACACTATAGGAAGTTTCCTCAAAATATTAAAAATAGATCTACCATACAATCCATCAATTCCATTTCTGGGTATATACCCAAAGGAAAATAAAACAGTATTTTGAAGACATATTTGCATTCCCATGTTTATTGAAGTATTTACAATAGCCAAGATATGGAAACACGTTAAATGCCCATCAATGGATGAATGGATAAAGAAGATGTGGTGTGTATACACACACACACACACACACACACACACACACACACAGAGTAAAATATTATTATTCAGCCACGAGAAAGGAGGCTATCCTGCCTTTCGCGACAATATATATGGATCTTCAGCACATTATGCTAAGTAAGATAAGTCAGAGAGAGACAAGCTCTATATTATATCACTTCTTTGTGGAATCTAAAAAAGCCAAATCCATTAAAAAAAAAAAAAAGAGTAAAATGATGGATACCAGGGCAAGAAGGGTGAGAAGATACGATTGGTGTTGTTTAAGGGTACAAATTTGCAATGGTAGTAAATAAACCATAGAGATCTAAAGTAAAGTATAATAAATATAGACAGTATGTACTATAATGTGATAAATATCACTATGACAGCAAACATATTACAATATACAAATAGATCAAAGTAACACATTATACACCTTAAACTTACACAATGTTGCAGGTTAAATTTATTCAGTAAAAAAAGAAACACAAACAAAAAATAAAGCAAAATAAAATCATGAAAGAACTGGTAAAATATAATAAATAAAAAATGAAACAATCTGAGGTAAGGGTGAGCAGGAGGATATAGATGAAGTAAGATATACCATGCAATAATAATTACTGAAACTAGGTAACAGGCGTATCAGTTTCATTATACCCTTTAACTTTTACTTTTGTATATGTTTGCAAAATTCCATTATAAAGTTATGGAAAAAGTTTAAATGTGTTTTTTTTTTCAAATAATGTAAGGAAATAAGACAATGTTAGACTTTATACTTTTATTTCAAATAAACTGTCATCTTTATTAAGAGAGAAAAACAATGGCAATTAACCTAATAAGAATTTGCTCCAAATAATTCAAAATTATCATGACTCTGTAAAATACACATCATATCCACTATCTTTAAATATTAACCTTGCCCTAAGTGAATACTCCACTTTGTTAATGATGGTTTGAAAGCCCTCATAATTACTAAGACACACACTAATCATACAGAACATGAAGACAAATGTCAACACTTTTTTTTTTTAGAAATAGTTCAAAATACCATGCAATTGTTAACCCAGGCCTTTACAATAATCCACTAAATATGTAAGACATACTAAACTTCCTACTTAAGGATAAAAGTAAAACCATATACCATTGGGAGACATGGTCCCTTGTAAAGTAAAAACAGCTGAAAAATATATGGGAAATAATATGGCTATAAGTTAAAATATATTCTTTTGTCAGAAAAAATACTTTTGGAAGATGAAAAACTTTGCAAATTTGAAGAAATAAGTGTTACCCAATGGGAGAATTTGACTATACAAATGGATGAAAGTGTATCTGTTTTACACAGTCTATGCTTATGGTATTTCCTAGATTTTTTCCAATAATAACATATATGAAGCAGTAATTTCCCTCTGAACAACTAAAGGAAAAGTGTATTCAAAGCTTTAATCTACCTATATTACTTCTCTAACATATGTAGGAAAGTACCCTAAGCTAACTATTGATAGAGTGGAAGCTTTGAACATAATAAAAAATAATAACAATTCCAGATTAAGTTATGGCAAGAGCAAATTACACAAAATCTATGTGCATAATCATTCAAAACCAAGCAATTACAGCAAAGAACACGAAACAGAAGCAAAGTGCTGCAAAATGTCATTGGTGCGACTGATTTTACAAAAACAAGATCTCTACAATACTTTGTAGT
Source organism: Leopardus geoffroyi (assembly GCF_018350155.1). Classification (NCBI taxonomy): domain Eukaryota; kingdom Metazoa; phylum Chordata; class Mammalia; order Carnivora; family Felidae; genus Leopardus; species Leopardus geoffroyi. Next base: position 49,910,439 of record NC_059333.1, on the reverse strand, counting down.
GAGATGGAGAGTAACCATGAAAATCTTTTGTGCTTCATGAAAGTCTCCTGGTTATCCCATGGCAAAGTACTTAAAAGACATTGGACTTACTAATGAGATATCCATTTTTCGTCTACAAAAAGACAATCCAAATATGCTGAACGTTTTTTTTTAACGGCATGTGACTATGAGTAGAAATCACCGTTACAGATAATTTTTTTAAATAAGTAAGTTAACAAGATCTGTCTCTTCAAGTTACAAGTGCTGACCTTGGAAAACACTATCCACATGCCCTCACCAGGAAACTGCAACTGCTTCCTATAGAATGTTCTGTGGCTGAAGCCAGCAATGGTAAGTTTCCACACAGCAATATAGTAAATAAAGGTAGGATTTCCATTTTAAGAAGTCAAGTGCCATTGCTCATTTTACAAACACACAATTGTCAAGATTTCCCTGATTCAAGAATTATCATTCTTCTAGGTCATGAAATCTATGACATTAGTCCACTTAAAATTATTAACCAACATACCCAAAGCATCAGAATAGGCATAAAAGAGATCTGTTTTTGAAAATAAGTAAAGTATTATTGACTTAAAAAAAAAAAGTGTTACTCCAATGCTAGGAGAGGAAGTGGCTTATTTTCAAAGGAAGCTGGATAGTGAGAAATATATCCATCATTACAGTCTGTGTTACTATAAATAATGTGTATCACCTACAACTTTCATATCTGCACATTTTCAAACATGGGAACAGAATTATTTAACCCAGATAAAAATCCTCCAAATGAAGTTTTTTAGTAGGTACTGAATCCATTATGATAAGTTTTAAAAGATTAACTGATTGTCATAAGAGAAGATGGACACTGCAAACTGAATTTCGACAAAACTTTTGCATAACTGATACAAGAGATTAAAACATGACCATCACATAAAGCAGTAATACCTAATGACATACTTCTTCATTTGGATCTACTTATCAATGTGAGGTATATTTTTTTGCCTATAACATTGTGGCACTAAAACCAAGTATGGAAATGGAAATGAATTCTACTTACTTAGAATGGAGACTTTAATTCGCAGTATCTTGCTGTTTCAAAAATATTAAAAATATCTAAGCACATGGCACAAGAACAGGCACTCAGATCAATGGAACAGAATAGAGAACTCAGAAATGGACCCACAAACGTATAGGCAACTAATCTTTGACAAAGCAGGAAAGAATATCCAATGGAATAAAGACAGTCTCTTCAGCAAGTAGTGCTGGGACAACTGGACAGCGACATCCAGAAGAATGAACCTGGACCACTTTCCTACACCATACACAAAAATAAACTCAAAATGCATGAAAGACCTCAATATAAGACAGGAAGACATCAAAATCCTTGAGGAAAAAGCAGGCAAAAACCTCTTTGATCTTGCCCGCAGCAACTTCTTACTCAACATATCTCTGGAGGCAAGGGAAACAAAAGCAAAAATGAACTCTTGGGACCTCATCAAAATAAAAAGCTTCTACATAGCAAAGGAAATAATCAGCAAAACTAAAAGGCAACCGACAGAATGGGAGAAGATATTTGCAAACAACATATCAGATAAAGGGTTAGTATCCAAAATCTACAAAGAACTTATCAAACTCAACACCAAAAAACAAATAATCCAGTGAAGAAATGGGCAAAAGACATGAATAGACACTTCTCCAAAGAAGACATCCAGATGGCCAACCGACACATGAAAAAAGGCTCAACATCATTCATCAGGGAAATACAAATCAAAACCACAATGAGATACCACCTCACACATGTCAGAATGGCTAACATTAACAACTCAGGCAACAACAGATGTTGGCGAGGATGTGGAGAAAGAGGATCTCTTTTGCATTGTTGGTGGCAATTCAAGCTGGTGCAGCCACTCTGGAAAACAGTATGGAGGTTCCTCAAAAAACTAAAAATAGAACTACTCTATGACCCAGCAATTGCACTACTAGGCATTTATCCATGGGATCCAGGTGTGCTGTTTCAAAGGGACACATGCACCCCTATGTTTATAGCAGCACTATCAACAATAGCCAAAGGATGGAAAGAGCCCAAATGTCCATCGATGGATGAATGGATAAAGATGATGTGGTATATACACACACACACACACACACACACACACACACACACAAAATGGAGTATTACTCGGCAATCAAAAAGAATGAAAGCTTGCCATTTGCAACTACATGGATGGAACTGGAGGGTATTATGCTAAGTGAAATTAGTCAGAGAAAGACAAAAATCATATGACTTCACTCATATGAGGACTTAAAGAGACAAAACAGATGAACATAAGGGAAGGGAAACAAAAACAATATAAAAACAGGGAGGGGGACAAAACAGAAGAGACATAAATATGGAGAACAAACTGAGGGTTGCTGGAGGGGTTGTGGGAGGGGGGATGGGGTAAATGGGTAAGGGGTATTAAGGGATCTACTCCTGAAATCATTGTTTCACTATATGCTAATTTGGATGTAAATTTTTAAAAATAAAATTAAAATGGAGGAAATAAACAAAACAAAAAAAATCTAAGCACAAAAGTATTATTGGCAATATTACTTCTATCATTTAAAAATTATTTTCAATACAATTTATTTCATCTAATCCTTTTTTGTTTCTATATTATATATGTTTGAAAGGTATGTATGTATGTGCATACATATACATACATACATACAAGTATAGCAGTACATTCATATGAAATGACTATACGTTTTGAGGAGAGTTGGCTTTTCGTTTTATGTAATGGAGTAACTCCAGGATTCATGTTGGAGGTAGAATTTTAAAGTAGCCTCATGTTCCACCTTGAACACTTCTTCAGGGCCTCTTTACCTCTGTTTATAAAAAGGAAATCAAGCTACAGAGCATTTGAAGGACAGCCTTTGAGCCTTGAGGAAGAATGGGAGACATCACGGAAGTTCAGCACAGGGAGTATGTTTACAGTATTTGTTGCCAGGTAGGCAGAATGTGGGCCTTGGTGAGCACTGATTGAAATTAGATGAGGAAATTGCACCTAATGGTAGAATAAATAATTGTACCCACTAAATCCTCTCCACTATACTAACAATATAAGCCATGCATAGCCTCCTACTTCCCTTATATAGGTGGATAAGATCCAGAAAAAGCATTTACTGTACAAAGATATTATTATTGTTGAGAATGTGTTATAATTAGTTTGACTCAGCAAATCTGCTAGAAGACAAGTCTTTTATGCAAGCCTTTGGTAATGGGATTTTCCCTGAACCTTTGATACAGTGGTTTGTTAAGGAAACAAGTAATATAAAGAAGAGCTTTCTTTTAAAAAAAGAATTTAGAGGACATATCCTATTAAATCAAGTAATATATCTATCAAGAATTATTCCTATCTAATTATTAAAATATTAGATTCCTTAGCGCAACGGCTTTCTAACTTTTGATGAGGATTCACAGTAAGAAATGTAATTTATATCTTACCCCAATACACACATGAATATGCAGATGAAAAGGATTTCACAAAACAATTTTTCCCTGATGTAGAACATAATAGAACGTGTCTATTTTATTTCATTTTTTAAATTCTAGTCACACCCTCCTGAATTGATTTCCCCTTCCACTAATGAGTCCACACCTGCAGTTTGAAAAACATTACTCTTGTACCTATAGCCCAGATCAGCATCCCCTGACCACAGCATTATTCTGCATAACTGAAGTACCACAATTGTATTTGTTCTTTAATATTACATAATTTCATGATTTTTAAAATCAGACAGGTTGTCCCTCCAGATAAGAGTAAGTTTGAAAAATTACACTGTTTGTGAAGGGCTCTTACGGAGACCTCAGAGTCCCAGGTTTGTGCTTGAAGGACAGAGGGCAGGTACATAGGTGACTGGGGCCAGGAAGGCCCACAAATGCGCAAAGCCTCCTGGTTCTGGGTGAGAAACAACAACAAGACCATGACAATAAAATGTAGATAAAAACGTGTAGCACTTGCTAAGTACCAAGCACTACTGTAAGCCCTTTATATGTATCACCGTTTATTCTTCTGACAACTCAGTAAGATAAGGATCACTGTGAACCCCAATTTACAGATGAAGAAAATGAAGAGTAATATGGTCTTTAACTCTGCCACAGTAATGAGTCGGTAAGAAGTGTAACAGGAATTTGAACTGGGGTTTTTGGCTCTAGAGTCATGTTCTTTCTTAACCACTACACTGTCTACCTCCAGATCTTATCTGAAATCCTTCATTTTTAAATATTAACATTTTTGTTAGCCTTTGTGCAGTTCAAACAAAACTTATTTGTGGGTCAAATGGCTCCTAAGCTGGCAATTTGTAGGCTCTGCCTTTAGGGAAGCAAAAGAAGGCAGAGCCTAGCTCAGAGGAGCATAGCCCCAGGAGTGTGAGGGTGGGACTCATTTCTGCTTCTGTCTTGCTGCGAACTTTTGGGTAAATTATGTTGCTTTCTGGGCTTCAGCATCTTTACCTTAAAAATGAGATTCTTGAGATGTTCTCTAAAGACCTGTCTCTTCCACATTCTATGAGTCTGAGGTGCTGAGGAGAAAAGGAAGCTCCAATCAAGAGAGAACACCTGGAGACTAAGGAAGAGAAGATGTCTAACCAAGGAAGTGCCAAGGAAATAGGAATAAGGGAGAAGAAATGGAATGAAAGGAAGAGGAGAAAAGAAAGAAAAGACTAACAATGAGAAAAGGTTCGTGGCTGTTAAATTGGATTAATGAGCTCTTCTAGGATCCTACCAAAGAAAGTAAAATGTTGCAAATCAGATTCAAGTTGAGAAACACCTACATGACTCTTTTTTCTTTAAAATAATGTGGGGAAGAAAGACGACAAAGACAAACAGATAATAAAGATATGGCATGAGTGTGGAGCAGGAAATGTTGAACATAACCTTTGCCAATTAACTGAGAAATTGGCAGGAAGTGAGGATTTGGGGATGAAGCTTACAAGGAGTGAACAAGAATCTACAAAAAGACCCTGGGCAATCTCAGGAAAGCAGTGTGCCCTTCGGGTTCAAAATTAGGATCTGAAGATATTCCATGTGGCCAAAATAAGTCCTGTCACTGAGTCATCCATTCTGAATTGCTAGATTTTTTTTTCTTCAGAAGTGCTTTTAGCAAGATAGAGATAAATTTGTTTGCTGGAAATCAGCCATGAAATTCCTAGGACTGAATTCATCCTGAAAATTATTGGCTTGTGAAATCCATCTATCTGGAAAGGTTTTTGAAGACAGCCGCCTAGAAACTGGGAGTCATGCAGATGATCTGCAGACATCCCTCAGCTGCCCAGGAAAGCCTATCTCACCACCTTCTGGGAATGGAGCAACTTGGAAACATATCTTTAAAACCCTGATAGGACATGAATCTCCTGTGAGAACTAGTGCCCTTGATTTGTACATATCTTAAACCAGTTTTCCATCGTGGCTCTTGCCTAGAACAGTCACAGAGGGGCTAAATTAAACGACAGTTCATACACTTTCCCTTAGGAGATGGGAGTGTTTACTCTTACCAGGCAAAGTGCAGGTAGAAGTTTCTGGTGAAGTCCTCTGTCAGAATGCATTTAACTTGAGGTCCACAGGCACATGGAACTGCTCCAGGACATGTCAAAGGGCAGAAACGCCAAGTTCTGTCACTTATCACTTTACTACTGACAGCACCACATATTTGAGAAGTGAAAATTGCCCATCCTGGGAGGACATTTTCTTAAACCCAAGATGTCTTAAGATCTTCCTTTTTTCTCAGTTATTAGAGTTTCTTCCAATGTTGTGTGCCAACCTTCACATTTTACTTTTAGTCATCATCATTGAGTAACTGCTATGTTCCGGGAACATTTCTTTCTCCTGAAGACACAAAACGCCACCCCCCCATGAAACTTACATACTATCTGGACAGACGATAAACAAATAAATTATATAAGATGTTGAGATGAAAATTTCCATGGGAGAAAAAAGGAAAAAGAATAGGGTAAAGGAGTGACCAGAATGTTGAGGGCATTGCGATTTTAAATAGGAATGTCCACAGGCACCTGGGTGGCTCAGTCCATTAAGTGTCCAACTCTTAATGTCTGCTCAGGTCATGATCTCACAGTTCATGGGTTTGAGCCCTGCATCGAGCTCTGTACTGCCAGTACAGAGCCTGCTTGGGATCCTATGTGTCCCTCTCTCTCTGCACCTCCCCTGCTTGCTCTCTCACTCTCAAAATAAAACAAAAAAATCTTTAAAAAAAATAAACAAGATTGTCCAATGAGTCTCATTATAAAGGTAGGTTTGAGCAAGGACTTTAAGAAATTAAGGGAATCATTCGGAAGGGAATTGCACAGAGGGAAGAGTCAGTGCAATGAGCCTAAAGTAGAAATGTACTTGGTTGGGTGGAAAACAGCTAGGAGGCTAGGGTGGCCTGGAGCAGAGTCTACAATCAATGATGCAATAAACTGGTAGGCCAAGGTTATGGAGAATCCTTAAGACATTGTAAAGACCAATTTTACTCTGGATAAAATGGGGCTTAGTAGAGGGTCTTGTGTAAAATGACATGACTGACCTGCCTTTTTTAAATTAGATTTATTGCAATTTATTAGAATGCTAGATCAGATACAAAACTAGTTAATGTCCAACAGAGATATAAACCATAACCTTGGGGTTCCACCGGACAGATATTATTTATATATTTACTGAACAAAATCTATAACAAAGAGTTGGAAGTTATTATCTCTGGAATGCTTGCTTTTCATGTTTTTTATTTTAAAGACCAAACTAACAAACACAGTTTGAGTTTCATAAAACTCTAGCAAATAGGTGTGGTATGACATTTGTATGCCTATTTTATAGTTGACAAACTAGAAAAGCTAAGTGAGGTGTTCAAGATTTAACAATATATATGTATATAGTAAATATCTGTATACTTGTTTTCTAATAAATATATATTTATCTAGTTGAAATCAGAAGTGTCCTTTTTTATTATTACTTTTTTTAAGTTTGTTTATTTATTTTGAGAGAGAGAGAGAGCGAGCAGGGGAAGGGCAGAGAGGGAGAGGGAGAGAATTTCAAGCAGGCTCCGCACAGCAGAGAGCTCGACACAGGGCTTGAAAACACAAACTGTCAGATCACGACGTGAGCCAAAAGCAAGAGTCCAATGCTTTAACCAGCTGAGCTACCCAGGAGCCCCTTATTACTTTAATTAGACATACAGTTCACTCAGAGAATTTGGAAATGAACCTTAAAAGGAAATAAATATTTACATTTTTATACTGTCTTTTGATTCTATTATTCATGAATACCTCATCTATGGTAGGAAAGAACTCACTTCACTGGTTTAGACAAAGAGGGACTCACTGGGGGTTAATTTTAAGGTGATTGACCAAGTGTTCATAGTAAATGTTGACACAAGGGGCAAAACTATCATTTGCACAGTGTTACATGTAGTAGGCACATGTTTATGTGTTTTAATGCAGGAACTATGTTTTGTTAATTTCTCCATCCCCAGCACCTGGAAGCACAAAACATTCAATGGACATAATAGTCCTTGCTCTCCAAATGAAATTTTCTTCCTGTCACCTGTTTTGGAGTTAGCAACTTAATTAAGACTTGGGCCCTCCAGGGCCTGGTGGTGCCTCAGGCTAACTCAGCCCTGGTGTCAGCCTTCAGGGACAGCTTGTATGCACAAGAGAGGCAGTAAATAGTGGTGGAGACTCAGCTGCAAGCCAATTCTGGATTCAAGTTCTAGCTCTGTCACTCATAACCTTGTAACTTTGGGAAAGCGCTAATCTCTCCAAGTCCAGTTCCTCATCTATCAAGTGGGGAGGATACTATTACCTATGCCAGAGAGTCACTGTGAAGATGAATTTACCTGATAAATATGTATTTACCTAGTAGATGGCAGAATTAAGCCTTGACCTCAGAGCTCTCAACTAGTTCAGTATTTTCCCATCTTATCTTTGTCTATACTGTCCTTGCCAAGTTTTGTTGTGTTGCTCTTGATAAAGACTCCAATTAGACATGGTCACAGCAAGCTGATTAGTATTTTCACCGATGCTAGCCACTGTCTTCCTTCCAGCCAAGCTTCCCATGCAGACTGAATGAGTATGTTCCTTGTGCCGTCATTTAGTTAACTGACTGAAATGTGAAATAATGCAGACGCAAGGCCACTTCTGGCTATAGGACCTTCAGTTTAAAGAATCACATTCTGGATCATGAGTTGTGTAATATAGGTGGTTCTCTTTTGAGGAATTGGATTAAAACTAGAAACTTGCTTCTTATATGCCACTGCTGACTTGCTTTTTAAAAAAACTCTTTGTTTGAGAGTGAGAAAAGACTGTATATGATCAAGAGTTGAAACGAGAGACCAGTTAGAAGATGTCACACAAATTCAGGCGAGGGGTGATGCAAAGTGAACTGCCGATAGCAGTGAAAGCAGTGTTTGTTGGGGTATACATACTTTAAATGTAGAATGTACAGATTTACTAATAGATTGGATTTTGAGTGTGAGAGAAGGAGAATTATCCAGGAAGGCTCCAATGCTTCTAACCTGAGCGACTAGACAGATAGCATCGCCATTAACAGAGAAGTCAATGACTGTAGTAAAGCCAATTTTGGTTGTGGTGAATTTGCACAGGTGTGGAAGATGATGAGGATTTTGGTTTTGGACATATTATTAAACAGCGAACTAGACATAGCAAGTGGAAAGATAAATATATTAGTCTGGAATTCAAGGAGATCCAAGCTAGCATTACAACTTGGCAATACTTAGATTATAATCAAATCCATGGACTGAATGAGATCATCAATGAATGAGTATATAGAACTCTGGAACATTCCATTGTACTAAATAAGCCCAGGAATATGCTTATAGGAAGTAAACAACGAGGAAGGCGGTAAATAAAAAATGTGTTATGTACTGAATATTAATAAATAAAAGAAAAAATAGGAGGGAATCATTAACTGTATCAAGTACAGATTTGATTTAAAATATATCATTATTTAGTCATTGAGGCCATTGGTAACCTCAACGATAGCAGTTTTGGTAAAGTGCATGAAAGCTGGATTGAATTATACTCAGAGGTTGGGAGGAGAGAAACCGGAAGTGTGGAAATATATATAATACATTTGAGGAATTTAGGTGAAAGGGGGGAAAGAAATGTGCAAGGGGTAGAGAAGAAGTGAGGTCAAGAAAGTTTTTTTTTTAAGTGGAAACAACATGTTTGTTTACTGATGGGAATGATAAACGGGGAAAGTAGTAATATGGAAAAGAGAGGAGGTGTAGATAGGATAAAGTTTACTGGAAAAAAATTACTGGATAAAGTTCCTTGAGTAGCAAAGTTGGGGTGAAATCTGGTGCCTAAGTAGACTTTGGTTTTAGATAATAAAAACGATATGCAATCTATAGTAACAGATGGAAAGACAGACTATAAGTGTATAGATGCTAGTAACTGAATAAATAAAATGGTATGACTTTGTAGAAATTCTATTCTTATAGCTTTGATTTTTTATTGATATAAGAAACACCGTCTTCAGCTAAGAGGAAGGTTGGAGTGAGAGTAGTCACCTGTTCAAGACTAATTCTGATTCTCCAAGAAGCAGAGATTAGATGGAAGTAGATGTACAAGGGATTTATTGGAGGAACACCTGTGAATAATAATGGGGGAAGCCTTCAAACTGCAATGCAGATGTTCTACATATGAAAGAATAAATAAAAAAGGATTTGGTGAGAAGACTCTCGAACTGCAGTACAGTTCTGAAGAAGTCTCAACCAGGTCAATGATTATATTCCCAAGGTAAGATTCCCAAAAGAAAAGTCCCACATCAGACAGGAGTATCCAACTCCAGTCCTACCACTATACTCAGCCACTGGTTAGGAGCCATCCACGGGATAGCACAGTGTTGGTATGAATGCCACAATGAACCCAAATATGTAGCAACTAAAAGCTGTCCATCACCTGTGCTCTTGACAGATCTGAGTGGCACACCTTCATGACTGACACAAGGTCTGAGGAGAGCAGAGGTGTGAAATAATCATCTGAAATAGAGGGCAATGAATGGCCAAGAAAATACATTTGGTTTCTCAGTCAGCGTTACGAGCCTCTTGATGGTCATGTTCCTGACTCAGGTGGCTGTATTTTGCTCAGATATGCACTTGCTCAGATTCAGGTGAAGAGCAGACAGAAAATTGGTCTTAATGAGGAGTGAAATTTTGACAAACTAATACAATGAAGTAAGAGAAGGGCTCCAGATATTTGAGGCTGTATGCACAAGAGTAATTAACAGAATTTAGTTTACAGAAAGAGGAAAATAAAGACATGGGGAGCAGTAAGCAGTGAAAAGGCAGAAGAATTGCACTGAAACTTATGCTGAGATCAAGGAATGGATGAAATTTGACTACCAGAGAGAGTGAGCCAGAAATATAGGGCATTAGCAGGGTGCCTGGAAGGCTCCTTTGGTGAAGCATCTGACTCCTGATTTCATCTCAGATCATGATCTCAGGATCATGAGATTAAGCCCTGTGTCAGGCTCCTTGCTGAGAGTGGAGCCTCCTCAAAATTCTCTCTCTCCATCTCTCTCTGCCCCTCCCCTGCTCTCTCTCTCTCTGATAGATAGATAGATAGATAGATGAAAGAGAAAAGAAAAGAAAAGAAAGGAAAAGAAAAGAAAAGAAAAGAAAAGAAAAGAACAGAAAAGAATAGAAAAGAATAGAAAAGAAAGAGAAAAGAAAAGAAAGAAGAAAGAAAGAAATATAGGGCACTAGAGGGAGTAATCAGAAGGTGGGTTATATAAAATTAAGATTATAAAGTGGTTGTAGTTGATGAAAATAATAAGGTCTAGCATATTACCAAGGAAATGAATGGTTAAGGTAGATTAGAAGGCAATATCATCAGTGAAGAAGAGTTCCAGAAGTGGAAAAATGTTGGAGGGATTATTTATATGTGTATCAAAATCACCAAGGATTAAGACAGAACTACTATTAAAGAGAATAATAAAAGACTATTAGCTAAAATAATCCAGAAATGAATGATGCCAGGAGCAAAAGACAAACAACAGTAGACAATACAGTCTAATGACATGAGAATCAATGTATAAATGGTTTAGGGAGAATGAAAGACAAATTGGTCTGATAATGGCACATTTAGACCCAATGGGAGGAAAACAACCATCCCAAATGGAAAGGACTACAGGGCAGTAGGAACCTCAGAGTAGGTCTTGGTTTTGGTAAAAGCAGGAAGGTGAACAAGACTGTATCATTCAGTGTCCAGTCAAGAGAAGAAAGCCCACACCAGGTAACTCCTTTTATTTGAAGAATTGATTACAAAAGTATTGGAAGAGGTAAAAAGTTCAGGGTACAATGAAGAAACTCAGAGATCAACAGGAGTAGGCCTCTCTCACAGATTTGGTTAGAGAGCTAGGAGGAGGTGATGGTACCAGGGTAGAGGAGCTGGGCCACCTGGCAGGAAATGGAACAAACAGTAACTGGGACCACAGAGGAAGGTCATCCAGAAGGAGCTAGAACCAAAGAGAAGATGTAGCTTCTGCTGGAGGGGAGAGAAAGGCAAGAATGCCCTGGTTTCTCCTTTCCTACCACCCTTTAATGTCCCACTAGTGCCTCCTAATGGCTGAACCTAGATGGTAGCTGGCTGACGAGGGAGCTTTTGAGGAGCCCTGCCACCATATAGAGCACAGGAGGGAAGGAGTGGAGCATGGATCTGAAAACAAACTCAGATCCAAACAACTGATGCTTTGGAGATTTGGCCATGATGTCTCATAAGTTCCAAAGGACTCAACTGGAAAGATTAGGAGTTGGGGAGGGATTGGGCATGATATAAAATTGGGGATTTGCAAAACTGTATGAGAATTTAAGTGTGAAAGGTGTCCTACCCGTGAGTCTGGGACTTCTTATAGCATCTGATACAAACAGGAATTAAAAGAATAATGAGTTTGGTTTATGGTGGGCTCCAGATGGATAGTATTGGTAAGGCGTGGGTCCTGGAGTTTACAACTTTTTGGCATTAATGTTAAAAGAGGTCTAAGCATATATATAAGCCAAGGGAAAAGAAGGTATATAAAGTGACAAAGAAGAATAATGCAAAATTTTAAAAAAGAGAAAAAGAAAGAAAACAAAAGAAAGGGAGGGAGAGAGGGAGGAAAGGAGGGAAGCAATAAGGGAAAGAAAAAAATTTTAAAGGATAAAATATTGTAACTATGTATGGGTGATAGATGTTAATGACACTTATTGTGGTAATTTCACAATACATACAGATATCAAATCACTATGTTGTACACTTGGAACATAATGTTATATGTCAATTATATCTCAGTAAAAAAAAGGTAAAATAAAAACGAAAATAAATAAAAAGAAAGGATAGACAATAAAGCATGGCAGATATGTATCTTAATCCACAAATTCTAATGTGTAAGAAATGTAACTCTATTTTTTTTTTAGAATCCAGTCTCTTTCTTAGGTTCCCCATTCCACTGGGATAGCAGAAATGTGATTTAATTTTCCCTAAGTTTTGTTTTCATCTAAATTCTGGAATCCTACCTAGTGCTTAGGTATCTAGGGATGTGCACATGATGTGCACATGTGAGGCTGGTATGTGTGTGAACTGTGTGTGTGTCTGTATGTGTCTGTAGAGGGGGTAAGGAACTGAACGAGCACTTGCTTTGGAACCTCTCTCCATGCTGGCAACTGCTAACCCTTCCCTTATTACACCTTGTACTTGGTGGCTAGTCTATCTGGGTGCCTAAAGAAATGTCCTTTGTTTCTAACTGCATGGTCCCTTCAGAAACTCTTCCTGTGCCATTCTTGGATGCCAAGGTATCATCCATGACTCTCACCACAATATGGTATGAGAAACTCTATGAGGCTTCCCAAGTCCCATCTGGGTAGAATAATACCGGGGGTCATTTTCTCTACCATCTCACCACCTACCCAGAGCTCTACAGAAAATTGATGTCTAAGCCCTTTCTGCCTCAGATCCCACATAGTCTCTGGCTATTACCCAAGCCCCAGTCTGGGCCCACAGTCCTTCTCAGGACTCCCCAATATTTCCTGCCTTTCCCCATCTACTTCTATTCTGACAGTTCAAGGAACCCTTAGTGGTGAGAGGGGCAAAGAGTGAGAAGTTCTCCTCCTTGCCCTTCAAGCCACCTCTATCTAGCCATCTCTCTTCCTCTAATTCCCAGAGAGAAACACCATCTCAAAACTTTCTCCCTCTCCTGAAATGGTGAATGTGAGCTATTATTATGAGGTCAAGGAAGAAACAGAGGGGAAAAAGTACATGAGGGGAAAAACATAACACTGGTTCATATTTCAAAAATATTATACCCAGAGAAGAAGGCAAGCTAAGCTCAGTATTATAGAGGAGAGGAGAAAGTTGGGGGAGAAAGGAATATTTTGAGAGAGAAATGACAATTCAACTATGTGGCTATATTTTTCTATTTCCCTTCTCAATCAGGAAAAGGATGAGATGCTTTCCAGAGGTAAAATAATAAGAGTTGGAGAGAGCTTACAAAAAAGCAATCAACTGTGCTAGCCCTGGGCACCATCCTGACATGAATTTCTTACAACGAATGGGTAAGGCTGGTGTCACAATTCTCTTTCACGGATGATGAAACTAAGGCAAAGGTTCAGAATTTGCCCAAAGTCACACAGACCAGAGGGGGTGCTGTGAAGCCTGGAGGTGAGTAGAAACATGTATTCCCCAAAACTCACAGCTTGCTTCTTCTCTCATAACTGAGTTTAAAAATAAAACTAGTTTTCAAGTATGTAAAATTCCCTAATCAATGATAAAATGTTTTTGTGTCATTGACAACAGTTGTTATCTGGCGTGAAGAAAGTGAAACCAGGACATGACTCAGCATGGGAAAGTGGGAAGTGGTTCTGTGGGAACATGTTTCCTACCGTAACCCTAGAAGACTCCGATTTTGCCGGGGCTTCAATTTGCTAATTAGCAAAACTTTCTTTGAAACATTTATGTCTCTATCACGTGACCTGTAAGTACAGTACCCTTGCTCCAGCCCCTCATGAGGCCCAGCACGAGCACATACTTCTGCCAGGATTTGTGTTCCAGGGTCAGGCTGGGTGGGTGGAGGTGGAATATGTTACAAAACAGCAGGAAGAGCCAGGACTGTGTAATTGCTCAGTCTTTGGAGAGCACTGAAAATCAGGCACCGGAAGCAGAGTTCAGCCTTGGAATTTAGAGCAGATTGGAAATCAGGCTGAACGTCTGAAAGCCAGAAGCTGTTGGAAGCAGCACAGAATGGAGAATAATAGTTGGGGGAAGCTTGGACTTCCATTCTTTACTGTCAGCAGATGGTACTACCAAAGAAGTTATTATGCTTTAAAGACAATCACCAGTGTAAATACTTCCATGCATTTTTTAGTAAAATGGGTCCTACTGGGCACTTAATTTTGTAATCTGAATTTTCCCTTAATATATCACAAATAAGCCCTTTCATTTCTCAATCAACAGTTTGGCTTTTGCCACCACTGCTCCACCACCTGCCCTGACCAAGGAAACCAGTTAGATAATATTTGCTATATCCACGGCCACCTCTAGTCTGGCTCACTCAACTTAGCTTCCTTAACCATTTCTTCCTTAATCAAACATCCATCCGTTTACCTCCTCAATATTCCCCCGCCCCAGTTTTCCATCCACCTCTAGCTGCTCCTACTGATCCCCTTCACATTCACTTTCTTCAGATAACTCTTGAATACAGAAGGCAGACACCTTAGAAACACTTCAAATACCACTTCACTTTAAATACTCTCCTCTAGGGGTGCCTGGGTGGCTCAGTTGGTTAAGCATCTGACTTCAGCTCAGGTCATGATCTCACAGTTCACGGGTTCGAGCCCTGCATTGGGCTCTGTGCTGACAGCTCAGAGCCCAGCGCCTGCTTCAGATTCTGTGTTTCCCTCTCTCTGTCCCTCCCCTGCTCATGCTCTGTCTCTGTCTCAAAAATAAACATTAAAAAAATAAAATTAAATAAATAAATTAATACATACATACTCTTCTCAGACATTCTCCTTTACTGACCATCTCCGCATTTTGACAAATTCAAATCTTCAGCCATGTCCCTCTCCTGAATGCCAGACCCTTAGCTATAATTCAACCTAAATTTTCCACAGACTCATTAAACTCAATATGCCCAAAGCAGAATTTACCTCCTCTTCCTTCTTAAAAATGAAGATGTCTCCCTTTAAGCTTGGAAGATAGTGCCATCTTGAACCTTGGTAGCATTCATAAACACATAGCTAACTTTGACCTCATATACTATGCGAAGAGCTTTACAGACATTATCTCATTTAATCCTCACACCTCACTTTACAACAAGGAAAGTGAAGCTTAGAAAGGTGAAGACACATGCTCAAAGATGCTGCCCAGCAAGAGGCAAAGCTAACAGTTGGACTTAGCAGTTTTTCTCCAGTGCTCAGAGCCTATGCGCTTAGTGCCACACTCCCATAAAAAGACTCAATAGATACGGGCTTTTGCAAAAAGAATTATTCCTGAGAAACCATGTGAAAAGAAAACAACACTCAAAATGTAGAAATGAATTAAGAGATGAAGCACTTATTGTTTGTTTGTTCAAATGTGAGTGTCCACCTGCATCAACCAGCCAGCTCAGCCTGGCCCCCAGCCCTGGTTCCTTCTCCTCACCACAATCCTCTCTTTTGGGTGCTAGACCAAATTAAAGAGACTCATTGATAAGGGAAGACATGGCTTCTAGATTCAGTGGATTCCTCAACTTGTTCAAAATGCTGCTTATTAGAAAAAATTAGCCTGTTTTTTGATAGTGGGCTCCTCTTCAGATTTGGTTCTCTGAGCTCATGCCCATTCCCTATAAGGAAAGCACTTCCCTACTTTGACACTGAGCTTCAGACTGCTCTGAAGCTTCAGACTTTCTCCTCTGTTTGATGATTCAAACCCTGGAAATTCTAATGCTTCAACAACTCATTCCTGTATGTGCTATTTGGTACCGAATTATGTATTTGACTAAGTGATGCCTGAAATTGGTGAGACCCCTTAGCCAACTTCTTTGTCATGGCCTGTCTAGTGGCTCTGTGGTCCAGCACCATCATCCTTCAGCCAATCTGGCTTTGTCAGCTCCCACCCACCAAATACACTGTTGCTCCCATCCCCAAGGCCTGGAAGGAGACTTCTTAATGATTCCTCCAGTTTTAAGCCACTTTCCCTCCACTGGTCTTTCTTAGGACTTCTTCTGATTCTTAACTCATTTGCAGAGCAGTGATCTATGCGATCTGTTTTATTTACATAAGCATTTATCAAATACCCACTATTATGCCAACCATTGTGCTATGAGATTCTACAAAAGTTAAAGGACAGTAACGATCTCTGCCCTTAGGGAAATGCCAGTCTGCCTGGAGAACCAATAAACATACAGATTATACAAGGAAATGAACCAAATGTTCAGTGAAGTCTAAGAATGGAGACTCTAAGCTGAAATGTTGGTCTTCTAGCACAGAGGTCCTGAGGACAGAGGCTGAATCTCATTCATTATTCTATTTCAACCCCTAGCAAGTACCTACCACAGAGCCAATGCCCAGTAGTTTTAAATGAATAATTGCAACCACTTACAAATTCCAGGTGATCTGAGTTACATTATTTGGGTGTCACAGTGCCAGAACAGCTGGAATAATTTTAAATTGTATCCCAGCAAGTGGTTCATTGGAAAAATTCTGAGGTCAGGCTGGACCTCAAATTAGTGAAGCATATCATGCCTCCTGGCAGCTCCCCCTGCCCACACAGCTTAACTTCAATGAAGTTGTCTTTTTGATCCTCCAAATCAACCAGACACTAGAGCCTTAGTGCAGTCTCTGCTTGAATGACTCCAGATACAGAAGATTCACCCCCTGCAAGGCTCTGTAGAGCTCAGACACATTTAGAAATCCTTCTCTGTGGTAAGATAAATCTGTCTTCTTGAAACCTCTGCCCTATTGCCCTAGTTTCAGCCCTTAAAAACACAGAGAACAAATATAGTATCTCTTCACATAATAGCCCCTCAGATATTTGAAGATTCAAGCTCATTGAACCTTTTCTTAGCCTTACTAAAAATATCCTTAATACTACCAATTAGCCTTCATGTTCCAAGCCCCTCACTGTTCTGGCTAGTTTCTATTTAACACACTCTTATTTACTTACATCTTGTTTGGAATGTAGTACACAAACAAACAAACTAACCAGTACTCCAATACCACCTGATCAGCATGAAAAAGACAAGTACTATCGCCTTCTCTGCTCTAGATATCATATCTCAATATGGCCTGTGATCACATGAAATTTTTTTGTAGTCAGAGCACCCTACTAAATTATATTGTGTTTATTGTCAATTAAATTTTTCATGGGGTGCTTGGGTGGCTTAGTCAGTTAAGGGTCTGATTTCAACTCAAGTCATGATCTCCTGGTGTGTGAGCTCAAGCCCTGCATCGCACTTTCCACTGACAGCACAGAGACTGCTTCAGATCCTCTCTCTCTTCCCCTGCTCACATTCTCTCTCTCAAAAATAAAAATATTTAAAATTTTTCCCCACATATCACAAATTATATTTTTCCATCTGAGGACCTTGTATAGTTGATTTATGAACCCAAGGACAGGCTTTTATATTTTTCCTATTAAGTTTTATCTTGGTAGGTTCAGCTAATAATTCCAGAAGGTCTCTTTAGATCCTATCATTAAACAACTTCAATATTTCACCAAATTTAAATTTATCTATGTATTAAATTGAAAACATGTAATTTATTGTGTCCTCCCTGGGTGCCAGACACCATTCTAAACACTGAGGATTCAACAGTGGACAAGACAGACAAAACCTCTGCTGACATGGAATTCACATTCAAGAGTGGTAAAAGGAGGGGTAAAGGAAGAAGGGCTGGGAAAAGGGGCATCATAGGTGATGGGATAGGAAATGCCTCTCTTTGCATCTCCAAGAAGGAATAAGCGTGCCTCTATGTAAGAGGCTGATCCTTCTCTCCAAGTGGACAAAAGTACTCCAGGTATATTCCCTTCACTAGTTGTACTTTTCTGTTGTCTACAGGAGACCTGGCATAAACTGTCTATTGCATTTCCTCAAATTTCCTCCAAGCAATCACTAAGGTGTCCCAAGATAAATTTTCAAAACCCCCTTAAAAGTATAACTAGCCTGACCTACTTCACCAGTTTAACATACAAATATAGTTACATCTATTTTTTCTAATTTATCACTTCTATCCCAACTAGTTTTCTTATAAAAACTGCATACCAAAGAGGATTCTGAGAGATGCTGCCTTTATAAAGTCCAACAGATGCCTTGGGACTCTTTCTTTAAACTATCAGACCCCTAGGTTTACATATCTGAAGGAAATCACTTGTGATTTTTCAAGTAAGTGTAAAATTTCCTCCCAAGGTAACTTGCTATCTTCACCTCTATATTTAGAAGAGACAAGAATTCAATTTTTGAAAGAACACTATTTCTGTTAGCAGTTAGGAAAGAGGGCCATTTCTACACAGAAGGCCAATTTGGAAAAAAAAAGGGGGGGGTGGGTGGCTTAAGCATTCCTAGGAATAGGTTTTTAAATCCCTGGCTTATGCACATAGTAAAGATGAAAAAGAAGGTAGAGATAAGGGATCTAGAAGTCTGATCTACTTATCCACCAGGAAAAGGGAGAAAATGCTCTTCTTTTCTACCCCTTCTATTTCCTTTCCCTTTTAACTTTACCTTCCAGAGCGGAAAGCAAATACTGAGAGGAGAGATACTAGTCTGAACTTGAATAGCTGAAGAAGTTATGTTAGAAGAGACTGATCTGGCCAAAAACATAAATCGTTTTTAATTTGCTGCCTTCCAAACACATCCTGACATCTCTCCTCAGCCATTGGCAACCTACTACCCCACCGCCAAAGAGCTATAGGCAGCCTGCTGGGGAATTTCAGTGACACATCAACCATTCACCCGCCCTTGGCAAAGTACACACCCACACCTTCCTACCTCCATCTTGTTCAGCCTGGTCCTGAAGGCACCCACAAGGCATGCCTTCCAACAGAATCAGTCTTTCACCAACAGTCCCAAGCCCAAAATTCCCCTTCCTGCCCACTTCAGGCATCAATACATTCTCATGCTTTATCTGATCTTGGTTATCAGGTCTGATGAAAAATGAGACCCAGCTTATTTACATCTTAGAAAGGAGTTTGTTAACCAAAATGTATCTCTTGGAAATGGGATATGATTTGTTAGGCTTCAAATTACTCCACATTGATTTTGTCCCATCTAGTAATAAAGAGTGAAAAGTAACATGCATCACCTACCTTACTCAGCTGAACACAGGTGTAGCCTTATGTTAGCTTAGCAAGTGACTTGTATTAGTGGCATGGAGCCCAACCAAAACTAAGAACCAATACTGTGCTTTCATTGGGTAATACATATGTACAAACTCATCAAATTTATACATTAAACATGTACACTTTTTTATATATCAATTATACTTCAACAAAATGTTTTTTTTTAAGCCATCGCTTAAAAAGAATTGAGATTTGACCAGCAAATTCTTCAGACCCAGGAAGTTCAGAAAGTACAGGAAGGACAGGACTTCTGATATTACTACTACTAGTAGTAGTAATAATAATGTTTATATATATATTAGCTGATGTCATAATAATATTACATTACAATGTACTTTACATAGATGACCTCATTTAAAATATGCAATAATCCTGACAGAAATTGCTAATATTGCAATTTCAGGAAGTAGGAAAATTCTATTTTAACTAATCCTGCAAGTGTAAATGAACTTACTCTAGTGTTCTACTCTTAAGACTAGAAAGATGGGATTTGGGGCAAGACTCATAATTAGAGTGGGTGGGCCTTTTCCTTGACACACAACCCCCACAGGCAGTTACCTTCCCCTTCCTGCAGCAGACAGGCCCCATAACATTCCACACACAGGACCAAATTATTTCACATTGCTTTCAGCAACTACCTGAAGAGACGTATGGCTAAAACAGCCTTTTATAAATCATTTCTCAACAATTCTCACAATACTGCATTTACAGAATGCATTGCACTTAAATAAGGTCCTTTGGTTGAAACTTCTAGGCAAGAGATACTGTCTCAAACACACCAGTACTGGGGCCTTCCTAGAATAGTCATTTATAATTATGGGTATTTATTAAAACAAAGACCATTTTGTCTGGTAATAAAAGCCAAGTCAAGGTATGAGAATTTAATCTCCAATAACCATGGACAGGATAACCCTGAGCATGTATCCACAACTGAAATACTATAGAACACACCCAAATCAAATTCTCCTGGATGGTAACTCTCAAGAGAAACCAACCTGAAGTATTTTATTATTGCTTACACTTCTGCATGAGAATTTCTGTGACCTATTAATTTGTTGAACTTGCTGATTATTGCCTAACAAGAAAATGTTCAGGGTATAAAGTAGAGAATCAAGGAGTGTTTCCATTTTATAGATGATTTAGAGAAGAAAAACATAAATGCATAAAAGAGGAAAAAAGATAAAAAAATATATAAAAAGATAAAAAAGAGGAAAGTGGGAAAACCTTCTCAGGAAAGATATTTGTCTTAAGCCACATTTCCTCCAGTACTTGATTTCCATCTCCTGTCTCCTTGTAAAGGATTAACTTTGAAAATCCCTGTTATACAATGAGTGTGAAAGGTTTTTTAGAGGCAGAGACTTGACTGAGCAGTCCTCTTTCTTTTCTATTTCATTGTGATAAGAACACTTAACATGAAATCTACCCTCTTAAATTTTTAAGTGTATAAGACAATATTGTTGACTATAGATACGTTATAAATCAGACCTCTAGAATTTATTCATCTTGCTTAACTGAAACATTATGCTTGTTGATGAGTAATTCCCTATTTCTCCCTCCCCCAACCCCTAGCAATCACCATTCCACCCTGATTCCCTGAATTTGACTATTTAAAAATACTTCATATAAGTGGACTCATGCAGTATTTGTCCTTCTCTGATTGCCTTATTTCATTTAGCATAATGTTCCCAGGGGGTTCTTCCATGATATCATATATTACAGATCTTCCTTCTTTTTTAAGGCTGGATAATATTCTAGTATGTGTGTGTGTGTGTGTGTGTGTGTGTGTGTGTGTGTACACACACCATGTTTTTTTATTCATCTATCAATGGACATTTAGGCTGTTTCCATATTCAGACAGATGTGAATAGTGCTACAATAAAATGAAGTGCAAATACCTCTTTGAAATGCAGATTTTCATTATTTTGAATAAATATCAAAAATTGGCATTGCTGGATCATATGGTACTTCTATATTTACTTTCGAACAACCTCATACTGTTTTCCATAGCAGCTATACCATTTTGCATCCCCACCAACAGTGTACAAGGGTTCCAATTTCTCTACATCCTTGGAGCCAACACCTTCCTTTGTTTTTTGACAATAGCCACCCTGACAGATGTGAGGTGATAGCTCATTGTGGTTTTGATTCGCATTAAATGCCAATGGCATTTTCTACAAAAATAAAAAAATAATTCTAAAATTCATTTGGAATCAAAAAAGACTACAATCAATCACATCAATATTTAATTTTTTAATGTTTACTTTTATTTTTGAGAGAGAGACAGAATGTGAGCAGGGGAGATGTAGAGAGAGACACACACACAAAATCCAAAGCAGGCTCCAGCCTCTGAGTTGTCAGCACAGAGTCCAATGCAGGGCTTGAACCCATGAACCACAAGATCATGACGTGAGTCAAAGTCGGACGCTTAACCAAGTGAGCCACCCAGGTGCCCCATCCACATCAATCTTTAAAAAGAAGAACAAAGCTGGGGGCATTATACTTCCTGATTTCAAAATACATTACCATGCTGCAACAATAAAAACAGTATGGTACTGGCATATAGACAGATATGGAACCTATGGAACAGAATAGAGCCCAGAAAGAAATCCAAGCGTATAACGACATCAACAAGGGTAACAAGAATACACATGGGGAAAGAATGGTCTCTTCAACAAATGGTGTTGGGAAAACTGGATATCCACATGTAAAAGAATGAAAATTGGACCCTAATCTGACATCACATAAAATAATCAGTTCAAAATGAATTAAAGACTTAAATGTAAGATTTGAAACTGTGTAACTCCTAGAAGGAAATAGGGAAAAACTTCATGGCATTGGTCTTGGCAATGATTTCAAGAATATGAAATCAAAAGCACGGACAACAAAAACAAAAGTAAACAAGTGGGGCTACATGAAACTAAAAACATTCTGCACTGTAAAGCAAACCATCAACAGAGTGAAAAGGCAACTTACAGGATGGGAGAAAATATTTTCAAAGCATATATCTGACAAGGGATTAATATCCAAAACATATAAGAAACTCATACAACTCAAGAGCAAAAGAAACAAAACCCAGAAGTGCCCCCCCGCCAAAAAGTGAAAAAAACCTGAATAGACATTTCTCAAAAGAAAACAGGTTCTTCTTGTTCCACCTTTTACATTACATTTAGAAGATTTGTCTGTAAGTTGAAATATAAACCTGTTATTTTAATGTTTTAAAATATCAACCTGATATTTTAATGTTTTGAGAATCTCTTAAACTTTGACAATTGTCAGCTCTTTCAAGATAGGAACTTTTCCATTTTTCTAATTCCCAGGCCTATAACAGTGCCTGACATGCAGGAATGGAATAATTATTTGATGGATTTACTTGATTCAAAATTAACTTGAGTCTAGATTATCTGGCCTATGACCTCACACAATAAAAGGAGAAGCTTGCTGGGGTATACAAATTAGCACAGTAGTTACAGACTCAGAACTTTCAAGTCCTTTCCAAGCATCGTAAGGAGGATGTTACTGATTAATAAATCAACATGACATACTTCTTGCTCTAAAGACAAGGGAAATTACGCTCAAAAAACTTCAGAAAACTTAACACAAATAATTAAAGTAGCCATGCATATACCAAGAGAAGCTTAACAATTAAGTTCTTTATTGCTGACCATGGTTACTGTGTGTGGGCAAGATGAATACCTGAGGTCAACAGATAGAATATTATTACCAAATTTTTCTCAACTTGTCCAAATAGAAATCAACAAGATCTCTGGAATCTGTAAAACTTCTGTGTTCTGCTTCAGGAGTAAATCTAATCTTTTCATTTTATTTCATTCTTAATTTTAAAGAATGTGGTTTTCATCACTCTATACTTAATGACATCTGAAGCATACAGCAGTCCTGAGGAAAAAGAGGGACAGATTTCCCTCCGTAAGCCACCTATTTTGAGGAAGACATCTTTTCCTGGAACATAAGCACATATATTTGACATAACTGTCTTCAACCTAAAAATTAGAATACATGGAAATTTCCCCCCACTCTACTATTCAAGCAAAAATAAAAACCAGTTAACTCTCCCTTCATGTTTGCCTTTTCTCCACACTGCCACTGCCACTTTGCAAAAGCCAGTCCTTATTACCTCAAGAATGATCCTGGCAAGGAGATTTCTAGTTAACTCATTTTTCCCCCAGGCTCTCCTGTAGACCACGTCTGCATAGATGTAAGTTCCTTAAGGGTAGGCACCACATTTACTCATTTGTATTCCAAGTATCTTGTGCAACCTCTAACACACAGTGAGGCTCCTTTAATGTTTGATGACTGAATGAGCAACTAACTGAGTTTCCTACATATTACTTATTGTGTCATTCCTCTGCTCAGATCTTGTTAATGGCTGACTACAGTTTACCTCATCAAAATGTATTTAATTGTCATCATTCACAGATTTCATATTTGTGAATTTGCCTACTCACAAAAATTTATTTGTAACCCCAAAATCAATACTCAGGCACTTTATTTTTTTTTAAATGTTTTTATTTATTTCTGCGACAGAGAGAGACAGAACATGAGCAGGGGAGGGCCAGAGAGAGAGGGAGACACAGAATCGGAAGCAGGCTCCAGGCTCTGAGCTGTCAGCACAGAGCCCGATGCAGGGCTCGAACCCACAGACTGTGAGATCATGACCCGAGCCGAAGTCAGACGCTTAACCGACGAGCCACCCAGGTGCCCCAATACTCAGGCACTTTAAAGATCATTCATAGACATGCATAGAGCAACAAAAAATTTGAATCATCCATCATTTGTGTTTCCAGCTGAAAATGAACAACGAGACACTCTGCCTTCTTATTTCAGCTCTCAGACTGTAAACAACTGTCCTTTTGCGGTCTACACAGTACCATGTTTTTCATATCTTTGTCATGTTTGTTGATAATTTTGTTGTTTAAAATGGGTCTCAAGCATAGTGATGAAGTGCTGTCTAATGTTCCTAAGCACAAGAACACTGTGATGTACCTTATGAAGAAAAGACATGTTAGATAATCCCTGTTCAGGATGAGCTGTTGGCCACAAGTTAAATGTTAATGAATCAACAATATACATTAAATATAATACCTGTCTTTAAGCAGAAACACACAAAAAACAAGCTTAGGTATTGATAAGTTGAAGAAAATGTTACCAGAGGTTCATGGGAACCTTTCACTGTATTTCCCCTATAAGCAATGATTCAGTATTGCTAATTCAATGTATGAGGTGACTGTATAGAATGTATTTACCATGAATAACTAGAATTAACTATAAATTATCTCTAATTGCTTCTCAGGGACCTTAGTAATCTCTGTGCACTATGCCTATTACCTCAGCCCTCCTTACTTCAGCAGAAAGTATGCAGTCCAGTCACCTCGCCACTGTCAGACCATGGCTCTTTGGTGGATGATTCCTCTATGAATTATTTCATGTTCTTCCAACACATGGACTAATCAAAGTCCCCTCATATTACACCTGTTCCATGAAGTCCTAACAGAGTTCCGTCCCATGAATACTCTTATCTTTGAATCTTTAATGTAACTGCCCTTGTCTGTCATCACAGCACTTAACATTTAACCACAAGCAATCTTGATTTATTCCCTATTTCATTAGTGTTATTTGTTACCCAGTTTGATTACAATCACTTTGAAAGCAATTACTTAGTTCATATTATATCACTTCCATATATATATATATATATATATATATATATATATATATATATATATATATTCCCACCCAATAATGCCTATGTGGTTTTAACCTGCCTTTTTTCATATCATTAAGGAATGATAGAGCTATAAAAAGTGTCGAAACTCCTCTAGGCCACTCATCTAATGAATAGATAAGGAAACCAAGAACTAGCAAGTGATTTGTCCAAAAACATGTCATTTGTGTGTCAGAAGCAGAAGTTGGCATCATGATTCCCAACAGTGCGCATTTCCCACTGCTCTCGACAGCTGTGATGGCACGCCTATTGTCATTTTCAAATATAAACAAAGTTTTCCAATACTTACACTTATGAAAATGAAAAATAGGAATCAAATGAATGATGAATTATCATTCTATAAAGTTGTCATAATCATCTGTGTACAGATACATGAAACAACTGGGGAAAAATAATAGCAGCTACACAGTTCCGTGAGAGATGCATTGCTAACAATAATTTATTTTCATATTAAGTGATTATGTTTCAAATTATTCCTGTTTTGGTCATTTGTATGCTACTTACTTGTTATATTTAAGTCTTACAGCCACAGGACATTTTAAAAACAGGGGTGCCTGGGTGGCTCAGCCAGATGAGCATCAGACTCTTGATCTTGGCTCACGTCTGTGAGCACAGAGCCTGCTTGGGAATCTCTCTCTCTCCCTCTCTTTCTGTCCCTCCCTTACTTGCTTTCTCTCAAAACAGATAAAAACAATAAAAACAAACAAAAACAAAAAACAAAAAAAAAACAATAAAAATAAACTTTAAAAAATTTTTAAATAATCTGGGGGCAGCTGAGTGGCTCAGTTGGAAAAGCGTCCAACTCTTGATTTCAACTCAAGTCATGATTTCACAGTTCATAAGTTCAAGCCCCACATAGGGCTCTGTGCTGTCAGCACACAGCCTGCTTGGGATTCTCTCTCTGGCCCTCCCCTGCTTGTGCTTTCACTTTCACTTTCTCTCTCTCTCTCTCTCTCTCTCTCTCTCTCTCTCTATCTCTCTTACTCTCTTCAAAATAAATTTAAAAAAAAATAAACATTTAAAACTAAATTAAAAAAAATTTTTGTGCTTGCTATTTTTGTGATAGCAATTATGATAAGGTAATTAAACTTTCAAAAATAAGACACTATGTTAGGATAAAATAGGAAGGAAGAGTGTAATAGAAATATAAGTTCAAGGAGCTAACAAACTGACACCAGACAGAGAGAGGGACCAAGATGATTATGTAGGAAGCTCCTGAACTTCCTTCCTCCTATGGACACACTAAACGTACAGCTACCTATGACACAATTCCCTCCAATAGAAATCCAGAAACTGGATAACTGATGGCCACAAATGGAGTGAATGAAAAAACACCCACATGGAAACATGTAGTAAAGGCTTAAAGATACTCTTGCCATAACCCCACCTCCACCATAGTACCATACAATTGGGAGGGAACCCCCAACTTCCAGCTTTTCCCTGAAGAACGAAGGGTTTGAATCACACATCTAAGCATCTAACTTTCCCAACTTTTCTGACTACCATCTGAGATATGGGCTGTCAAAACACTTGGCTCTGAACAACAACAGAACTTGAGTCCATAAGACCCATAGGACTATAGCAAAGAGCCAGTTCTTAATGGGTGTGAGCACTCAGAGTGCTCATCCCCCAGTGCTCAGCACAAAAGGGACAGGTAAAAATGCCCTTATCCCAGTCTTTCCCTGGAAAGGGTTTGAATGTATACTTTACAATCTGCTGCCTATGGTCCAATTTCTAATCAGCATGTGTCTGGGAGCTCAGATCCTCCACAGAGTTCCTGGGAGATTGTGCCCGCTTGTGTTGTCTTCTCCCTCCAGGTCATTCCAACAATATAACTAAGTCACTAGCATCTCTCTAGATGGAGCTTGTACACATCTGCTGCCCCAGCTTTTGCAGCTGCCACCAGAGAAACAAGCCTCCAGATTGCCTATTTCTGATAGCCAAAGGGGCTTGCATTCAAGAGTACCAAAGGACTGTAGAAACAAAGAAGCCATTGTTGATGGGCAGGTGAGCGCTCACCACAGGGCTCAGAACAAAAGAATGGGCAAAAGGAACAGTGCCCCTCTCCCAGTATTTCGTGGGAAAGGGTTTGATGGCATATTTCATAAGCTGTGGCTTGAGCGTCCAGCTTCTAATTAGCACACATCTAGGTACTGATTACAATCTTCACTGGAGCCTGAAATGAGCTGGTGAACATTTTCCCCACCTTCTCCCTCCTGCTCACTCAAAACAAAACAAAAACCAAAGCAAAACACCCAAGTCACCAGTATGTCCTTAGATAAAGCTTGTGCACACATCTAGCACTCCAACTTTTCTGGCTGCAACTCGAGGGACCAGTGCCCAAATCACCTAGCTCTGATAGCGAACAAGGCTCATGTTCATGAGTCCCAGAGGACTACAGCAAACAAAGCAGACTTGACAAAGCCAAGCCCCCACAGCTACACACTCAGGCTCGGTGCAGAGGTAGTAGACAAAAATGCAAAAATACCCATCTCCCAGTTTCCCAGCTGCTGCCTGAGGGTTTGTCTCATAATCAGACTACATCTAGGTACTGACTGCAACCCTTCCCTTTGACACACTAATGGGTCTTGGTGCACCTTCATATCTGCTGGGAGCCACTAAGAACAAAGATGGCAGCTTGGACAATCACAAAGTTGTGAGAGACAGGGGCGCCTGGGTGGCGCAGTCGGTTAAGCGTCCGACTTCAGCCAGGTCACGATCTCGCGGTCCGTGAGTTCGAGCCCCGCGTCAGGCTCTGGGCTGATGGCTTAGAGCCTGGAGCCTGTTTCCGATTCTGTGTCTCCCTCTCTCTCTGCCCCTCCCCCGTTCATGCTCTGTCTCTCTCTGTCCCAAAAATAAAATAAACATTGAAAAAAAAAAAAAAAAAGAAGAAGTTGAGGCATATTTAAAAAAAAAAAAAAAAAAGTTGTGAGAGACAACCAGAAGCTCAGTCCGGGCTAATTCACAAGGTTCACCTCTTACACAAGCCCACTATGTAAAGGCTGGAAGGGGTGGCTGTTTTATCTAATGCACAGGAACCAACACAGAGAGTCAAGGAAAATGAAGAATCATAAAATGTGAAGAGGGAAATATAAAGCCACAGAGCTCTTGTATGCGTTAAAAGTTATCCGCTTAAAATAGACTGCTATAACTAAAACAGTTTTCAATTTTTTTCATTACATTTGCAACTCTTTAAGCATAGGAAAAATTATAGGCATCAGCTTCAAAATATATGAAGAGGTAGTGTTAGCCAAGTATTTTAAGCAATACATGAGCAAAAATGTTTGACCGTCACTGTTCTAAGCTGCCTGAAGTTGTATCTTGGCTAACGGCTCTCAGATTGTTGAGTGTGGCTTGTTTGATTGCCACCTGCCCCAACAACACAAACCTCGCACTTGCCTCATTGGATTCGCCTTCTGTAGAGCAGTTCACGTGAACTCCCCCAGACTTTAGTAGGAATAGCAGAGCAAAACAAAACAAAGCATACCCTCAAAAATTGATATGGTAAACCAGTAACCTAGAGAGACATGAGAATGTGGGTGGGGAGAGTTCTGAGAGGAAGTATGAAACCCTGAGCATCTCATGCCCAGCAAGCAGGCTAGGGTGATGAAGACAATAAACCCCATCTTTAAGGACTGTTTTACAAAAGCTGCCTTGCATCCAGCTAAGCAGGACTTCTGAGATCAGGAGGTAGGATGGAAGACAGAACTCTTCCATCAGGGAGGATCACAGAGTGAGGAAGGGATCTGAAGTCTCCCAAGGCACGTAACATACAACTTGGTGCAAACTTAAGGCTCCCTTTTCCAGGCCTAGAAATCATCACTTGGCTATGTTATTATTCTAGCCAGAATGCTTTTTTAAATACAAAATTCTTCATTTCCCTAACTTAAAACCTTTCTCTGACTTCGTATAACTTCAAACATCCAAACTCTAACTTAGTATGCAAGTGCTTTATGGTCTGTCCCCTGCCCTCCTCTCTAAACTCTTAACCCTCATAGGGAACATTCTACATCTGCTCTAGCCTTCCCCAGTGACCAGCAGATCTCAGCTGTGTCTGACTATTGGCCCAACTCAATGATTATAAAGTGCTAGTGTGCCTGCCTAGAAAGCTCTTCCTACTTCCTCACCTGTCCAATTCCTCTTCTTTCAAGACATAATTCAAACACTATCTTCAAGGCCTCAAATTTTTATTTTTCCCCCTTCTATGTGCCCTCAGAGCAACACTAATCCAGCATTTATGTTGTGCTATATTCATTTATTCATTCACTTGCTAGGTCTCCTTCTAATTTCCTAGCAGGCAAGACTAGCACCCTAGAAGTAAATCAACGAGTGAAAGAGAAAAAGAATTAATATATAAATTTTAAAAATTAATTATATACAAGTAACAAGGAGATAGAGGACTTGGGATACAAAATAACAAGATGTGAGGAAGCAGAAATATCGGGGTGGAAACTGAAGAGATAGAGGGAAGCAATGGGCTCTTCCTGCCTGTTCCCCACCATAACACATAGGCCTCTCTCCCTGCTCAGGTGCTATGGGCTGTGGTAACAGACTCACAGGGCTCAAAACCCAGCCCTGCTACTTATTAGCACTGTGACCTGGTAGAAATTACTACTCATCTCTAAGCCCCAGATTCCTCATCTCTGAAATGGAAATCATTGTATTGACCTCCACATACAGTTGTTATGAAGATTAAATCACATAATGTTAGGAAGATAAATCAAGATAAGTGTGATAGACCTGACACAGTGCTTTGTACATAAAAAACACACAATACATGTTAGCAG
Organism: Leopardus geoffroyi; assembly: GCF_018350155.1. NCBI lineage: Eukaryota > Metazoa > Chordata > Mammalia > Carnivora > Felidae > Leopardus > Leopardus geoffroyi. The sequence continues at coordinate 49,880,598 of NC_059333.1, read as the reverse complement.
AGAATACCTTTCTAGCTGATGTTGAGAAATAGAAGAAGCAGCTTTTTCTCAGCCCCCTAAAGCACATGGCCTGGGCTAGGACATTGGACAATGTGATATGAAGTCACTGTTTGATTCAGGACATTTTAGTTCGGTGCTAAATGCCACAGACCAAACTCAAATCAGCAATGTCATCATCATTTGAATCTATTCTTTAACTGAAAGGTAACAGCAATTATAAATTGGGGTTCAGGTCAAGAAGATTTTGATATGTTAACTATATTAATGACATAGTTTTAATGTTTTGCCTTTAGAAAGAAAGAAAAAAAGTCATATGAGGTTGCCACCTGAAAGATCTAAGGAAGTTCCAGCCCCACAGCAAAAGAATCTTCACTTAAGGAAGCCTCAACTTCTCAAGCCTCCTGAATTTGCCAAGAAGTTCTGCTCTAATGAACAATAAGAGTGTCTGCCTATTGACCCAACCACTAGGTTGGATTAGGAGGTAAAATATTATCCAATAGGATTAATTATTATATCACATTGTACCAGATGCCTCTTCCATGCATCAGTTCTGTTGTTCAGTCACATATTAAAAATCATTGTCTTGACATTCTAAATACACTGCCTGATTATTGGTTCCTGGCAGCAGTGGCTGATGGCAGTGACTGGGTTACATAATATCTGCACCTAGTTGCACAACTAGTCACAATATTTCATGATGTTTGCCCTGAAGAATGTCATATTCACCAGACTGATCTCTTCATTATTTACTTACCATATTTCAGTTTCCCTCTCTTTATGCCTTTGCTTACTCTCTTTCCTCCACCCAAAATCACCTTTCTTCCTATCTGATTATTCAAATTCTAGAAGCCTTTTAAGGTTAAGTCAACTGCTCCTTTTGTGTGTTAATAACCCAGGCAAAAAACAGTTTGCTTCTGAATTTTCACTGCACTTTATTTTCTGTGCAGTGCTTTATGCTTGACATCTGTCTTTTCTTTACTACCACAATGCTTTATACACTACTGGCACTAAAGATTTATTGAAGGCAGGAACTAGTGATCCACTACAACTAAGGCTACCATAGATCACCTGATAATACAAACAGACATCTTATCTTAATGAAAAGAAAACACTTCACTCCTTATGAGGAAATCCTGCTTCTTAGCCAATAGCTAAACTCACTTCCTGCTCATGTGTCTCCTGAAGGGCTTGTGAAGGAGACTCTAGGCAGAATGTACTCTAGAATTATTCTCTGGCTTATTACTAAAAGAGTTTGCCATGGTCTCACTTCTTGGCTACTGAAACACCGCCCTAAGTAGTGGCAACAAAATTCAGAATTAGGTAAATCTGAAAATGATGGGTTTAAGTGGCTGCTTTGGACTGAATGAAGAGCAAAGATCCTTTCCATTGTCTCCTTTCTTGATGGATTACTCATTTACAGAAGTAAGTCATGGCCAGGCTAGAGATGTTCTAGCACTAGGTCAGGGTAAAAATTAGGATGATAATAAAGAATATTTGTATGGACTCAGTATTAGATGATACTAAGGAATTATTTTCAATTTTGACAGGCTGAGTAACGGCATGCTTGCTATGAAATATAGAAGACTTATCAGAGACATGCCACAAAATGACATGATTTCTAGGATTTGCTTTGAAATATTCAAGAGCAAAAAGGAGGAATGGAGAGGATATACTAAGATTGGCAAACTGTTGAAAAATTTTTAATTTATTATTACATAGAAGCTCATTATACTATGCTGTGTACTTTTGTATGCTAAAACATGGATCCAATAAAAGTTCTAAAAGAAAACTCTTTTAAGGCAATGGTTATTTTCATATAGCTCATCTCCAAACAAGATGTTTGCCTGAAATGACAAATGGGGGGGGGGGTGGAAATTTTATTATCTAGATCACCAGTCTGTGCCATTTGATTTAATTCAGACTACTCGACATCATTGCTATTATGTTGTCTTAAGTCAGAAAACATAATCTGGAGAAGATATCTCCAGAACTGACTAGGCAACATACTTCAGGAAAGGGAACATTCCAGTTACATTAAACTTTAAAAAACCTGGGGCATCTGGGTGGCTCAGTCAGCTAAGTGACCAACTTCAGCTCAGATCATAATCTCGCAGTTCATGAGCTCCAGCCACATGTCGGGCTCTGTGCTGGTGGTACAGAATCTGCCTGGGATTCTCTCTCTCTCTTTTTCTCACTCTGTCTCTCTACCCCTTCCCCACTTGTACGGTCTCTCAAAAAAAAAAAAAAAAAAAAGCAAAAAAAAAGCAAAAAAAAAAAAAAAACCACTCTTAGTAAGCCCCTTTATTATCTGCTACTTGCATAGAAAGAACTTTACAGTCTGGCTGCCTAAAAGTGTTTCAGCAGATTAAGGCATTGTGAAGTGGAGCTAAGCTAAATTTTAAAAAGCCAGCAAAAACTTTAAAACTGGCATCAGCCTACATTTTCACATTCCTCTGTACATCTCTGTATATCAGGCCATTATAGACCTCAAATCCTTCGGGGAAATCATCTAATTCAGTATTGCCCAAATATGTTTATAGAACTGAGATATTATTAACCATGACCTGAAAAAAGGACTTCATAGTCAAATGAAGCTGGAGAAATTCTGGGTCACACAAAGTTCAAGTATCTCTTTACTTTGGGACTTTCTAGAGTCTTCAGTATGATAATAGGTATTCTAATTCTTCAAGAAGGGAAATATCATAAGACCAATACAATGTTCAGAAATCATCTTGCAGAATTAGTGTTCCAAAAATATATTGATGACTATGATCTGAAATTATACCCAGGTACACACATACACAGAGATATGAACATACTAGGAGATATGAGTGAACCATTTTTTCATTGATCTGAACAAGTATTATGCCTAGCTTCAGAATATAATGAAGGTACCCCACCACTATCCAAATAACAGTCTAACTAGTTTAGTCAAAAAGTGAGTTAAGGTCCTGAAAACAGAATCTGCAAGTCAGAAATGCTAACAAGTAATTTCAAATATCACAGCACGTTTAAAGAGTCTTAACTAGTTGTCAGAACTGGCTAGGAAAAAGGCATACCCAGCTAATACCTGCAGCCTTTGATGAGAAAATTCTGTGTCATCTTGATGCTGAGGTGGACAGTATGTATATTTACAGAAAGTCACTGGTGACCAGTCTAGCTCTTTAAAGGCATGGGCCTTTGTCTTCTACTGAAGACAAAATTATAATACATACAAAGATATTAATTCATGGATTTTCATGTTTTTCATTCTCTTTTTCTTACAGTTTTATCTCTTCCCCACATAGCCTAAGCAGCCTTTACCTGGATCTTCCCATTGTAATCTGGGCGCCAGCCTCAGCTCTACTGATGCTATTGCTGAAACAGAGTCTAAGAGAGAACTAGGTTAATAATGGTTGCCAACTGTAGTAGCTACTGGGGCAAGAACTGAGAGTCAAATCTAAGCCTAGGAAACTCAGATAAACGAAAAGTTAGGTGCAATCCTACAGGATGTAGGAACAAAGCTGAGGTTGAGGAGTAGAGGATGAATTTCAATATTGCCAGAGCTGAGATCCAACCCTGAAAATAATCTGGTACATTTGGAGGGATAGAGATTGAGAAAGGGGCAAAAACAGGCAGAAGCCTCAAAAACCACCATCAAACTTGATTTGTTACAACAAATGGGAGCCCTTAGTCATGGTAGGCCAATGCAAACAACAGGTCATCTGCAAGCCTAGTTGAAGCCTTCTTATGCTATTGCCCACTTGCTATTCTTCAAAGCACAATGTATCTATAAATAACCTCTTCTGAGGTTTTCTACAATCATCCACATTGAGAGAAAATACTTGGAGGTCATAATAAGAATGATATGAATTGGATCTTTGTCTTTTTGGAACAAACGTCCTGATATGGATGAACTGGAAATGATTAATGCTTTTCTTCTTTCCTTGCCAAAAGACAGGCATTTGTTTAATTGAATAGAGACAGAAAGTCTATTCTCCATATATGGAATGAAATCCAAGCTACCTTTTTATAGGCAGGAAGAATTAAACTCCCAGCAGATTATCTATGGAAGTATGCCAATGTTGGAATAACAACACTCTCCTAGTGGTTTTCCATGAACTAGTTACATGCCAAATACAAAACTGGTTCAAGTGAACCCTCTGTACCAGAACTCCATGGATACCACAAAGATATGAGAATGAGAACAAAACATAAATATGGAGAAGTGAAAAGAGGTAGCGTGGAAGAAAATAATAAAATAATTTAATAGGAGATGTAGATCCAAGGAAGATGTTTCATTTATTTTTTGGTAGAATATTGAAATCCTGGCTGAGTCTGACCATGCTGTTATGAAGGCAGCAGTCTCCATGCCCCGTATTTCTACCTAGGCTGCTTGCCTTTGTGGTCACACCTTATTCTTACACTCATGAAAATTTAATCCAACTAGACTTTTTGCACAGAACCCCTGTTTACTTAGTATAGATTATGTTACAATCAGTATTAAAAGAATGAGTAATGGAATTAATGTGTAGTTGAATATTATTTATCCTTTTTACTTTTCCAATGCCTTCCTTAGTTATCTTTTTTGTTTAATGTTTTACCATTCATTTTGCAGTTTGCAGGTTCTGTGTGGAAAACTCTATTTTGGTGTGGTTAAAAAACCAAAATTCAACTGAGGACATTTTAAAGATCTTATTGGCTTTTATTCAACCATTAATGAATTGGGCAGTATCCCATCTAGCAGAAAGAAAAGAGCTCTAAGGAAGACTTTCATAGACAGAAGGGGGCAGGAACAAGGAAATTATACTTGCAAAAAGGGGATTGGTATGTGATCACTTTCCTTTATCAGGCGCCAGGGGTCTAACAGGCAGATTACCTCTTGTGCTGACCAGATCGTTTCTGACAGACTGGTTTAAGATTCCATTTCTGGAAGAGGCCAAAAGTATAATGAAGTCCCAGTTTGGTGACATGGGGCTTAGCATAAGCGACTCCACTGTGGGTCTGTTGTCTTGTTTTTAACAGTACATAATGAGAGAGATTTTACTAATTATTTGTACTCTGTGTATTCTAGCTTTTTTTTTTTTTTTGAGCTTTTTTTCTATCTTTCATATTCAGTTAAAACCCAAAAAATGTATAGGTCATTTTACCACTGCATTTGTTAATGAAATTCAACAAAATCTTTCTTATAAATCCCTCTTTTTCTTACTTTGCATGAGTTTATAAGCCACAATGTCAACGTTGTCTTAACTTTAAATCTTAATTGAAAAGACCATAATATATTTTTCATGAATGCATATTTGCTCTTTTTATAAGCAATTAAAGCAATATTATAAAAATATAAAAAAGATGAATATAACCTGAGGTCTAGCACCCAGAGATTTCCAGTGTTAACATTTTGCTGAACATACATCCCAAAGTATCTTTGTGTCTATTGATACATATGGAAATATACAGTTTTATATGCAGGAGACCTTTCTACTCAGGCTGTTTGAAACAATATTTTTTTTATTTGCCTATATCTTGGGCATTGTGCCATATTGATAAATACAGAACTCCCACAAGGCTGAGTGTGATCTGGCCCTGCCTACCCCTCTAAGCTCATCTGAAACTTCTCTCCCCTTTACTCATCCCACTTCATCTGGTCTCTTTGTTATTCTTCAGGCACACGAAACTTCTTCCTACCAGAGGGCCTTTCTATTTTGTGTTCCCATGTGCTTGCCATGCCCTTCCTCCAGTTCTTTCTTTGACAGACCACACGTTGGTTACTCATGTTACTCATGTCTGAGCTCTAACGTCCCTTCTCAGAGAGGTCATCCACAATGACGGTCAGTTGGGGCCACCCAGTCACTCTGCATCTCATCACACAGAGCTGTTTTCATCATAACTGTAGCTCTGTTTGAAGTTAACTAATTTTTCAAATGACCAGGGCATTTTTAAATGACTCCATTAAACAGCAATTAGGAGATGAATAAGCTGACCAACTAGCAATACTTCAAGAAAATCAAAATATTATCAGAACCTAAGACTTCAAGGACAATGAGCATTACTGTAGAATAACGTATAGATCATCAACAGAAAAAAGCAATGGAAACTTGCTCCAGAGCAGAGCAAGAATCTTCACAGTTGTTGCCTGTAAAATTAAAGCCAGCCTCCCATAGCTTTTCTTATCATATTTACAAACTGTAAGAGAGTTGCTAAAAATCTAAATTTTAGGCAGCATAAGCTTCCAATCAGTTCAGTTAACTTTATATTAAAGATTTAAAGCCCAGCTTAAATGATGAGTCCACTGAGACATAAAAATAGTAACAAACTGCTTTTTCCCCTAAAAATATAATGGCCAGTAAACATTCTGGCAATAGAATCTATAGTCAAATTCTATGTATAGTTGTAAATATAAATAATATTATCATGTGAGAAGAAATGTTCATCTCTTCAATGAGGAAAAATAATTTTTTTAGAAACATTTGGATATCAGGATCTGTGCAATTGAAATCATGAATACCTTGGAAATCAGATGAAAAAAGAAACTAGTGATTTTAAACTCTTTTAAAAAAGAGCATTTCATTTACTTTAATTTTTTTTAACGTTTATTTATTTTTGAGACAGAGAGAGACAGAGCATGAACAGGGGAGGAGCAGAGAGAGAGGGAGACACAGAATCTGAAACAGGCTCCAGGCTCTGAGCTGTCAGCACAGAGCCCGACGCGGGGCTCGAACTTACCGGCCATGAGATCATGACCTGAGCCAAAGTCAGACGCTTAACCGACCAAGCCACCCAGGTGCCCCTCATTTACTTTAAAATAAAAATTAAAATTACTGTTTTGAGGGTTTAATTGCTTCTCATTTATAAACCCTTGGAGTTCTAAGGCTATCATCTAGGAGTGTTCATTACTGCATCCTGAAAAATGTGAACATTAGCCACTAATGCTTGAAAATGTCTACAATAAGAAATAATTAATAAAAAAAATATTGCTTTAGGATTTGCCACAAAGTGCTTGTAGTTTATTTAACTGAAAAATGTATATTCCAATTTAAAAGATAATTGAAAATTAAACATTTCTTTGTAATTTTTAGGCAATTTTTGATACATAGTTGGCCTTGATAACTATTAAATATGGACTTGTTACCTTTATCCAGAACTTGAACCCATTAAAGGAGTAAAGCATTGTTAATTTCATGATTTTATAGGCAGTTCACTTGTGGAAGTACCTGCTGTAATTCAGGTATTGCACTGAGCATTCTGAGAATGCCATGAAATTAAATGGTGAGATTAATAATTTTGGAGATGGTTGTTTTGTGCTTCAAGGGGAAAATGATTTTTCTGCCTTTTTATTAAGCACATTACAAGGACTCCAGACTTCAGGGGTCTTCCCTTTACTGCCCAAATAACAATAATCAAAGTCTCTCAATCTACTCATACAACAAGATCTTCAATCTTTTATCGGCTCCTCTTTCCAAATATTTTTAAGCATTCCAATGCCTGCATATACACATTCCCCAAATCTGTGTAGGCTGTTACACATCCAATGTCAATTTAAGCAGATGCCCCAGGTATTTCTGTTGCTGTACCTCTCAAAAGCCCAGGCTTCTTTACAGAAGACTAAGACATTATAAAGGGAAATATCAAGTCAGACAAAGAAAGCTTAATATTGTGTATCAGTTATTTCTACTCTCATAGATAACTGGTCATATCTCTTCACTAGAAGTCTCTCAACTGGCCTTCTCCCTCTTTCATGTCACAGCTGGTTGCAATTTTCAAGGTCCATCTCACATCTCATGGAAAGAAGTACCCCAAAGGGGCCCTCAGCTTCCATTGCTCTCCCACTTAATCAGCATGAGATCATAAAATTTTCAGAAACACCATTCTGCCCACAAGAGAGTCAAGGTTTTCTGTTTTAGAACAGCTAAGTTTCAGGGGTGCTTGGGTGGCTCAGTTGGCTAAGCATCCAACTTTGGCTCAGGTCATGATCTCAGGTTTGTGGGTTTGAGCCCTGTATCAGGCTCTGTGCTGACAGCTCAGAGTCTGGAGCCTGCTTTGAATTCTGTGTCTCCCTCTCTTCCTGCCCTTCCCCTGCTCATACTCTGTCTCTCTCTCTCTCTGTCACTCAGAATAAATAAACTTTTCTTTTTAAATAGCTAAGCTTCTCCTTGTCCCTAACTTTTCCACTCTAGAATGGTATTTTGGATTTATCCATGGATAACTTGAAAGGGCCCAAAAGAAAAGCATAACCCTGACCCAAAGATACATTATGCCTCTACTCTTAGAGCAATACAGAAAAACACTATCAGCTTTAAAATAATAACCTGATAGGGGCGCCTGGGTGGTGCAGTCGGTTAAGCGTCCGACTTCAGCCAGGTCACGATCTTGCGGTCCGTGAGTTCGAGCCCCGCGTCAGGCTCTGGGCTGATGGCTCAGAGCCTGGAGCCTGTTTCCGATTCTGTGTCTCCCTCTCTCTCTGCCCCTCCCCCGTTCATGCTCTGACTCTCTGTCCCAAAAATAAATAAACGTTGAAAAAAAAATAATTAAAAAAAAATAATAACCTGATAGCTACAATGAATGAATTAGATCTATAATATGGATAAATACGGAAACTAAAAGAATATTGTAGAAAAATATAGTATGAAATAATTTAAATATATTTTATATAAATATAAAAATGAGCAGTAATTATATAGAAACATGAGCAGGGAGACTCTTCACCAATCTTAAAATATTAGTTGTCTCTGGGGGAAGAGACAAGAATGTGACTGGGAATGTGATTCAAGTGGGTCTTTAACTCTACAAGATTGTATTTTCAAAAAGAAAATGAAAATAAATAGGGCAAAATATTAACATCTTATAAATCTACATGGTAGATAAGTGAATGAATAAATGTATGTAGCAGTTCTGGTTCTAGTATTTGCAGAGTTGCTCACAGTAAAGAAAACTTCTCATAGTTAACAACCATAAACTCTAGATAAGCTATGAGAAACAATTATTCAAAGTCACTGTAGAGTGACCAGAAGTAGGTAGAAAATGGAAGAAGGAATTACACTGTATCTAATCTCCATATATAAGGTTTTACCATTTAGGATATTCCCAGTCTGCATGGCTCACCTAGAATTTAAGCAGAAACCTACAAGCCTGTTGGTTTGAGCTGTCAGAGGACAGAGTTTGACTCCAAGGATCCAGTGGAAAATAACAACTGGGAGGCTGAAAGAAGTTAGCAGAGATTTGATGTACTGTGCTCTATAAGGAAGAAGAGTATAAAGTCTGGAGTATGGGCTTAGTGAAAATCATGGGCTCCCCGCACACTTACACAAACGAACTGAAAACTAATCTTCTACCTGACAAACTTAAAGTCAAATTTCAATTCCTCATCCAGTAATTTAACTGCCTGCTATGCTATTATATACTAGGCACAGTGAATGATATATTACAAAGACTCTGGATTTTATTATCTTCCTCTGAACCATGTTGATTTGCTTTTCTATCAGGCAATCAAATTACTGAAGTGTGAAAGCACACATACAATGTCACAGTGGTGGTGGTAGTGGTGATGGCAGCAGTGGCTGGGCAGAAGGAGGGGAAGCCTTCTCTCTGGCCAGATGGCCTGATCCTTAGTGGAGCCAAGAATGTGCAAGGAATCCCATTGCTTTTTCCTCTCTATCCAATCACTGTTTAACCCCAGAAGCAGAGGAGAGACAGTTGTAGGAAATGTGATACAGAGTGGAGAGAGTAAAGGCCTCACTTTTCTGCCAGAGGAATAGGGCAGAAGCATGGATACTAGAAACTAGAAAGTGTCAGGGACTCTAAAGATAGGATGGAGCTAGAAAAAAATGATTCCATAAAGTTGTGTGCAAACCTTAGGCTCACTTTAAAGCTGTGAGTGCATGGATCTAACTGCAAACAGCATAGCAAAGGTTTTGAGAACTGAACTATAAGGTAGATCATGGACTAGATCCCAGACTGGCCACTGGTAGTACTCATACAAGACAGATCAGAAAAGCACTAGGCAGGCTTTGAAAACTTACCTGACATGGAGCCACGGACCACAGAAGGTGAGGAGGACCTGAACCCAACCAGGGTGATGGCCTGCTAAAAAAATTTAAAAAAAAAATCCCATATGATTTAAACAAGACCTAGAGTCACATAACAGAATACATTCCAGAATTATTTGATGACATATAAAATACTAGGAAAATCTCAACATCTTGAAGAGGAATAGGAAATTGGCAAATACTAACCTCAAGATGATATGGATGTTGAAATCATAAGATAACACCTATAAAGCAGCTATTGTAACCAGGCTTCAAGAAGTAAAAGTAAGCACTCAGGAAATGAACAGAAGGATGCACAATATTAGCATAGAAACAGAATGTATGCAAAACAACCAAATGGAAATTTCAGAAAAAAATATAACAAAAAAAGTTCACTTGGTGAGTTCAATAGCAAAATGGAGATGACAGTGGCAATCTTAGTAAACATAAAAACCGATATTATCTCATATGAACAACAAGAGGAAAAATATTTTTAAAAAAATAAACAGAGCTTCAGGGGCCTATGGAACAAAATCAAGAGATCTAACATTCATATCATTTAAATTCAAAAAAGAAGGAAAAGAATGAGATGCAAAGAAAAGTATTTGAATAATTAATGTCTGAAAACTTCCTAAATTTGGCAAAAGACATAAACTTATAGATTCAAGCTCAGTGAATCCCAAAACAGGATAAACTGAATAAAATTTATGTCCAGATATATGACCATGAAACTTCTAAAAAATAAGAACACAGTCTCTTGAAAGCAGCCAGAGAAAAACAATGTACTATGGGGAGGGGAAAAACAATTTGAAGGTCCATAGATTTCTCATGAGAAACCATGAATGCCTCAAGGACATAATTCTTAATGTGTTGAAATAAAAGAACTGCCAACTCAGAATTCTAAATCCAGGGAAAATATCCTTCAAAAATGAAGAAGAAGAAAAAACATTATCAGATAACCAAAAACTAGAGGACTTTGCCAACAGCAGATCTCCTATGAAAGAAATGCCAAAGGGAGAGCTGAAGAAAGAAGGGAAAGGATCTCAAAGGGAAACTTGAAATTATGGAAGTGAAGAAAGATCAACAGAAGTGGTAACTATCTGGCTAAATATAAGACTATTTTTCTGCTATGTTCCTTAAATATTTACAATGGATGAAAGCAAAAATGATAACATTGCCCTTGAGGTCTCAATGTATGTCAGTATAATACATATGAAAATTACAACAGTAAGGGATCCGCTGGGTAATAAGATTTCTACATTCCATGTAAAGTGATAAAATATTATTCTAGGTAGATTGTGAAAAGTTAAGAATAAATATATTTTAATTTCTATTGCAACCATTAAAATACACACACAGAGGCAAAGTCAAAAATTCAACAGACAAAAGAGAATACTAAAAAACATTCAATTATCACAAGAGACAGGAAAGTAGAAATAGAGGAACAAAAATCAGAGGAAAATAATAGAAAAAATAATAATAAAACAGTAGACCTATCTGTTTTTAGCATATATAAATCCAAACCTAGAGTTACCAAAAGTAAATGTTTTAAATACATCAATTTTAAAGTAGATATTTCAGAATGTACACAAGAAAAAAATACCCACAACTATATGCTACAATAAACCACTTTAAATATAATAACACAGGTAAATTAGAAGTAAAAGAATAGAAAAGATGCAGCATGCAAATACTAATAAAAAAAAGTAGGACTGGCTATTAATATCATAAAAAAGAAAGCTTAGAGCAAGGAAAAGTTATCAAGGGTAAAGAGAGACATTTCCTAATGATTAAAGGGTTAATTCACCAAAAAGACATAACAATCCTAAACATCTATTATCTAACAATAAAGCCTCAAAATACAGAAGACAAAAATTAATAGATTAAAAAGAGAAGTATTAGTTGTAGTTGAATACTTCAACACTCTCATTCAATAATCAGTAGAACAAATAGATTTTTTAAATTAGCAGAGATATAGAAGAACAGAAAAATACCATTAACTACCTGGAGCAAATCAACATTTATAAAATTCAACCAAATGACAGAATACACATTCTGCTCAAATGCAGATGAAACATATTCCAAAATGGACCATACCCTGGGTAGAAACAAACTTTGACAAAGTTTTTTTCTAACGAAACCATACAAAATATGTTCTCTCATCATGAGATTAAACTAGAATTCATTAACAGGAAAATAACTAGAAAATCTCCAAATATCTGGTAATTAAACTACCCAACTCTAAATTATCTATGGATCAAAGAGGAAGTTATAAGGGAAATTGGAAAATATTCATGAACAGAACAAAAATGAAAATTCAACATATTAAAATTTGTGGAATACAAAGAAGTGTATAGGGGAATATTTATAACATTCAAAACATATTAGAAAAGAAGAAATTTCTCAAATCAACAATTTTAAAAGTTTGCCTTCAAAACCAGAACTGATCCTTCGAAAATCATGATAAAATTAATAAATCTGTAACCAGACTGATGAAGAAATAGAAAAAAAATATATGTGATAACAATACCATGGCCAAAAAAGTCGCTACAGACTCTGTAGACACCAAAAGGATAATAAAAGAATACTACAAACCACCCCACACATAAGTAGGACAAAATAGATGAAATACACCAATTTCTTAAAAAATACAAACTTTACCAAAACTCACCTAACCATGGAATATATCATTTGAATGACTCTATATCTATTAAAGAAATTTAACTCATAGTTTATAAATCTCCAGGTGATTTCACTGGTAAATTCTACCAAAGATTTGAAGAAAAAATAATATCAATTCTACAGAAAGAAAGAAGGAAGGAAGGAAGGAAGGAAGGAAGGAAGGAAGGAAGGAAGGAAGGACGGAAAGAGAAAGAAAGAAAGAAAGAAAGAAAGAAAGAAAGAAAGAAAGAAAGAAAGAAAGATAGATCTTCCAGAAAATAGAGAGGAAGTAACACTTCCCAACTGATTCTGCAAGACCAGCCTTACCCTGATATCAAAACCAGAAAAAGACAGTAAAAGAAAATTGCAGACCAATATACCTAATGAACATAAACACAAAAATCTTTAACAAAATATTACAAATTAAATCTAGCAATATACAAAAAGAATAATATACCACTACTAAGTGGGGGTCGTTCCAAAAATGTAAGGTGGATTTACTATTTGAAAATCATCGTAATCCATCATATTAACCAGTTAAAACACACACACACACACACACACACACACACACACACACACACCCCACATGATCACATCAGTTAATGTAGAAAAAGCATTTGACAAAATTTAAATGTATTTTATGATAATAACTCACAGAAGACCACGAATGGAGGGGAACTTTCTTAACCTGACAGAAGGCATCTACAAAAATCCCACATCACACTCAGTGGTAAAGACTGAATGTTTTTCTTCTAAGATCAGGTACAAGGCAAAGACGTCTACTCTTACCCCTCCTATTCAGAATGTTACTGTATGCTCTAGCCAGTGCAATGGGAGGGAGGGAGGGAGCAAAGGAGGGAGGGAGGGAGGGAGGGAGGGAGGAAGGAAGGAAAGGAAGGAAGGAAGGAAGGAAGTTAAAACATACAGATTAGAAATAGAGAAATAAAACTGTTCTTATTTACAAATGAAATGATTGCTAGAAAATTGGAGGAAATTTTTTTTCAAGGTTGGGTGAGGCTCTTAAATTTATCAAGATCTTAGCAGACAAAGTCAACATTCAAATAATAATAGTATTTCTAAATGGTAATAATAAAAAATTAGACACTGAAGTTTTTTTGTTTTTTTTTTTTTTTTTGAACGTTTATTTATTTTTGGGACAGAGAGAGACAGAGCATGAACGGGGGAGGGGCAGAGAGAGAGGGAGACACAGAATCGGAAACAGGCTCCAGGCTCTGAGCCATCAGCCCAGAGCCCGAAGCGGGGCTCGAACTCACGGACCGCGAGATCGTGCCCTGCTGAAGTCGGACCCTTAACTGGCTGCGCCACCCAGGCGCCCCGACACTGAAGTTTTTTAAATATCTTATTCAACAGGTCCAATAAATAAAAATGAAAGAAACAGATATGAATCTTTTAAAACTTTGTGTAGAATCTGTATGCAAAAATCTGCAGAACATTAATGAAAAAATAGAGTGTTAAGTAAATGGAGATGTATGACAAATAGTACCCAGCAATAAAAAAGAACAAAGTACTGATGCATGCAACAACATGGATGAATTTTTAAAGCCTGTTGAATGAAAGAAGTCAGACAAAAAGGAGAACATTTTTTTATTTCACTTGATGACAAAAAAATCAATCTATTTCTCAGAACAATGGATGCCTTACAGAGAGTAGGGATTATCTGAAAGGAGGCATAGGGGACTTTCAGGAGTGATGGAAATGTTCTACATCTTGATTTGTGTGGTAGTTACACAAATGGATTCACCCACTAAAACCCATTCAGTTTTACAATTAAGATCTATGAATTTTACCTTAAATCAAATTTATCTCAAAGATTATTTAATAATCTGTTCCTGTTTCTAGAAACCTTGGAGCCCAGACTCTGAAAGCCTTATTACAAACACATCTACATAGTTTATTACTGAACATCCCAAGAATATATTCTCATTCCCTAATAACCTACCCTACCAGGCCTCCGTAAGAAGTTACATACTCTGAAGACAATTTTCTAGGCTATTTTTTCCATGGAAACAATATTTAATTACACAAGTAATTAAGGCTTTTTTTTTTAAGTTTGGGGTCTGGGATTAGTTTGGGGTCCTTCTAACTTCATAAATATTCTGAAGTAGCTTCTCAATAAAATTTCAAACAAGTCCGATAGGGAACTGTCCATGCAAGAAGCCAGAAGAGGTAGAAAACTCAAACTGGTAATTTGGACATAGCCCCTGATTTAGAGTTTAAAAATGGATGGAACTTCTCAAGAACTCTGTGTAGCTGGTGAATCTATAAAGACAACACAAGAGTGATAGCACAGTTTATGAAGGCAGCTGATAAGTGTCACCAAACAGGATCCTGAACCTCCACTGACCTCAAGGCAATTTTCAGAGAGTTCTCGGTCATAACTTACACATAAATGAAACTCGAATTCTGATGCACATATTCTGTGATGTCAGGAATCTGTGAAAAATGAGTAAAGGAATAAGTTCACACTTGGTTTTGACATAGTACAGAACAGAAATACCAGCTCAAGATGGCAAGATGATTCATGACCCAAGCCAATTAATTCAGAGGAAATTTCACAGTCATGAGTGATCACAGCAATTTAAGAACTCCAGATATATGCAGAAATTTTGGGGCAGAGAGGTTTCACATGTTATGAAATAGGGAGGTGACAAAATTCTATCTCTGGGATAAACATCTAGCATAGGAAGTATGTGCCAGATATCAACAGATTAATTAATGTGAACATTAATTAGAAGAACATTCCAAAATTCCAAAGGGAATCCTTTCTCCTGAACAATACCAAAAGATTTTGTAGCTTAGGTTGCTTTTATGTATATACGGATAGATAGATAGATAGTAGATAGATAGGTAAAGTTTATTTTTGAGAGGGGGGGCACGCACATGAGAAGGAGAGGGGCAGAAAGGGTGGGGTGGGGGGGACAAAGTATCTGAAATGGGCTCCGTGTCAACAACCGAAAGCCTGGTGCAGGGCTTGAACCCACAAACCATGATTCATGATCTGTCATGAACCCATGAGATCATGACCTGAGCCGAAGTCAGACACCCAACCAACTGAGCCACACAGGTGCCCCTGGCTTAGTCTGTCTTAATGGGATAATTTGCATTCTTATGTAGGTTCTATGGCCCCCAACAGCCACCAAGTGATTTAGGCAAAATTTCTGGTGCCAGTTAATTAATACTGTCTGAACAGCTCAGCCTTGATTAAAAAACACTCAATCAAAAAATACTTTCATTATTCATCCTAGTAACACCAGGAAGAAAAATTCTATTTGTATGCCTAAATGTTCAACTATCACTAAAATAGAGGTTGTTGGGTTTGTTTGATTAATCGCCTGTTCCAAAGTGTGGCAATACTTCTGAGGGCAGGCAGTGAGGAGAACGTCCTTGGGCTCCACCCCAGTTGAGGTACAGTGAATATGATTGTGGCCCTTGTAAATGCCTTGATCTTAGGCTTCAGCAGCCAAGAGTAATGATTAAAATTCTGAAAGAAAAATTTATAGCAAAACTTGCAATTACTTATTTGTAAAAGTAATTATAGCCTTTCTTGAATATTAAGCAAAGAATCCCCTTTCTGACAATTCTGAATCAATATTCTCCTTTTTGTCATTTAGCTATGTTCATAGAAGTAAAATAAGATTATGAAGGACATGGAAAATCTAATCAATATGGTTTACTTTGGTCAATCTATTTAATCTGCATAACTATTTCATGATATAAGTTAATTTGCTAAATATAATATAACTTGCAATTGATAAACTACGTGTTGCCTAGAAATACAAAGTGATACCACATGAAATGCATCTTTGGTTTCCCCCATACGTTGCCTTTCTGTAATTTTTCCCCACCCCACCCCCACCATCCTTCATCTAGACATGCATTATCAAATACAGGAACCACTATCTACCTCTGGCTATCTAAATTTTAATTCAAATTAGCAAAATTAAATAAAATTTAAAATTCATTTTCTCAATCACACCAGTCACATTTCAAGTGCTCAATAGTCAGTAGTGACACGTGGCTGTAATTACCGTACTGAATAGTGCAAATGTAGAACACTTTCATCACTGCAGAAAGTTCTAATGCACAATATTGGTCTAGACTTAAGAGTTTTGCTGTCCCCTGTCTGGCAAGGATTCTCCATACCTAGGCTATGCCTTCCCAAGCATCTCTTCATGTTCTTCTTCCTTACACTTCTCTTACCTTCCTAGCTTCCCTGAGCCTTCTCATGGCAACCCCATAGAAAGTACTGTTTTGTAATTCCTTTCTTGAGGACCTTCCTCTCAAATTAATTAACTTGATAAACTGATCTGTAGTTGGGTTATTTATAGATGTACAGAGTTGGTGTGTTCTTCCTCCAAAGTAACCCATTTCTATTTTAGCAGAAAGCTCCTACAGATATCATGCATTTACACAACGGGTTAACTCTGAAAGTGGTGGCTTCTACATGGAAACTTTGGTGAACAGACCTTAAAAAGCAAGAGCCCTCAGAATACCTTTCCTAGTGAAGAGAGAAACAAAAGCAAGAAAAATGTAGCTAAAATGAAATCTCCTTACAGCCTGTAGCCCTCTGATAGACACTTGAAACATGCAGAGCGTGACCATCCTCAAGGAATGCACGTCTGCCTTCATGCCTTATTTTTGTTTTATTAAAGACTAAAAGAAACCTTATCTTAATAGCAGCTAGCCCCTCAAGGTGTTGAAAGCCTTGCTTCCAAATTCCTTAGAGACTTAGGCTATTCCCTAACCCCCACTTAATTAAAAAGTATATAATCAGGGGCACCTGGATGGCTCAGTCAGTTAAGTGTCAGACTTCAGCTTAAGTCATGATCTCGCAGTTCATGGGTTTGAGCCCCATGTCGGGCTCTATGCTGGCAGCTCAGGGCCTGGATCCTGCTTTGGATTCTGTGTCTGCCTCTCTCTCTCTCTCTCTCTCTCTCTCTCTCTCTCTCTCTGCTCCTCCCCTGCTCTCTCTCGCTCTGTCTCACGTGCTCTCAAAAATAAACATTTTTTTAATAAGTATATATAATAAGTCCCTCCTCACAATCCCAGTGCAGCTGTTTCTGCCCATGGGGTCCTATCCCTACGCTACAAAATCACCTTTTTGCACCAAAAACGTCTCAAGAATTCTTTCTTGGCCATTTGCTCATGAACCCTACTTTGTAATTTCATCACTAGCACATATCCTGTTGGCCTATCTACCCACACTAGCCTTGGGTCACTATGTTGTTTTGTCTCTTAAGAGTCCTGGGCTGTGCCTAAGTGTTAGCACAAAAGAGGCAGTGCTATGCATCTGACAAAGAATAGGAATAGTAGGTCAAAAGAAATATGTTTGTTTTGCTTGTAACTATGAAAATTGTTAGCGTCCAGGGTGGGGCTTTGGTATCATAATTCATTTACTCTTTGTCTACCCTAGGATCCCTGCCAAGTCATCACACTAACAACAATTAACGGCAAAATAAGAGATAACATAAGGTTCTTAGTAATCGTTTGGCAAAGGTTCCCTTCTCCCGCAACTCAGGGCTCTGATAAAAACCGAACCAGCTTAGGCCAGGAGACATAAAAAGGGGGAGGGGGAGGGGGAGGAAATGAGAGAACATTTCTGACCCCTTAAGTAAGAGAAGATCAGGTGTGCAGACAGACTCCAGTTTTCCCTGTGGGTCCATTAACTGTGTCAGTGAGATGCAATGGCTGCTGTGCCCGGGGGCACAGCTCTTCCTTGCCTCCTTACCACCAAGTGCAAGAAGTCAAGAGAAATCCCCACTCCTCAGAAGGCCCTAGCTCTCTTAACATGTTCAAGAAAAAACAGGTAGAAGAGAGAAAGAATAGTCTGACCTGCTCAGGAGAAAGTCACGTGCCACATCCAATGTCCCACATTCTAGATTCAGCTTACTGCTTCCTCATGATGTCATTTAACTCCATATTCTCTATATAGCAATTTTTGTATAACTAAACTATATCTTCTAGGAGAAAAATAATAAAATCAATGGCATCTCTTCAGTGTTTTGTGAAATTTTTTTTTTTTGGACTTCAGAGTTTTTTTTTTTTTTTTATCTTTCATCAAAGTATTTGACGTACATACCTTTAATAGTGAAGTAGTGCTAAATAGTTTATTAACAAAAACTTCCCCTGCCCCTCTGTATCTCTTTTTAGCTACTTCTTCTGGTAGTTACCTGAATATGTCCAAATGGCATTTTTCTACTACTGTCACTTCAAAAACATTTTATTATGAAAAATGTCCAAAACATACAAAAGTTAGAGAGTAGTCTGATAAACCCACCCCATGCACCCATTGCTTACTTTCAGTTACTATCAACCCATAGTCAATTTTCAGTTCATCTGTATACCTATCCTCCTCAGTTGTATGTTTAAGCAAATATAAGATATCTATTTGCTTTTTTTAACCCTAAATATCTAATTTTAACCCTAAATATCTCAATAAATATTAATACACATCACTAAAAAAGACTTTTTAAAAATGTAATCATAATATCATTATTACACATCCAAATTTGACAATTATTCTTAAATATTATCAAAATCCAATTATTGAAGATATGTACCAATTTTCCGCATAATTCTTCTTTATATAAATCATAATACAAAAAACAAGGTGTCTTTTTTTCTGTTATTTAAAATCTCCTTTCTTTTTTTAATTTTTTTAATGTTTATTTATTTTTAAGAGAGAGAAAGACAGAGTGTGAGCTGGGGAGGGGCAGAAAGAGAGAGGGAGACACAGAATCTGAAACAGGCTCCAGGCTCTGCGCTATCAGCACAGAGTCCAACTTGGGGCTCAAATTCACAAACCGTGAGATCATGACCTGTGCTGAAGACTAACGCTTAATTAACTGAGCTACCCGGGTGCCCCTCTCCTTTCTTTTTTTACAATGGCAGTGGTTCTCAACTCCAACCAAGTTTGTCTGAGGACCACTTGGAGGTGAGGATGCAGAATTACAATGGCATCTACTGGGTAGAGATCAGTGATGCTGCTAAAAACCCTGAAACAAATAGCAAAGCCCCAACAACAAAGAATGACCTGGCCAAAATCTTGAAATACACCAGTGAACTGAGCTTTTTTACCTCTAACATTTTTAATGTACAGTCTCTTGGCTTTTCTATATATATAATCATGTCATTTGAAAATAATTACAGCTTTTTTTGTCCTTGTCAAGAATCTGTATTTCTTGCTTTATTTTCATGCTGATTATACTGCCTAGAACTTCCAAAATTGTGTTGATAGTGAAAATATTTTTGCCCTACTCCAGACATTATCTGAGTAAGAATATCTGAGTAAGACTATGTTTAAGTTTTAAATAGCTAATGTGATTTTTAATAATGATTTCTAACATTTTCCCTCTTTTCTCTCAAACTAAGGCATGAAATTCAACTAATCAAAACTCTGGGTTTGTGACATACTTCTTATTGGTCCACAAAATTCTTTTCTGTTTATTTTGCTAAGGCTGTTTCTTCTATTCCTTCTCTACCAAGCATTTAACAATCGATATTGAACTAAATCAAATTCCTTTGTATATTTATTAGTATAATTTTCCTCTTGTAATCTATTATTGGATTACTTTTTGTGGTTCCACATTCCTAGATTAAATCCTACTTGGTTTTTGTGTATTGTTTGTAGAATATTGTCATAATTTAGTTGGATACATTTTGTTCAGTTGGTTTTTATTAATTATTTTGCATGGAATAAGTTGTCTTTACTTTTTTGTGGACTTTATCAGGTTTTGAATCAGAATAACACTCCTATTTTATTAAAGAAAAAATGGAGGTACAGAGAAATTGTATTTTGACAATTAGGTGGTGAACTACTGAGGCTGTACTGTTGAATTTTCTACTCTGGAAAGCTTTTAAAAGAAGCAACTTAACCTTTAAATTAAATGCTTTAGGGGCACTCTAGCCTTCAAGTAAACATTAAACTTTTTTTTAAGTTTATCTATTTGGGGGGGGGGGGGACCGAGAGAGAGAGAGAGAGAGAGAGAGAGAAACAACCAGCAGGGGAGAGGCAGGGAGAGAAGGGGATCGAAAATCTGAAGCAGGCTCTGCTGATAGCAGGCTGACTTTGGCTCAGGTCATGATCTCACAGTTCATGAGTTCAAGCCCCCATCAGGCTCTATGCTGACAGCTCAGAGCCTGGAGCCTGCTTTGGATTCTGTGTCTCCCTCTCTTTCTGCCCTTCCCCACTCACGCTCTGTTTCTCTCTCTGTGTCTGTCTCTCTCATAAATATTTTTTTTAATTTAAATAAATAAAATTTAAAAAGTTGAATTACATCTTACTGCCCCAAGGAAGTTTTGCTTCCTTAAGAGCTATACCACATTGTTTCCCTTAAGTGAGATAGAGACTATGAAGAAAGTAACTCCACAGCCAAAACACCCCACACAGGAAGGTTAACTAGAATTTCCGTATCTTTTTATAATCATTCTATAACTTAGGTTTGTTAAATTAACAATACTCACTATTCCTGAAAGGAAGTATTTTTCTTTCAGCCCAGAATCTAGTTCTAGTCACTCAATCCCTAAAGCAGTTGTTTAAACGCTATTTACTTTGAGCCTCAATTTCTTTCTGCAGACCATCAAGCACCTTCACATTTAATGACAAGAACACACTCCACAGAAGGAAACTTCCTTATATCATCTTTGGAGTATTCCCCCAAAAAATACCTTCTATATTCATCTGTATTTCTACTTCTTTATCAGATTCTAACATTAGTAATTCTACTATACATTAGCTATTCTGTCTGTTCCCCAGTGGATGAGTTTACATTGGTATTGTGATTCATTTGAAATTTCAAGGGATTTGGGTCTGAAGGCTGGAGTCTAGTCTCTGTTCTTCAACTAATTAAGCTAAGCCCCATTTAATTTCTTCTTCCAATTTTAATAATAAGGTCCCCCCACCTATTTAACAAGTTGTCACAAGAAACAAGCGAGATGAGGTATATGAACATTCTTCAAAATATGTAAAAGGAAAATGCTAGTCATTATTTCAGCAAGCAGTAACTCAAAATAACAACAGCTGCCATTATTGGACACTTGTTAATACGAGAGGTTCCATCCTAAGAACTTTACAAGCACCATCTCATTTAAGCCTCTCAAAAACAATGAGACAGATACTCTTAGTAGGTGAAGAATTACAGTGTTAAAAACATTAATATTATTATCAAGGAAACAGAAGTTATGGAGTTTAAACCTAGGTCCTCTGACTCCAGAATGGAAATCTTACCCTTTGCTCTCAAAAGCAAAGATGCCAAAGAATAATGCTACTTAGTATGGATGAAATATTAAATTAATGACCAACAACTTAATTCTAGAATTCTCAGTCAGGCTACATGAAGTAAAAGGCTACCAACCTCCCATTTCCTTGTTTGTGACCCTTGCCTACAGGATACTGGATACATGCTATTTGCCTCTGCAAAGCTACTCTTCACTCTGCTCTGTGACCAGGAACGCTGGCCTGTATGTATGAACAGCATCAACAGAGCCATCACTTTCTGACTCTGGTTGGACTCAATCAAGAGACACACTTTTTTTAATTTGTGCTAGAAAAAAATCAAGAAAACATGCATAAATTTATAGGATATCCAAAAGTTACATAATTTACCTTTCTTACCCTTTCCATTTTTTTCTTAGTTTTTAGTATTGTTCCTCATTAAACCTCACATCTCCCGAAATGTAAGTACACATAATTAGGGAGTTACATTATTTTTAAAAATACATATCAAAATCAATATGATTATTTTTATTGTATCTTTGATTATTAAATAATTACTTATAATTTCTGAACTTATCAGATTTGTAGACATATGGCTTAACTAGAAATATTAAGGAACCATGTGTTTTGTTACCATAAGATGAAGAATGGGTAGAACAAAACAGGGGACAGTGTAGTCTGATATTCTCTGGTTCAGCCAAATAGTCACTTTGACCTCACATTTTGGGAGACCAGAGAATGTTCAGAGAAAAGGGACCCAAATGGTAAGAAAACATGAAATATATTAACACTGGTAAAAAATCCTGAGTGGGCTTAACCTGAAAAAAATAGAATTTTGAGAGGAGGAGGAAAAGAGTTGGCTTCGGTCTTAAAGTGTAGACAGAAGAAATTATGCTTGTTCCACACAGCCTTAGTATAATAAGAACCTTCTGAACAATAAATGCACAGTAATTGTTTTCAGCTCAATATAAGCATGCTTTGTGTCTCAAGATTGAGCTCCAGCCCAACACACCACTGTGGGGTCAGACCTGCCTGGTGAACTAAAGGGGAATGTCCAAGATTACTTGCAAAAGAGACCTAGGAACCTCCTATATCATCTTGTTCATGAAGAAGACAGTGGGCACAAAGATGCTGGTTCACAAACACAGCCTTCTTCAGCTGGGGAGAGAGTGAACTCTGAAAAATACATGGTGACGTCTCCTGATCCAGTCCATGAAGGACTCACAACTACATCTTAATAAAGAGAGGTGGGTAGGTAGATTGGTGAATACCATAAGTAGCAACCAAAAGTACCATTTTCACTAACAATTCCGTAAGACTTTAGGGCTAGGCAGCACTGCTTTGGAGACATACTAACCAAAAGTTATTTAAAGGGGGAAAAATTTTTTTTTTTCAAGTGACTCACAGCAGAGGAAGGGCAGTGGAGCAACAAGACAAGGAACAAACAGAGGCCTCTTCATAGTAACTGAACATGACTCACTGGTCTTGTTTGTGAGGACATATGAGACACCTCCTGAGTACACCTCAGTATGTTAGAAGCTGGGGAATATTTTAGGTTAGTGGAGTTTTCTAATACCAGATGAGGCATGACAAAGCAAAACTCAGGTTACTTAAAGATGAGCTCTTCTCCTAACTCTTCTCTTTTATCAAAATATAGAATAAGCTGCCTAGAGAACACTCTGTCAGGTACCAGAGGGTACATCCTCGCACCTAACCCAGCAATGACATAGAGTGGGTTATTAATAAATATTTGTTGAATGTGAATTCAACATGTCTTACTGATAATTTTTCTCTCTCAAAAGTTTGAGGAAGCACAAAAGGGGATGCTTTATCTGTCATTCTCTTATTTTTCACTTAATTCCAGTCAACAAGGAAGAACTGCTTAGTGAAGGAGAAGTGATAGGAACGTATTAAGAAGTTGGGAGCACTCCTTGGAAACTGGTTGATTCCAGGGCTGGTGTGGGGAAAATACAAGAATAGCACAAAGCATCTTGTGGTGCTAGAAAATAAGAAGTGTTCAAAATAAAGGATGCAGGCATGTGAAAAAGGCACAGGACCCTGAAAGAGCATTCAATGGCCTTAATTGGAAAAACGTTATCAGAAAATTAAATAATACTAATATGGGCTAATAGCCTCAATAATAAAATTAATATCCATAAATCCATCCTAATATAAATATATGATTGAATAAATAAATATATAAATGGGGTAGAATAGCCCAAGGTTCCCTACAAAAGAATTTCATGAGCCTTCACCTCACATCTACTGGAATGGCTATTTTCAAAAAGACAAGAGACAAGTGTGGGAGGATGTGGAGAAAAGGAAACCCTTGTGTACTTTTAGGAATGTAAATTGGTGCAACCACTATGAAAAGCAATATGGAGGCTCCTCAAAAAAATTAAAAATAGAAATACCATACAATCCAGTAATCCCACTTCTGGGGATATATCCAAAAGAAATGAAAACAATATCTTGAAGAGATATCTGCACCTCCATGTTCATTGCATAATCGCATGCAATAGCCAAGAGTTTAGGATCCACTGATGATGAATAAATATGAGATAGATATAGATGATATAAATATAGATATATATTTTTTCCAGCTATTTTTAAAAAAGGAAATTCTGCCTTTTGCAATAATATGGGTGGACCTTGAGGGCATTATGCTAAACTCACAGATTGGAAGATACTATAGAAATGTAACTAAATGTAATGAGCAAACTTTGATTGGATCCTAGAATAAATAAAAAGGAAATTTGTGGAAAAAGTGGTGAAATCCAAATAAATTCTATAATTCAGTTAATAGTAATTTACTTCTTTTTTTAAGTTTATTTATTTTGAGAGAGACAGAGAGAGTACAAGCAGGGAAAGGGCAGAGAGAGGGAGAGAGGGAGAATCCCAAGCAGGCTCCACATGGTCAGTGCACACAACCCAATGCAGGGCTTGAATTCAAGAACCATGAGATCATGACCTGAGCCACAATCAAGAGTCAGACATTCAACCAACTAAGCCACCCACGCACCCCAATAGTAATTTAGTTCTAAAGTTAATTTCTTAGTTTTGATCATTGTTTTATGGTTATGTAAGATGTGAAAGATAATCTAGGTGAGTAGTATAAGGAAAGTCATTGGACTATTGCTGCAACTCTTCTATAAGTCTAAAATGATCTCAAAATAGAGAAGTTTAAAAATATATTATGAGCACATCCTAGAATCCCTAGGGCAGGAAGACTGGAACATTGGATAAAATTAGTACACACTCACTTACCGTTGGGACAAGTTTAAAAAAGTTCAGAGAAAAGACAGACATGATCTCAGATCCAGAGATCCCAAAGGGAAAGTGATTCAAGAGAAAAAGTGGACCCTAATAAGAACAACAAAACATATGAGAAACTTCTGAATCATCTTCCTGCTTCTTCCTTCCCCCATTGCCAATCAACCACCTAACCCTATCAGTGCTGCTTCCCAAATGTCGCTCCAACAAAACCCCTCCTCTCTAGTTGGAATTTTCACCTTCCTCTTGACTAATGATTTCCCCTTCACAAGTTGTCCCAAGTCTAGCATATCCTAAGTTGATGTCACCAGAATTGTTTTTCTAAAAGAGGAATCTATTTCCCTTCTCTTGTCCAAGAACATTCAAGTTTTTTTCAAATTCCTTAACATAACATACAAGGTCCCTCACCATTTAGCTGCTGCTTAGCTTCATCCTGATGTCTGTTCACTCTGCCAAGAAGCACTCTATACTCCAGCTGCAAACCTAGCTAGGAAGCCCAGAGCATATCAACTACTTGGGCTTCTGTTCATGGCATTTGCTCATGAATAATACCATATTACCCAGCTTCCCTGTCCTACAAACTCTTACTCATTCTTGCTTAAATATCATTTCTGTTTGGCAGAATTCTCTGGGATTCTTCACAAACTCATTTCCCATTCTACATGCCCTGCAAGCAGAATCAACCCTGGTCTCTCTGTTATGCTCCCCCAGGACCTCATAAATATCATTAATAAGCATGCACCTCACTGCATGTGGCTTGTAGTATAGGAGTTTGATTATCTTAGTAGAGTTTAATTCCTATGATGGGAAGGCTCATGTCTAACTCACCTAGGAATCTCCAGCCCTGACTGAGGGCCTGGCACTTAAGAGTCAGTCAATATCACTGGATAGGTTGGACTGAATTAAAATATAATCAAATCTGATTCCCAGGGGATGCAAAAGGAACAGCAGTTAAAGAAATTTACATGGTTACTCATGTTCCTGCCAAACTCAAAGTTCAAAATGGACTTCAAAAAACTAGGATGGATGGAGCAACAGATGGCTCAGTCAGTTAGTCTTAGGACACTTGATTTTGGCTCAGGTCATGATCTCACAGTTCCTGGGACTAAGCCCCTTATTAGGCTCTGCATTGACAGCATGGAGCCTCTTGGGATTCTCTCCCTCTCTCTATGCCCCTTCCCTGCTTACACTCACTCTCATGTTCTCTCTCTCTCCCTCCCTCAAAATAAATAAATAAACTTGAAATACATACATACATACATACATACACACTAGGGAAGAAATAAAAATCTCATGGTTTCAGATGGACATAAAAGAGTAGTATACAGCCGCAAGTATTCTAGTAAAAATGCTGTAGCCAGAATAATCTGGGTTTGAAAAACATAAACTCTATTGACAACAGAAAGGGTCCTGTTAGCTACATCAACTTCAAGAAGAGTACATAAAGGGAAAGCTAACTGTTTGGGAAAGATGGAAATAATGCCAACGATGAAAAGTAGAAACAAAATTATTACACTTTTTTGCTTACATCTTTTTTCTGTCAAGGAAAATGATGTTCACATTATAAGAAGGAGAAAAATCATGTTGAAGGAAATGATAAAAAAAGGTTTATTTGAAAGAAATAATTATTTAATTTAGATTCAATTATATCCCAGACTGAAAACAACTTGCTGGTATGAACTAGTGACATAAAACCACTGTCAGAAATCTTTAGGAAATTATGAGTGAAAAAAATTGCAACTTATAAACAGAGTGAGAGAAACCAGTGCATTCCAGGAAACATGAGTCTCCCAGCTTAATATTCAACTCCAATTAAATTATATAATAGTTATTAGATGGTTTGTCAGATATTGTAAAGTTGTGCTGTTCAATATCATGACCACTAGTCACATCTCACTATTTAAATTTAAATTCTTGAAAATTAAAAAAAATTAGTATCACTTCATGAGTCACACTAGCCATATTTTAAGTGTTCAATAGTATGCAAACTGGTGCAGCCACTCTGGAAAACAATGTGGAGGTTCCTTAAAAAATTAAAAATAGATCTACCCTAACACCCAGCGATAGCACTGCTAGGAATTTGCCCAAGGGATACAGGAGTGCTGATGCACAGGGGCACTTGTACCCCAGTGTTTATAGCAGCAATTTCAACAATAGCCAAATTATGGAAAGAGCCTAAATGTCCATCAGCTGATGAATGGATAAAGAAGATGTGGTATATTAACACAATGGAATATTACTGAGCCATCAAAAAGAATGAAACCTTGGGAGGAGCCAAGATGGTGGAACAGCATGGAAGTTTTTTGGGGGGTCTTGTGTCCATGAAATACAGCCAGATCAACACTAAACCATCCTAGACACCTAAAAAACTGATTTGAGGATTAATACAACAATCTGCACAACCTGAACTACAGAACTCAGCAGGTATGTGATACAGAGAGATAACCCAGGGGAGAGAGAAGCCATGGAGGGCAGGGAGCTGTTTTTGCTTGTGGAGAGAGAACGGAGATGGGGAGAGTATGGGAAAAGCACCCCCCAAAAGCAGCTGGAGAGAAAGTGGAAAAAGCCGCAGAGACTGAAATAAAAAGGAAGAAAGGCGAGAGTTTAAATTCCATTAAGACTCTACAATTAGGTGGGAGCACAGAGTCTGAAACTCCACAGCTCAATACCTAGCAGTGCTCTGGTGGGAAAGGTGAACCCCCAGAAGTAAAGTGAGGTCTGGGGATACTTAGGCCACATGGGGAAAGTTGTTCCCCTGCTGGAAGGACATTTGGTAGACGCTGTACAGCCACCTGGTCCCAGCAGACTCCAGAGAACAACCACATTCACTGGTGCTGGAACAAGGTCATTAAGGGTGAAGGATAGTGCCAGATGTGTGTTGTGCTTTTCCATAATCCCTGAAATGCTGCTGGTACATGATCGCGTGAACTTTTTCTGGGGTGGGTTGGCATTCAGCCGCTGTCTCTGGACATCGGCAGCAACACGGTCCTGCGAATATTCCTGCGTGTGGCTGGCATCCAGCCACTGCTCAGTGAGACCCTCCCACAGAAGGTCTGAGTGGGTCAAAGCTACAGTCCCTCAGAAGTGAGGGGTTGGGAAACACAGCCACATCTGAGGTAAAACTCAGGAGGGAGGTGCCAGAGACAAAAAGGGGTGTATGATTGCCGATCGGGGAGAACAGAGTTCCGATACTAGAGACTGCATACCTGGGTGATGCCATTTTCACCCCACCCACGCATGCGCATACACACCTACAAGTGCCACAACAATCCACCCCAGTAAGCTAAGCAGTGGCATCTAGTGGAGAATGGAGCCATTACATTAAGCCCCACCCACTGGGGCTCTTCAGGAACACCAATTTCAATCATATTTCAGTCTGTTTGCTGGTTGATCTATTCAATTGTTTTTTCCTTTTTCTTTTCTTATTCTTAAATACAGAAAGAGAAAAAATTTATTTTTATTTTCAATTTTTATTAAAAATATTTTTCTTTAATTTTTTTCTATTGTATTTTTTCCTTCTTTGTAAATTTTTCAAATTCTATTTCGCTTCATCATTTCATTTTATTCTATTTCATTGTATTCATTGTTTTAAATTTTCAATCATTTTCCATTTTTCTTTTCCTTTTTTTTTGTTTTTTCCCCCATTTTTCTCTAATCTATCAATCTCCTTTCAACAACCAGACCAAAAAACATCTAGAATCTAACATCATTTATTTGATTTTTCTGTGTGTGTTGTTTTTAATTTTAATTTTTTTTACCTGATTAATTCCTTCTCTTCCTTCAAAATGATGAAACAAAGGAATTCACCACAAAAGAAAGAGCAGGAAGAAACAACAGTCAGGAACTTAATCAACACAGATACAAGCAAGATGTTTGAACCAGAATTTATAACACAATATAAGAATACTACATGATGTCAAAAATAGATTAGAATCCCTTTCTATGGAGAAAAAAGAAGTAAAAGCTAGTCAGAATGAAATTTAAAAATGACATAACTGAGGTGCAATCTCGAATGGATGCCAGAGCAGCAAGAATGGATGAGGCAGAGCAGAGAATCAGTGATAGAGAGGACATCCTTATGGAGAATAATGAAGCAGAAAAAAAGAGTGAGACTAAGGCAAAAGAGCACGATTTAAGAATTAAAGTTATCAGTGACTCATCAAAAAGGAACAACATCAGAATCATAGGGGTCCCAGAAGATGAAGAGAGAGAAAAATGGGTAGAAGTGTTATGTGAGCAAATAATAGTGAAAAACTTTCCTAACCTAGGCAAAGACAAGGACATCAAAATCCAGGAAGCACGGAGGACTCCCATTAGATTCAACAAAAACCTACCATCAATAAGGCATATCATAGTCAAATTCACAAAATACTCAGACAAGGAGAGAATCATGAAAACAGCAAGGGAATAAAAGCCCCTAACCTACAAGGGAAGACAGATCAGATTTGCAGCAGACCTACCCACAGAAACTTGGCAAGCCAGAAAGGAGTGGCAGGATATATTCAATGTGCTGAGTAAGAAAAATATGCAGCCACGAATTCTTTATCCAACAACAATATCATTCAAAATAGGAGAGATTAAAAGTTTCCCAGACAAACAAAAATTAAGGGAGTTAATTAATTTAAAAATTAAAGGAGACCCACTTTAGACCTAAAGACACCTTCAGATTGAAAGTAAGGGGATGGAGAACCATCTATCATGCTAATGGTCAACAAAAGAAAGCTGGAGTAGCCATACTTATATCAGACAATCTAGACTTTAAAATAAAGACTGTATCGGAGGAGGAGGGAAGATGGCGGCGTAGGACGCTGGGCTCACCGCGCGTCCTGCTGATCACTTAGATTCCACCTACACCTGCCTAAATAACCCAGAAAACCGCCAGAGGATTAGCAGAACGGAGTCGCCGGAGCCAAGCGCAGACGAGAGGCCCACGGAAGAGGGAAGGAAGGGTGGCAAGGCAGTGCGTGCTCCACGGACTGGGGGGAGGGAGCCGGGGCAGAGGGGCGGCTCGCCGGCCAAGCAGAGCTCCCGAGTCTGGCGGGCAAAAGCGGAGGGGCCTGACCGACTGTGTTCCAACAGCAAGCGCGACTTAGCGTCTGGGAGGTCATAAGTTAACAGCTCTGCTCGGGAAGCAGGAAGGCTGGAGGACAAAGGGAGGGAGAGCTGCTGAGCCCCCAGACGACAGAGCTCAGTTTGGTGGGGAACAAAGGCGCTCGCCAGCGCCATCTCCCCCGCCCATCCCCCAGCCAAAATCCCAAAGAGAACCAGTTCCTACCAGGGAACTTCCTCGCTTGCCCAAACACCCAACTCTGTGCTTCTGCGGAGGAGCCAAACCTCCGGCAGCGGATCTGACTCCCTCCCGCCGCCACAGGGCCCCTCCTGAAGTGGATCACCTAAGGAGAAGCGAGCTAAGCCTGCCCCTCCTGCCCCTGTGCACCTTGCCTACCCACCCCAGCTAATACACCAGATCCCCAGCATCACAAGCCTGGCAGTGTGCAAGTAGCCCAAACGGGCCACGCCACCCCACAGTGAATCCCGCCCCTAGGAGAGGGGAAGAGAAGGCACACACCAGTCTGGCTGTGGCCCCAGCGGTGGGCCGGGGGCAGACATCAGGTCTGACTGCTACTCCGCCCACCAACTCCAGTTATACACCACAGCACAGGGGAAGTGCCCTGCAGGTCCTCACCACGCCAGGGACTATCCAAAATGACCAAGCGGAAGAATTCCCCTCAGAAGAATCTCCAGGAAATAACAACAGCTAATGAGCTGATCAAAAAGGATTTAAATAATATAACAGAAAGTGAATTTAGAATAATAGTCATAAAATTAATCGCTGGGCTTGAAAACAGTATAGAGGACAGCAGAGAATCTCTTGCTACAGAGATCAAGGGACTAAGGAACAGTCACGAGGAGCTGAAAAACGCTTTAAATGAAATGCAAAACAAAATGGAAACCACCACGGCTCGGATTGAAGAGACAGAGGAGAGAATAGGTGAACTAGAAGATAAAGTTATGGAAAAAGAGGAAGCTGAGAAAAAGAGAGATAAAAAAAATCCAGGAGTACGAGGGGAAAATTAGAGAACTAAGTGATACACTAAAAAGAAATAATATACGCATAATTGGTATCCCAGAGGAGGAAGAGAGAGGGAAAGGTGCTGAAGGGGTACTTGAAGAAATAATAGCTGAGAACTTCCCTGAACTGGGGAAGGAAAAAAGCATTGAAATCCAAGAGGCACAGAGAACTCCCTTCAGACGTAACTTGAATCAATCTTCTGCACGACATATCATAGTGAAACTGGCAAAATACAAGGATAAAGAGAAAATTCTGAAAGCAGCAAGGGGTAAACGTGCCCTCACATATAAAGGGAAACCTGTAAGACTCGTGACTGATCTCTCTTTTGAAACTTGGCAGGCCAGAAAGAATTGGCACGAGATTTTCAGTGTGCTAGACAGAAAAAATATGCAGCCGAGAATCCTTTATCCAGCAAGTCTGTCATTTAGAATAGAAGGAGAGATAAAGGTCTTCCCAAACAAACAAAAACTGAAGGAATTTGTCACCACTAAACCAGCCCTACAAGAGATCCTAAGGGGGACCCTGTGAGACAAAGTACCAGAGATAACACTACAAGCATAAAACATACAGACATCACAATGACTCTAAACCCGTATCTTTCTATAATAACACTGAATGTAAATGGATTAAATGCGCCAACCAAAAGACATAGGGTATCAGAATGGATAAAAAAACAAGACCCATCTATTTGCTGTCTCCAAGAGACTCATTTTAGACCTGAGGACACCTTTAGATTGAGAGTGAGGGGATGGAGAACTATTTATCATGCCACTGGAAGCCAAAAGAAAGCTGGAGTAGCCATACTTATATCAGACAAACTAGACTTTAAATTAAAGTCTGTAACAAGAGATGAAGAAGGACATTATATAATAGTTACAGGGTCTATTCATCAGGAAGAGCTAACAATTATAAATGTCTATGCGCCGAATACCGGAGCCCCCAAATATATAAAACAACTACTCATAAACATAAGCAACCTTATTGATAAGAATGTGGTAATTGCAGGGGACTTTAACACCCCACTTACAGAAATGGATAGATCACCTAGACACACGGTCAATAAAGAAACAAGGGCCCTGAATGAGACATTGGATCAGATGGACTTGACAGATATATTTAGAACTCTGCATCCCAAAGCAACAGAATATACTTTCTTCTCGAGTGCACATGGAACATTCTCCAAGATAGATCATATACTGGGTCACAAAACAGCCCTCCATAAGTTTACCAGAATTGAAATTATACCATGCATACTTTCAGACCACAAGGCTATGAAGCTTGAAATCAACCACAGGAAAAAGTCTGGAAAACCTCCAAAAGCATGGAGGTTAAAGAACACCCTACTAACGAATGAGTGGGTCAACCAGGCAATTAGAGAAGAAATTAAAAAATATATGGAAACAAACGAAAATGAAAATACAACAATCCAAACGCTTTGGGACGCGGCGAAGGCAGTCCTGAGAGGAAAATACATTGCAATCCAGGCCTATCTCAAGAAACAAGAAAAATCCCAAATACAAAATCTAACAGCACACCTAAAGGAAATAGAAGCAGAACAGCAAAGACACCCCAAACCCAGCAGAAGAAGAGAAATAATAAAGATCAGAGCAGAAATAAACAATATAGAGTCTAAAAAAACTGTAGAGCAGATCAACGAAACCAAGAGTTGGTTTTTTGAAAAAATAAACAAAATTGACAAACCTCTAGCAAGGCTTCTCAAAAAGAAAAGGGAGATGACCCAAATAGATAAAATCATGAATGAAAATGGAATTATTACAACCAATCCCTCAGAGATACAAACAATTATCAGGGAATACTATGAAAAATTATATGCCAACAAATTGGACAACCTGGAAGAAATGGACCAATTCCTGAACACCCACACTCTTCCAAAACTCAATCAGGAGGAAATAGAAAGCTTGAACAGACCCATAACCAGCAAAGAAATTGAATCGGTTATCAAAAATCTCCCAACAAATAAGAGTCCAGGACCAGATGGCTTCCCAGGGGAGTTCTACCAGACGTTTAAAGCAGAGATAATACCTATCCTTCTCAAGCTATTCCAAGAAATAGAAAGGGAAGGAAAACTTCCAGACTCATTCTATGAAGCCAGCATTACTTTGATGCCTAAACCAGACAGAGACCCAGTAAAAAAAAGAGAACTACCAGCCAATATCCCTGATGAATATGGATGCAAAAATTCTCAATAAGATACTAGCAAATCGAATTCAACGGCATATAAAAAGAATTATTCACCATGATCAAGTGGGATTCATTCCTGGGATGCAGGGCTGGGTCAACATTCGCAAATCAATCACCGTGATACATCACATTAACAAAAAAAAAGAGAAGAACCATATGATCCTGTCAATCGATGCAGAAAAGGCCTTTGACAAAATCCAGCACCCTTTCTTAATAAAAACCCTTGAGAAAGTCGGGATAGAAGGAACATACTTAAAGATCATAAAAGCCATTTATGAAAAGCCCACAGCTAACATCATCCTCAACGGGGAAAAACTGAGAGCTTTTTCCCTGAGATCAGGAACATGACAGGGATGCCCACTCTCACCGCTGTTGTTTAACATAATGCTGGAAGTTCTAGCATCAGCAATCAGACAACAAAAGGAAATCAAAGGCATCAAAATTGGCAAAGATGAAGTCAAGCTTTCGCTTTTTGCAGATGACATGATATTATACATGGAATATCCGATAGACTCCACCAAAAGTCTGCTAGAATTGATACATGAATTCAGCAAAGTTTCAGGATACAAAATTAATGTACAGAAATCAGTTGCATTCTTATACACTAACAATGAAGCAACAGAAAGACAAATAAAGAAACTGATCCCATTCACAATTGCACCAAGAAGCATAAAATACCTAGGATTAAATCTAACCAAAGATGTAAAGGATCTGTATGCTGAAAACTATAGAAAGCTTATGAAGGTAATTGAAGAAGATTTAAAGAAATGGAAAGACATTCCCTGCTCATGGATTGGAAAAATAAATATTGTCAAAATGTCAATACTACCCAAAGCTATCTACACATTCAATGCAATCCCAATCAAAATTGCACCAGCATTCTTCTCGAAACTAGAACAAGCAATCCTAAAATTCATATGGAACCACAAAAGGCCCCGAATAGCCAAAGGAATTTTGAAGAAGAAGACCAAAGCAGGAGGCATCACAATCCCAGACTTTAGCCTCTACTACAAAGCTGTCATTATCAAGACAGCATGGTATTGGCACAAAAACAGACACATAGACCAATGGAATAGAATAGAAACCCCAGAACTAGACCCACAAACGTATGGCCAACTCATCTTTGACAAAGCAGGAAAGAACATCCAATGGAAAAAAGACAGCCTCTTTAACAAATGGTGCTGGGAGAACTGGACAGCAACATGCAGAAGGTTGAAACTAGACCACTTCCTCACACCATTCACAAAAATAAACTCAAAATGGATAAAGGACCTGAATGTGAGACAGGAAACCATCAAAACCTTAGAGGAGGAAGCAGGAAAAGACCTCTCTGACCTCAGCCGTAGCAATCTCTTACTCGACACATCCCCAAAGGCAAGGGAATTAAAAGCAAAAGTGAATTACTGGGACCTTATGAAGATAAAAAGCTTCTGCACAGCAAAGGAAACAACCAACAAAACTAAAAGGCAACCAACGGAATGGGAAAAGATATTTGCAAATGACATATCGGACAAAGGGCTAGTATCCAGAATCTATAAAGAGCTCACCAAACTCCACACCCGAAAAACAAATAACCCAGTGAAGAAATGGGCAGAAAACATGAATAGACACTTCTCTAAAGAAGACATCCGGATGGCCAACAGGCACATGAAAAGATGTTCAGCGTCGCTCCTTATCAGGGAAATACAAATCAAAACCACACTCAGGTATCACCTCACGCCAGTCAGAGTGGCCAAAATGAACAAATCAGGAGACTATAGATGCTGGAGAGGATGTGGAGAAACGGGAACCCTCTTGCACTGTTGGTGGGAATGCAAATTGGTGCAGCCGCTCTGGAAAGCAGTGTGGAGGTTCCTCAGAAAATTAAAAATAGACCTACCCTATGACCCAGCTATAGCACTGCTAGGAATTTATCCAAGGGATACAGGAGTACTGATGCATAGGGGCACTTGTACCCCAATGTTCATAGCAGCACTCTCAACAATAGCCAAATTATGGAAAGAGCCTAAATGTCCATCAACTGATGAATGGATAAAGAAATTGTGGTTTATATACACAATGGAATACTACGTGGCAATGAGAAAAAATGAAATATGGCCTTTTGTAGCAACGTGGATGGAACTGGAGAGTGTGATGCTAAGTGAAATAAGCCATACAGAGAAAGACAGATACCATATGGTTTCACTCTTATGTGGATCCTGAGAAACGTAACAGGAACCCATGGTGGAGGGGGAGGAAAAAAGAAAAAAAAAAAAAAAAAAGAAAAAAAAAAGAGGTTAGAGTGGGAGAGAGCCAAAGCATGGGAGACTGTTAAAAACTGAGAACAAACTGAGGGTTGATGGGGGGTGGGAGGGAGGAGAGGGTGGGTGATGGGTATTGAGGAGGGCACCTTTTGGGATGAGCACTGGGTGTTCTATGGAAACCAATTTGACAATAAATTTCATATAATAAATTAAAAAAAATAATAATAAAGACATTTTGTTTCTGTCACGGCTATGCAATGTGTAGATTATCTAATACATTAAAAAAAATAAATATTATATATAAATAAAAAAATAAAATAAAAAATAAAATAAAGACTGTATCAAGAGATGCAGAAGGGCATTATATCATAATTAAGGGATCTATCCACCAAGAAGACCTAACAATTGTAAACATTTATGCGCCAAATGTGGAAGCACCCAAATATATAAACCAATTAATCATAAACATAAAGAAATTCATTGATAATAATACCACAATAGTAGGAGACTTCAACACCCCACTCACAGCAATGGACAGATCATGTAATCAAAAAATCAACAAGGAAACAATGGCTTTGAATGACACACTGGACCAGATGAACTTAACAGATACATTCAGAACATTTCATCCTAAAGCAACGGAATATACATTCTTCTCCAGTGCACATGGAACATTCTCCAGAATAGATCACACTCTGGCACACAAATCAGCCCTAAGTAAGTACAAAAAGATCGAGATCATACCATGCATATTTTCAGACCACAATGCTATGAAACTCGAAATCAACTACAAGAAAAGTTTGGAAAGGTAAGAAATACTTGGGGACTAAAGAACATCCTACTAAAGAATGAACGGGCTAACCAAACAGTTAAAGAAATTAAAAAGTATATGGAAGTCAATGAAAATGATAGCACCACAACCCAAAACCTCTGGGATGCAGCAAAGGCGGCCATAAGAGGAAAGTACATAGCAATCCAGGCCTTCCTAAAGAAGGAGGAAAGATCTCAGATACACAACCTAAACTTACGCCTTAGGAGCTGGAAAAAGAACAGCAAATAAAACCCAAAACCAGCAGAAGACAGGAAATAATAAAGTTTAGAGCAGAAATTAATGCTATTGAAACCAAAAAAAAACAGAACAGATCAATGAAACCAGAATCTGGTTCTTTGAAAGAATTAACAAAATTGATAAACCACTTGCCAGTCTGATCAAGAAGAAAAAGGAAAGGACCCAAATAAGTAAAACCAAGAATGAAAAAGGAAAAATCACAACCAACACAACAGAAATAAAAACAATAATAAGAGAATATTATGAGCAATTATATGCCAATAAAATGAGCAATCTGGAAGAAATGGACAAATTCCTAGAAACACATACACTACCAAAACTGAAACAGGAAGAAATAGAAATTTGAACAGACCCATAACCATAACTAATTTGATTACTAATCGAATTAGTAATCAAAAATCTGCCAAAAAACAAGAGTGCAGGGCCAGATGGCCTTTCCAGGAGAATTCTACCAAACATTTAAGGAAGAGTTAACACCTATTCTCCTGAAACTGTTCCAAAAAAAAGGAAATGGAAGGAAAACTTCCAAACTCTTTTTATGAAGCCAGCATTACCCTGAGTCCAAAACCAGACAGAGACCCCACTAAAAAGGAGAAGGATAGACCAATTTCCCTGATGAACATGGATGCAAAAATCCTCAACAAGATATTAACCAACTGGATCCAACAATACATTAAAAAAATTACTCACCACGACCAAGTGTGATTTATACTTGGGATGCAGGGCTGGTTCAATATCCACAAAACAATTAACATTATTCATCACATCAATAAAAGAAAGGACAAGAACCATATGATCCTCTCAATAGATGCAGAGAAAGCATTTGACAAAACACAGCATCCTTTCTTGATAAAACCCTCAAGAAAGTAGGGATAGAAAGATCATACCTTGAGATGATAAAAGCCATATATGAGCGACCCAATGCTAATATCATCCTCAATGGGGAAAAACTGAGAGCTTTCCCCCTAAGGTCAGGAACAAAACAGGGATGTCCACTCTTGCCACTGTTATTCAACATAGTATTGGAAGACTTAGCTTCTGCAATCAGACAGCACAAAGAAATAAAAGGCATCCAAATCGTCCAGGAGGAGGTCAACTTACACTCTTCGCAGATGACATGATACTCTATATGGAAAACCCAAAAGATTCCACCAAAAAACTGCTAGAACTGATTCATGAATTCAGCAAAGTTGCAGGATATAAAATCAATGCATAGAAATCAATGCATTCCTATACACCAATAATGAAGCAACAGAGAAATCAAGGAATCAATCCCATTCACAGTTGCACAAAAAAACATAAAATACCTAGGACTAAATCTAACCAAAGAGGTGAAAAATCTATACACTCAAAACTATAGAAAGCTTATGAAAGAAATTGAAGAAGACAAAAAGAAATGGAAAAAGATTCCATGCTCTTGGATAGGAAGAACAAATATTGTTAAAATGTTGATACTGGGGCGCCTGGGTGGCGCAGCCGGTTAAGCGTCCGACTTCAGCCAGGTCACGATCTCGCGGTCCGGGAGTTCGAGCCCCGTGTCGGGCTCTGGGCTGATGGCTCAGAGCCTGGAGCCTGTTTCCGATTCTGTGTCTCCCTCTCTCTCTGCCCCTCCCCCGTTCATGCTCTGTCTCTCTCTGTCCCAAAAATAAATAAAAACGTTGAAAAAAAATTTTTTTTAAATGTTGATACTACCCAAAGCAATATACATATTCAATG
Organism: Leopardus geoffroyi; assembly: GCF_018350155.1. Lineage (NCBI taxonomy): Eukaryota > Metazoa > Chordata > Mammalia > Carnivora > Felidae > Leopardus > Leopardus geoffroyi. The sequence continues at coordinate 49,842,122 of NC_059333.1, read as the reverse complement.
CGATCCCTATCAAAGTAACACCAGCATTCTTCACAGAGCTAGAACAAATAATCCTAAAATTTGTATGGAACCAGAAAAGACCCCAAATAGCCAAAGCAATCTTGAAAAAGAAAACCAAACCTGGAGGCATCACAATCCCAGACTTCAAGCTATACTATAAAGCTGTAATCATCAAGACAGTGTGGTACTGGCACAAGAACAGACACTCAGATCAATGGAACAGAACAGAGAACCCAAAAATGGACCCACAAACGTATGGGCAACTAATCTTTGACAAAACAGGAAAGAATATCCAATGGAATAAAGACAGTCTCTTCAGCAAGTGGTGCTGGGAAAACTGGACAGCGACATGCAGAAGAATGAAGCTGGACCACTTTCTTACACCATACACAAAAATAAACTCAAAATGGATGAAAGACCTAAATGTAAGACAGGAAACCATCAAAATCCTCAAGGAGAAAGCAGGCAAAAACCTCTTTGATCTTGGCCGCAGCAACTTCTTACTCAATGCATCTCCAGAGGCAAGGGAAACAAGGGCAAAAATGAACTATTGGGACCTCATCAAAATAAAAAGCTTCTGCACAGTGAGGGATAACAATCAGCAGAACTAAAAGGCAATTGACAGAATGGGAGAACATATTTGCAAATGACATATCAGGTAAAGGGTTAGTATTCAAAATCTATGAAGAACTTATCAAACTCAACACCCCAAAAAAACAAAAGAATCCAGTGAAGAAATGGGCAAAAGACATGAATAGACACTTCTCCAAAGAAGACATCCAGATGGCCAACTGACACATGAAAAAATGCTCAACATCACTCATCATCAAGGAAATACAAATCAAAACCACAATGAGATACCACCTTACACCTGTCAGAATGGCTGTAACAATTCAGACAACAACAGATGTTGGTGAAGATGCGGAGAAAGAGAATCTCTTGTATTGTTGGTGGGAATGCAAGCTGGTGCAGCCACTCTGGAAAACAGTATGGAGGTTTCTCAAAAAACTAAAAATAGAACTACCCTATGACCCAGCAATGTCACTACTAGTCATTTATCCAAGGGATACAGGTACGCTGTTTTGAAGGGGCACATGCACCCCCATGTTTATAGCAGCACTATCAACAACAGCCAAAGGATGGAAAGAACCCAAATGTCTATCAATGGATGAATGGATAAAGAAGATGTGGTGTATATATACAATGGAGTATTACTCTGCAATCAAAAAGAATGAAATCTTGCCATTTGCAACTACATGGATGGAACTGGAAGGTATTATGCTAAGTGAAATTAGTCAGTCAGAGAAAGACAAAAAACATATGACTTCACTCATATGAGGATTTCAGACACGTAACAGATGAACATAAGGGAAGGGAAACAAAAATAATATAAAAACAGGGAGGGCAACAAAACATACGAGACTCTTAAATATGGAGAACAAACAAAGGGTTTCTGGATGGGTTGTGGGAGGGGGGATGGGCTAAATGGGTAAGGGTCATTGAGGAATGTACTCCTGAAATCATTGTTGCACTATATGCTAACTAACTTGGATGTAATTTTTAAAAATATAAATAAAAATACAAAAAAGTAAATAAATAAAAGAATGAAACCTTGCCATTTCAATGACATGGATGGAGCTACAATGTATTATGTTAAGTGAAGCAAGTCAACCAGAGAAAGACAAATACCATATGATTTCACTCACATGTGAAATTCAAGAAACAAAACAGATGAACATAAGGGAAGTGTGGGGAAAAAAGAGAAGAGAGAGAAACCGCAAGAGAGTCTTAATGATAAAGAACAAACTATGGGTTGACAGGGGGATGTGAGTGGGAGATGGGCTAGATGTGCAATGGGTATTAAGGAGGGCACTTGTGATGAGCACTGGGTGTTGTATATAAGTGATGAATCACTGAATTCTACTCCCAAAACCAATATTACACTGTATATTAAATAAAATTTAAATTAAAATTTTTTTAATTTTAAATTTAATAAAAAAGAAAAACCATAGGAATTCATAGATAGGTATCTTTATAAAAGAAGGAGTAGACAGCATATTATTGATGCAGAGAAGTTACAGGAAGTCAGATTTCCACTTAGCATAAGGAGAAAGAGGAAGTAAAAACTATGTCAGACTCACAAAAACCTGCACACAAATGTTTATATCAGCTTTATTCATCATTGCCAAAACTTGGAACAAACCAAGATGTCCTTCAATTGGTGAATGGATAAATGAACTATGGTATATCCAGACAATAGAATGTTATTCAGTGCTAAAAACAAATGAACTATAAAGCCATGAAGAAACACAGAGGAACCTGAAACGCATCCTACTAAATAAAAGAAAACAATCTGAAAAGGCTACATACTGTAGGACTCTAAATAGTATATGACATTCTGAAAAAGGTGAACCTATGGAGATAGAAAAAAGATTAGCTCTAGGGGTTAGTGGGGAGGGAGAGAAGGGAAGTGAAATCATTATATATGATACTATAATGACAGATACATGCCATTACATATCTGTCTAAATCCACTGTTGTTGGATGTACAACATCAAAAGTAGCCTCTAATGCTACCTATAGACTTTGATAATAATGTGTCAATGTTGGTTAGTTCATCAATTTTAGTAAGTGTCATACTCTGGTGAGCATTGGTGATAGTAGGGGAAACTGTGCATGTGTGTGTAAGGCTGTTTAATCTTGCTCTGATCCTAAACTGCTCTTTTAAAAGCCTATTAATTACAAATTAATAATTATGGGGCACCTGAGTGGCTCAGTCAGTTAAGCATCTGGCTCTTGGTTTCGGCTCAGGTCATGTTCTCACAGTTTCATGAGTTTGAGCGCCATGTTGGGCTCTGTGCTGAGCCTGCAGAGCCTGCCTTGGATATATTCTCTCTCTCTCTGCCCCTCTCCTGCTCATCCTCTCTCTCACAATAAATAAATAAACTTTAAAAAAATAATAAAAAAATAATTAAGAAATTTAAAAATTAATAACCCAAAATATTTCTCTGAAAGGTAGTGATCTGCCTGGCACAGTAGTGGAGGCTGAGAGAACAACTATCAGGAACACTGCAGAAGGAATTTTTGAATTACAAAGAAGATTGTATTCCCAACTTCTATATGTCCTCCCAACTCTTAAGATGCTATCATCTGTTCACTCAATATTCAGTTCACTCATACTGATATGGACTGAATATTTGTGTCACCCTAAAATTCATATGTTAAAGCCTAAATACTCAATGTGATGGTATTGAGAAGTGGGGTCTTTGGGAGGTCATTAGGTCATGAGGTGGAGCCCTTGCGAATGGGATTAATTCCCTTAAAATGGGATGAAGAAAGCAGGATTCTCTCTCCAATACATGAGAAAACCAGGATGAGGACCCTCACCAGAGCCTTACCATGCTGGCACCCTGATCTCAGACTTCTCAGCCTCCATAACTGTAAGAAATAAACGGTGTTGTTTAAACCATCAAATCTCTGGTATTCTTGTTAGAGCAGCCTGAAATGATGAAGGCAAATACTTTCTACAGTTATTTTTAGACCTGAACTGTTTGTACTTCCAGGAATACATGGGGGTAGGCCAGTAGGTACCCAAAGCCACTATGTAAACATGGTGAATTTTTCAAAGGCACTGATTTCATTTGAATTTTTTAATTAAAAAAAGTACATCATTATTTACAACACAAAATACAAAAGAACTTTAAAGATAAAATAGCAAAGATTAACATTAACAACTCAGGCAACAACACATGTTGGCGGGGATGTGGAGAAAGGGGATCTCTTTTGCACTGCTGGTTGGAATTCAAACTGGTGCAGCCACTCTGGAAAACGGTATGGAGGTTCCACAAAAAATTAAAAATAGAACTACCCTACGACCCAGCAATTGCACTACTAGGTATTTATCCAAGGGATACAGGTGTGCTGTTTCAAAGGGGCACATGCACCCCAATGTTTATAGCAGCACTATCAACAATAGCCAAAGTATGGAAAGGGCCTAAATGTCCATGGATGGATGAATGGATAAAGAAGATGTGGTATATATATACGATGGAGTATTACTCGGCAATCAAAAAGAATGAACTTTTACCATTTGCAACTACGTGGATGGAACTAGAGGGTATTCTGCTAAGCGAAATTAGTCAGTCAGAGAAAGACAAATATCACATCACTTCACTTATATTAGGACTTTAAGATACAGAACAGATGAACATAAGGGAAGGGAAGCAAAAATAATATAAAAACAGGGAGGGCGACAAAACATAAGAGACTCTTAAATGTGGAAAACAAACAGGGTTATTGGAGGGGTTGTGGGAGGGGGGATGGGCTAAATGGGTAAGGGGCATTAAGGAATCTACTCCTGAAATCACTGTTGCACTATATGCTAACTAACTTGGATGTAAATTTAAAAATAATAATAATAATAATAATAATAATAATAATAAATAAAATAAAGATAAAATAGCAAAGAAATGTCATGTGTGCCATAAGGTGCTTCCAAATTTACCCCCAGGCCTCACTAATGCCCAAAAAATACAAACTCCCATTGCTCTTAGAATACTTTAGTGGAAAAGTTAGAGAAAAACTGACTCACTGTGTACCAGAACCATATGCTCTGCACGGATAAATAAAGCCCAGTTGTACCTTCAAAGAGTTGGCAGTTTAGAGGGACAATAGGTTCCGCTCCCCCGTGGCAGAAAAATACAGAGCTCTGATGGAGGGTGAACATGACTAACTTTCTATACCAGGACAAGTATGGGTTTTATCCCTAGTTGTAGATATCCGCTATCCAGCAGTACCATGCTTATCTTGAGAATATTATCTCATAAATGCCCTAAACAGATAGCAGTAACCCAAGTCTTCTTTCTAGTGGGAATTGCATAGCTGCTTTTAACTAATATCTCTCAAGGGAAAATGATTTAAGGTGAAGTTTATTTTATCCATGGAAATTCCATGCTTTCATCAGTGCCATAGAAAAAAAGAGATTCTGATTAATTTCTTTTACATTTCCCTTTTTGAAGTACACTCATGATCAGACAGTGTGTACAGAGAGAGAAAGATAAAAACAATCTATTTCCATCATTGAAGAACTTGATATATTTTGTGTACCAATATGAACCACAAAACCAATAAGAAAGAGAGAGGCAGGATGGAGTGAGTGTGTGAATAAAAGAAATGTTAAATATGTAAAAATAATTAAATATAAATTGAAAAACACAGAGGTCATAAAAACTAAAACAGTTCTAGAGTGGCTGCACCAATTTGCATTCCCACCAACAGTGCAAGAGGGTTCCCGCTTCTCCACATCCTCTCCAGCATCTATAGTCTCCTGATTTGTTCATTTTGGCCACTCTGACTGGCGTGAGGTGATATCTGAGTGTGGTTTTGATTTGTATTTCCCTGATAAGGAGCGACGTTGAGCATCTTTTCATGTGCCTGTTGGCCATCCGGATGTCTTCTTTAGAGAAGGGTCTATTCATGTTTTCTGCCCATTTCTTCGCTGGGTTATTTGTTTTTCGGGTGTGGAGTTTGGTGAGCTCTTTATAGATTTTGGATACTAGCCCTTTGTCCGATATGTCATTTGCAAATATCTTTTCCCATTCCGTTGGTTGCCTTTTAGTTTTGTTGGTTGTTTCCTTTGCTGTGCAGAAGAATTTTATCTTCATAAGGTCCCAGTAATTCATTTTTGCTTTTAATTCCCTTGCCTTTGGGGATGTGTCGAGTAAGAGATGGGGGGTGGGAGGGAGGGGAGGGTGAGTGATGGGTATTGAGGAGGGCACCTTTTGGGATGAGCACTGGGTGTTGTATGGAAAGAAATTTGACAATAAATTTCATATATTGAAAAAAAAAGAAAAAAAGGAATAAAGCAAAAAAAAATAAAAAAATAAAACAGTTCTGTTCCTACTTTCACATTACCAATAAACTGAAACTAGTCATATTGTTACATAGTTTGCATGTCAGCCCATTTCATTCAAGACTGCAGACAAACTCACTCACCAGCTAGAAAAATTGGCATCCCTGAGGGGCCTGTGGTTACACTGCCCATCACAGGTACATACACACTGCCTCTAAACCCCTCATTCAGTCAAGAAAGTAATTGCTCTTCCCTCTGTCCCCCCACCCATTAAATTACTCAAAGACATGCTTTCCAAATGATAGCAAAATTGAGAGCAAGAAATCAGCATCCATTCAGAGGCTTGTGTTGTCAATGGCTCCAATGGCCTCAGTTTCCAAACTCATTTATTCATTTTTATGTTTATTTATCCAACAAACATGTATTATTGTTCTACTATGAGTCAAGTAATGTGCTATGAGTCTTTCCCTAGGTAGCACCACCACCATCCATTCATTCTTCCTGAAAACTGTTCCTCAAGGGCCATCTTCAGCACCACACCCATAGGGAGAAACCAAGGAATTTACTGTTTGACTGCTAAGCCATAAGTTCCAGTACTAGACCTCATCTACAACCCCAGGGCTGGTAGGCTGGCATGGTGGGTGAGGGTATCCTAGCCCTGGGTTCAGGGACTAATTCATTAGGAGCCCTTCTTCCAGAGGCTCTATTCATTCATACCAACAGATGTAAGTGGATCTATTGCTTATGTTCATTTACAAAATTCTCCTAAAAGCTAACTTGATAGTGAAAGAGAATCTGTCACAATCAAAAACCTAGTCAACCATATTTACAAGTTTCTATAGAAAGGTAAATATAAGGGTGCCTGGGTGTCTCAGTCAGTTGAGCATCCAACTCTTGATTTTGACTCAGGTCATGATCCTGAGGTCGTGGGATCCAGCCCCTCGTCAGGCTCCAGCCCCTCACCAGGCTCCATGCGGAGTGTGGAGCCTGCTTATGATTCTCTCTTTCTTTCCCTCTGCCCCTCTTCCCCAATTGTGCATGCACTCTCTAAGATAGATAGATGGATGGATGGACGCATGGATGGATGGATGGATGGAAGGAAGGAAGGAAGGAAGGAAGGAAGGAAGGAAGGAAGGGAGGGAGGACAGACAAACAGATAGATGATAGATAAGGTAGGATTTGCCTATTACACAGCAATGGTTAAGATCAGGCCAATAAACAAACAAATATACAGCAGATTCCCTGGATCTCTAGGAAATTGGCAGATGCAATGTCAGGAGCAGCTGGTTCTCAAAGGGCTGGCAAAGGTTTTTTTTGTTTTGTTTTTTCCACCCAATTCTTCATTCATTCAACAAATATTTATTTAGCATCTTCTATGGGCACTGCCCATTCTGGCTATACAGCAGTGAACAAAGTTCTTTTCCTTCATGAAGTTTACATTCATTAGGGAAAATCAGGAAACAGGAGGAAAAAAAAAAGAATGACCTAACAGCTGATGACAAGGTATCAAGTTGGCCCTTTAAAAAGTATCCTCCAGTCCATTAGATTCCATCTTATCATCTTCCAGTTTCCAGATTCCAGAAAGCCCATTGAATTGGTAAAAGGCACAAGCTGGGTTTTGAGAGAAAAACCTCTGCTATATCACAGCAGCATAACCTAACCAAAATTCAGGTTCTGATTTGGGAGTAGTTTAATGGAACACCATTACTAATTTCTGGGCTTGCTAGATGGTTTGTCTGCACATCTCCATTAACCAAGTTCCAATGGGTAGAGGCAAACATAATGGAAATTGCACAAGCTTTAGAGCCACACCTGATGAGGTATTTGGAAATTGAGTAACCTTGAAAAGGTTACTTAATCTGAGCTTTGTCATATGTAAAATGCGGAAAATACCTATCTTATTATATGATGATGAAATGAGATAAGGTACAAAAAGTCTCTGATAGAGTGGTACATGGCAAACACTTTTGAAATACAGCTATAATTAGATTCTATTATTTATTGCTATAGTTTGTCAGTTCCTCCTCAACAACCTATCAAATTACTTGCCAAACAATGACAAGAGATTCATGTGGGGCTGTGTTATCACCAGGTAAGTGAAAGGAAGTTATGGAAACAACCCTGCAGGGGCCACTGGAACCCACGAGGATGGGTGTATCCAGATATACCCACAGAAAGATCTATAGAGTTTTTAATGGCCAGCCACTGATTGCAAAATACTGCAAATTCCTTCCCAAAGAGTCTGAGAAGCAAGCCCTAAAAGTTTATTCATAAGCCCTTCTCTATGGGCACTGAATTTGTATAATAGTGTATGCTTCCTCAAATTAGTGTGAGATTCTTGGCAGGCACAGCTGGGTTAATCTAAAAGTACCAAAACCAACCCAGTTACCCCTGAAGAACTCCTGATTGACCAGTAACTAGAACTGCCATAGACCGATAGCAGTCCACATTGTACAGGTCATGGGTGAGGTGGGACAGTGTAATGGAAAGTGAACAAAAAGAGGATAAGCAACTGTGTCATGGCATTGGTACCTGAGAGCATTAAAGACTGAAGATGCTGCTGTGCCTTCCCTCTAGTACCAAAGGACGTTTATATGGTTGTTGAGAAACATAGCAGGGAGTGAGTTACCTTTCCAAATACATAGCAAAAGGCAGGGGGGAGATGCTTATAGTTCTGCTAAGGATAAAACAGTGAATGAGAAAAGGAGGCAGCAAAATGGCAAGTAGATGATACTCACTTAGATCAAAGGATTGTGAAGGGTGCTCACAATGAAACTGTTGTGAGGATACTCACCTTCCAGGGAGGCAGGAAGAATCAGCAGATTCTCACCCCTGGTGAGGCTATTCACTGACATGGAAGTAAAGAGAGAGTGACCATCTTGGATTTTATTTTTAAAATGCAAATTTCCTGAAACTGAGCAAAACCATCACTCATGCCTTTGTAGAATGGACAGATGAAAATGTGGTTGAGAAATCTAAAAACTCTGTTTGGACAAGTGAAAGATTTTGGAATGAGGGAATCTCTGGTTTTCCAAGGACAAGGCATCAAGTCTCAGTGAGCCACATATACTTAAGTTTTTACTACAGATTAGAGCAGGGTACAGATTGAACTTCACCTCTGTCAGAGGAAATACAAAGAAATATGAATGTTAGCCCCTGAACCTGGCCTGAGTAGGTCAAGTCAGAAAAGCAGGCTTATTTTCCCCCACGCTTCTGGGCTGGATGGACCTGGCAGTTGTGGGAGTGTGAGACAGAAGGAAAACTATGGTTTGTGAGAGCCAGTGGTGGCTCATGGGATGGTACTGAGGTACTAAGACAGGCCTCATGTGGGATTCAGACATGTCCACCTTTGTGTAGGAAACTGAGAAATTGACTGATAGAAGTCCATTTCTTATGTGCCTGAGAATCCTCTAAAGAAAGAATTCATATTGAAAAAGAGTGATACATAATGAGCTTGACAAAGTACAAAGACAGTTTTATGAAGGAATGGATGGGGGAGTATGAGGCCAAAATGGTGGCTGTTACTCTGATATGTCTCCGGTTAGACACCTGTTTGAGTCCTAGACACAGGAGGCAAACTGTAAGTAAAAATATGAAAAGGGGTTCAAACCTCAGTAAGACCTCAGCAGAGCTTTGAGACGAGAGTAAAGTGCTGTAGGAAGGCTTTTCTACCCTTTGTCACAGCCTACCTCATCCCAAGCAGTGGCTTCCCAAAGATTCCAAGATCCATCGATGTTGGAGGATACGGAAATATCCAGAAGTGTGCCTTTTAAAAGTTAAGTAGTTTGTGAGCACATGTGACACAATCCTTGTTAGCAAAAAATATTCTAGGACATGTTATAAGGAACTGAGTTTCTGTGAGAACAAAGGAGTCAATCATGTAGACTCAAAACTCAAACAACCTTGTGGTGCCTGGGTGGCTCAGTCAGTTGAGCATATGATTCTTGGATTCAGCTCAGGTCATGATCCCGGGGTCATGGGATGAAGCCCTGTGTCAGGGTCTGTGCTGGGCATGAAGCCTGCTTAAGATTCTCTCATTCTCTCTCTCTCTCTCTCTCTCTCTCTCTCTCTCTCTCTCTCCCACCCCCCTCCCCTGCTCCCATGCTCTCTTTTTAAAATTAAAAAAAGGAGGAGGAAGAAAAAGAGGAGGAGGAAGAGGAGGAGGAGAAGGAGGAGGAAAATCAAACGTCCTGGGCTCAAACTCAGGTTCCCTTCTAACTGGCTGTGTGACCTTGTGTGAACAAACCACTAACATGTCTGGGTCTCAATTTTCATATGGGTGAAATAAACATAAAAGCCTGGAGGAGTTCCCAGCACACAAAAGATGCTGAATAAATATTAGGTTTGTTTCTTGTTTTTTGTTGTTGTTATTGTTTCTTACTGTTTTGTTTTTGTTGTTGTTTTGTTTTTTTTTACTAATATGGGTTCCCACCAACTGTTAATGTCTAAGAAAATATGTGAAAGAAATAATGTCTTCACCAAAAAAAAGGAAAGATTTCTATTCCTAACATTGAATCTTCTCCCACAATCAAACTTGAGGGAGTTTGGGGACCTCTACTGGGGTTCACGGATGCATAGATGGGTAATTCCTATTCCAAAAATCATTTAAGGAAGCTTACAGGGAGATATGTAATCTCTGAAATATTATTTTTAAAAGATTTAAATGAACAAGGAAGAGAACATAAACTAGAACCAAGATACAGCTGAGAAACATGTACACTGGTAGCTGAGCAAGACGTAAACACTTACTAGCTGAGCTATATATAGGGAGGTTAAGGGTCCTCAGAGAGAGAGAGAGACACAGAGTGAGACTCCTGTTCTGATGTGCTTTAATCTAGCAGGAATGATAGGACAGGGAAAATTGATATTCCTGTTAGCCTCTTTATGGTCTAAGCGCACAAATGTGATGGAGCCAAACATATAGCTGCTGTCCCACTATATAGCCCGTGTAGAGAGACAGGAATATCAGAAGATGAGACCAGAGTAAAGAAGGAAAGAAATCAACTTCAATTCTGTTTCCCTGCCTCAATAATATTTTCTGAAACTCCTTGGACCGACTTAAATATGGAATCATAGGGGAGTAAAGTATGGGTGCTTATCAAAGGAGCCAAACATCTTCATATACCTTAAGTATTTTACATCACTTAAGAATGGCTCCACAGTTGTTAATAGACATCATTCTGCCAACTGAATATATTAAAGGATGATCATCAGAATAATGTGTGTAGGTTGTTTCACAAGCAATTTATCCATAGTGATCAAAGCCAGTTGGAGACTGTTGAACTGGGAAAGCTGGCTGGCAATTTGACAAATGTAAAAAAAAAATGTCCCTTTAAACCTAAAATAGACAATAAAGAGAAATGCATTCAAAACACTTAAGTTTAATTTGCCCCTTTCTGGAGTATATGCTAATTTGGGTTTAGGCATATGGGAGATAATGGGAAGAGATGGGTATTGAAGAAATACAAATTCTTACTGTGTCTTAATGTAGAATGAATTTTAAGCACACTGTCCAATGGATCTGAATTCAAAATTCAAATCAAATGTTGTCACGAAGTAGGAAGAATTACAACTAAGCACTTTAATGACCATCCTCCACCTGCTCCACAAAGCATATGAAGGAACACAGACAGAACACATCATCCCTCCTATTACCAACAAACAGGTCCTACTGAGTCTCCCTGTCCCCTGTGTCAGCTCCATTCTCTCAGATTCAGAGTCCTGAAGCCTGAATCAACTTTGACTTATCCCTCTAACTTTTCTTCTCCCTCTCTTCCTTCTTGTGCATCCAGTTAGTAGCCATATCCTATACCTTCTCTTCCAGCTATGTTCCTTGCAAGAATCTGCAATTTTCTCTCATAACCTTCACCTGGATTACTATAATGCCCAGCTGAGTGTTGCTGTCTTCTATTCCATCCTCCACATAACTCACAATACATATAACTCAAAAAACTTACACATTGCAACCACAGTGATCTAAAACCCCAGCTTTGTAAAGAAGCAGGTGATTTCCTTTCCATCTTTCTTATAGCAGAAAGTGGAACAGCTATTCATTGATTTACAAATGCAAAACTCTTAACTTGCTAAGTATGACACTGAAAGATGTACAAATGGTTCATATCTCTTAACACCCTGCTGTTAATCTTCAGCAGTTCAGTGTTTCTCTTATCCCTGCAATTTTTTGGATAACCTCATGAAACCCCAACAAGGAGCCAACACAAGATGAGTCACGGTGTAATGATTCAGACAAGAACAAGATGTCTCTGAATGAAAGAAAGCAGTGTGCTTCAGAAGCAGGAATCACTAGGAGAGCCAAAAAGCAGTCTTGAAACAGCACATCTGCCAACCACCTCAAAATTTCCTCAGGTTAAACTGGATTAAACTGGTGGCTGTCCTGTGAATGAAGATGCCAGTGTGTAAGGTAGATTGTCTCCCCCAATCCCTTAAATAAGTTTCCTTTGAAGATATACTATTTAAACATCTCTTTGGGGTAGGAATTTCCTAAGCAGCTGTCTTGTCCTGTGAGAGGGTTATCTACACATTGATGCCGGGTCTGTCAATTCACAATTTTTTTCAGCGCTTGGGATGTAGCTATAGCACACACCGCTAACTTCTAAACCCATACCTATTTTTCTTTTCTTGTTTATTAACAGAGCCCACATGTTAGAGGGCATACTCAGTCCCCAAATAAAACTTCTGTTACCCAGTTTTCTCTTCAGTTAATGGTAGCCATGTGACATAGCTCTGGTCAATAAAACATAAGCTGAAGTCATGGACTGGGGCTTCTAGAAAAATCCTTAAAAGACTCAGCTAACATATCCCATTTGCTCATTCCCATTTTTCTTGTCTCCTGCCTGGAATATGGATATAAGAGCTGGAAAGGTGGCTGCAGCTATCATCTTGCAACCATAAAAAAAAAAGGCAAGAGAATTATAAAGGCCTTGGCCCTAACAGCCTCAAGCTGTTGAGTCAACCAGCAACATCTACCTGTGTGTTTCTTGTTATAGGATAAATCACCGTTTAGTTACTAACATTCATGTGCACTAGTAAATGAACCTAATCAAACAAAAAGACCTGATACATTAGCCTAAGTGGGAAATAACCAAAGTAACTAATATACTGACCATGATCTAGCATGTATTTTTCCTTTTGTGTACATGATATGTGTATTTGTGTGGTGTGTACCCACATCCATAAGTATACCACGTTAACAATCAGATGATGTCATAGGCTGGATGTTGTCCCCTAAAATTTGTATATTGAAGCCCTAATATCCAGTGTGGCAGTATTTGGAGATGGGACCTTTGAGAGGTAATTGGGGTTAAATGAGGTCATGAGGGTGGGCCCTTGTGATGGGATTAATGCTCTTATAACAAAAGACATCAGAGAGCTTCCTCTCTCCTTCTCCACACTCACACAAAGAAGAGGTCATATGAGCACACGAGGACCTACAAGCTAAAAGAGTCCTCAGAATCACATTTGTCAGCACCCTGATCTTAGACCTCCAACCTTCAGAACAGTAAGAAATAAACTTCTGTTGTTAAACTGCCCAGTCTGTGGTATGTTTGAGAGCCTGAGTTGAGACCAATGATTTCTGCACCCTAAAGAGGATCAGCTACTATTTCCGTGGCCTCCCTCCACTCAGCATTTGTATCAGCCTAAGTGTAATTAATTTATCCGAGTCTTTTTTATGCCAATGTTTGTGTATCAATATGATTAACAGTGTGACCCAACACATTACACTTTAAAATGTTTAATTATACTGAATACCTCAATCCACCCCCTTGCAGGAATCAGGTACCAGATAAATGCGGTTCCTATTTTTTCCAATTAATTTTCTTGAAAAAACCCATTCATACCACTTTTGCCCTTTATCTCCTCAAAGACTGGGGTGGGGTTAGTTAACTAAACAGCCAATGCCCAAATGTATCCCATGAGTAAAAAAGGAAGGAGATAGGCTGTGAAACCGCCACACTTCCATTTTTGTCTGATGATGCAGACTTTTATATATTTTCTAAATATTTTTATATGAACTACCAATTTCACAACCTACTAGACACACTTGACAATTTTCATCTATTTAATAACTTAAGGCTACCACATCCTTCCCAAAGTCAAATTTGTTATATGATAACAAGCCCTATTACTTGGAACTCTCCTACCTTAAAATTATTGTCAGCATTTACATTTGGCAAACCCTTGGTGACAGCTCAAAACCTCAAGGCCTGAAAGGGACTTTGGAAGCTTCCTTACAATGGTTGATGGTTGGTCTCTATCTAGGACTCCAGAGCTTTCAAAGTTCTTTCACATATTAGAGACATTATTATCCTAATCATACATGTGAATAAGATGAAGCTCTAGTCAAGAAATACATGGGGAAATAGTCTGCTTTAGTAATCATAAAATCAATACAAAATAACAGTATTAATTTTTTTTTTTAAAGGGGTAGGGGTGTGCCTGGGTGGCTCAGTCGGTTAAGCGTCCGACTTTGGCTCAGGTCATAATTTCATGGTTTGTGAGTTTGAGCCCTGTGTCGGGCTCTGTGCTGACAGCTCAGGGCCTGGGGCCTGCTTCGGATTCTGTGTCTCCCTCTCTCTCTCTTCCCCTCCCCTGCTCGCGTTCTCTCTCGCTCTCTCAAAAATAAATAGTAAAACTCCATTTTGCCAGAAACCTAACCAAAAAGGTAAATAATAGTAAGCAACGCACACAGGGGCAAGCAAAAGACCCATTTTCAAATATTGCTAATGCAAGTGTAAACTGGCACAATTCCTTGGTGGAACTATATGCACCAAGAATTTCAATATGTTTCTACCCTTAATCCTGTAATCCGACTTATAAGATTCTTTTTGAAAAGAAACAAAAAGAAACAAAAGGAACAACCTAAATGTCCAACGATAAAGAAGTAGTTTAGTAAACCATGGGATGGTAGGTAGGCATTAAAAAAGTGTTTATGCAAATTGTACAACAATATGGAAAAAACTTTTTTTTTCCAAGCTTTAAGTATGGGCTGTACAAAAGTGACTTCCATCTCAAGAATATAATGTGGGAAGAGGGGAAAAGATTAACTTTAAAGTAGGGCACCCTGGCAAACACTATCTCACCCAAGTGATCAAGGTCAGCAGCATGGTGACAGATGTAGCCTGGATATGATGTGATGGAAATGGCACTTCACCTCTATGGTCTGCCTCCCCAAAACCTATAATGCCAGTGTACTCATGGGGAAAAAAAATTCAGGTAAATTCTAATAGAAGGACATTCTTTAAAATGCCTAGCTAGTACTCCTCACAACTGCCAAGATCATCAAAAACAAAGTTAGTCTGAAAAACTGTTGCAGCCAAGAGGAAACTAAGGAAACATAACAACTAAATGGAGGTGATGTCCTGTATGTGATCCTGGACAGAAAAAGGATATTAGAAAAAAAATTAAGGAAATATGATTAAATATGGGCATTATAATAATATATAACATTTTAAAATATATTAATATTGGTTCATTAATTTTAACAAATACATCATACTAATGTAAGGTGTTAGTAGTAGGGGAGATTCAGTGTGGGGTGTATGGGAACTCTGCTATCTTCCAAAGGTTTTTTTTTTTTTTTTGTAAATCTAAAACATTTCTAGAAAATAGTCTATTTTTTAAAAATTCTACATATGGTGTGATTGCAACTTTATTTTTAAAAGGGTAAGAAAAAAGAAAACAACTCTCTTCATTGCTAAATATATAAATAATACTACCAACATATAACAGTGACTGTGTTTGGTTAGTACCACCAAATAGGTGACTATTTTCCTGTAATGAGTATTTTTTATATATTTTCCAAATCATATTTCATGAAATTTTACTACTTTCATAATTCAGAACTATAAGCCTAGAGACAATAAACAAAATCAATGATGCTACAAAGTTAGAAGTTAGTAGGAGACAGAGTTAGATGGGAGTCCAGGATGTCCAACTCTTAAGTCATGAGTTTTCTCCGTTATCCTGGACAGATTTACTTGACTCTGAATCTCAGCTTCACCTACTATGAAACAAGAATAGTGGTACCACCTATTTTGTACAGGCATTGTAAGGATTAAAGGCAACATTCATAATCACTTAGAATAAGTCTCGGTAAAGAGTCAATGCTCAATAAAAGCTGCTGTTATTATTGATCATGATGATGATGATGATGCTCTGAATTGCATAACTGCCCCTAAACTTATTATATCTAGCAATGGAAATGATACTCTGGTACAATTAGTGCTGTTCATATTTCATGGCTTGTAATAGGTGAAAATTAGAATTACCAAGAAGGGTACTTCTCCCCCTGAAAGCAATAATGTACATGTGCAGAGTATCTGCCTTTTAGAAAAGACAAAGAAGAGCAAACTAAGGAATAAAAAAACACTAAAGAGAGAACTAAGTGGAACCTAAATAGACTGTGATATAAAAATATTATTTATTTACCAGAAGACTTGAAGGGAATACTTGTACCTTAATAGGACCCAATAAAAATTATTTGGTTTTCATATTATGAATTTTAAGTGACAAGTGGCTAAAAGCCTGGATTTTTGGAGTCAGGCCTCGATTTGAGGCACAACTTCAACACTGTTATACTCTATGAGCTCAGGCAAATTCTCACCTCTCTGGTAATACTATATGAGGTTCTGTGGAGGGTTAAATGAACATCTGCATGTAAAGGGCTTAATATCCACAAGAAACCCAAAGTGCCATGAATATTATGCATTAAATTTTGATTAACTTGTTAAATTCATAACACTTACAGGACTTCCCACCATCCCATCTTCCTTTACCTGCTATTCCAACTTTAACTGAGATTTGGTGAAAGACAGCGATTATTTGGTCAAGTTCCCCAAGAGTAGCCTCAATGAAGTAACCCAGCAAATGTAGTCTCATTCAAGAACAGATTCTCACAGCAAAAAGTCTCTGGGCACTTGAAATTCAATTAACTGCTCCTGCTGGACTGAGCCAGCTGCAAGTCTAAGGCAATAAATTCTTAATTATTATTATAAACAGAGCATGGTAGAATCAGATCGAGTGAACAAATTCACCCTACTGTTTGTTTAGATGTGTCTAAAAGTTACAGGAAATTGAAAAACAATACCTCTTGTTGAGATAACAAGACAACCAAAACATTGCCCATTAAAATATATTAAAGTTTAATAAGGTGAGTTAACCAAATTGAAAAATGGATTAAATTCCAAATAATTTAGATGGATAAAAAAAGATCAGCTTCTAAAGACAATACCTCAACCACAGTTTCCATGTTGCCTCTGTAGATGAAGACAAGTGACCTATGTCTTTAGTTCACTGGCATAAATGGGGCTTTCTAGGATTTCCAGCAATATTTATTTGAGGAGTTTTCAAAAGTAATATTACATCTGAGCTAGAAGCACTGATTATAAAATTGAACTCTCTCCCCGTTATGGTTTTTAATCTCATGGAACAAAACAGCACACAGAATAATAAAGCAATGTATCATAAATCACTGGCATCTGTCATAGGCTGTAGCACAATGGTTGTACTCAAACCAAGAGGTCTTGATTGGCAGAAACAAAAATGACTTTCCATGTACTCCTCCCTGCCCTAGGGCTCCAAGAGAGATGCGAGTTCTCTTTAGTAAATAGGTTCTCACATTTCCAATTATGACACAGGGAACTGATTGTGTAATAGCATCCCTAACTGAAGTTAGCCTAACTTTGTTTTTGCCTCTAAAGGTCATGCTTGTTGTTTCATCCTAACACATGACAACACAGGCTTGCTTTGAGCTTTACCCTTTGAATAGATTATTTACTTTTCTTAAATTTGTAGATTCAAAGAAGGGAAATGGACTTATTATTTAGAGTACTTTCAGGTTAAACTTTTGAGTGTCTTAATTTGGAAGGTTACTTTAGTACTGAACAGTTTTGTAACCACTTAACAAAAAATGGCAAAAGCTCTAGGTTCTCCTGGTGTTTGTAACAGCATTATCAACAATAGTAAATTAAGGAACAAGCCTAAATGTCCATTAACTAATGAACAGATACAGATGATGTGGTGTATATGTGTGTGTGTGTATGTATGTATGTGTGTGTATATATATATGTATGTATGCATATATGTATATAATATGTAAATTTTATATAAATATAATACATATAATATGTATAATATATGTGTGTAAAATATATTTTCTATAATGGAATATTACTCAGCCATCAAAAAGAATGAAATCTTGCCATTTGCCAACAATATGGATGGAGCTAGAGTGGATTATGCTAAGCAAAATAAGTCAGCCAGAGAAAGACAAATACCATTTATTTTCACTCATGTGATATTTAAAAAACAAAGCAGATGAACATGGGGGAAGGGGGAAAAAGAGAGGGGGAAGCAAACCATAAGAGACTTAACTATAGAGAGCAAACTGAGGGTTGATGGAGGGAGGTGGGTGGGGGTTGGGCTAAGTGGGTGATGGGCATTAAGTAGGGCACTTGTTGGGATGAGCATTGGGTGTTACATGTAAGTGATGCATCACTAAATTCTATTCCTGAAATCAACTTTACACTATATGTTAACTAAATAGAATTTAAATAAAAATTTGAAAAATAAAGTAAGTCTTGAAATAAAAAAACAGTAAAATCTCTAGGCTCAAAGAGGAAAATTTGAATTTTCAAGTCTTTATGGATATTTTCTTTGCAAGTAACTTGAATTAAGATTTTAAATTAAATTTATATGCAAGAATGATACCGAGCAGGTCTATATGGGAAGGAAATGACTATGCTTAGTACAGTTTTGAAACAGATCTTAACAGTGTTCTCTGGAGCATAGGAGCACAAGGAAAATATTGTACACATCCATTTGCTCTTCATGCCTGTATCTGGTCTTCTTTCTAACATCATGTATAAAAGATTAAAATAAATATACATCCTTTTCTGTTGTCACTTCCAATCAAAATTACAAACAGAAGTGTCAGTCACCTTAATGGAAGGAAATATATTCACAGATGCTTCATGAATAACACTAATACAATGGACCCTGCTCTATAAACAGACTTGATTCTTCAGGCAATCTTACCTCAAGTCCAATGAGGAAGGACCAGCTACATAATTTGTGGGGCTTAGGCAAACTGAAAATGAGCGACCAGCCACCTCTTTCAAAAATTACTAAGAATTTCATCAGGGAGACAGCAGAGCACTAACAAGCATGAG
This sequence comes from Leopardus geoffroyi, assembly GCF_018350155.1. Lineage (NCBI taxonomy): Eukaryota > Metazoa > Chordata > Mammalia > Carnivora > Felidae > Leopardus > Leopardus geoffroyi. The sequence continues at coordinate 49,823,081 of NC_059333.1, read as the reverse complement.
GCCCTACTAAGCCTAGGCCTCTGTGATTGCTCAGTTCACATGTCCATCAAGCCAGCCCTGGGCCACATTTCTTCTGTCAAAATAATCTGTGTTATGCTATTAACTCTCTAAATAATGTGACTGTGTGCTTACTATGTAGGAAAGCTAAGGTGTTGTGTTTAAACTGTGAAAGCCCTTAGCCAGAGCATATGGATATTGTGTCATGTCCAGTATCAAAACCCAGACACTTTAAAGCCAACAAAGTTAAGAGAGGGATCTCCATCAGGATGTAGAGGGCAGATGCCACCACACCCCACAATCTCTTTCTCCATGCATTCATTTTTGCCAAGGACTCTTACGTATCAATCCTCTGCCAAGTCTCTCTACAACCTCACTGTGCATTTGTATCCAGATGCAAGAAATGCCTCTACACACTACCTGTGTGCAAATAGTCTTATCAGCCTAAAAGCTATAGGAAAACTTCTCACATTGATGGTGTTGATCACTCTCTCTTCAGTGAAAGAATATCCAGTCTTCTTGAATTTGAACAAAGAGAAGGAAAAGTCTTCGTTTTTTGTTTGTTCTTCTTTTTTGTTTTGGTTTTGTTTTATTTGTTTGTTTTTGGTAAGACTGTAGGGAACTGTGTAGTAATAAAATAATCCTAGTGAATATATCAGCTAGGAGATATTGGCTAGTAGAATTACTATTGGAAAGTAATTCTATAGAAAGACCAAAATATGCATAATGTTGAATTAAAATGAGATAAACAGGGGAAGATGAAGAATACTGTTTCCAAGCATAAAATCAATGAGAAGGCTGGAGAAGAGCACCCATAGTTTGGGGACATGGCTTAGTGAAGCTGTGGATAACTAAAGTAGAAACAGTTGTTTTGCCATAAGCCTATGACAAATCTCAGGATCGAGAACAGAATCTTAAAACATAAATGGTTCTTGGACATTTAAAAAGATGATTAACCAGAATCATAAAAAGAGAAATGCAAATCAAAATTGCATTGAGATACCATATCTAACTTACTAAATGGGCATAAATGCAAGAGTTTGACAGTGCATTCTGATGGCAATTTCATACAAGGCACTTTCATACAATCCTAGCGGAAGGGTCAAGTAGTACAATGCCAGTGGAAGGTAATTTGACAATAGCTGTAAAAATTACAAAGTTAAAACAATTATGCACCTTTTGACCTAGGGTATCCCACTTCTAGGGACTTATTCTCAGGTACATTTATATATATTAGAAATGACACAGGCACCATGTAACTTACTATGACATAGTTATAATAGCAAAAGATAAGAAGCAACCCATATAGCTATCATTAGGACACCAAATATATTAAACTGTATCATTAAAATGGAATGCTAACCAGCAGTACAAAGAGATGAAGGAACATTATATCAAAAAAAAGATATGTTTTTAGGTGCAGAAAGTGTATACATTGTGCTTATATTGTGTTTTTAACAAGGGGGACAACATAATTATATCTGACTGTGTTTGCAGGAAGACTTTCTGTAAGAAGACCCAAAAAATGAATAAAAATAGCTATCTATGGGGAAGGGTGGGGTGGGAACTAGGAAAATGGACGTCAAGAGTGGAAGTGAGAACCTTTACTGTATATGTTTGTAGCATTTGGATTTTAAGGCATATGAATATATTGCCTATGTTAAATATTAGAAATTTTAATAAATAAATGCATGACTGAAAAGAAGAGAAACATTAAAATACAATAAAGATAATAATATCTAACCTCTTGTGCACAAAAGAAACGAAAGTCAAGAGAAGTAAAATAATAACTCAAAATCCAAAGGCAGTTAATGGCAGAGGCTGCATTGGAACCTTGGAGATCAGACAACTCACTGAAATGAGACACATTAACACTGATATCCAAGTCATCAAAGGTAGTTGTGTGGCCAGGGACAGAGAAATCTATGAATTTGATATTCTTTAGCTGTCAATATTTCTTATCTCTGATGCCCTTGACACTAGAGAAAATTTCTGTCTTTATAAAAGTGTTAGACTTCTAATTGAAATTGCTAAGTTACATGTCACCAACATTTTTAATAAGAAATAAACTTGCTGAGGACAGGGAATATATCAGACAAAAAAATGTCATGTATGAATAAGAAAAAAAAGAAGCTGAGTATGGGGGCACTGGTATACCAAAGTCAATTTAGAAGCAACAAAGACCCTATGTTAAGACCTGGAGAAGGTTCCCCATCATCAACCATGCTGTTGGGATGGGGCTAGAAAGGGCCAATCACAGCAAGGCTTGCATATCATGGTAATTTTCATAGACAGTCCATACTTAGTATTCTCCTCTCCTCCCTCCACCTTTGTTCATTCCCTGCTATTATTCATGCAAAAGTCTCTGTCTTCTGCTAAATCTGGATGTCAGGGGTGATGTCTTCTTTAGTTCTATGTGCCCCACTATGCCCTATGCCCAGCATAGTACCTTGAACATACTAGGCTTCCAGTTTCCAAACATTAAAAGCAAAAGGGGCTTCAGCAAATACTTAGTCCGATTTTTTGAAACTTGTTTACAAGTATCAAATCCCTTTCTTTTTTTTTTTTTTTTTAACGTTTATTTATTTTTGAGACAGAGAGAGACAGAGCATGAACGGGGGAGGGGCAGAGAGAGAGGGAGACACAGAATCGGAAACAGGCTCCAGGCTCTGAGCCATCAGCCCAGAGCCCGACGCGGGGCTCGAACTCACGGACGGCGAGATCGTGACCTGGCTGAAGTCGGACGCTTAACCGACTGCGCCACCCAGGCGCCCCTCAAATCCCTTTCAAATGAAAAACTATATAGTATCCCCATAAAATGGATTTTTTAACAAAGTTGTATTGATTGAAGAGGGAGCAAGAGAGGGGAGAGCAGACAAAAGCCAACCTACAATAATCTGTTTCCCTTGCCAACCCCTGCAGCACCTCAAGGAACATAGTTTGGAAACTTCTGAGCAAGTGCAACCCCTTCGTTTTTTAAATGGAGCCATTTCTTACAGTTTTTTTTTTTCACATTAAATTAACATACCCAAGGTAGGGCTGGTGAGCTGCAAAGCAAGGGTCACCATATTCCCCTTGCCTATGACGATATCAGTTCTACTAGCTGAACAGGGTGAGGAATAAGGACAATAGATTCTGTGTAGCCTCTGGAAACACCACCTTCTTCTTTCCTATATACACATTTGGAGAAGAACCTTGCCAGGGATGTGAAACAGTATCTGTTCTCTCAGATCCTGCCCAGTCAATAGTCCTTCTGGAACAAGTTATGTACTTCCCTCCATCGGAAGAAATGAGCCAGGACAGGGAGAGACTGAGGTAGTGGGAACCTAGCTTAGTTCATTCATGGATAACTCCTATTTACCAGATTTGTGCCAAAGCAGTTAGCAGAATGTCTAATGACTGTTCTGAAAAACTTGTTTAAGATATATGGGGATCCACAGACAACGTAGATAGTTAATCCCTTACCTATTGGGTAGTACTAATGCACCTAGAAATGTTTAGAAGAGAAGACAGATTAGTAATAAATAGATGAGAAAAAAAAACTAACTTGTTTAAGATAGACAGGGATCCACAGACAACATAGATACTTACCTATTGGGTAGTACTAATGCACCCAGCAATGTTTAGAAGAGAGGACAGATTAGTAATAAATACATGAGATTATTTCAAAGGTGCTACGAAGAAAATAAAGAGGATTCTTTTTTAGACCAGATAGGGTCTAAATTGCAATAACAAACAACCCCAAATATCTCAGTGTCATAAGTCAACAAGTTGGAGTTATTTTCTTTATATATGCCCCTCTACACCTTACATTAGCAGGGTTCTGCTCCATGTTGCTTTCACACCTGGAGAGCACCAAGGCTGATGAGACTGCACAATCACATCACTTTCATCTATGTCCTAAAGGCCAAACCTTGTCCCAGAGTCCTGCCCCACTGCAAGGGTGCCAGGAAGTATCATCTCCCCAGTATCCCACCAGAAAGGAGAGCCATGGATAAGCACACAAGATGGTTGGGGGCGGGGGGAGGCGCAGGAAACACAAAGATCAATTAGGATGGTCTAGCAAAGGCTTTCCAAAAAGATACTATTTGAACTGAGACCTGAATGATGAGAATGAAGCCACCAAATAAGTAGCATCAGGAAAGCCATTTCAGGCAGAGGAAATGGAAAATATAAATATCCAAAGCAAGTGCACAAGGAGAACAAAGGCCAGTTCCACAAGGGTGCTGTGAGGGGAGAAGCATAGGTGATATGGTCAGTGAAGCCAAATGACAAAAAGCCTTAAAGATCATGATAAAGGATTTAGGTTTCATACAACACAAGTTCACTAATCTGTCCTCTTTTCAACAAAAATGAAAAGCCACCCTTATACCACAGTGAAATTAAAATTCACATTTCACTTTTCAGACTTCTCTGTTTCTCACACTAAGCTGAGCCTTTACCTTTTCCATATTCACCTCAGGTTCACCTTTCTCTAAGCATTTGAAATACCACAGAATATCATGATAGGTTTTACAGTGCTTCCTGGAAATTTTTACCTCAGTTCTGCATTTTCTCAGGCCTCACTTCACATTCTTGATCAGCACCCAGATCTGTACTTTTATAGCTGCTGACAGAACACACGTTCTCTGAAAAGGCAAGAAACAAGGAAGTTACCATTATAAGGAAAAAAAAGAATATTTTCTTGTCAGAGAAATAGCTCAGCTCTATTAGAATTTAATATTTTTAGAACCAAACTGAATACAGGAAGTTTTTGACTTTCTAAAGAAATTATCTAGATGGAATGGACTGGAAGATGGTGGCAGAATAGGAGGACCTAGGCTTGCATCATCCCATGAATACAACTGAAACTATCAAATCATCCTAAATACCCCAGAAATTGACCTCGAGACTGGCAGAACAAAATCCACTACTAAAATTAGAGGAGAAGCCACACGGAATAAGCAAAGAAGGGCAGAGACACAGCTTGGGACAGTAACGGATCTTGGGCACCACATTGTGGAGGGAGCAGAGGTCATGGAGAAGGGTGAGAGACAGATTGGCACACAGGAAATCCCACATGGGGAAAATGAATCTCCATAGCAATTGGCTTGGAAAGCAAGAGGGGCCAAATTTCATGAATTTTTGCAATGATTAAGGCTTAAAGCCTGGAGTTCTAAATGTCAGCATGCTTGGCTCTGGGAGAGCCCTGAGAACATCGGGACCGCTCTTGAAGAGAAAGCAGGCAAAGAACCCAGGAACATACAGCATGGAAACAGCAATCTGAAGAGTGCCTAGAGCATACAGTGGAGAGGATATTTGCTTATCTCAGGGTATGTCCCAGAAAGACAGCATTCACAGAGAGACACCTCCAGCAACAAAGGAATTGACCGATGCCTTTTCCTTCCCCAGCCCCTCAGCACAAGCTGAAGGACACCTGCGGGAACCAGCAAAGCATGAACTTTTGTTACCTAATTTATTTACACCAAACTCTGCTACCACGCTCTGGTGGAACTGCCATTCCCAGTCTCACTTGCCCCAGTCCCAGTGTGGCAGACCACCTCCCCAAGAACACCAGCCCAAACCTCTGCTCACACCACGTCTCACAATGCAGGGGTTTTGCAGAGCCTCAGTTCCAGCAACAGTGGTAATAGGTTTCATTTCACAAACAGACTAGAGCACACCTATATAAAGGGCACCACATTCAGGCCAGAGACCAAACATTGCTCACATCACGCAAAGAGAACGTGTGCAGACCACTGGCCTGAAAGATAAAGTGAACAGGACAAAATAGCAAAGCAAACACAGCACATACTGGAGACACTCCTGGAAGCCCCAGGCCCTGGGAAACAGGATATACCACACAGTACAACCCTTTCCTAACACACAGAAGCAAGCACACAGACTTAGACAAAATTAGAAAACAGAGGGATTTGTCCCAGATGAAAGAACAGGACAAGGCCACAGTCAAAGATCTAAGTGAAACAGATATAAGTAACATTGCTGATGGAGAATTTAAAGCAATGATCAGGAGAATACTCGCTGGACTTGAGAAGAAAGCGGAGGACATCAGTGAGACCTTTAACAAAGAGATAAGGAATAACATAGCAGAGAAAAAGGGCTCAATAAGTGAGAAACACAGTTGATGGAATGAACAGCAGGATGGAAGACATGAGGAATGAATTAGTAACCTAGAAGACAGAGTAATGGAAAGTAAGCAATCTGAACAAAAGAGAGAAAAAAGAATTATGCAGAATGAGAATAGACTTAGGGAACTCAGGGACTCCATCAAATGTAATAACATTCATATTATAGGAGTTCCAGAAAAAAGAGAGAGAAAAGGCGGGGGGGGGGGGGGGAGATTTATTTCAAGAAATAAAAGCTTAAAATTTCCCTAATCTGGGGAAGGAAATAGACATCCAGATCCAGGAGGCATGGAGAATTCCCATCAAAATTAACAAAAGCAAATCCACACAAAGACATATTGCAATTAAAATAGCAACATATAGTGATGAAGAAAAAAAATTAAAGCAGCAGGACCGGGGCGCCTGGGTGGCGCAGTCAGTTAAGCGTCCGGCTTCAGCCAGGTCACGATCTCGCGGTCCGTGAGTTCGAGCCCCGCGTCGGGCTCTGGGCTGATGGTTCAGAGCCTGGAGCCTGTTTCCGATTCTGTGTCTCCCTCTCTCTCTGCCCCTCCCCCGTTCATGCTCTGTCTCTCTCTGTCCCAAAAATAAATAAACGTTGAAAAAAAAAATTAAAAAAAAAAAAAAAAAAGCAGCAGGACCAAAGTATCTTACAAGAGAAAACCCATAAGTTTAGCAAGGGATTTTTCAACAGAAACTTTGCAAGCCAGAGGGAAATAGCATGATATATTCAAAGCACTGAATGGGAAAAAAATCTGCAGTCAAAAATATTCTATCCAGCAAGTCTATCATTCAGAAAAGAGATACAGAGTTTCACATAAACTAAATGAGTTTATGATCACTAAACCAGCCCTGCAAGAAATATTAAAAGGGATTCTTTGAGTGGAAAGGATAGATAAAAAGTAACAGCATAGAAGTAGGAAACACAAAAGCAGTAAAAATGAGTATTTCTGTAAAAAAAAAATAGCAGCAGAACTCACAAAATAAAAGGATATACAATATAACTACATATACCTAAAATGTGGGAAGGAAAAGAGTAAAGAATGAGTTCAAACTTACACAACCATCAACTTAATATAGGCTGTTATATGCAGAAGAGGTTATATATGAACCTAATGGTAACCATGTAACAAAAACCTGTAATAAATATGTAAAGAATAAAGAAAAAGAAATCCAAATGTATCTCTAAAGAAAATCAGAAAAACATGAAAAAGACAAGAAAGGATCAGAGAAAATCTTCAGAAATAACCACAAAACAAACAATAAAATGACAATAAATACATACCTACCAATAATTATTTTCAATGTAAATGAACTAAACATTTCAATCAAAAAACACAGGTAGAAAGAATGGATAAAAATATAAGATCCATGTATATGCTGCCTATAAGAGACTCATTTTTGACCTAACAAGGCCTGCAGATTGAAAAAGAGGGAATGGAGAAACATCTATCATGCAAAAGGATGTCAAAAGAAAGCCAGGTAGCAATACTTATATCAGACAAAATAAACTTTATAACAAAGACTGTAACAAGAGAAAAAGACACTATATAATAATAAAGAGGACAATCCAACAAAAAGATATATCAATTGTAAATTTTTATGCACCCAACATAGAAGCACCCAAATACATTAAATTGTTAATAACAAACATAAAAGAACTAATTGATAATAACACTATAATAATAGGAGACTTTAATACCCCACTTACATCAATGGACAGATCATCAACAATGAAACAATGACTTTGAATGACACACTAGAAAAGATGGATTTAACAGATATTCAGAACATTCTATCCTAAAACAGAAGAATATACATTCTTTTCAAGTGAATATGGAACATTCTCCAGAATAGATCACATATTAGCCCACAAAACAAGACTAAACAAATTCAAGAAGATTGAAGCCATATTATGCATTTTTTCTGACCACAATGGTATGAAACTAGACATCGACCAAAAGAAAAAACTGGAAAGACCACAAATACATTCCGGTTAAACAACATGCTACTAAACAATAAATGGGTCAGCCAGGAAATAAAAGAAGAATAGAAAAGTATATGGAAATAAATGAAAATGAAAACAATGGTCCAAAACCTTTGGGATGTAGCAAAAGTGGTTCTAAGATGAAAGTTTATATCAAAACAGGCTTACCTCAAAAGCAAGAAAGATCTCAAAAAAAATAACCTAACCTTTTACCTAAAGAAGCTAGAAAAAGAATTAATGAAGCCTAAAGCCAGCAGAAAGAAAGGAATAATAAAGATTAGAACAGAAATAAATGATATGTAAACTAAAAAACTAAAATAAAATTGGTAAACCTCTAGCCAGACTTATCAAGAAAAAAAGAGAAAGACTCAGATACATCAAATCACAAATGAGAAGAGAAATAACAACCAAAACCATGGAAATACAAACAATTATAAGTGAACATTATGAAAAACTATATGCGAACAAATTGGACAACCTAGAAGAAATGGATAAATTCCTAAAAACATAAACTACCAAAACTGAAACAGGAAGAAATAATTCCCAACAAACAAAAGTCCAGGACCAGATGGCTCCACAGGAGAATTCTACCAAACATTTAAAGAAGAATTAATACCTATTCTTTTCAAACTATCTAAAAAATTTTAAAGAAAAAGGAAGCTTCCAAATTCATTCTACAAGGCCAGCATTACCCTGATACTAAAACCACATAAATATACCATCAAAAAAAGAGAACTACAGGTCAATATCTCTGATGAACGTAGATGCAAAAACCCTCAACAAAATAATAGCAAACCTAATCCCACATTTAAAAAATTATTCACCATAATTAAGTAGGATTTTTTCCTATATTGGCAAGAGTAATTTAATATTCACAAATAAATCAACATGATACATATCAATAAGAGAAAGGATAAGAACCATATCGCCATTCCAATAGATGCAGAAAATACATTTGACAAGGTACAAAATCCACTTATGATAAAAATAGGTTTAACAAAATAGGTTTAGAGGGACTATAACTTAACATAATAAAAACCTTATATGAAAACCCACAGCTAACTTCATGCCTAATGGAAAAAAAAATGATGGCTATTCCCCTAAGGTCAAGAACAAGACAATGATGTCCACTGTCACCGCTTTTATTCAACATAGTACTAGCTCTAGCCACATCTATTAGACAACAAAAATAAATAGACAATAAATTGATTAATTCAGTAAAGTTGCAGGATACAAAATCAATGTACAGAAATGTGTTGCATTTCTATACACTAACAATGAAGCACCAGAAAGAGAAAGTAAGAAATAAGTCTCATTTACAATTGTGCTAAAAATAATAAGATACCTTGTAATAAACCTACACCAAACCTGTACTCTAAAAGCTATAAAACACCGAGAAAAGAATTGAAGATGACAAAAATAAATGGAAAGACATCCATGCTCATGGTTGGGAAGAACAAATATTGTTAAAATATCTGTACTACTGAGTAAGGTGGAGGAGGCATGGCAAGATGGCAGCATAGGAGGACGTTGGGCTCACCACGTCCTGCTGATCACTTAGATTCCACCCACATCAGCCTAAACAACCCAGAAAACTGCCAGAAGACTAGCAGAACAGATTCTCTGGAGCCAAGCATAGACAAGAGGCCACGGAAGGGGGTAGGAAGGGCGGAGAGGCGATGAGCACTACACAGACAGGCGGGAGGGAGCCAGGTCAGTGGAGGGGCAGCCCACGCTACAAGGCAGAGCCCCTGAGTCAGGCTTGCAAAAGTGAAGGGGCCAGACGGAGTGGGTCCTGACAGCCAGTGGGACTTACCATCTGGAATGTTATAAGTCAACAGCTCTCCTTGGAGAGTGGGAGGGCTAGAGGACAATGGGAGGGAGAGTTGTTGAGCCCTGGACGACAGAGCTCAGCTTGGCGGGGAACAAAGGCGCTGGGAAGTGCCATCTCCATCGCCCATCCCCCAGCCAAAACCCCAAAGGGAACCAGTTCATGTCAGGGAAACTGCTTGCACCCCGCAAACACCCAACACTGTGTTTCTGTGGATCCATCCCAACGACGGGTCTGCCTCCCTCCCGGTACCGCAGGGCTCCTCACCAAGCATACCACCGAAGACAAAGCAAGCTGAATCTACCCCTCCTGCCCCTGTGCACCTTGCAGATCCACACTGGCTAATACACCAGATCCCACAGAAGCAGCAGCACAAGCCTGGCAGTGTGCAAGTAGCCCAGACAGGGGCCACACCACTCCACAGTGACTCCGGCCCCTGGGAGAGGGGAAGATAAGGCACACACGAGTCTGACTGTGGTCCTGTCCACCAACACAAGTTACTCCCGACAGCACAGAGGAAGTGCCCTGCAGTTCCCTGCCACTCCAAGGACATTCCAAGATGACGACACGGAAGAATTCTCCTCAAAAGAAACTCCAGGAAGTAGCAAAAGCTAACAAACTGATCAAAAACGATTTCAGCAATATAACAGAAAATGAATTTAAAATAACAGTCATAAAATTAATCGCTGGCCTTGAAAAAAGCATAAAGGACAGCAGAGAATCTATGGTTACAAAGATCATGGGACTAAGAAACACTCAGGAGGAGCTAAAAAATGCTATAAATGAGCTGCAAAATAAAATGGAGGAGACCACAGCTCAGATTAAAGAGGCATAGGAGAGAAGAGGTGAATTATAAGATAAAATTATGGAAAAAGAAGAGGCTGAGAAAAAGAGAGATAAAAAAATCCAGGAGTATGAGGGGAAAATTAGAGAACTAGGTGATGCGATAAAACGCAATAATATATGCATAATTGGGATCCCAGAGGAGGAAGAGAGAGAGCAAGGTGCTGAAGGTGTACCTGAAGAAATCATAGCTGAGAACTTCCCTGATCTGGGGAAGGAAAAAGGCATTGAAATCCAAGAGGCACAGAGAACTCCCTTCAGACGTAACTTAAATCAGTCTTCTGCACGACATATCATAGTGAAACTGGCTAACTATGAGGATACAGAGAAAATTCTGAAAGCAGCTAGGGATAAATATGCTCTGACACATAAAGGGAGACCGATAAGACTAGAGACGGATCTATCTACTGAAACTTGGCAGGCCATAAAGGAATGGCAGGAAATCTTCAATGTGACGAACAGAAAAAAATATGCTGCTGAGAATCCTTTATCCATCAAGTCTGTCATTCAGAACAGTAGGAGCAATAAAGGTCTTCCCAAACAAAGAAAAACTGAAGGAATTCATCACCACTAAACCAGCCCTACAAGAGATCCTAAGGGGGATCCTGTGAGACAAAGTACTAGAGACATCACTACAAGCATGAAACCTACAGACATCACAATGACTCTAAACCCATATCTTTCTATAATAACACTGAATGTAAATGGACTAAATGCTTCAACCAAAAGACATAGGGTATCAGAATGGATAAGAAACAAGACCCATCAATTTGCTGTCTACAAGAGACTCATTTTAGACCTGAGGACACCTTCAGATTGAAAGTGAGGAGAGGGAAAACTATCTACCATGTTACTAAAAGTTAAAAGAAAGCTGGAGTAGCCATACTTATATCAGACAAACTAGACTTTAAATTAAAGGCTGTAACAAGAGATGAAGAAGGGCATTATATAATAATTACAGGGTCTATCCATCAGGAAGAGCTAACAATTATAAATGTCTATGCACCAAATACCGGAGCCCCCAAATATATAAAACAATTACTCACAAACATAAGCAACCTTATTGATAAGAATGTGGTAACTGCAGGGGACTTTAACACCCCACTCACAACAATGGAGAGATCATCTAGACACACGGTCAATAAAGAAACAAGGGCCCTGAATGAGACATTGGATCAGATGGACTTGACAGATATATTTAGAACTCTGCATCCCAAAGCAACACAATATACTTTCTTCTCGAGTGCACATGGAACATTTTCCAAGATAGATCACATACTGGGTCACAAAACAGCCCTTCATAAGTATACAAGAATTGAAATCATACCACGCATACTTTCAGACCACAATGAGTTGAAGCTTGAAATCAACCACAGGAAAAAGTCTGGAAAACCTCCAAAAGCATGGAGGTTAAAGAACACCCTACTAAAGAATGAATGGGTCCACCAGGCAATTAGAGAAGAAATTAAAAAATATACGGAAACAAATGAAAATGAAAATACAACAATCCAAATGCTTTGGGATGCAGTGAAGGCAGTCCTGAGAGGAAAATACATTGCAATTCAGGCCTATCGCAAGAAACAAGAAAAATCCCAAATATAAAATCTAACAGAACACCTAAAGGAAATAGAAGCAGAACAGCAAAGACACCCCAAACCCAGCAGAAGAGAAATAATAAAGATCAGAGCGGAAATAAACAATATAGAATCTAAAAAAATTGTAGAGCAGATCAATGAAACCAAGAGTTGGTTTTTTGAAAAAATAAACAAAATTGATAAACCTCTAGCCAGGCTTCTCAAAAAGAACAGGGAGATGACCCAAATAGATAAAATCATGAATGAAAATGAATGAAAATGTTACAACCCATCCCTCAGAAATACAAGCAACTATCAGGGAATACTATGAAAGATTATATGCCAAAACACTGGACAAGCTGGAAGCAATGAGCAAATTCCTAAGCCCCCACACATTTCCAAAACTCAACCAGGAGGAAATAGAAAACTTGAACAAACCCATAACCAGTGAAGAAATTGAATCAGTTATCAAAAATCCCCCAACAAATAAGAGTCCAGGACCAGATGGCTTCCCAGGGGAGTTCTACCAGACATTTAAAGCAGAGATAATACCTATCCTTCTCAAGCTTTCCCAAAAAATATAAAAGGAAGGAAAACTTCCAGACTCATTCTAAGAAGTCAGTATTACTTTGATTCCCAAACCAGACAGAGACCCAGCGAAAAAAGAGAACTGTAGGCCAATATCCCTGATGAATATGGATGCAAAAATTCTCAATAAGATACTAGCAAATCGAATTCAACAGCATGTAAAAAGAATTATTCACCATGAACAAGTGGGATTCATTCCTGGGATGCAGGGCTGGTTCAACATTCGCAATTCAATCAATGTGATACATCACATTAATAAAAGAAAAGATAAGAACCTTATGATCCTGTCAATCGATGCAGAAAAAGCATTTGACAAAATTCAGCATCCTTTCTTAATAAAAACCCTTGAGAAAGTTGGGATAGAAGGAACAAACTTAAACATCATAAAAGCCACTTATGAAAAGCCCACAGCTAATACATCCTCAATGGGGAAAAACAGAGCTTTCTCTCTGAGATCAGAAACATGACAGGGATGTCCACTCTCACCACTGCTAACATAGTGTTGGAAGTCCTAGCATCAGCAATCAGACAACTAAAGGAAATCAAAGGCATCAAAATTGGCAAAGATGAAGTCAAGCTTTCACTTTTTGCAGATGACATGATATTATACATGGAAAATCTGATAGACTCCACCAAAAGTCTGCTAGAACTGATACATGAATTCAGCAAAGTCGCAGGATACAAAATCAATGTACAGAAATCAGTTACATTCTTATACACTAATAATGAAGCAACAGAAAGACAAATAAAGAAACCGATCCCATTCACAATTGCACCGAGAAGCATAAAATACCTAGGAATAAATCTAACCAAAGATGTAAAAGATCTGTATGCTGAAAACTATAGAAAGCTTATGAAGGTAATTGAAGAATATATAAAGAAATGGAAAAACATTCCGTGCTCATGGGTTGGAAGAATAAATATTGTTAAAATGTCAATACTACCCAAAGCTATCTACACATTCAATGCAATCCCAATCAAAATTGCACCAGCATTCTTCTCGAAGCTAAAACAAGCAATCCTAAAATTTGTATAGAACCACCAAAGGCCCCAAAGAGCCAAAGTAATTTTGGAGAAGAAGACCAAAGTGGGAGGCACCACAATCCCAGACTTCAGCCTCTACTACAAAGCTGTCATCATCAAGATAGCATGGTATTGGCACAAAAACAGACACATAGATCAATGGAATAAAACAGAAACCCCAGAACTAGACCCACAAAAGTATGGCCAACTCATCTTTGACAAAGCAGAAAGAATATCCAATGGAAAAAAGACAGTCTCTTTAACAAATGGTGCTGGGAGAACTGGACAGCAACATGCAGAAGGATGAAACTAGACCACTTTCTTACACCATTCACAAAAATAAACTCAAAATGTATAAAGGACCTGAATGTGAGACAGGAAACCATCAAAACCTTAGAGGAGAAAGCAGGAAAAGACCTCTCTGACCTCAGCCGCAGCAATTTCTTGACACATCCCCAAAGGCAAGGGAATTAAAAGCAAAAATGAACTATTCTGACCCCATGAAGATAAAAAGCTTCTGCACAGCAAAGGAAACAATCAACAAAACTAAAAGACAACCAACAGAATGGGAAAAGATATTTGCAAATGACATATTGGACAAAGGGCTAGTATCCAAAACCTATAAAGAGCTCACCAAACTCCCCACCTGAAAAACAAATAATCCAGTGAAGAAATGGGCAGAAAACATGAATAGACACTTCTCTAAAGAAGACATTCAGATGGCCAACAGGCACATAAAAAGATGCTCAACGTCACTCCTCATCAGGGAAATACAAATCAAAACCACACTCACATATCACCTCACGCCAGTCAGAGGGGCTAAAATGAACAAATCAGGAGACTGTAGATGCTGGAGAGGATGTGGAGAAACAGGAACCCTCTTGCACTGTTGGTGGGAATGCAAACTGGTACAGCCACTCTGGAAAACAGTGTGGAGCTTCCTCAAAAAATTAAAAATAGACCCACCCTATGACCAGCAATAGCACTGCTAGGAATTTACCCAGAGTACCGATGCACAGGGGCACTTGTACCCCAATGTTTATAGCAGCACTCTCAACAATAGCCAAATTATGGAAAGAGACTAAATGTCCATCAACTGACGAATGGACAAAAAATTGTGGTTTATATACACAATGGAATACTACGTGCAATGAGAAAGAGTGAAATATGGCCTTTTGTAGCAATGTGGATGGAACTGGAGAGTGTTATGCTAAGTGAAATAAGTCATACAGAGAAAGATACCATATGTTTTCACTCTTATGTGGATCCTGAGAAACTTAACAGAAACCCATGGGGGAGGGGAAGGAAAAAAAAAGAGGTTAGAGTGGGAGAGAGCCAAAGCATAAGAGACTCTTAAAAACTGAGAACAAACTGAGGGTTGACGGGAGGTGGGAGGGAGAGGAGGGTGAGTGATGGGTATTGAGGAGGGCACCTTTTGGGATAAGCGCTGGGTGTTGTATGGAAACAAATTTGACAATAAATTTCATATTTAAAAAAATCTGTACTACCCCAAGAAGCCTACATATTAAATGCAATCCCTATCAAAATACCAACCACATTTTTTACAGAACTAGAACAATCAATCCTAAAATTTGTATGGAACCAAAAGAACCTGAATATCCAAAGCAATCTTGGAAAATGAAAGCAAAGCTGGAGGCATCACAATTCTAGACTTCAAGTGATATCACAAAGCTATAGTAATCGAAACAGTATGCTAGTGGCACAAAAATAGATGCATAGATCAAAAGAACAGAATAAAAAAACCATAAAAACCCACAACTATTTGGTCAATTAATATTTGACAAAGAAGGAAAGAATATCTAATGGGAAAAGGACAGTGCCTTCAACAAATAGTGTTAGGAAAGCTGGATGGCAACATGCAAAAAAAAAAAAAAAAAAAAAGAAACTGGAACACTTTATTACACCATATACAAAAATAATTTCAAAATGCATTAAAGCCCTAAATGTGAGACCTTAACCATAAAAATCCTAGAAGAGAACATAGGCAGTAACCTGACATCTGCCATAACAACTTTTTTCTAGATATGCCTCCTGAGGCAAGGGAAACAAAAGCAAAAATAAGCTATTGGGACTATATCACATAAAAATCTTCTTCACAACAAAGAAACCAACAACAAAACTAAAAGGCAACCTACTGAATGGGAGAAGATATTTGCAAATGACATATCCAATAAAGGGTTAGTATCCAAAATATATAAGAACTTACACAATTCAACACCCAAAAAACAAGTAATCCAATTAAAATGGACAGAAGACATGAACAGACATTTTTCCAAAGAAGACTTCCAGATGGCCAACAGACACATGAATAGATCAACATCACTCATCAGAGCAATGCAAATCTAAACTACAATGAGATACCACCTCACACCTGTCAGAACGGCTAAAACAGAAACACAAGAAACAGCAGGTGTTGGCAGGGATCCAAAGAAAGGGAAACCCTCTTCCACTATTGCTGGGAATGCACACTGGTGCAGCCACTGTGGAAAATGGTATGGAGCCTTCTCAAAAACTTAAAAATAGATCTACCCTATGATCCAGTAATCACACTACCGGATATTTACCCAAAATATAAAAAAGCACTTACTGATGGGATATATGCACCCCAATGTTTATAGAAACATTTACAATATCCAAATATGGAAGCATCCTAAGTGTCCATCAACTGATGAATGGATAAAAAAGATGTGGTAGATATACACTGTGGAATGTTATTTGGCCATAAAAGGAATGAAATCTTGCCATTTGCAATGACACAGATGGAGTTAGAGACTATAATGCTAAGGGAACTAAATCAGGGAAAGATAAATACCGTATGATTTCACTCATGTGTAGAATTTAAGAAACAAGACAAATGACCAAATTGGGGGGGGGGGAGAGAAATTAAGAAACAGGAATTTTAAGAAATTAAATCTCTTTAAATACAGAGAACAAACTGATGGTTACCAGAGGGGAGATGGGTGGAGGGATAGATGAAATAGATGATGGTTATTAAGAGGCACACTTGTCATGAGGAGCACCGGGAAATGTGTGAAATTGTTGAATCACTATATTGTACACCTGAAACTACTATCACACTGTATGTTAACTGGAATTAAAATAAAAACTTAAAGGAAAAAAGAGGTTATCTAGATTGATTGATGTTCTGGAATTTACAGAGTTTCCACGGTAGCTTTCCAAAGGAGTCTTCAGGCCTTTATCTTTCACACCATGTAATTAAGGAGAACGTCCTCAAATCCAAAACACTGTTCCCTGCTATCCAATAATAATAAACATTAAATTAACCAGTAAACAAACAATAAATAAACAACAAATAAACGCCCTCAAGCCTCGGGCTCCTCATCTATAAAATAGGCATGATTAGTAATACAGCAAAGCCAAACGCTGAGATCATAGAGCTGCTGCTGTGTAGGCTCCCCTCCTTCCCACTTCTGATCATGTTGGCTACCTCATGAAGGCACCAGACATTTTCTCAGTGGTCCAGTGGAAAATGGAATTTTACCCAATGGCCTGCACAACAAAGGTTTTCCAGGCTGCTTTATGAAGGCCACTAACATAAATAATCAGTGACTATGGTGTGAAACTTAAGCATTTCACCTGATTAGAGTATACTGCTAAATAGTTGTATTTTTGTGCAAGTAAGTCTGCTAGGATGTCTCTAATATCTGTCCTGTAGTATAAACATTAAAGGTGCAAACCTTGGCATCAGGTAGTCTGATATCCAATCACAGCTCAGCCACTTACTAGCTGTTATTCAATCTCGCTATGCTTCCTTTTCCCTTGTTTGAAAAGGAGTTTAATAAGACTTGTTTCATCAGGTTATTATGACACATTTCAGGTAAATCTCTCAGCACAATATGTGATCCATGGTAAGTCTCAGTAAACATTAACCTTCATCATTAGCATCAACCTTGAAGAGTGGAGAGTCACTTCTTAAATCTCTCATGTGATTTGAAGATGCCAATTATTCAACTTCTAGCTATCAGACTTAAACACGTATGAATATTTTGTTTAAATGTTTATTTATTTATTTATTTTGAGAGAGAGGGAGCAGGGGAGGGGCGGGGGGGGGGGGGGGAAGAGAGAGAATCCCAAGCAGGATCCGCACTGTCAGTGCAGAGCCCAATGTGGGGCTCCTCCTCACAAACTGTGAGATCATGACCTGAGTCAAAATCAAGAGGTGGATGCTTAACTGACTGAGCCACCCAGGCACCCCTCTGTGAATCATTCTAAAGAGTAGATCCAAACTAAAGAAAAGCTGGAATTTCCTTCAGACACTAAGTCTTCACTAAGGAATTTCTTCCTCAGATACACATTGTCAGTTTTTGCCCCTCTCCTTCTGTTTATCCATTTGTTTGTGTTTCCCTTCTGAAATTAAGATGGAGAATCTCTCTCATGCCACAACACTTTATATCTGAAATTTGTCACTGGACAACTCTAAGCCTCATTTCTACTAATTCCAGCAATTATAAGGCTTGAAAACTAAAGTCAGGTTCTAGGTTCAAGATAATTCTACCTCATGCTAATATGAAAATTAAATAATATATTATGAAAGTGTATGTAAACAGTAAGCTTCTATTCAAATGTCAGCCATTATTATATTTATTGCTTCCTTATATTCCTCAAATATTATAAAACATTGTCACCCAAACTGTAAAAGTAACTGGGTTAACTAGTTGAACATGTTTTAAATGAGGCCAATTGTGGGTTGTACTCTGTTCTCCTATTTCCAACACCACAAGAACTGCCTTTGGAACAAGTCATAGAAACTAGAAGATGAGCAGTCATACTACATCCATAAAAATATTTAAGTCCATAACAGACAGATGGCAACATGACTCTTCTGGTTCAGCAGACAATAATCTCATGAATAGTAGCTTGTTCAGCTAAAATCAGTTCTAAAAACCCACAACTGGGTGCAAAAAAAATAAACCTGCTTTTACCTGAATTGCTCATATAACTCTTTTTTACCAGAAAATAGTGTTTTTCTATGTAAAACCCAAAATTATTAGAAATTCTTCAATATGCTCCATCTGATATAGTGGTAGACACTCAGTGAGTGGCATAAAGAGGAAAGGACAGGCATAGTATCTGAGGCTGTATGACTGCTCTCTTTTTTCTTCCTTATTGCAAAACCCTACTTTAGGCTCTTGTCATCACAAGACTGGGTTAATAGAAAAGTCTATTTCATGCCTATATGTAAAATGCTAGCTCATAAAACATATTCCATACATATTAATTCCTTCCCTCACACACCATCCAATTTCCATATTCATTTACTAAAACACTATGTATTACTATTATTTCACTCACCTTACCTTCAAAATAGTCACTATACCAAAAGTACACTATATACATGCATTATATATATATATATATATATATATATAGCTAATTTATATTAAATAAATATTTTAAAAATCTAAACATTGAAATTCTAAAAAATTGAAAAGCATATCAGCTCTTTGGAAGAATAATGTTTGATGCTTCAATTAATTTGAAAAATAAAAAAAGAGCTTGATATTTATAATAAAATAATCTAAAAATAAAAATAGACACCAGTATTTTCAACAAATATTATTCACAGAGGGTTCCCATATATAGCATATAAAAAGATCACACAAAGCAATGAGAGAAGCCATCAATATTTCAACTGATGAACTGGCAAGATAATTCATATGAGAAGAAAAATAATTTATAAATAAAGAAATTTTTAAAGCAGCTAGTAATAAAAATTAAACAAGGAAGCAAGTAGAAAATTGATGGAGAGTACAGGTTTGCAAACTCCTGCCTCAAGTCCTATATTGGCCACCTACCAACCATAAAATCCTTGCAAAGTGTTTACATTTCTCAATCTTGGTTCCCTCATCACATCATCATAATCAACTCACATGGTTGTTTAAAGGATTAAATAAAATAATCTTGGCAAAGCACCTAATAAAATACCTAACACAAAGTACTGGATAAACGGCTGTCAGTATGATTATTGCTACCATAGTTACTGCTATGTAATACCTAAGATGCGAACAGTGTTTAAAATGATCTCATTCAGTGTTGCCAAGGAAGTGGTAACCTAGTGTACCTATTCATTAATAGTATCTTTTTAAATCAGTCAAACTTTTGCAAAGCTCAAATTATAAAAATGCTCACACGCACTTTATGAATGTATCCTAGGATACTATAATAAGGAAAAGGTTGAGTTATTCATCAGGTATTTTTAATAAGGTTAAAGCAACAGCGTAAATATTTGACGTTTTTAAAATATGTATTATACTCAGACACCAGTGGAAGATTATGTAGCAACTAATGACATGGTTGAAAAACTATTGAATGGGATAAAAACAAATGATTGTGTATGTAGTATGATTTCAACTACGTAAAGATGTCCTTAGTTATTAAGAGAAAGGTAGAGAGTAAAAAAACCTGAATGCACTTGATAGAGTTTCTTAGGCAAGGTTCCCCAAAAAGGACCCTGGAACAAGAATCTGCATGTGAATAGTTCATGAAAGAAATGCTGACATTGATAAAGGAGTGGGGGAAGTAGCTAAGTGTAGGGAAGGGGCGAAGCCAACTGTAGCTTTCAGGTGAAGTCTCTCACAGGCAGTTTCAGCCTGATCCTGCGGGGGGAATTCTGAAGGTCAAACTGTTGCAGGTCACTGATTGGTCTGACTACTGGTTGATCCACAAGCTAGACCAGGCTCCTCATCCCCTACCCTGTCCTTAGAATGTACACTCTGCCTACTGTTCCAAGAACACAGCCTTGAGACAGCAATGTGTTGTGGAAACTGCCTGGACTATACATGTGACTGAATCCAGGTAAGGCCACTCTATAAACTTCTAAGATTCTAGAGTATAGATGCAAAGATCTACTCATCTTGTGGCTGCCCAAGACAAACCTCATACACTCCCTTGCTTACTAAACCTGCCACCTACCAAAATGGAACGGCATGCCTTTCTTTGGTTTCTCCTTGTCCCTTGTGTACAAGGGCTAGTTTATGAACCAACATGAATTACACTTCAGTTTTTCCAACTCAAGGCAGGAGTCCTGAGATTTCATATTCTGGCATCAGTCATTAATTAGCTAGTAGCTGCCTAAGGAGTTCTGAGTGTGAGGGAAAACTCTCAGGCATTCCAGACACCCTAAAACTGTGGGAAAGTGACTCCCAAGGCTCCAAGGTAGTCCTCTGAAGAGAATGGCAGGTGAATGCAAGTGCATACAACACACACACACACACACACACACACACACACACAGTGCTAATTAGGTAGAGGTGCTGGGTATATTAATTAACTTCATTATAGTAATCTTTTTACAATGTATACATATATTGAAACATCAAGGTATATACCTTAAATATACACATTTTTTTACGTGTCAAAGATGTCTCAATAAAACTGTTAAAAGAAAAAAAAATTAAGAAAAGGCTCAGAAAAGCTAGAGCAATAGTGTACAATCATAAAAGGGACCAAAGGGAATCTGAGTAGATAATTAACAGAATCCACATGTTGAATGCTTTTATCTTTTTCAATTTCATTTTAATTATATGTTTGAACCATACATAAGTACAAAAAGAAAACACGTTCAGCAGCACCCACTGCTACAAGGTAAATCCAGATTTCTCAGTACAATAATCAATGTCCAATATAACCTACCTTAATTTTTGGGATGTGTAGTTACCAATGTGAATGGCTCTTTTATACATATTACCACTCTACCCATCTGCCACTAGAGATCCTTACACACACACACTCTACTACCAAGACCTCCTCAACAGCTGCTGTGGGACTAGGATCACCCAGCCTTGGGAGATTCCACCCCCCAATCACATCCTCTTCTCCGTTTCCTGCCTTGAGGTTCAGAGGAAGTAAAGGTTTAGAGATGTTTTAAGTCTCAAAGGCTGTAGAATGTGAGGCCTCTAGACTTGACTTGTATTCTGCAATCAAATTCAAGCTTCAATATTTGCATCTTAAAATAAGTTAAGATTTGGGGTTATAACTGATATTTTAGCCAGTTCTATAGAAAAAAAACAAAATTCAGAAAGCAACCTAGGAACTGAACTACAGTTTAGAAAGTCACTTCTATGAGAAATTGCTATAGGTCATTCAATTCATTTAAGAAGTATCTTTAAGAAATGCCACATTCATTTATTCATATTCATATTTGATTCAAATATAGAAATTTTTAAGTAATTTGATATATTTAAATAGCCCCCAAAATATCTGAACATTATTTGACCCGATATAATTCAAAAGATAGAAAAGAATTTTGTGGGAAGATGGCAGCGTAGGACGACTCTGGGCTCACCGCGTCCTGCTGATCACTTAGATTCCACCCACACCTGCCTAAATAAACCAGAAAATCGCCAGAAGACTAGCAGAATGGATTCTCCAGAGCCAAGCGTAGACAAGAGGCCCACGGAAGAGGGTAGGAAGGGCGGAGAGGTGGTGCGTGCTACACGGACTGGCGAGAGGGAGCTGGGGCGGAGGGGCAGCCCGCCAGCCAAAGCAGAGCCCCGAGTCTGGCTTGCAAAAGGGGAGGGGCCGGATGGAGTGTGTTCCGACAGCAACTGGGACTTAACATCTGGAGGTTATAAGCTAACAGCTCTGCTTGGAGAGCGGGAGGGCTGGAGGACAACAGGAGGAAGAGTTGTTGAGCCCCGGTAGACAGAGCTCGGCTTGGCGGGGAACAAAGGCGCTCGCCAGCACCATCTCCCTCGCCCATCCCCCAGCCAAAATCACAAAGGGAACCGGTTCCTGCCAGAGAACTTGCTTGCACCACGCAAACACCCAAAGCAGTGCTTCTGCGGATCCATCCCTCCAGCTGGTCTGACTCGGGAGGTGACTCCCTCCTGGTGCTGCAGGGCCCCTCCCGAAGCGGATCTCCAAGGAAAAGCGAGCTGAGCCCACCCCTCCCACCCCTGTGCACCTTCCACCCCAGCCAATATGCCAGATCACCAGCACCACAAGCCTGGCAGTGTGCAAGTAGCCCAGATGGGCCACGCCACCCCACAGTGAATCCCGCTCTTAGGAGAGGGGAAGAGAAGGTACACACCAGTCTGACTGTGGCTGCAGTGGTGGGCTGGGGGCAGACATCAGGTCTGACTGCGGCCCCGCCCACCAACACAAGTTATTCAAACAGCACAGGGGAAGTGCCCTGCAGTTCTGCACCACTCTAGGGACTATCCAAAATGACAAAACGGAAGAATTCCCCTCAAAAAAATCTCCAGGAAATAACGACACTAACGAACTGATCAAGGAGGATTTAAACAATATAACAGAAAGTGAATTTAGAATAATAGTCGTAAAATTAATCGCTGGGCTTGAAAACAGTATAGAGGACAGCAGAGAATCTATTGTTACAGAGATCAAGGGACTAAGGAACAGCCAGGAGGAGCTCAAAAGTGCTATAAATGAGCTGCAAAATAAAGAGACAACCAAAGCTTGGATTGAAGAGGCAGAGAAGAGAATAGGTGAATTACAAGATAAAATTATGGAAAAAGAGGAAGCTGAGAAAAAGAGAGATAAAAAAATCCAGGAGTATGAGGGGAAAATTAGAGAACTAGGTGATGCACTAAAAAGAAATATTCTACGCATAATTGGTTCCAGAGGAGGAAGAGAGAGGGAAAGGTGCTGAAGGTGTACTTGAAGAAATCATAGCTGAGAACTTCCCTGATCTGGGGAAGGAAAAAGGCATTGAAATCCAAGAGGCACAGAGAACTCCCTTCAGACGTATCTTGAATCAGTCTTCTGCACGACATATCATAGTGAAACTGGCAAACTATGAGGATAAAGAGAAAATTCTGAAAGCAGCTAGGGATAAACATGCTCTGACACATAAAGGGAGACTGATAAGACTAGAGACAGATCTATCTACTGAAACTTGGCAGGCCATAAAGGAATGGCAGGAAATCTTCAATGTGACGAACAGAAAAAATATGCTGCCGAGAATCCTTTATCCATCAAGTCTGTCATTCAGAACAGTAGGAGCAATAAAGGTCTTCCCAAACAAAGAAAAACTGAAGGAATTCATCACTACTAAACCAGTCCTACAAGAGATCCTAAGGGGGATCCTGTAAGACAAAGTACTAGAGACATCACTACAAGCATGAAACCTACGGACATCACAATGACTCTAAACCCATATCTTTCTATAATAACACTGAATGTAAATGGACTAAATACTCCAACCAAAAGACATAGGGTATCAGAATGGATAAGAAACAAGACCCATCAATTTGCTGTCTACAAGAGACTCATTTTAGACCTGAGGACACCTTCAGATTGAAAGTGAGGGGATGGAGAACTATTTATCATGCTACGGGAAGTCAAAAGAGAGCTGGAGTGGCCATACTTATATCAGACAAACTAGACTTTAAATTAAAGGCTGTAACAAGAGATGAAGAAGGGCATTATATAATAATTACAGGGTCTATCCATCAGGAAGAGCTAACAATTATAAATGTCTATGCGCCGAATACGGGAACCTCCAAATATATAAAGCAATTATTCATAAACATAAGCAACCTTATTGATAAGAATGTGGTAACTGCAGGGGACTTTAACACCCCACTCACAACAATGGAGAGATCATCTAGACACACGGTCAATAAAGAAACAAGGGCCCTGAATGATACATTGGATCAGATGGACTTGACAGATATATTTAGAACTCTGCATCCCAAAGCAACACAATATACTTTCTTCTCGAGTGCACATGGAACATTTCCAAGATAGATCACATACTGGGTCACAAAACAGCCCTTCATAAGTATACAAGAATTGAAATCATACCACGCATACTTTCAGACCACAATGAGTTGAAGCTTGAAATCAACCACAGGAAAAAGTCTGGAAAACCTCCAAAAGCATGGAGGTTAAAGAACACCCTACTAAAGAATGAATGGGTCCACCAGGCAATTAGAGAAGAAATTAAAAAATATACGGAAACAAATGAAAATGAAAATACAACAATCCAAATGCTTTGGGATGCAGTGAAGGCAGTCCTGAGAGGAAAATACATTGCAATTCAGGCCTATCGCAAGAAACAAGAAAAATCCCAAATATAAAATCTAACAGAACACCTAAAGGAAATAGAAGCAGAACAGCAAAGACACCCCAAACCCAGCAGAAGAGAAATAATAAAGATCAGAGCGGAAATAAACAATATAGAATCTAAAAAAATTGTAGAGCAGATCAATGAAACCAAGAGTTGGTTTTTTGAAAAAATAAACAAAATTGATAAACCTCTAGCCAGGCTTCTCAAAAAGAACAGGGAGATGACCCAAATAGATAAAATCATGAATGAAAATGGAATTGTTACAACCCATCCCTCAGAAATACAAGCAACTATCAGGGAATACTATGAAAGATTATATGCCAAAACACTGGACAAGCTGGAAGCAATGAGCAAATTCCTAAGCCCCCACACATTTCCAAAACTCAACCAGGAGGAAATAGAAAACTTGAACAAACCCATAACCAGTGAAGAAATTGAATCAGTTATCAAAAACCTCCCAACAAATAAGAGTCCAGGACCAGATGGCTTCCCAGGGGAGTTCTACCAGACATTTAAAGCAGAGATAATACCTATCCTTCTCAAGCTTTCCCAAAAAATATAAAAGGAAGGAAAACTTCCAGACTCATTCTAAGAAGTCAGTATTACTTTGATTCCCAAACCAGACAGAGACCCAGCGAAAAAAGAGAACTGTAGGCCAATATCCCTGATGAATATGGATGTAAAAATTCTCAATAAGATACTAGCAAATCGAATTCAACAGCATGTAAAAAGAATTATTCACCATGAACAAGTGGGATTCATTCCTGGGATGCAGGGCTGGTTCAACATTCGCAATTCAATCAATGTGATACATCACATTAATAAAAGAAAAGATAAGAACCTTATGATCCTGTCAATCGATGCAGAAAAAGCATTTGACAAAATTCAGCATCCTTTCTTAATAAAAACCCTTGAGAAAGTTGGGATAGAAGGAACATACTTAAACATCATAAAAGCCACTTATGAAAAGCCCACAGCTAATACATCCTCAATGGGGAAAAACAGAGCTTTCTCCCTGAGATCAGAAACATGACAGGGATGTCCACTCTCACCACTGTTAACATAGTGTTGGAAGTCCTAGCATCAGCAATCAGACAACTAAAGGAAATCAAAGGCATCAAAATTGGCAAAGATGAAGTCAAGCTTTCACTTTTTGCAGATGACATGATATTATACATGGAAAATCTGATAGACTCCACCAAAAGTCTGCTAGAACTGATACATGAATTCAGCAAAGTCGCAGGATACAAAATCAATGTACAGAAATCAGTTACATTCTTATACACTAATAATGAAGCAACAGAAAGACAAATAAAGAAACCGATCCCATTCACAATTGCACCGAGAAGCATAAAATACCTAGGAATAAATCTAACCAAAGATGTAAAAGATCTGTATGCTGAAAACTATAGAAAGCTTATGAAGGAAATTGAAGAAGATATAAAGAAATGGAAAAACATTCCGTGCTCATGGATTGGAAAAATAAATATTGTTAAAATGTCAATACTACCCAAAGCTATCTACACATTCAATGCAATCCCAATCAAAATTGCACCAGCATTCTTCTAGAAGCTAGAACAAGCAATCCTAAAATTCATATGGAACCACGAAAGGCCCCGAATAGCCAAAGTAATTTTGGAGAAGAAGACCAAATCAGGAGGCATCACAATCCCAGACTTCAGCCTCTACCACAAAGCTGTCATCATCAAGACAGCATGGTATTGGCACAAAAACAGACACATAGACCAATGGAATAGAATAGAAACCCTAGAACTAGACCCACAAACGTATGGCCAACTCATCTTTGACAAAGCAGGAAAAAATATCCAATGGAAAAAAGACAGTCTCTTTAACAAATGGTGCTGGGAGAACTGGACAGCAACATGTAGAAGGTTGAAACTAGACCACTTTTTCACACCATTCACAAAAATAAACTCAAAATGGATAAAGGACCTGAATGTGGACAGGAAACCATCAAAACACTAGAGGAGAAAACAGGAAAAGACCTCTCTGACCTCAGCCGCAGCAATTTCTTACTTGACACATCCCCAAAGGCAAGGAAATTAAAAGCAAAAATGAACTATTCGGACCTCATGAAGATAAAAAGCTTCTGCACAGCAAAGGAAACAATCAACAAAACTAAAAGACAACCAACAGAATGGGAAAAGATATTTGCAAATGACATATCAGACAAAGGGCTAGTATCCAAAATCTATAAAGAGCTCACCAAACTCCCCACCTGAAAAACAAATAATCCAGTGAAGAAATGGGCAGAAAACATGAATAGACACTTCTCTAAAGAAGACATTCAGATGGCCAACAGGCACATGAAAAGATGCTCAACGTCGCTCCTCATCAGGGAAATGCAAATCAAAACCACACTCAGATATCACCTCATGCCAGTCAGAGTGGCCAAAATGAACAAATCAGGAGACTATAGATGCTGGAGAGGATGTGGAGAAACAGGAACCCTCTTGCACTGTTGGTGGGAATGCAAACTGGTACAGCCACTCTGGAAAACAGTGTGGAGGTTCCTCAAAAAATTAAAAATATATCTACCCTATGACCCAGAAGTAGCACTGCTAGGAATTTACCCAATGGATACAGGAGTACTGATGCATAGGGGCACTTGTACCCCAATGTTTATAGCAGCATTCTCAACAATAGCCAAATTACGGGAAGAGCCTAAATGTCCATCAATTGATGAATAGATAAAGAAATTGTGGTTTATATACACAATGGAGTACTATGTGGCAATGAGAAAGAATGAAATATGGCCCTTTGTAGCAACGTGGATGGAACTGGAGAATGTGATGCTAAGTGACATAAGCCATACAGAGAAAAGCAGATACTATATGTTTTCACTCTTATGTGGATCCTGAGAAACTTAACAGGAATCCATGGGGGAGGGGAAGGAAAAAAAAAAGGGAGAGAGGTTAGAGTGGGAGAGAGTCAAAGCATGAGAGACTCTTAAAAAATGAGAACTCTGGGCTGATGAGGGGTGGGAGGGAGGGGAGGGGAGGGTGGGTAATGGGTATTGAAGAGGGCTTCTTTTGGGATGAGCACTGGGTGTTGTATGGAAACCAATTTGACAATAAATTTCATACATTAAAAAAAATAAATAAAATAAAATAAATTTTAATTTAGCCAAAAAAAAAAAAAAGAACTTTGTGTAAAGTGCAGCATTCTTTATAAGAACAAAAAAAAGAAAGAAAATATTAGGACGAATCCTGAGGGGATTAGTGCAAAATATATATGCTCAATCAGTTAATACTGCTTAGAGAATTTTTATAGCTTGAAATATTCATACAATAATATGTGGAAAGTATCACATAAAATTTAATGGAGTATATTTTCATTACATTTAATTAAAATAATAAGCATAAACTGAAACTCACCAATACTACCTCTTGGAACATTTCCCTAGAGTTACCTGTGGTCTCTAAACACATCCTGGCTTTCAATTTCAACTACTTGATCATTCTATCCTACTTCCTGGAACATATCTCAGTGGCTGCTCTGTTCATTCAAAATTCCACCACAGACATATAATATGTGACTGTTACATACCAAGCTTGGTCCTGGGATCCAGGGACACAACAATGAGCATGATTTGGTGCCTAACTATCATAGCACTTCCATCCAGGCAGAGGGACAGACAAAGCAACAAAGCAACATTGTAAACACTATGGGACCACTGTGTGTGTGATGGAGGCATTAGTAAGCTTCCTCCTGTTATACATTTGGTTATGCTCTACCGAGCCTTGCTCCAGTAGCTATGCCAAAAATATTGATTACTTAACTGGTTGAAATTCAAATAAACTAAATAAATGCATCTAGTTAATTGAACAAATGATTCAGCTAGAATCTTCCGAATACCTGGTCATGTCAACTAACTTAATGGATAGCAGTTGATTTTACTCTAGTAACAAAATATGAAAAAACAGCTGGCAAGGAAAATGTCACTGTCTTTAGGGATAGGGATATTTTTAAACTTATACTCTTCTCTGCATTGAAATTAGAGGTTTCCAACATTTTATGTACATAAAAATTATATGAAGATTTATTAAAAACACAAATACATGGGGAGCCTGGGTGGCTCAGTCAGTTAAGCATCTGACTTCGGCTCAGGTCATGATCTCACAGTTCATGGGTCCAAGCCCCAAGTCAGGCTCTGTGCTGACAGCTCGGAGCTTGGAGCCTGCTTTGGATTCTGTGTCTCCCTTTCCCTCTGCCCCTCTCCTGCTTGCTCACTCTCTCTCTCTAAGATAAATAAAAACATTAAAAAAAATTTTTTTTAAACACAAATTCATTGGCTATTGGCACTTCTGAAAAAAAACAAAGGTAGTAGGCCGAGGCTTAGTACCAGGAATAAGCACCTGAAGTTATTCAGATGCCATAATACAAAGACTATACTTTAAAATATATCATTTTAGGGGCGCCTGGGTGGCGCAGTCGGTTAAGCGTCCGACTTCAGCCAGGTCACGATCTCGCGGTCCGTGAGTTCGAGCCCCGCGTCGGGCTCTGGGCTGATGGCTCGGAGCCTGGAGCCTGTTTCCGATTCTGTGTCTCCCTCTCTCTCTGCCCCTCCCCCGTTCATGCTCTGTCTCTCTCTGTCCCAAAAATAAATAAACGTTGAAAAAAAAAAGTTTAAAATATATCATTTTAAATAATTTAATAAACATATTTTGTGCGGTAATATTCTACCACAATGATAGTTTTTATAATAGCACTGTAATCAAGGAAAACACTTTAAAATACTCAAAACAGAAAAAAAGTTATATACATTTTCAGTTTAAGCAATGCCGTCTCTGTACATATAGACTCAGATATTAATTAAAGAATTTCATATACACTACTTCCATCTGTCAACATTGCAAACTCTGTTTACTCTGTCACTGGTTAAAGTAAAAGACAATATTGTGAAATTGGATTTTTACCATCTGAGTCCTAGCTCTATGCTAAACTGATATGTATCCTTGGAAGTGGTATTAATCAAATTTCCTTGCAGACCTTCATGTTGGTGACAGGCACACCTACAGTTTTACCAGCTGATGAGTCAGAATCCTGGAAGCAGAAAGTTATGGAAAAATGAAATATGTAATTAACTTTTGGGAACATCTTGTCTTCCTCTAATCCACAAGTTAAGATTCACTCATGAAAATTGCAGCACTTTTGCAAATTTGCCAAGTAAAGAGAAGGCAAAATGCTTACAACAAAAGAAATGTTTCAAGTGGAAAACTGGTCCAAGTATGCAACAGTATTAGCTTTATTATTTGCTATAAAATAATAAAGGTTTGTTTACACAGGATTTGTAAACTTGTGTGCTTGCTCCAGTGATCATAATGCAGAAGAAGGAGGAAACATAAGACTTGAGTTCTAGTCCAAGATCCACCACTAATAAACTCCACAAACCAGCTAAATCACTTAACCTCTATAAACTTCAGTTTCCCCATTTGTCAAAGTCAGAGTGTGAATACAAGATGGTCTCTAGTGTTCTTTCCAGATCTAAAATCCTAAAAAGCAGGGAATAACGTAATAAAATATATTTCAAACTCACGGGAGGCTATGTGTTGACATTGAAAGATGCACATGATGTAGTGGGAACACTGTATTGTCAATGTCTAGCACAATCTTTGACTCTTAACAAGTGCTCAATTATATTTGGTAGATAAATGAATGAACCAGTGAAACTACACAGAATAAGAAACAGCGTTCAGTAGTTTAATTTATTTATGCTTCTACAAAATTTAGCATACCAAATCTTGGTCAGCCACTTAATGAACACTCATTTTGACCCCTTGTGAAAAGAGGCTATGAAAGAATCAAAAGATTCTTGTTCAAAGTCCACACATGAAGTGATATGAACTAGGTACTAATCCACATGTAGGTATCAAGTGGTATCAACCGGTCAATCTTTGCACAAAGTAAGGCAGAGAGCAAGATCTGGTAAAGGCTTCCTGGTGGAGGTAGTGGGTTGAAATCTTGAACCAGGTAAGGCTGATGGGTTGGTGGATGAGGAGTGGAGGGGGGGGGGAGTGTGAAAAGGGGTAAAGCAGAAAAGAGAAAGCAGATTTTCATGATAGAGCAAGCCAATTCACTTTACTAGAAACAAGATCTGAAAACCAACGAGGCAAATGGGTGACTGGAGATTGTTGATGGGGAAATTTTAATACTTGAAAATTGATCACCATTTTTTTCACCAGGAATAAGAAGAGTAAAAAAGATGTCCTTCGATCTGCACTATCCAATATGGAAGCTAACTAACCACACGTGGCTACTGAGCACCTGAAATGTGGCTGGTCCAAAGTGAGATGGCGTATGAGTGTAAAATACACACCAGATTTCAAAGACTTAGTATCAGAAAAATAGGAATGTGAAATATTCCATGAAAGCATTTTTTACTGATTACATGTTGAAATAATATTTGGGATATGATAGGCTAAATAAAATGCATTGTTTAAATTAATTTCACCTATTTCTTTGTACTCTTTTAAGAAAGTTACTAAAAATTTTTAATTAGACATGTCATCCACATCACCTTTCCACTACACTGCTGTAAACAGATTTTCCCAGCAACAGTCATCAGCAGTATATTGCAGTATTAAAGGAAGAGAATCGAGAGGACCAAGCAAAAGGTGAAACTGTACGTATGGATCAATAATGCACAGTAGAAAAGGAACCCACAGATTAAAGAAAGACATAATAATTGCTATTTATTCACAGATAAATTAATATACTAGAAACTTAATCTAGAATATCATCATGATTATAAAACACATAAATGAAATTTAAAACTCTCAGGGCTTCCTGCCTGATGTAGAAGATGTACTCAATAATTGTATTTCTTTTTAGCTTTTATAACTCTTTCTGAATGTGATGGCTCTCAGCAACCCCACATGCCTGCTGATCTCAAGTCTGGATATTATGTGGCAACTTCATAAAGGATCTCATATCTAATCATTTTGGCAGCCTCAAAATTTAACACAATCCATGGCATATACTAAGTGCTCAATAAATATTTGTTAGATAGGTGAAGGACATCACACCAAAAATTATGACTACACACAGGAGACTAAATACCAGGCCTTCTAGGTAATCTTTGCTCCTCCAGAAAGTGAAGAGTGTCATTAAAATTCCTAGTGTCCAAGAGTATCCCATATGCAACTTCCAGAAAAATACTGGTATTTCAGTGTGCATAGATTTTTTTAAGAATTTAGGGGCGCCTGGGTGGCGCAGTCGGTTAAGCGTCCGACTTCAGCCAGGTCACGATCTCGTGGTCCGTGAGTTCGAGCCCCGCGTCAGGCTCTGGGCTGATGGCTCAGAGCCTGGAGCCTGTTTCCGATTCTGTGTCTCCCTCTCTCTCTGCCCCTCCCCTGTTCATGCTCTGTCTCTCTCTGTCCCAAAAATAAATAAACGTTGGAAAAAAAATTTTTTCAAACAAAAAAAAAGAATTTAATATGAAATACAGCTGATTATAATGTATAAAAAACACTTATTTGTAGTACTTAAAAGTATTTATTTACAATATACTCCTTTTCTTTTTTGTTAAAAAAGAGAGAGATCCTACAGAAAATGATTTTTACTAGACTATTCTTGTAAATAAAATGCTATGAAGCAATTTGCCATTCTCCCACTTCAAAATCTTCAGTACTTTGTTTACTTAATCCTATTTTAATTAATATAACTTGGTATTCATGTGGTAGAGTCCCCTCTGTAAGGAATGAAAAAAAAAAATTCAAGGCAACCTGGTTATATCCGTAGGTAACATCCCTCAGGACCTTGTAACATGAGACCATTTAATCAGACTTCATGTTTGTATGTTACCATATATGGGAGACAAAGAAGTAGAAAATGTGTAAAAAAAAGTACTCCACATGGCATTCGGGGCTCAGTTCTTGGGGGTACAAACCCAACTGAAATGTGCTGGCATGAATAAAATTGCTTCGTGGAAAGAAAAGCCTCCATCCATGTCATGATTCTCTGTGTGAGATTACTGCTACGCTGGAATGGAAATTCCGGAAAAATTCCAAGTAGCACTGGGAAATTGTATGATTTAATCACTTTATTTTCCTGTTTCTGTTTTAAGCCAGTATAACATCAGGGTGAGGTGAATTTGGCCTTTCAGCTGCTGAACTTCACTCACACAGGCCCTGAAGATTACATGATGTTGCTGATCCTGTAAATTGCTTATTCCAACCGCTTGCCACAAATATTCCTCCTCCCCCCAGAGGTTCTACGCCACTTGGCTGAAATAATAAGAGCAATACCACTGGGCTTCACGAGCCAGGCAGTAATCAGTATAAAAAATTTGTTGTCTCTCCACCCCAACCCCCCTGGTGTGTCCACCTGACAGGAATCCCCACTGACATTCTGCTTGCCATGTCTAGCACCTCTCCTGATTTAACAACAGAAGTTACATTTCTTACCAGCTGGATCAGGAAATCCACTATTCTTGTTTTCATTTTTCTTTTTCTAATTCCCTCCTTCACTACTGTATTTGAACAAGAAAGCACTCTGATATTTATCCATTCCTTCGTGTCTTTACAAGAATAATGTCCAGGGAAAATTCACCAGGCTGGCTGTTTTTCACCTAGAGCCTAATGATAAACATGAGGAGTTTGACTTGATTCATCGTGATAGTCAAAGACTATTATGGTTCTCAGATCATTAGACTCCCTTGACTGACATTTACATAAATGGTCTCTCAGTCTTACTGCAGCCCAAATACCATCAACTACAGAGCTACATCCCCACAGTGTCTAAATTCTTTGTATTCTCTAAGATCCTGACAGTCTTTCTTTTCAACAGAATTCCTTTTCTTCTCAAACCACACTGTTTCTCCCAGTCTTGATTCTACTATGGATCCCTTTTCAATTTAAGTAATTCATAAGGAAGCTGAATTCTCATGGCACTGTGATGGCCATATATTCTGAGCTTAATTAGGCCAACAAGCTTAGAAATAAAGACTTTCTTGTTAATATCTTCTTCTCTATTTAAAAAAAAAGTCAATGGCATTAAAAGGGTGTAAGAAATTTAAAAATATTACCAAAAATAAACTACATAGTAAAGTTGATCCCTTCTTTAAAAAAAAAATGGTGCTTCTCACCAAAAAGTGGAAGTGAAAGTAATTTTTTTTTTTTTACTTTCCAAATGTAAATGTTTATAAGGGGAAATTGTAAATAGAGAGAAAAGGGATTAGGGAGAGGTCTTCTAGCAAAATTTTAATGTTGCTGGAGTACAAGATTTAGAAATATGGTCTAGAAACCTTGTGGTGATTTCACTGAGGCCCTTAAGTGTGTAAATTTTTAGACTCTAACCTACTCTAGAAATATGTAAAATGCATCAACTCCCTAAAACTCTCTCCAGAAAAAAAATCTGCTTAAAAAAAAAAAAAACTTTTAACATGAGTTATATGACATTCTATACTTCCATTGTCTTTCCCTTGAGCCTCTCACAATTATTACAAACATTATAGATTTCATCTCCCAGGGTCCAGTGTGGATGTGCTTCTCACACTGCAGTTAAAAACAACTGGGGCGCCTGGGTGGCTCGGTCGGTTAAGCGTCCGACTTCGGCTCAGGTCATGATCTCATGGTCTGTGAGTTCAAGCCCCGCGTCGGGCTCTGTGCTGACAGCTCAGAGCCTGGAGCCTGTTTCAGATTCTTTGTCTCCCTCTCTCTCTGCCCCTCCCCTGTTCATGCTCTGTCTCTCTGTCTCAAAAATAAATAAATGTTAAAAAAAATTAAAAAAAAATAAAAATAAAAACAACTAACATAACTTTCTCATGCAATTACTGTCACATTTATGATCTATTTTTTATCAAATACAGTTTTCCATTATACTCAACTCTCCTTGAGCTATAGCCATTACAAAGAGCCAAAACATAATGATGCTGCAATTAATAAACAAAAAAGAACAATTCTGCAACATATCATGACTCCTAGAATATTCAAATTTTCAATGATTAGAAATTTAAGAGTGTTCTATTATTAGCTCCTGCTTGCCTCAACCTTTTTTCCTAAGAATCACTGATACCATCTACTTTTGGGTCCAGCACTGCCCAATACCTGAAACATGCCTGAGAAGAACAGATCACTTAGCAACCCAATCACCCAACTTAGAAGGCCTGGAATTAGTCTTACTGACTTATACCTGGTGTTATGGACTGTCTATGTTCCCCCAAAATTCATATGTTGAAGCCCTAACTCCCAGTGTAATGTACTAGAAGGTGGGGCTTTTGGGGTATATCTAGGTTTAGATGGAGTCATGAGGGTAGAGCCCGTGATGGGATCACTGCCCTTATAAGAAGAGGAAGGACACCAGAACTCTCTCTCTGCCATGTGAGGTTACAGGGGGTAAGGCAGCCCTCTGCGAGTCAGGGAAAAGGCCCTCACCAAAACCTGACCATACTAGCACCCTAAGATAAAACTTCCCAGGCTCCAGAACTGTGAGAAATAAATGTCTGTTATTTAAGTCACCCAGTCTATGGCATTTTTGTTACAGCAGGCTGGGCAGCTTGGGACATGTGGTACCCAATGTATTTACCTTAGATCCCAAGTACTTCCAAGGCCATTGGGCCTGCACCACTCTGGCAATGGTGGTTCAGCTTATATGATTGGATTTCTTTTCCCCCATTTGATTAGATTTCTACCTTCACTCCCTTGCATTCCATTGCATTCATTTGATACTAGGACAAGAGTTTTGTCTCCTCCAGTTGCTAAGACATGATATATCACCTAGCTCTTGCAGGTTCATTCACTCTCAGCTGCTAAAGAATGGTCACATTTTCTGGAACCTCAGTGGTGATGCTCACCTGACATCAATACTCAACCGCCACCTGCATTTCTGCTGATGTCTCTGCTGGACTGGATCTACTTACTTTTCTGTGCTTACAGAACCGTACTGAACCATTTCCCTTTGCTCACTATCTATAATTCAATCTTTTCTTAACCTGTCTCATGTTTCTTCTTTATTACTTTTAGCCTGTATTTTTTATGGCCCAATATGCCTTGTTCTGAATGCTCAGTCCACAGGTAAACAAACTAGAAAACACAGAAAACACTCACCTATTTCTATCATGATTATCTTACTGGCCTTAATTTTAAAAATGGGGTTTTCAACACAGAATAACATATGAATTTTCAACAGCTGTAATATAATAATGATAATGATAATAAATATCTATGAGATAAATAGATGATTGTACATGGGTACTTATTAGTGACTAGCATTATGATCTTTTATATACATTAACTACTTAAATCTTAGGTTTTATTACCCCAACTTATAACTGAGGAAACTGAGCTTTGGGGGAGTCCAAAGAAGCCCTCAAGATTCCTCACCTAGGGCGCCTGGGTGGATCAGTCCAGCTGAGTGTCCAACTTTGGCTCAGTTGGACACTCACAGTTCATAATCTCACAGTTTATAACTATGAGCCCCACATTGGGCTCTGTGTTGACAGCTCAGAGTCTGGAGCCTGCTTTGGATTCTGTGTGTGTGTGTGTGTGTGTGTCTCTCTCTCTCTCTCTCTCTTTCTGCTCCTCCCCCGCTCACACTCTCTCTCAAAAATAAATAAACATAAAAATAAATAAAAATAAAAGATTTCTCACCTAATACCTGGCAGAAATGGCTTCCCATCTAGACCTGACTTCAGAGCCTCAGCTCTTCACAACTACCCACATGGCCTCTGTTTCACTTCTAAAGAACTTGATACTGAAATTATGACATACTCTTGCTTTGCTGTAACTGTTCACTGTTAGAAAAAGCTTAACAGAACATTGCCTAACATACCTTTTAACTCCAAGAATCTAAAATTCTAATATTCATCCTGAGAATGTGAGCCATAGCAGTAGCTAGCGTGTTGGCATCCTTAAAAAATAAAATCTTTGACTTGTACATTTGTTTTATCAAATGTAAAGTGTATTTTTATGCATCAAATTTTTAATTTGTACAGTTCTTTGTATTGAAAATTTTCAAAAATGTATGACATACTTCTGACTGCTTCCATAGAACAATATGAAGAATTTTTAAACTTTTTTTTTTGATGATTTAGAATCCCCACTGTGAACATCACCTATTGTGATACAGTGATGTTCTTTGTGACTTAATGCATGAGATCAGTGTACTTCACACTAAATAACCCCATACTGTTATTTTTAAAGTTATTTCATCTACTTTGATCAGTTTATCTTTTCCATGGGCTTGTGGCCATTTGTTCCTCTTGTTTTTAGAATGCTTAAAAGAAAAGCAATACTTTTCCAATTTGCCACTTTTAATCTACTAAAGATTGTAAAAGCAATAATACTCATTTATTTAATCTGTAAGTAAAATAAGAATAAATGGGCTGAGAAACTAACTAGGAACTCCCATTTGAAAAGAATATAGGCCTTGTAGAATATGAGTTAACTATAAATACACGGATTTATTTCTGGTCTCTCTTCTCTGTTCCATTGTGTGTCTATCTTTATGCCAGTACCATACTGCTTGTAATATATTTTGAAATGAGGAAGCATAATGCCTCCAGCTTTATTCTTCTCTCTTAAGATTTCTTGGATATTCAGGGTCTTTGATGGTTCCATATGTTCTATCTCTATGAAAAAAATTGCCACTGAAATTTGGACAGGAATTACAACGAATCTGTAGATCACTCTGGGTAGTATGGACACTTAAACTATACTAATTCTCCCAATCCATGAATACAAAATAGCCTTATTTTTATTTGTGTATTCTTTAATTTCTTTCATCAATGTCTCAAAGTTTTAAGTATAGAGATCCTTCATTTCCTTGGTTAAATTTATTTCCAAGTATTTTATGGTTTTGCTGCTCTTATAAATGGGATTGTTTTCTTCATTTCACAGATAGTTTACTGTTAGTGTATAAAAATGCAAACTATTTTTGTGTGTTAATTTTGTATATTGCAACTTCATTTTGTTTATTAGTTCTAACAGTTTAGTAGAATCTTTAGAATTTTCTGTACATAAAAACATGTCATCTGTAAACAAAGTTTTACTTCTTCCTTTCTGATTTGGATTTCTTTTTCTTGTTTAATTGCTCTGGCTAGGACCTATAGTACTATATTGAGCAGAAGTGCTAAGAGTGGACATCCTTATCTTTTTTCTGGTCTTAAAAGATTTCAGCTTTTCACCTCTGAGTATCATATAATCTGTGAGTTTTTTTCATATACATCCTTTATTATATTTAAGTACATTCCTTCTATACCTAATTTGTTGACAGCTGTTATCATGAAAAGGTGTTCAATTTTCTCAAATACTATGTCTGCACCTATTAAGGTGATCATAACTTTTATCTTTTATTTTATTAATTTTAAGTGTCACA
Source organism: Leopardus geoffroyi (assembly GCF_018350155.1). NCBI lineage: Eukaryota > Metazoa > Chordata > Mammalia > Carnivora > Felidae > Leopardus > Leopardus geoffroyi. Next base: position 49,784,701 of record NC_059333.1, on the reverse strand, counting down.
TTTATTGATTCGTGTATCCTTACATCCCAGGATAATTCCCACTTAATCATAGTGTATAATCCTTTCAATGTGTCTGTTGAATTCAGTTTGCTAGAATTTTGCTGAGGATTTTTGCACTTATGTTATTCAGGAATATTGGTTTGTAACTTTCTTTTCTTGTAGCGTCCTTCAGTAAGGATTCCAAGAGCACACAATGGAGAAAGGACAGTCTCTTCTGTAAATGGTGTTTGGAAAATTAGATATCCACATCAGAAAAATGATACTGTACTTGTATCATACAAAAATCAACCCAAAATGAATTAAATAGCTAAACATAAGACCTGAAACTCTAAAACTACTAGAAGAAAATATAAGGGGAAATCTTCGTGCCATTAGTCTGGGCAATGATTTTTTTGGATATGACCCAAAAACACAAGCAACAAAAGCCAAAATATACAAATGGGATTGCAACAGACGAAAAAGCTTCTATGTAGCAAAGGAAGCAATAAACAGAGTGAAGAGACAACATATGGAAGAAAATATTTTCAAACCATGCATTTAATAATAGATTAATATCTAAGATATATAAGGAGCTCCTACAACTCAATAACAAATAAATAAGTAATCCAATAAAAAATGGGCAAAGGACCTAAGTAGAAATTTCTCCAAAGAAGACATAAATGGCCAAGAGGTATATGAAAAAAGCCCTCAGAATTACAAATCAAGAGGGAAATGCAAATCAAAATCACAATCACATACCACTTCACACCTGTTAGAATGGCATTATCAAAAAGATAAAAGATAACAACTGTTGGTGAAATGTGGAGAAAAGGAAACCCTGTACACTGTTGGTGTGAAAGTAAATTGGAACATACGTTATGGAAAACAGTAAAGAGATTCCTCAAAAATTAAAAATAGAACTATCATATGATCCTACAATCCCAAACTGGGGATATACTGAAAGGAAATAAAATCAGTATCTCAAAATAATATCTCTTCGCCCATGTCTATTGTAGCATTATTCACTATAACAAAGGTATTGAAATAATCTAAGTGTCCACCAACAAATGAAAGAATGAGTAAAATATGAATATATATATGGAATACACACATACCATGAAATATTATTCAGCCATAAAAATGAAGGAAATTCTGCCATTTTTAACAACAGCAATGAACCTGGAGGACATTATGCTAACTGAAATAAGCCAGACACAAAAAAATAAATATTGAATGATCTCACTTCTATGTGGGATCTAAAAAAGTTAAACCCATGAAAGTTGAGTAGAATGGTAGTTACCAGGGACTTGGAGGGGAGGAGAGAGAGGAAATAGGGGAAATGGGGAGATGTTGGTCAAATGGTACAAAGTTTCAGTTAGGTAGCATGAATAAGTTCTAAAGTACAGCATGGTGACTACAGTTAATAAATTACGTTTTGTACTTGAAATGCTCTAAGACACTAAATCTTAAGTGTTTTCAACACACACACACACACACACACACACACACACACAAAGGTAACTATAAGAAGTGATGGATACGTTGATTAGCTTGATTGAGGTAATCACTTCACAATATATGTATTTCTCAATATATGTGATTTCACAATACATATCACTTCACAATACATCTATAGATATATCAAGACATCACATTATACACTTTGAATATATACAAGTTTTATTTCTCAATTATACATCAATAAAGCTAGAGAGAGAAAAAATATAGACTGAATGGGAGGGCTTTGCAACATCTATTTGACTTACTCAGGATCTCATTGCATCCTTTCTGATTTCCTGACAATAGACAAAATCCTCTGCGCTGACTGAAGAAAAAAAGGGAATCAGTTGGCTTGGTAGGGATAGAACTGCTAATCTAACAGGAAACCTCTTCATCTCTCCCTCTCAACATTTGCTGAGTTTAAAATCAAGACCAAGACAAGTGTTTCCTTGGCACATGATGGCAACCAAGGCTACTGATGCCTGACCAATGACAGATAACAATGTATTCCTTTCTAAAAGTGAAGCTTAGAATCTACTCTATTGCTGATGAACATTGACAGAATATCATTTGGATGATGTGAAAATGAAGCAGAGTTTATCACTTGACATGCCTAAATCAGCAAAGAGATGATTTGTTTAGCAAACATTTACATGGCACTTCTTATGTGTAGGCCTTCTTTTAAGCACTGTATACATATTAATACTTGTAGTGTAAGGTAACAAAACTAAGAATGAAATACAAGACCCTGTATGCATCACAGACATTTGAGACATCACAGAACTATAGATCCTAAACCAGGATAAACCTCAGAGATCATCTGTTTAGTCCCTTGCCAGCCAAAGCACTGCATGCGTGGAGCCACCAGAGCCATAAGGACTACATAAACTTCCTCGGGTCCCTCTGAGATGAAGGGAGAACCAGAACTCAAGTCTTTGATCTCTTAGTACAGTAGTCCTCCTTCCACATCCAGCTATTCCTTATGGATTCATAGTTTTTCAGGGTCAAAAGAAACATGTGAGATCATCTACCTAGTGTTCCTCTGGGGAGATCTAATTTATATAAATGACATACCCATTAATAACAGATGCTCACTGCTACCTTACTTCCACCTCTCTCTCCTACCACCTGGGAAACTGCCTGGAAGTTATGATGCAGTGGCTAAAATTTGCTCAACTACACTCTAGAGACCATACTCTACAACCCTCTCTATACTCTGCTTCCTCTGGGAGGAAGAAAAAAGGCACCCTCTTTTCCAAACTACAACAAGTCCAGGCTGGCCCTCATTCTTTGCCTGCAATAACAGAAACTACCAACAGTTTAAAAGAGACCCTCCATGAGCCAAACCCAAGAGGCTGAGATGAACAACTCACTGGAGGATACTTCCCTGGAATCCTCTGTGGAGGTTGGAGCTATGGGCGAGAGAAACTTCGCTAGTCCAGGGCCCCTCTGAACAAAGCCCCCATGCCAACCATGACAAAGCCCTAAGATTCTTTCATCTCTGCCAACCTTGTACCCTCTACCCTGAAACCACAGGCTGTAAATAAGAATGTATGATCTTATAATTGGGTCAGGTTTATTTTAAATTTTTTTTTCAACGTTTATTTATTTTTGGGACAGAGAGAGACAGAGCATGAACGGGGGAGGGGCAGAGAGAGAGGGAGACACAGAATCGGAGACAGGCTCCAGGCTCTGAGCCATCAGCCCAGAGCCCGACGCGGGGCTCGAACTCACGGATCGCGAGATCGTGACCTGGCTGAAGTCGGACGCTTAACCGACTGCGCCACCCAGGCGCCCCAAATTGGGTCAGGTTTAGATAGGCATTGATTACTAACTGGTGATGGTCCCAGATGATATGTTTGGTTTTTTTCTATTTATTGTTATAATAACCACACACTTTGCAAAGGGAGCTGCACAGATGACATAACAAACTCAGTTTCTTGGTTATTCACTATATGTTTTATAGCTGCATTAGTTTTTATAGCCTAATTAACTCTTTAAAAATACTGACATGCGCTAACTGGATTATAAATTCAGCTAGAGATTTCATTAACCATAGGTCATTTTTATTAAAAATTGTGTTATCTCCTGAATTGACTTTAAAAAATAAAATGAAACCAAATCTTATGGACTTGCTAAAGATGGGGCCTTTATAAAACTTTCTCTTCCAAAGCTTAGTGGCCTCCAGCAACAAGAAATGAAGCTTTCCTCACTGGAAAAACAGAAATGTTAAGAAACTCCCTCATGTTAGGATTCAGCAAAGAAATCGGAAGCTGTGTCACATATTTTAAACAGGCATGGATTCAATTAAGGAATTGGGTGCTTATAAAACTATTGGAAACACTAGAGGAGAAAAAGACAGGAGGAGCTGCCTTAAGTTTCAGGTTTGTGGCCACAAAGAAAGAGGAGGCTGTTATGCCCCAAAATCCAAATGATGGAAGTAACTTCTCAGCTTCTCACAGCTCCAAAGTGGGTGAAATGGCAACCACTCGCATAGGAACATCTGGTAATACTCATCAGCTCACTGTCCCTGCCAGAAGACAGAGGGGAAAAATGCCTACCCTCTTCCACATTGGCAATCCCATGTGCAAGCGTCTCATTGGCAGAGCCCTGCCATCCTGGAATCCTACTACCAAAATAGCCCAAGAAACATAGTTCTCAAGCTTCTGTCTGCAGCACTATAGGGGAGGATTTACAAGGGACATAAGAGTACCAGTGCCAGCAGACCATTCTAATTCTAGGATTACTCCATCAGGTAAGCAAACCTCCAAATTCCATTCTCCTCAGAAGAGAACCCAGAACACACCATTTGTCACTGAGACAACTCTAAGAACACAATTGCCTTTCAACTACATACAAATCATCTGCCCAGGCATTCAGTAACTCCAGAAGATGATGTAATCCCTACAGATAAATTACAGAAAAAAATGCTCACAGCCAACATTAACATTACATAATCCACCACCACTAAAATCCACTCTTAAGAGAACTTTATGTAAAATGTTAATGGGACATTTCCTTCAAAAACAAGTTTCCCTTAAAGGAACACCAAAAAGAAGAGAGGATTCCCTCTGTGTAAGGCTAGATTCATTCTTCTCAAAGTTCTTAAGAAATATTTAGTTTTGTTTCCTGGATTATCAAATAAGTTAGATCAAGAAAAAAAATGACAAATTACTTCATAGTTTTCCCAAAGGTAACACTCGGAAAAGTATCACATTTCTTTTCAGCATAAAGATTATTAGCTTATAGCTCTTTTTCTGGTTTTAGACTCTGAACTTGTTTCTTTCCATTTCAGTTGAAAGTGACCTTTTAATTGGGGGTTTTCCATCCATGATTCTTTTTCCGGAATAAGAGCCAGAGTTTTCCCATTTACACCACCTTATGAAAGGGTTTCCTTTCTTCTAAAGGAATTTTAAAAATATCATTCTAAATTTCTTGTCTTCAAATCTTTCTTAGATTTAGACTAACAAGGATATTGATTCCAATAGGTGAGGTACAAAAGTGCCATATCTTAATACATTATTAATTGTATCCTTCATGTGAATCTTTTAAGGATGCTTGAAAGGATGCAATAATAAATGCAATTCCTTGGGTATAAGAATGTATCTTCTCCCTCATGGAATAATAAATCTGCCTCAACACCACACTAGTGACTACAAATGTATTTTTACCAGGAAATAGGTTATGAATATAAAAATCTCACACATAACCCCAAAGCAGATATTAGGTAGCAGGAAGACTTGTTGCAGGGACTAAAACAAGAATGAAAGGTTCAGAGTCTGCCCTCACAGGAGCTCTAGGGAGCATAATTTAGAATCATTTATACTAAACAGCACACACTCTTTCCTATCATCTTCAATACCCAGGTTTAGGATTATAAATATCTGACTTGCCCTTTAAGCTGTCTGCAGCCATCATAGCTAATGCTAACGGCAGAAGACTTTCCCAGGAAGTCATCTAAAAAGCAAAGGGCGGCCTTATCTCCAGGGAAGAAGCAGCCACCAAATTGAGCAGGCAAGAGTTATCCAGTCCTCCTGGTCACACACCCCCGACAGTTCCAGGGCATGACAGGTCAGACCCAATTGCTTCTGCACTTCTCTGGCCAAACGGTGAGAAGGGACAGCTATGATCTGATGCCTACCTAATGCCGGCTTGCTCAGCCCACCTCGGGCCAGGGCACTGTCAGGTCTGGCCTTGGCTGCCAGCCATGCTTACTGGCCATTGGGAATTAAGGCCTTAAGGAAATCTGTCTCAGTAAGAATGAAATGGTGGACTTGATCCTTTAAACATTAATTATAAGCCACTAATTTGTATAGTATAGTTCTTAGTATATGCTTACTTCATAAAGGAGTGATCTACAACCACACTGTTTCTACTTATGCTGGGTTTCAACCTTGGTCTGCCACTTACCAGCTTTGTAATCTTGTGTAAGCTAATTAACGTCTCTAATTCAATTTCTTCACCTGCAAACCAGGATGATAACAGCAATGATACCTCATATATTTACTGAGTGGCTTAAATAAAATAATGCAAGTAAAATGTTTAACACAGAGACTATCACACAATAAGCACTCAACAAATAATAGTGACAGTATTTTTATCATATAAAATTTTTTTCTTTCTCATATCTATTATTTATTTCTTTAAAAGCTATTAGATGTGGGAAGGAGGGATATGAGAAATACTGTATAAACCATTTCTCTGATAGGAATACTCAAGTTGAAATACCTTAAGTGAGCAACCTAGGGTATATAATGTTGCAATAGCCATTTACTAAAATAAAACCAGTCAATTTTGAGTGATATACATTCTGACAGACTTTATGGAAGAGTTATTACATAAGTCTAATTATCTAACCTTCCATGTTGTGTGGTCAGCATTATTTGTTACCAGAAGTCATTGCTGGGTTAATCAGGGGTTAACTAATATGTACTAGTAATTGATATGACACACTAAGGTCTATACTCTCCTAAAGTAAATAGAAAGGTTATTACAAACCAAAGCACCTTTTTTTGTTCTTACACCTGCAAAATAAGGTGCCCAGCCCATTATAGGACTTCCTTCCTCATTCAATCCTAGAGCTTTTCTCAGTGGTAATGGTGCTAAGTATTTATTGGGGTGCCTGGGTAGCTCAGTCGGTTGGGTGTCCAACTTCGGCTCAAGTCATGATCTCATGGTTTGTGGGTTCGAGCCCTGTGTCAGGCTCTGTGCTGACAGCTCAGAGCCTGGAGCCTGCTTTGAATTCTGTGTCTCCTACTCTCTCTGCCCCTTCCCCTGCTCACATTCTGTTCTTCTCTCTCCAAAAATAAATAAACATTAAAATTAAAAATATATATATTTATTATCTTGTATCTTAGAAATGACTTTGAAACATCAAAATGAACAAAGTGTAAATACTGCAGGGATATCATGCTCAGCTGATAACCATCTACCTATTTATTTCATAAGAGACTAGCCATACAAATTCTTGAGAAGACAAATATTGTAACCTATCATTACATGGAACCTTTCCTCTGTGACTATCAAGTTCATAGCATTTCCCAGGGCAAACATTATTTCCTTCTACCATATCTGGCTCAGGAGCTAAATGACTTACCTGAGATCATACAAATCATATTGTAAGGCCATAAACAGGAACCCCCTTTGGATTCCCACCCCATGGCTCCCTCCAATAAGTATCTTAATTGGCTCTTCACGTAACGAAATGGGACAGAAGTGGGGGAATGCTATTACTGAACAACCTTTCAAACCCCAGTTTGAAAAAGATATAGAATACATATGGATACAGAAACATAAAAACTTCCTTACATAACTAAAGCCAGATATTATTAGAAACTTTGAAATTTTGGGGGCACCTGGGTGGCTCAGTTGGTTAAGTGTCCAACTCTTGATTTTGGCTCAGGTCATGATCTCACAGTTCTCTTGAGATTAAGCCCCATGTCAGGCTCTGAGCTCTTAGCTCAGAGCCTGCTTGTAATGCTCTCTCCATCTCTCTCTGCCCCTCCCCTGTGCTCACACGTGCGTATGCTCTCTCTCAAAATAAATAAACTTTAAAAAAAAGAAAATTTGACATTTTAAAATTGTAATCTAAATATTTGTCAAGCAAAGTCTCTACCATTGGAGTAAGTATATACCTTCTTAAGATGATAGCTTTGAAAGATAGCTCTCATATGGTTTATATATACACACCTATGTTAACTTTATATAGATGGGAATATATAGATACACGAAGAATTGAAGAACATATATAAATACAGTAAGTTTCATTTGTACTACAGGACTCCACATCCCCTGCTCTTGTCCCCAGTCACATTTTCTTTCTAAATCAATTACTAAAGTCCCCTAATTTCATAGCATGTGAGTGAACTATTTAATGATCTCTTTTTCAAAGTAAAAAGATCACTTGGAACAGTGAAGAGTTTTGCCATCCCATAGCTACTTCTCTATTAAAAACAAATGATAAGGATTAACAATAAATGTGTGAGTCAGAGATTATGGAAAGAGCCCATATACACCAACCGTACCTTTAGAATCTAAAAATACACAAAACACCAAGCTATAAAATGCTCTTGACGTCAGTGGAAGGCACAGTAGTCAACTAAGATCACTTTATAGCCTTTCCCTAACTGCCTCACAGATAAACCTGTGCTGTGGTTTTTCATGTCTGGACCATAAAAATATCCCTCTGGACTTCACAGGCAGTCACCCGTTAACTAAACAATACACTAAATCCTTGCAAACTATGACTCATAGGACCAGCCATAGACAATATATATAAAACCTCATTCTCTGAACATAAAATAAATTATGTAGAGAGACCTAGAGAACATTTTCATTTCTCTTTTTCAATATTAATTGTTTTTAAGTAATTTAAGTTTAAACCTAAACTGCTAAAAAAATATCCTCCAAAGAGTTTATGAAATTTGGTAAAAATTCAATAAAAATCAATTCAATTATTTGAATGTCTAGTTAAGTATATCAGATTTCTGTTTGCCATGGACTCTAAAAGCATTATCTGAAGTCACTTGTCACCATCTATTGTCGCTAATCATCTTTTCATCTGGAATTCAACAGCAATCACAGTAGCTCATGCTTTGGGGACTTTTTCCCTCTCTCTAGTTACACTTAAAATAAATACACTTACAAGCAAAAAGTAATAATCAATGAAGAGAAAAAAACAGCCCCAACTTTTATATGTACCTGGCCTATTAAAATCTTAAACTTAGAATCTGTCTAGAAATCCCATGTTGACAGAATCTCTGGCACACCAGCTACAGCTCATGGATCTAAGGTCTCACGAGATCTTCCTCCACTGAAGTCATGTCCAAAGGCCAAATACAGATACACACTTCATTTGTGTGGGAGCAGAATTATGGCTCTATAACTCACCAACTTTGGAGCAGAGCCATAATTCATGGTATTTCAGTCAGTACAAACAAGGATAAAGAAATATTATTATTTCACCATGGAACACTGAGTAGAAAAGAAATAGAAATGTTAGCCAACCTGGCATCTCTGTACTGCAATATATCTAGTTTATGTTCTGTGTGAAATGAAATTTTTTAATGCTTTTAAGATATCAAAATAAATTGTATAGACAGGTAGTATCTTGGGGGTTCTACCTGGTGGCTGGTATTACGGGGGGAGGGAATTATATACACAATAAAGTGGATTTATAATGTCTAAGAATTGCCTAATCCAATATATTGGGAGCAATCAGTTGAATGATATAGGCTGAGTGAATTTAGGCGTATGAATAACAGTCCAGTTAATACAAAGAAATTATTCTCAGGAGTAGGTAGGAAAAATGTTAGATCATTTCTAACTTCCATCGTATTACATAGGCATGGACTTCAAATTTCAGAGCAGTTGACTTGTATTTCCCAACTCAAAGTAAGCTTTGTCTGGGAAAATTCTTTTGAAAAGAATGGGTCTGAGCTCACAGACCTCAGTGTGTGTGTGTGTGTGTGTGTGTGTGTGTGTGTGTGTGTGTGTGTATACACACCCAAAAATAACTTGGGTCCCTTGTCTCCAGAGATGTATCTAGTAAGAAGTTGCTATAGATGATGTCAAAGAGGTTGCTGCCTGTGTTCTCCTCTAAGAGTTTGAAGGTTTCCTGTCTCACATGTAAGGTCTTTCATCTATTTTGAATTTATTTTTGTTTATGGTGTAAGAAAGTGGTCCAGTTTTCCCAACACCATTTGTTAAAGAGACCATCTTTTCGCACTGGATATTCTTTCCTGCTTTGTTGAAGATTAGTTGACCATATAGTTGTGGGTTCATTTCTGGGTTTTCTATTCTGTTCTACATTGATCTATATGTCTGCTTTTGTACCAGTACCATACTGCCTTTATCACCACAGTTTTGTAATATACAATCCAGAATTGTGATGCCTCTACCTTTGCTTTTCTTTTTCAAGATTGCTTTGGCTACTCAGGGTCTTTTATGATTCCACACAAATTTTAGGATTGTTTGCTCCAGCTATGTGAAAAATGCTGGTGATATCTTGATAGGGATTGCATTAAATGTATAGATTGTTTGGGGTAGTATGACATTTTAGCAATATTTGTTCTTCCAATCCATGAGCATGGAATGTTTTTCCATTTCCTTGTGTCTTCTTCAATTTCTTTCATAAGTGTTCTACAGTTTTCAATGTACAGATCTTTTATCTCTTTGGTAAAATTTATCTTAGGGTTAGGTATCTTAAGGTTTTGGTGCAATTGCAAATAGGATCAATTCCTTGATTTCTCTTTCTACTACTTCATTATTGGTGTATAGAAATGTAACAGATTTCTATATATCTATTTTCTATGTTGCAACTCTACTGAATTCATGTATCAGTTATTGCAATTTTTTGGTAGAGTCTTTCAGGTTTTCTGCATACAGTATAATGTTGTCTGTAAAAAGCAAAAATGAGCTATTGGGACTTCATCAAGATAAAAAGCTTCCACACAGTAAAGGAAACAATCAACAAAACAGGCAACCTACAGAATGGAAGAAGATATGTGCAAATGACATATCTGATAAAGGGTTAGTATCCAAAACATATAAAGAATTTTTCAAACTCAACACCCCCCCCAAAAAAACAAAAAATAATCAAGAAAGAGGCTGAAAACATAAATGGACATTTTTTCCAAAGAAGACATCCACATGGCTAACAGACAAATTAAAAGATGCTCATCATTACTCATCATCAGGGAAATAGAAATCAAAACCACGATGAGATACTACCTCACATCTGTCAGAATGGCTAAAATTAACAACATAAGAAACAACAGATGTTGGCAAGGATGCAGAGAAAGGGGAACCCCCTTACACTGTTGGTGGGGATGCAAACTGGTGCAGCCACTCTGGAGAACAGTATGGAGGTTCCTCAAAATGTTAAAAATAGAAATATTCTACAATCCATCAAATTGCACTCCTAGGTATTTACCCAAAGGGTACAAAAACACTGATTCATAGGGACACATGCACCCAATGTTTATAGCAGCATTACTTACAATAGCCAAATTATGGAAAGAGCCCAAACGTCCATTGACTGATGAATGGATAAAGAAAATGGAATATACTCAGCCATCAAAAAGAATGAAATCTTGCCATTTGCAATGATGTGGATGGAGCTAGTATGTATTATGCTAAGTGAAATAAGTCAGTCAGAGAAAGACAAATAGCATATGATTTCACTCATGTAGAATTTAAGAAACAAACAGATGAACCTAAGGGAAGGGGAAAAAAAACAGAGGGAAGCAAACCATAAGATACTCTTGATAGAGAACTGAGGGTTAATGGAGAAAGGTGGGCAGGGATAAGCTGAATGGGTGATGGGTATTAAGAAGGGCATTTGTGTTGAACACTGGGTGTTATATGTAAGTGATGAATTACTAAATTCTGCTCCTAAAACTAATATTACGCTAATGTTAACTAAGTGAAATTTAAATAAAATCTTGAAACAACAACAAAAAATAATAACTTGGAAAATTACACTGCTAATAGCAGGAAAGATAGCATGCTTTTCCCTCTTTTAAAAAAAATTTAATGTTTATTTTTGAGAGAGACAGAGCATGAGCAGGGGAGGGACAGAGAGAGTGAGAAACAGATTGGAAGCAGGCTCCAGGCTCCAAGCTGTCAGCACAGAACCCAGTGCAAGGCTTGAATTCACAGACCTTAAGATCATGACCTGAAGCGAAGTTGGAAGCTTAACCAACTGAGCCACTCAGGCACCCCTCCCTCTGTTTCTATTCTTTGACTATTTTTCTCTAAGATACTTTGACTTTCTCCTATTAATCCATAGTATCTGTTAAATGTTTTGTGGATATTTTTGCCAATCCATATTTTGTCTTAACAATTGTGGGGGCTTTTTATTAAAACTTTCTCAGTATCATTTGCTCAACCAAAATTTAAGAGCACAATTTTAATGTCAAATCTGTCCATTTTTATTTATGCATTCCCTCACACATGGTTAAACACACTACTTTCTCCTAAATTATTTTTTAATATTTTTACCATGTTTCTTCATTTATAGCTTTAATTTGTCTGGAATTTGTTGCATGGATTGAAGTAAAAAAAAAAATCTCTAAGAACATGAAAAGATGCTCACCATCCTAACGTCACCAAAAGGAAAATTATAGCAATGTGACATACCATTTTGTTCAAATGACAGTGGCAAAAATTATAGGGTAATTATAGGATAATACCACACCTGCTGGTTAGCATATCTGTAAGTATGGTTGATAGACCTGTGATCTGCTGTAGCCTTTGGAAATATAATCTGACGACATGTTTTGTTTTGGGAATCTGACACTTCAAAATTTGAAAAAACACTGATACATAAAATTTTTAAAGGAAGCAAAATTTCAAGTAACACTGGTTTTTCGTTTTGTTTTGTTTTTGCTTTGTTTTGCTTTCAGGGCCAGGCACTGAAGTTTTTATTTTTTTTAAGTTTACTATTTTTTTACTTTAATTCCAGTATAGTTAACATAGTGTTGTATTAGTGATGTACATTTATCATCAAGATAAGTGTACTTTTAATCCCCTTCACCTATTTCACCCATCCCCCTACCCACCTCCCCACTGTAAACCCTGTTCGTTCTCTGTAATTAAGAGTCTGGTTTTTGGTTTGTCTCTTTTTATTTTCCTTTGCTCACTTGTTTTGTTTCTTAAATTCCACATAGGAATGAAATCATATGGTATTTGTCTTTCTCTGACTTATTTTGCTTAGCATTATACTTTCTAGATCCATCTGTGTTATTGCAAATGGAAAGATTTCATTCTCTTTTATGGCTAAACAATATATAATATATATGCATATATATAACATATACCATATATATATACATATATGTGTGTGTATATATATGTGTGTGTGTGTGTGTACACATCTTCTTTATCCATTCATCTATCAAAGTATACTTACACTGCTTCCATAAGTTGGCTATTGTAAATAATACTGCAATAAACATAGGAATGCATATATCCCTCCAAATTACTGGTTTTATATTCTTTGGATAAATACCCAGTAGTCAAGGAGCACTGTTTCATAACAGTGAAAACATCTGTGTGTTTGTCATCTGATAGAAGGGCTTGTGTGCCCCCAGTTTATATGGAAGGAGATTCCAGAGACAAAAATGAAGGAAGAGGGAGAGAAAAGATAGAAAAGCCAAAATAAGAGTGGAATTTGATCATCTCTGAGAGCAATAAGCCCTTGATTTTGCCGTGTAAATAACTTACAAAATTGTCCACTGAGGTTGGATATGGGAGCATGACCATTAAAGAAGCTCTAGAAGGAAAAAAAAAAAAAAAAAAAAGCAAAGAGATTCAAGGCACATGCTTGAAGCAACATACTGTCAGTTTAAGCTGATTCTGCATTTGCATGGAATCGTCCACTTCAAGTGTGGCTGAAATCAGAGGTGGCCTTAGGGGATGTGGTATGAGACTCTTGATACAATACCTATCAGTAAGTAAATTATTGAATAAGTTATGCTATATAAATTATATGGAAGATGATATAGCCATTTAAAAATGAATGTGATACATATATACTGACCTAAAAAGATGTCAATGATATAGTAGTAAGTAAACTGTGGATCAACTTGTATTTTCATTATCTCACCTTTAAAATTAAAAATATTAAAGGCGTGGGGCACCTGGGTGACTTGGTCGGTTAAGCGTCCGACTTCAACTCAGGTCATAATCTCGTGGTTCATGGGTTTGAGCCCCCATCCGGGCTCAGAGCCTGGAGCCTGCTTTGAATTCTGTGTCTCCCTCCCTCTCTCTCTGCCCTTCCCCTCCTCTCAAAAAATAAACATTTAAAAAAATTTTAAGATTATCTGTGTGTGTGTGTGTGTGTATGCAAATTTATTGTATATTCTTATATGGATATAAAGTCTAGAAGAATACACACCAAACTGTTATCTGTTAACTCAGAGACTGGGAGTGGAAGAGAGGAAATTATTAAGCATATCTTTAAACTACATTGTCTAAATTGTTGCCCAAAAATACATGACTTATGTTTTACAAAAAATTAATAAAGAGACACTAAAATCCAACTAATACATTCCTAATTTGAGCTTTATTGCCACTTTATTCCTTCCAGCTTTCTCTGGAAGGAAGTCTGTTGTTTTGCTGAACAGTCATAATTCTTAACTGTTAGTAAAAATCACTCCAGTTTTAAGTTATTCTACCTCTACTTTCTTTTATTTGTTCTATTTCTACTCCATAGATTGGCACTGTTCAATATAGCAGCCACCAGCACATGTACTATTAAGTATTTGAAATGGGCTAGTCCAAAAAGAAATGGATTTTCAGTGTAAAATATACACCAGGTTTCAAAGACTTAGTACCAAAAAATGTAGATATCTCACTAATAAACTTTTATTGATTATATGTTGAAATAATATTTTAGATATGTTGAGTGGCACCTGGGTGGCTCAGTCAGTTAAGCATCCAACTCTTGACTTCAGCTCAGGTCATGATCTCAAAGTTCCTGGGATCAAGCCCTGCATCAGACTCCATGCTGAAAGTTCAGAACCTGCTTGAGATAATCTCTCTCCTCTCTCTACCCCTCCCCCTGTGCTCACTCTCTTTCAAAATAAACAAACATTTAAAAAAACATTTTGGATATGCTGAATTAAATAAAATATATTAAAATTCGGGGCACCTGGGTGGCTCAGTCAGTTAAACACCAATTTTGGTTCAGGTCATGATCCAGTTCATGAATTCAAGCCCCACTTTGGGTTCTGTGCTGACAGCTCAGAGCCTGGAGCCTGCTTCAGATTCTGCATCTCCTTCTCTCTCCACTCCTCCCCCGCTCGCTCATTCATTCATTCATTCATTCATTCTCTCTCTCTCCTTCCCTCCCTCAAAAATAAATAAACATTAAAATTAATTTCCCCTTGCTTTTTGAATGTGAATACTAGAAAGTTTAAAATTGTGTATGTGGTTTGTAGCACCAATGGACAGTGCTGCCCTAGAAGAACATTACTTTTTCTTCAAGTCAATGATTCAATCTTTGCTTATTAGAGTCATACCCGAAGATTCTACAATCATCTCTCAGCTATTATCTTGGTTTCCATATTCCAAGAAGTAAATGACATGAGAAACATTCAATAAAGACATGATGTTGTTGAGTTGAATAAGGCTTTGGAACCTAGGAGGACGTGCTTTGCAGAAAAGAGCTGTCATCAGAAGGAAATACTACAAAGGATTTGGTGATTAAGAAGTCATTAGTGTTCTTGAAAGCAATACATTCTTCAAGATGTGTAGGATCAAGTCAGACTATATGAGGTTAATAAGGGAGTAGGTGGTGATTAGGTAGAGGTTGTAAACTTAAATTCCTTTGTTAGCAGGGATACAAAGATAGTAGGTTTGGTAAACCAGAGAAATTTTAAAATAAAAAGACTTAAATATACATTTTATAAATAGAGATACAATTCCTGAGCCTTACTCCATCACTACAATCACTTCATGTCCCTCTTATTTCCCTTTCAATGGTTTTTTTTAATGTTTATTTATTTACTTTGAGGGAGAGAGAGAGAGAGATGTGTGCTCGCACAAGCAGGGAAGGGGCAGAGAGAGAGAGAGAGAGAGAAAGAGAGAGAGAATCCCAAACAGGCTTCTCACTGTCAGTGCAGAGCCTGAGGCATGGTTCAATCTCATAAACTGTGAGTTTATGACCTGAGCTGAAATCAAGAGCTGGACTCCCAACCAACTGAGCCATGCAGGCATCCCCCTTTTAATGGGCTTTTAATCAGTCAAACAATTAACAATACCAGAAATTAACAGATTTCCTGAAGTTGAAAAATACCAAATAACTTTACCCTTTTTCCATTTGAGGCCATCTTTCAAAGCAATACAGGTGATGCAGTGCTCAGCCTAGGGGGCACCATGTACACAGGCAGCCCTGATTCAAACTGGTGGATGTCAGCAATGGGTAGAGGTTGAGGAAGAAATAAGATCCACGAATAGGGAGTAATAGGAATAAGAATAATAGTGTCACAATATCTGTTGTCCACACTAATTGATAATTTTAAAAAATCTAAGATAAGAGAAAAACTTCATAACTTTGGTCTTGGCAATGATTTCTTGGAGACAGCACCAAAAGCACAGGAAACAAAAGCAAAAATAGTTAAGTGGGATGGCATCAAACCAAAAGGTTTCTGCACAACAATCAACAGAGTGTAAGGGCAACCTACTAAGTGGGAGAAAATATCTGCAATCCACATATCTGAAAAAGGATTAATATCCAAAATACATACGGGATCCTACTGCTCAGGCAAAGGACTTGAATAGACATTTTTTAAAAGATGTTCAAGTAGTCAACAGGTATATGAAAAAATTCTCAGTAGCCAGCACTACCTTGATTCCAAAACCAGACAAAGACCCCACTAAATAAAAGGAGAACTATAGAGCAATTTCCCTGATGAACATGGATGCAAAAGTTCTCAACAAGATACTAGCAAACCAAACCAACAACACATTAAAAGAATTATTCACCATGATAAAGTGAGGTTTATTCCTGGGCTGCAGGGCTGGTTCAATATTCACAAATCAATCAACGTGATACACCACATTAATAAAAGAAAGGATAAGAATGACATTGTCCTCTCAATAGATGCAGAAAAAGCATTTGACAAAATACAGCATCTTTTCTTGATAAAAACCCTCAAGATAGCAGGGATAGAAGAAACATGCCTCAAGATCATAAATGCCATATAGAAAAGACCCACAGCTAATATCTTTCTCAATGGGGAAAAGCTCAGAGGTTTCCCCCCAAGGTCAGGAACATGACAGGGATGTTCACTCTCACCACTGTTGTTCAATATAGGGTTGGAAGTCCTAACTGCAGCAATCAGACAACAAAAAAATAAATAAAAGGCATTCAAATTGTCAAGGAAGAAGCTACACTTTCATTCTTCGCAGACAACATGATACTCTGTGGAAAACCAAAAATACTCCACCAAAGAACTGCTAGAACTGATAACATGAATACAGCAAAGTCACAGGATATAAAATCAGTATACAAAAATCTGTGACATTTCTATACACCAACAATGAAGCAACAGAAAGAGAAATCAAGGAATCAATCCCATTTACAATTGGACAAAACACCATATGATACCTAGGAATAAACTTAACCAAAGACGTAAAAGATCTATACACTAAAAACTATAGAAAGCTGATGAAAGAAATTTAAGAGGACACAAAAAAATGGAAAACATTCCATTCTCATGGATTAGAAGAACAAGCATTGTTAAAATGTCGATACTACCCAAGGCAATCTACATATTCAATGCAATCCCTACGAAAATAATACCAGAATTCTTCACAGAGCTAGAACAAACAACCCTAAAATTTGTATGGAACCAGAAAAGACCCCCTAATAGTTACATTGAAAAAAAAAAAACCCAAAGCTGGAGGCATCACAATTCTAGACTTGAAGCTCTATTACAGAATTATAATCACTAAGACAGTATGGTCCAGAAACAGACACATTGATCAAATTGGAATAGAGAACCCAGAAATGGACTCACAAATGTATGGCCAAGCAATCTCTGACAAAGCAGGAAATAATATCCAATGGAAAAAAAGACAGTTTCTTCAGCAATTTTGCTGGGAAAACTGGACAGTGACATGCAAAAGAATGAAACTGGACTACTTCCTTAAACCATACACAAAAATAAACTCAAACTAGAGGAAAACATTAAAATCCTAGAGGAGAAACAGGCAACAACTTCTTTGACCTGGGCTGCAGCAACTTCTTACTATACATGTCTCTGGAGGCAAGGGAAAACAAAAGCAAAAATGAACTATTGGGACCTTATCTAGATAAAAATCTTCTGCACGGTGAAGGCAACAATCAACAAAATTAAAAGGCAACTTAAGGAATGAGAGAAGATATTTGCAAATGACATCAGATAAAGGCTTCGTATCCAAAATCTATAAAGAACTTATGAAACTCAACACCCAAAAAATAATGTAGTGAAGAAATAGGCAAAAGATATGAACAGACGCTTTTCAAAAGAAGACATCCAGATGGCTAAGTACACATAAAAAGATGCTCAACATCACTCATCATCAGGGAAATACAAATCAAAATCACAATGAGATCCTACCTCACACCTATCAGAATGACTAAAATAAACAACTCAGGAAACAACACATGTTGTCAAAGATGTGGAAGAAGAGGACTACTTGTGCACTGCTGGTGGGAATTCAAACTGGTGCAGCTACTCTGGAAAATGGTATGGAGGTTCCTCAAAAAATTAAAACTAGAACTGCCCTATGACCCAGCAATTACACTACTAGGTATTTATCCAAAGGATACAAAAATGCTGATTCAAAGGGGCACATGCACCCCAATGTTTATAGCAGCACTATAAACAATAGCCAAATTATGGAAAGCGCCCAAATGTCCATTGACTGACAGATGAATAAAGAAGATGTGGTATAGGGGCACCTAGGTGGCTCAGTTAAGCATCTGACTTCAGCTCAGGTCATGATCTCACGCTCGTGGGTTTAAGCCCCTGTGTCAGACTCTGTGGCTAACAGTTCAAAGCCTGGAGCCTGCTTCAGTTTTCCATGGCTTCCTCTCTCTCTCTGCCCCTTCCCTGCTTGCACTCTGCCTCTTGTCTCAAAAATACATAAACATTAAAGGGAAGATGTGGCATAAATATGCAATGGAGTATTACTTGATGATCAAAAAGAATGAAATCTTGCCATTTGCAACAATGTGGATTGAACTACAGTGTGTTATATGAAGTGAAATAAGTCGGTCAGAGAAAGGTAAATATCATGATTTCACTCATATGTGGAATTTAAGACACATAACAGATGAACATAGGGGAAGGTAAGGAAAATAATATAAAAACAGAAAAGGAGGCAAACCATAAGAAACTCTTAAATACAGAGAACAAACTGAGGGTTGCTGGAGGGAGGTGTGGGGGGTATGGGCTAAATGGGTGACGGGCATTAAGGAGGGCATTTGTTGGGATGAGCACTGGGTGTTATATGTAAGTGATGAATCACTAAATTCTTCTCCTGAAATCATTATTACACTATATATTAACTCACTTGGATTTAAACAAAATTCAAATATTAAAAAAAAAAAGAAAAGATGCTCAGCATTACTAACCATCAGGAAATGGAAATCAAAAACCGCAATTAAAAAAAAAAAAGAAAACCACCACAATTAGATATCACCTCCCACCTGCTAGGATAGCTATTCTCAAAAAAAACAAAGCATAAACAAGGGTTACAAGGATGTGGAATGACTGAAACTCTGTTCACTATTGTAGGAACATAAAGTGGCACAGCTACTATGAAAAATGGTATGGAGTTTCCTCAAAAAATTAAAAATGGAACTACTGTATAATCCAGCTCCCTCTTTTGTGTATATATCCAGAATTGAAAAAAGAAATGAAATAAGGATCTCAAAGAGAGTTCTGCACAATCCCATGTTCACTGCAGAATTATTCACAGTAACCATGGTATGGAAGAAACCTAAATGTCCATTGATGAACGGATAAAGAAAATGTGTTATATATATACAATGGAATATTATTCAGCCATTAGAAAAGGAAATCCTGTCACATAAGTCAACATGGATTCACCTTAAGGACATTATGATACATGAAATATACCAGTCACAGAAGGATAAATACTGCATAATTCCATTTATATGAGATATCTAAAGTAGTTAAACTCATAGCAGCAGAAAGTAGAATGATAACATGCCAGGGGATAGGGGCAAGGGATTTAGGAGGGTGGTTGTTCAATAGATAGGAAGTTTCAGTTATACAAGATGAAAAGTTCTTAACATCTGCTATAACAACACTGTGCTTACAGTTAACAATACTGCACTTACACTTAGAAATTTGTTATGAGGGCATATCTCACATTGTATGTTTTTTTTACCACAATAAAAAAAGAATATATTGTCTTTCTCTGTACGGCTTATTTCAGATACCATATGTTTTCACTCTTATGTGGATCCTGAGAAACTTAACAGGAACCCATGGGGGAGGGGAAGGAAAAAAAAAAAAAAGAGAGAGGTTAGAGTGGGAGAGAGCCAAAGCATAAGAGACTCTTAAAAATGGAGAACAAACTGAGGGCTGATGGGGGGTGGGAGGGAGGGGAGGGTGAGTGATGGATATTGAAGAGGGCATCTTTTGGGATGAGCACTGGGTGTTGTATGGAAACCAATTTGACAATAAATTTCATATATTTAAAAAAATAAAATAAAAAACTAAGATTCAGAGAGGCTAAAAAAAAAGAATATATTGGATTTTTCACAATTTAATCTGTGGTCTTTTCCTCATGAAACTTGTTGTTCAATTCCCTTGGTATACAAATATTCAAATTGATATGTTGCTCAAATCTTTGTAAACATAGGGGTTCATGTATCCTTTTGAATTAGTGTTTTTGTTTTTTTCTTTTATTTCCCTTGCCTCAGGAGACATACCTAAAAAATTGTTGCCATGGCTAATGTCACAGAAATTACTACCTGTGCTCTCTTCTAGGATTTTTATGGATTCAGGTCTCCCATTTAGGTCTTTAATCCATGTCAAGTTTATTTTTGTGTATGGTGTAAGAAAGTGGCCCAGTTTCATTTCAGTATATAGTTGACCAGTTTTCCCAAGACCATTTGTTGAAGAGAGTATCTTTTTCCTGGCAAATATTCTTGCCTCTTTTGTCAAAGATTAATTGACTATATAATTGTGGGTGTAATTCTGGTCTTTCTATTCTGTTCTATTGATATGTCTATTTTTGTACCATATGGTTTTAATTGCTACAGCTTTTTGGTAGAATTTGAAATTTGAAATTGTGATACCAGTTTTGTTCTTTTTCAAGATGGCTTTGGCTATTTGGTTCCACGCGTATTTTAGGATTATTTGTTTCTGTTCTGTGAAAAATGCTGTTGGTATTTTGATAAGGATTGCATTAAATCTATAGGTTGCTTTGGGTAGTTTGCACATTTTAACAATATTTGTTCTCTCAGTCCATGAGCATGGAATATCTTTCCATTTCTTTCTGTCATCTTTAAATTCTTTCACCAGTCTTAAAGTTTTCAGAGTACAGGTCTTTACACCCTTTTTTAAGTTTATTCCTAGGTATCTTATTTTTGGTGCAATTATAAATGGGACTGTTTTATTTTTTAAATTTGTTTTAATGTTTAATGATTTTTGAGAGAGAATGCAAGCAGGAGAGGGGCAAAGAGAAAGGGAGACACAGATATCAAAGCAGGCTCCAGGCTCTGAGCTGTCAGCACAGAGCTCCAAACAGGATTCAAAGTCACAGACCTAAGCCGAAGTCAGATGCTTAACTGACTGAGCCACCCAGGCACCCCACATGAGATTGCTTTATTAATTTCTCTTTCTGCTACTTCATTGTTAGTGTATAGAAAAGTAACAGATTGCTGTACATTGATTTTGTATCCTGTGACCTTGCTGAATTCATTTATCAGTTCTAGTAGTTTTTGGTGGAGTCTTTGTGGTTTTCTAGATACAGGATCATGGCATCCGCAAATAGTCCAAGTTTTACTTGCTCCTTGCCAAACTGGATGCTTTTCTTTGACTGCTTTGGCTAGGACTGCCAGTATCATTTTGAATAAAAGAGGTAAGAGTGGACATCCTTGTCTTGTTCTTGATCTTAAGGGGAAAACTCTCGGGTTTTCACCATTGAGTAGGATGTTTGTTAGCTGTGGGTTTTTCATACATGGCCTTTGTTATGTGGAAGTATGTTCCCTCCAAACCTACTTTGTTGAGGATTTTTATCAAGAAAAGATGTTGTACTTTGTCAAAGAGTTGTTTCTGCATCTGTTGAAATTATCATATGGTTTTTATTCTTTCCCTATTGATATGATGTATCACGTTGATTCGTAGATATTAATTCATGTTTGCATCCTTAGAATAAATCCCACTTAGTCATGGTGAATAACTAATGCATTGTTGGATTCTGTTTGCTAATATTTTCTTGAGGACTTTTGCTGCTATGTTCATCAGAAATATTGGCCTCTAGCCCTGTGTTTTTGTGGTGTTGATTATACATTATGTTATGAATATGTATGTTAATTACACTTCAATTAAAAAAAAAAAGGAACACAATCCTGTTATCCACGTATCTTCTTACCAACACAATGATATAATTCTTTGGTGGCAGAAAAGCCTGCTGACACACGGCACATTTTGTCCATCCTCTTATTTTCCTTAAACTTTTATTCAGCATTGACACAGAATGCACCACAACTTAAAGTATAATGGTGTTGATAATTTGAGTGAGAAACAAAATAAGTTGTTCTTACATTTATAGAAAAGTTCCTTGAAATATCCTAAGATACCTGCAATTATTCACGTACACATTCTCTTCTTGAGAAATCCAACATCATTCTGGTTTCTGTTTCACTGTATGTGTCATTAACTTTTGACCTTTCTTTTCTTTCTCATATTCTCTGGAAGATTTTAAGATCTGCTCTTTATTCCCAGGGTTCTGAAATTTCACAATGACATGATTTGGTATGCAGTTTGTTTTCACTGTTATTTGAGGCACTTGGCAAAACTTGTTTTTTGTTTTTTGTTGTAATGTTTCTTTATTTTTGAGAGAGAGAAAGAGAGACAGAGTGTAAGTGGGGAAGGGGCAGAGAGAGAGAGAGAGAGAGGGAGACACAGAATCCGAGGCAGACTCCAGGCTCTGAGTTGTCAGCACAGAGCCCAATGTAGGGCTCGAAATCACAAACTGTGAGATCATGACCTGAGCCAAAGTCGGACGTTTAACCAACTGAGCCACCCAGGCACCCCTGGTTTTTTTCTTCTTTTTTCTTTTTTTAAAGAAGAGAGAGCATGAGTGGGTGTGGAGGCAGAGGGAGAGAGAGAATCTTAAACAGGTTCCATGCTCAGCAAGGATCCCAATGTAGGGCTCAATCCCATGATCCTGGGATCACGACCTGAGCCAAAATCAAGAGTCCGATGCTCAAGTGACTGAGCCACCCAGATACACCTTGGCAAAACTTTTTAATCTTATTTTCTAATATTATTTCTTCCACACTTTTCTTCCTTCCATGTGTTTGTTACTCGTTTTGAGATCTTGAACAACTTGGACTATTTGTCTATTTATTCTGTTGTCCCATGCTTTCCATCTTCCTGTTGTCTTTTGTTCATTTGGGTTTTCTTGTTGTTATTCTATTTTCTGGGAAATTTACTACATTAGTTTGCTAGGGCTGCCATAACAAAATGCCACATAATGGGTGGTTGAAACAATGGAAACTTATTTCCTCTAAGTTCTGTAGGCTCGAAGTCCAACGTCTAGTTGCTGGTGGGGTTTCCTCTGAGGCCTCTATCCTTGGCATGCAGATAGCATCCCTCTTGCTGCCTCTTCACATGGCTGTCACTATACACACACACACACACACACACACACCTGGTGTCTATGTGTTCTAATCTCCTTGTGTCATATGCACACCAGTCGTATTGAATTAGAGCACATCCTAAGCGCTTCATTTAACTTGATTACCTCTTTGAAGCCATATTTCCAAATGCAGTCATATTCTGAGGTACTACACATTAGGGTTTAACATATAAATTTCGTGGGAGGACACAGTTCAGTTTGTGACGTTTACTCAACTTTTCTATCAAACCTTTGGTTTACTTTTTAATTTTTGCTAATTTTTATAATTAGTCATAATTGTTATATCTAGAGCTCTTTTTTATTTTCCTAAAATCACTTTTATTGTACCTTGCTCTTGTTCATGGATTTGTTATCTTCGCTTACCTCTCTAAGAATCTGATCTTTTCTTTCTTCTTTATTTCCTACATTGTCCTTGCTTCCTCAGACTTAATTCCTGTTAGTTTTTCCTCAAATATCTGAGGATCTCTGACTGTCCATTCACATTTAAGAGGGATTTATTTAAGACACTGAAAAGCTGATGAGAAACTTTGGAAATATGAAAGGCTTGACAGTTGACTTTGCTGTAGGATGGTCAGGTGGTAAGCCAGTCTTTTGTGTAGGGTAAAGGGAAAGGTGCACATTAGGAAATGAGTGATGAGCAGTGAGCTGTGACCATGAAACACAAGGGTGAGATCATAATAGATTTTCTCGTGATAGTCCCCTGTATGGGGGAGCCCTCAGGTCTCAAAAATTTAATGAACATGAAGAAAGACTCAGTGACAATTACATGGGATTGCTTTTTACATAGTCCAAAGAAATGCAAAGCTTCAAGTTAGCATAAAATTCATAGTCCAGCCAGAAGATAGGAGATAGGGAGGCCTGACTGGGAAAGAACATAAAAATGAGCTTCCTGATGGAGTAGTCATAAGGTGGACAGAATAATGCTGCAAGCTTCCTGTGTTACCCCAAACAAGCCATCATGCTTATCACTGCCATTTTGGTACTAGTCTTTGCTACCTTTGTGCAATGGAGGTAGGGTGAGATGAAGAGAAGAGCTTGTTCTGAACTGCACCTAAGTGTTTTTATAATCACAGGAAAAAACTCAATTTTTAAGAGACTTTTCAAATCTAGGCTAGTCCACATAACCTGCACTGAGTTGTTTTTTTTTTAATTTAAATTTTATTTAAATCCAAGTTAGTTAACATATAGTGTAATAATGATTTCAGGAGTAGAATTTAGTGATTCATCCCTTACATTTAACACGCAGTGCTCATCCCAACAAGTGCCCCCCTTAATGCCCATCACCCATCTAGCCCATCCCCCTGCCCAACACCCTCTAGCAACCCTCAGTTTGTTCTCTATATTTAAGAATCTGTTATGGTTTGCCTCCCTCTCTCTTTTTATCTTATTTTTTGCACTGAGGTTTAATAATGTTTTGTCTTTCCCACTTGACTATTCAATTAATATACTTTGTAAACTTTGATTCATTCTCTAAACCCTCATCAGAACTGTAGCAGGAACTAGTCTCTCCATCCCTTAAGGGCACTAAGTGGTAAGGACCTTGCCCAGATCAACAAGCCAGAAGCAGAGGACAGCTCTGTTTCCTTTAAACCTCATTCTATGCCTTTCACACAGAGTGGCAGGGGGCGGGGGGGGGGGGGGGGGGGGGCGGTGCTTAGTATTATCTGACAGAGCAGAGCTGCCAAAATCCACCAAAGGAAAACAAGTAAAGAAATGGCCACCTTCAAGTCTTTTCTCATAAAGCCTATCTGCTTTGGGGAGAAGAGGAGGAATATTGTGCTCACCCTATCCAAATTTCTTCCTTCTGTGCTCCTATCACTTCACCCTCAAGGCTCCTTAACTTGAAATTGCATTCACCAGAGACCACCCCCCTCCAAAAAAAAGGCTTTGTTCTATGATTAAAGATATAACAGAAAATGCCAATATAGTGAGATAAAAAAATCACATTTACTTTAAATCATACAAAAATGTGTCTGAAGATCCCTTCTAGACTGAGGGAAAAGGGAAAGTTCATCTTATTTGCATTTTATTGTACTATTTTTAAAAGGCAGAGAAAAGACAGAATAAAAAGCAGCAGGCAGCAGTGCAAATGTGCTTGTTTTCAAACTTCAACCACCCCATTTTGCTGGGGCCCAGGCAGTAAGAGGGGCTTTGTACATGTGCAGGTACAGAGAAGTCTCACAAACAACCACTCGGAGTTACTCAGAATCAGGAAACCAAAAAGACAAAGATGGCAAATATTTTCACAGACCACACTTCTGCTTCATTCTTTTTAACCCATGTGATTAAATAACTTACTGAGAGGTGGTAAGGATTTGGGTTTAAAAAAAAAAAGTTTTGAATTTTTTTAAGATAAACAGCTCACCTGCCCCCATATTCTGAAAAAAAAAAAATACAGATTATGAGATTTCAAAGAACAATTTTAACTAGGACATGTGGTTTTTCTCTGCTAAAGAGACCTTTGCAAAGAGCTTACTTCATTAAAAAGCAAATTTAAGAGAATAGAGCCCCTCTGGAATAAAGCCCTTAGCAGGGATAGAACTTTTGAGAGCTTGCCTTGATTCCCAAAATCCCCATGAGAAATCACTCCTGGGAATTAAGAGATTGAAAGCATTGTTATTTTGCACGTATATTATGAGTCTCTCCTTGTTTGTAAAGAGGGACAATAACATCGATCTCCTAAGATTAGTATAAGAATTAAATGAGATAACATGTGAAAAGCACAATGCCAGGCACTTAATAAACCATAACTATCTATCACTATTACTTAGTGAGCCACCCATTATCTTCAGACCTCTAGGAACATGACAGTCTGATACTGGATCTAAGGAAGTTAAGCTCAGCCACACCGGTTTTGGAGTCCAGTGAAATCCCCTGTAAAGAGCTCCAGGCAGTCAGGGGCCAATATGACAACACTGATGAAGAAGAAGAGAGGGCAACTGAGTGGCTCAGTCAGTTGAGCATCTGACTTTGGCTCAGGTCATGATCTCGCAGTTTAGGAGTCTGATCCCCACATCAGGCGCACTGCTGTCAGCCTACCAACACAGAGCCCGCTTCAGGTCCTCTGTCCCCCTCTCTCTGCCCCTCCCCTGACTGTACTCTCCCAAAAAATAAATATTAAAATGGAAGAAGAAGACGAAGAAGCAGCAGCAGCAGCAGAAGCTGCAGCCGCCACCAACTACAGGGGAGCTGGAAGACCCACTCAGAAAACTGCTCAAAGCTATCCCTGCTCTTGTTCATTTGCTTAAAAGTTCAGATTATTATTTCAAAAATGTGCCAAATACTCCCCTTAAAACATTTTTAATAGCCTGGAGCCTAGTAACAGACTGGGGGAAAATCCAATCAACTTTTTGGTTCCCAATGCCCCTTAATCGTTCCTGATGGAAGGGTGTGAAGAATGCTTATTCAAAGCAAATTTGAATGCTGAGACCAACATCTATCTTCAGTCCCCAGGAATCCCAGGGATCTTCCTTCCCAATTTTTCTGGGAACAGACAATACTGCCAACACTGACAGACAGATTGCCCTGGGAGTCCAACTCACCAGTGGGTTCATGAGAACTACCACAGCCATGTCATCATCACACTTGGGGCGAGCAGACGAGTTACAGCAACTGACTCACTAGCGTGGTGCTTAGAAAACAGCAAAGAAGGAGGGCTCCAATGTAGACACTGAGGAATTTAAGGGAGTCCGTGGTTTTAGGGCAGGGTAAGGGTCTGGGAGTACAGGATTATGAAAACTTCCATTGAGGATCTAGAATTTTAATTTTTACTGTGCAAGCAAATCAGATTTCCCAGAAATTTCCAGAAAACACAGAATTATCCATCAAGGCCTCTTTCTCCAGTCCAGCCATTAGTTGCATCTATCTTTCATCAAGCCTCTTCCACCTGCCTCTTCCTTTCCATGACTACCACCCAAATTCAGCATCTCCCATCAAATCCTAACTTAACACTGCCATTTCATAATGTTCTTTCTTCTTCTCTCTAGTCTCCCTCCTTCTCCTCAGGACTCTCTGAAAATCCTCCTACCTGCATGTAATACCATAGCAAGATTCTCAACTAGAACATTCTCACTTTAGAATATCTAAAAGACTGCTGAGGTGGTCCTAAGGGATATGGGAGAATAGTGGTTGACTTGCATGAAAGATTAAGAATAATTCTTATAAAATAACATCCTCAGAGAAGTCCTCATGTAAAAGCTTGGCCTGCTAATACAGCTGCAGTGTTAGACAAGAGGGTGGTTTTTCAGTATGATTTCAGTCAAATTTTCCTCTGGCACAGCCCCATGGACTCATGATGGAGTCTCCAAGGAAAAAGGGGTTAAACACACAAACAAAAAGAATTAAGCTCAATATAAAGACAGAAAAGACATTCTTACCACATCAGGGAAGAAAATAAGGGATTTTGGTGAACTGAGGAAGCAATCACGGTAATGTGGGCCCTGTGAGTGGCACTCAACACTGTGTAGCCTCAATGGCAGGAGGTGGAAGCTGGCAGTGATAGGAGGGGTTTTCCCAACATCTTCCCAAAGTCACCAGAAGGTTCTTGGCACCTTTTGCATTTACTTCATAAAAATCAGCAGTCCCAGGAGCAAAGGATCATGTACAACCAAAGCAGAGAAGAACACAGCAAACTGGGCGTGAGCTGAGAACTCTGCTCATTAGCATGTTGAGATAGTCCCAGGGACCCTACAAATTTACAAAGATTTTTTTGAAGGGAGTTCGTAAGGCTACACCTAAGATAGTGAGAACATTTATGCTATGGCTGTGGTCTTCTCCTTTTACCTTCAGGCTGGGATGGCCTAGGGAAATGTGGTATTTAATCATAGAACAATTCACCAGTATTTGTTAAATGCCTACTATATGTTAGGTACTATGATAAGTACATTTGTATATAGCTTATTGATTCTTTACAACAACTCTACAAATCAGGTGTTTTTATACAACTTTTAATTAAAGGTTAAGAAATTGAGGTTCATAGGCTATTAAACTGCCCATCCAGAATCACATAACTGGCCAGGATTGCACCTAGTTCACCTGAACACAGGGCCCTTGCTTTTACCATTATATATGTATTTGTGTAAGAAAAACATCTTCCACAGCTACCTGATACCAAATGGATAACATCAAAATATGATTGATTCGCTAGCATTCTACTTTAAGTATTGTGTCCTGAAAAGGCTCTGTTAGTATCACAATTCATCACTAAATATAAACAGGCCAAATTTAGAGAACCATTATGTTACTTTTGCAAAAACATTTTCTGTGCGGGAAGGAACACAGAGCAAAAGAGAACAGTTGGCAGGTCCTAGACAACTGTGAATTCTCTTATCTATACCATCAGTGAAATTCTAGGTTTGCGTTACGGTGAATGAGAATGAAATGAATGGGCCTTGTGCCCATGCAAACTTCGGGTGAGTGTGCTGCCTCTAAGATGCAGTGTCCATTGGAAACACAATGCATTTTTTTTTAATATGAAATTTATTGTCAAACTGGTTTCCATACAACACCCAATGCTCATCCCAAAAGGTGCCCTCCTCAATACCCATCACCCACCCGCCCCTCCCTCCCACCCCCTGTCAACCCTCAGTTTGTTCTCAGTTTTTAAGAGTCTCTTATGCTTTAGCTCTCTCCCTCTCTAGCCTCTTTTTTTTACTTCCCCTCCCCCATGGACTTCTGTTAAGTTCCTCAGGAACCACAAAAGAGTGAAATAATCCAATGAAAAAATGGACAGAAAACATGAATAGACACTTCTTGAAAGAAGACATCCAGATGTCCAACAGCACATGAAAAGATGCTCAACGTCGCTCCTCATCAGGGAAATACAAATCAAAACCACACTCAGATATCACCTCACACCAGTCAGAGTGGCTAAAATGAACAAATTAGGAGACTATAGATGCTGGAGAGGATGGAGAAACAGGAACCCTCTTGCACTGTTGGTGGGAATGCAAATTGGTGCAGCCACTCTGGAAAACAGTGTGGACGTTCCTCAAAAAATTAAAAATAGACCTACCCTATTACCCAGCAATAGCACTGCTAGGAATTTACCCAAGGGATACAGGAGTACTGATGCATAGGGGCACTTGTACCCCAATGTTTATAGCAGCACTCTCAACAATAGCCAAATTACGGAAGGAGCCTAAATGTCCATCCACTGACAAATGGATAAAGAAATTGTGGTTTATATACACAATGGAATACTAGGTGGCAATGAGAAAGAATGAAACATGGCCTTTTGTAGCAACATGGATGGAACTGGAGAGTGTTATGCTAAGTGAAATAAGTCATATAGAGAAAGACAGATACCATATGGTTTCACTCTTATGTGGATCCTGAGAAACACAATTCATTCTTTGACCTTAGGGGAAACAGATCCTATTTGATACAAGCACATATTTGAGTAATCCCAGGATCTACCTCTAAAGTCTCTGCTGCAGTGATAGGGCAGCACTCCTGAAGGGAACAGAATTGTGTTTCTTTGTGTTAAGTGTACATAGAAAGAAATACAAGTATGTGTGTCAATGGTAGAAGTAAACAGAGTGTGAAGTTGAAGAAGTTGGTCCCTGAGGTGTCTCACAGATATCTCAAACTCATCTTAGTCAAAATTAATCTCACCACCTTGCCCCCTAGTCTTGTCCTTCTTCCTGGGTGTTTGAGCTCAGTAAATGTCTCCCACATCAACCCATTTGTCCAACCCTAAAAACCAGTGATCAAAAATGGTTTGTCTCTGCCTTTCTACTCACATCTACTCAGTCATGGAATCTTTAGTTCTTATCTTCTAATTCTTTCTCAAACCCTCCTTCTGACTTCAACCTCACTTATACTACCTGAATTAAAGTCACCATTATCTCTTCCCTGATTTGCAGAAAAATTTTTCAACTGGTCTTTCTTCACCCTATGTTTGGACCCATTAAACCATTCTCCAAGGACATCAAAGGTAGTCTCATATTTTTTTAATTTTAATTGTGGTCAAATACCCCCAAAAATATATATCACTTTAAAACCATTTTTAAGTGTTCAGTCATTAAATATGTTCACATTGTTCTTCATTATTACCACCAATTACCCACAGAATTCTTTTCTTCTTGCAGAACTGAAATTCCTTACCTATCAAACAATAACTCCCCATTCCCTCCTCCCCCTAGCACCAGGCAGCCATCATTGCATCTCCTGTTTCTAAGGGTTTGCACTTATTTGGGGTACCTATAATAGTCAATCATCCAGTATTTGTCTTTCTGTGACTGGCTTATTTCACATAATGCACTCAAGTTTTATCCATGTTGCAGTATGTTCAGAATTTATTTTCTTTTTTAGGCCCAAATAATGCTCCACTGTGTGTATACATTACACTTTATTTATCCATTCATCTGTAGATAGACATTTGGGTTGCTTCCACCATTTGGCGATGTGAATAATACAAGTGTACATCTCTCTCTTCAAGTCCCTGCTTTCAATTCTTTTTGATATGTACCCAGAAGTGTAACTGCTAGATCACATGGTAATCAAATTTCATTTTTTGAGGCTTTGTCATACTGTTTCCATATCTACTTCCCTATTTTATATTCCCACTAACAGTGCACAAGTTTTCCAATTTCTCCGTGGTCTCACCAACACTTGTAATTTTGGGGGTTTTTGATAGTAGCCATCCTAAAGGTTGGGATCTCACCGAGGTTTTGATTTGCATTACTCTAATGATTAGTGATGTCAAGCATCTTCTCATGTGCTTATTGGAACTTTGTGTATCTTTTTTTTTTTTTTTTTGGAGAAATGTCTATTCAAGACTCATTTTTCTAATTGAGCCACTTGTTTTTTTGTTGTTGAAGTATAACCTCATTTTTATCTCCCACTGTAATTTTAAATTTCCAACTATAGTTCTATCAGATTCCATTTATTTATACTTTAAGGCCATGTTTAAGGTACATACCAGTTAAAGACTGCCCCATCTTTTTAGTAGCTTATTCCTTTTAGCAGTGTGAAATGCCAACTTGTCATCTTGAAAATGTTTTGCCCTGAATTTTATTATCTGTAATTCTAACATTCCTGTACTAGATTTTTACTATTGCTGATACTAATTGCCTGGTATATTCTTTTAACAGCATCACTGAGGTTTAAATGACATATGCAACAGCATATATTTAATGTATACAATTTGATGAGTTTGGATAGATATACACACACATGAAATGACCACCATATCTATCACCATCAATAGTTTCCTCTTGACCCTTCATGGGATTTGGTTGGGGGAGGGGGAGGGGGAGGAAATACTTAACATGAGACCAACCTTCTTTTAAAATATAATTTTAATAAACTTTATTTTTAGAGCACTTTTAGGTTCACAGCCAAATTGAACAAAAGGTCTATGCTTTTGCATCCCTGGATATTCAAACTTTCAGGAATTTTTTTTAAATGGGTCTCTTTTTACCAGCATACAGCTTGATTTTTAAAAATCCAATCTGTGACACCCTGTCTTCTATGCATAAAACAAATGCCGGCACATGCAAGACTTGATGGCAAGGGTTTAGGGATAAACAGGAAAGACAAGGATCCTATATTCCCAGGGCCAGTTAACGTGTCCACATTATTGTGATTACTGCACATGTAATCACATGTGCACGTTTCCAACAAATTATTTTGTATTTTCTCCTTACTATGCCTTCCCTTTTTTGCTGTTCTTTCTCCTTTCCTGCATTCTGTTATATTAATCTATTTTATTTTGTTATATTACTTTCCTTGAATGTCTTAGGACAGTTATATATTCAATTTCTACCATTTACTAATCACCCTTCATTTTTAAATTTTCTAAAATATACTTTTCTAATAAAGTTTACGTGTATTCACTGTCTCCATCTTCTTCCTGAACAAGAGAAGAAAACTAGCATGATTCTGACCCTCTCAGTATTTCCTTTTCATATTGGCCATGTAATAGTTCGATGGAATCTTAGTCCCAGCTTGTTACATAACTCATGTTTTCCTTCATGTTTTTAAAGTCAGTACACATTTTAATTCACCAGTGTGTTTTACCAGCTTCTTTGCTCTCCATTTGAAGCCATTCCTTCTTGCCGAAGTATATGCGTTTTAGTTCTCTCAGCAAAAGACAAATTCCAACGTCTCTGTAGTCTGAAGATATCTTTAAACCAAATTCCTGATGCATACTTTGGAATAAGAAATAGTACTGTTCTAAAAAGTTTTTTATCAGAGTTTTTTTAGATTTATGTCATCTAATATTGATGAGAAATCTAATATTGTTACAATGTTCATTTTTTAGCTTGTATTCTCATTATACCTAATCTTCCCAAGTTTAAACATAGCATCTACATACAGATGTTTTTAGTCTTAATACTTCTTGAGATTTTTTCCCAACCCAAGGATTCATATCTGCCTTTTTCCCTGGAAACTTCTTGTTCATATACTACTATTCAAAATTCTGTCCTATGTACTTTCATTAATGTATATCGGAGCTTCTGAATCTATTCTCTTTACTTTGATGTTTCTTTTCTGAATATTTTTCATGGTACATTCTTCTAAAGAGATTTCTTTAGGTTAGTCTTTGTTTACTAATTTGTACTTCAGCCTATTTTATACTTGGTATCTCTTACTTTGGCTCTTGGATAATAATATAAATATTTATTTTGAAGCCCTTTCTTTGTTCCTGTGTTATCTCTAGCTCAAGTATCAGTTATCCCAATTATTCTGCTTTTTGTCTCTTTCGTGGTTTGGCTCTTCCTCAGGTACTTTGCAGGTATGGTCTGTAAACTTTTCTTTCACAGGTTTCTCCTAAGTTGTGACAGTCTCCTGAAGGATGGTCATGCAGTGGCTTCATGCCCAGCCCTGCATCAGGGACAGCCTGGACCCAGTGCACAAAGGATCACATTTCCAGACCCTATTCCCAGGCAGCAGAGGAATTCCAGGACCCTATGAAAGCAGGTGGCCTCTCTCCACCCCAGCCATGGGCAGATGGGCTAAATCGACCCTGCTCCTAGACGCTGGGAGGCTCAGGACCCACAGTCCTGGTCCCCTAAAAGCCTGAGGGCTTCAGCCCCTTCTCTTACTGTCAGTTTCTGTCTATTGCCTCTTCCCTAATTTTTTGACAAACTTCTGATTTTCTGTTTTACAGAGATTCCCCCTTCTTTCTCGCTTACAAATGTGAAAATGCATTTAACATGCTCATATCATTTATGTTCAGAGTGGAAGGGAGTGTTTCTGCCTGTTTTCACATTGCCATCTCCAAGCAGATGGGAGACATGAGTCAAAGCACAAATCTAACTTCTCTCTTCAACCTAAGTCCCGTTCCATACATTTTTTTGGATAAATCAAAATGCTTATTATGGCTTCAAAATTTTTGCAGGCCAACTTCTCCCAACATCTTCAGACACATCTCTCAATGTTTCCTGACATACACTCAGATGCAGCCATGAACTTCACTGAACTTCACCTCCAGACTTCTTTACATGCTGTTCCCTCTATTTGGAACACTTTCCCCACCCATTTCTGCCTTCATCCTTTAGGTATCAACAACCCTAGGAATCAATTTCTCCAGGAAGCTCTCCATGATTAACAAAACTCAGATTAGGTGTCTTTCCTGAGAGCAGTCTAAGTTTCCTAGGTAGTTACTCCACCACAGCACTTAGCACACTGTGCTTGAGAGCTAGGTCACATGACTGCTACCCCCTCTGCAGTGCACCCTCCATGAGGTCTGGGCTGCACCCACCTCACTGCCCAGCTCTAGGCCTGGCATGGCAGAAACTCAGTGTGTTTTACCAAATGCAGCATAGTGTGGCTCCAAGAAAAAGAGGGAGGGAGGAGGTTAGGAAGAACGCTAGGAAGAAATGAAGGGGGGAAAGACCTGGAGATTCAAACAGGTCTCTGGATATACCCTTAATGAAAATTCCTCTCTCTCTCTGAGACAGACAGAGAGCATGCGAGCAGGGGAGGGGCAGAGAAAGAGGGAAAATCTCAAGCAGGCTCTGTGCTGTCAGCACAGAGCCATGCAGGCCTGGCTCAAACTCACAAAATCGTGAGATCATGACCTGAGCCGAAATCAAGAGCCAGATGCTTAACCAGCTGAGCCACCCTGGTGCCCTGAAAATTCATCTTTTTTATTTTAAGATTTTGAGGTCTATCTGGCATCATTTTGCCACAACACTCTCTCTTGCCTGCTCCCAGTGTTTAAAGCCATTTATTTCTTTTCCACTGGGCTTCTCAACTATATTTGTTCACTAGGACTGCCGTAACAAAATACCACAAACTAGGTAAGTTAAACAATAGAGGACAATTGTCTCACAGTGTTAGAGGCTGGAAGCCTAATATCAGGTGTCAGCCGTGTTTCCTCTGAGGGCTTTGAGTGAGAGAATCTGTCCCATGCCTCTCTCCAGCTTCTGCTTGTCTCTAGTGTTCCTTGGCTTATAGATGGTATTCTCCCTGTGCCTTCACATCAGGTTTCCTCTACACATGTCCCTGTCTCTTCACATGGGAATCATTCTCTAAAGACACCAGTCACACTAGATTAGAGGCATACTCTATTCCAATATGACCTCACCTTACCTAATTATATGTGCAACAACCTTACTTCAACCAGTAAGGTCACATTCTGAGATACTGCAGAGTAGAACTTCAACATAAGAATTTGGGGGAGACACAATTCAATCTGTAACACAAAACAAGATTTTGCAGCCCACATTACTGTGACATTGCATTTAGATTCATCACTACCAAAACTGTTTTAATGCCTCATGATAAAAGGTATCTAAGAATGAAAAGTCCAAACTCTTTTGTAATAGAAATTGCCTTCAACAGAGTAGTTTTGTTGGCACATGAAAGGGTAATTTCAACATACTTGTCTCCTGCAAGGATAATAATGAGAACATAAAACCCTGATAATATATTCTATTACCAATCCAATGAGAAACCTTGATCAACTTGGTGTTACTAATCTGAATGCTTAATAAAACATGACTTTTAAGGATGACTTGCCTCACAAACAACAACCTTTTAAGCATTTATGTCAGTAGCTATTTGTTCTCTGGAAATAGATTTTGTCAAATAAGCAAAAAAAAATATTTTCAACTATTACATTTAGAATTTTAGAATTCAATTTGCATTGCCCTTGATTTTTGAAGATCTGTTACTAATCTCAGTACCATGTTTCTCAGCTATGGTTAGTCTACAGCATTGCCAAACAAAACAAACATTTTACTTGACTATTAGTAATTTTTCAACAACAGAGGTATAAAATTGCTTAAGGCAGGCAGATTTTTGTGTAAATGCTTACAGAGCAGAGTACTTACACAAAGAGACCAAAAAAGATTTATCATTCAAGAGTTAGAGGTAATAAATGTGGGAGACACAGTTTGGGTTTAAGAATAATCTAATATTCTAAATCTGGATCCAGGTGAATTCAAAGTATCACAATCAGCTCCCTCTTTAGTTTTTCCCTCTTAGCCTGCCCTAGAGTTGACTTAACTACCCAACTACTCCTAAGTTTATGCTATAAGCCCTATAAGAATTTCTCTATCAGGCTTCCCCCATAAGGACCAATTCCTAGCAGTATCTCTAACCTTCCTCAATGATTCACATTAAGATACAATAGAGTAGTAATAACTTTAAAAAAAAATTTTAATATTTACTTATTATTGAGAGACAGAAAGAGACCGAGCATGAGCATGGGAAGGGCAGAGAGAGGAGGAGACACAGAAAACAAAGCAGGCTCCAGGCTCCAAGCTGTCAGCACAGAGCCTGACACGGGACTCAAACCCACAAACTGCAAAATCATGACCTGAGTTGAAGTCGGACGCTTAACCAACTCAGCCACCCAGGCGCCCCAAGTAGTGATTACTTTAAAATACACACACTCACATAACTTTTTTAGAAGACTGTGACACCACAGACTATAAAAATGTTTATTGAAAACTATAGCACATTAATAAAAGAAATTAAAGAAGACCCAAATAAACGGAAAGATAGTCTGTGCTCATGGACTGGAAGAATCAATATTGTTAAAATGTTCACACTACTCAAAGAAATCTACAAATTCAGTGCAATTCCTATCAAAATCCCAATGGCATTTTTCACAGAAATAAAGTTGTATGGAATCATAAAATAACCTGAATAGCCAAAGCAATCTTAAGAAAGAAAAACGAAGCTGGAGGCATCCTGATTTGAAATCACCCTGATTTCAAACAATATTACAAAGCTATGTAATTACAACAGCATGGTGTTGACAAAAAAATAGATGCATAGGTCAGTGGAATAGAACAGACATCCCAGGAATAAGCTTACATATGTATGGTCAATTAACTTATAACAAAGGAGCCAAGAATATGCAATAGGAAAAAGATAGTCTTTTCAATAAATGGTGTTGGGAAAACTGGACAGCCACACACAAGAGAATGAAACTTAACCGTTATCTAACACCACACACAAAAATTAACCCAAAGTGGATTAAAGACTTGAATGTAAGACCTGAAA
Source organism: Leopardus geoffroyi (assembly GCF_018350155.1). NCBI lineage: Eukaryota > Metazoa > Chordata > Mammalia > Carnivora > Felidae > Leopardus > Leopardus geoffroyi. The sequence continues at coordinate 49,747,858 of NC_059333.1, read as the reverse complement.
CCATAAAACTCCTAGAAGAAAACATAGATGGTAAACTCCTTAACATTGGTCTTGGCAATGAGTTTTTCATCTGTCACCAAAGCTAAAGCAACAAAAGCAAAAATAAACAAGTGGGACTGTATCAAATTAAAAAGCTTCTATAAGCAAAAGAAACCACCAGTAAAATGAAAAGGCAACCTACTGAATGGGAGAAAATATTTTTTAAATCATATATCTGATGAGATGCTAATATCATACAACTCAAAAGCAAAAAACAATCCAATTTAAAAATGGGCAGATCTGAATAGACGTTTTTCAAAAGAAGACATACATGTGGCCACTATGTAGATGACAACATGCTCAATATCACTAATCATCAGGGAAATGCAAATCAAAGCTACAATGAGATATCACTGCACACCTGTTAGAACAGCTAGTATCAAAAAGACAAGAAATAATTGTTGGAGAGGATATGGACAAAAGGGCTCCATTGGTGAGAATGTAAACTGGTGTCACCAAACTAGAAAATATTTATGCACCTCCATGTTCATTACAGCATTATTTACAATAGCTAAGATAAGGAAATATCCTAAGTGTCCATCAATGAGTGAATAAATAAAATGTGATATAAATATACACATACATACATACATACATATACATACATGCATACACAGTGGAATATTATTCAGCTATAAATAAAGGATGAAATCTTGCTATTTGTAACAATATGGATCAACCTCAAGGACATTATGCTAAGTAAATTAGACATAGAAAAATAAATACTGTATAATCTCTCTTATTTGTGGATTTAAAAAAAAAAAAAAAAAGCTCATAGTTACAGAGAACAGATTGGTAGTTGCCAGAAGCAGGGAGTGAGAGGTATGAGAAACAGGTGAAGGGGGTAAAAAGGTCTTTAAAAACAAAAGAGGCAGACTCAGTTTCCCCACTCATTGAATCTGGACTGGTTTTTTACTTGCCATATCCAACAGAATGTGGAAGGATTAAATGCTTTCTGCCTGGATCCCTTGGAACACAGCCCTGAGACTGCCAACTGAAGAAGTCCAGTCTAGCCTACTGGTAGAGGAGAGGCCAGTGGAAAAGAGCTGTTCCTGCTGAGTCCCCTGAGCCTACTCAGCTGAGAGACTGCTCCAACTGTGAGCAAGTCCATCTTACAGCATCCAGCCCCGGCTCAGATTCCAGATACCTGCAGAAACAAAGTAACTCCAGAGGATACCAGCAGAGGATCCCATCCAAATTGCTGACCACAGAATCATGAGCTAATATAATGGCTGTGATTATAAGACACTAAATATGGGGGCACTTTATTTCATGACAATAAATTAGTAACACCTCAAGTGTGGTAAGGGAGCTGGGACTGAAAATAGGGGGCACGGTGTGGGGGAAGGAGGAAACCACCTGTATCAGGATTATAGTGGAAGCATGCACGGGGCATAACTGGTGCTCCCAGAGTTGAAGCCTTGGCCTCTGCTTCACAATTCCAAAAATGCAGAGGAGAAACAAGACATGTGTCCATGAGAAGTACCAAAAAGAGATTTGGGGCAAGTGAGCGCTCCAGGCAGGAGTTTCAGAGGAAAGAGAGTCCCTGACTGGAGAAGCCAAGGAAGCTACTCCACAGTTCCTGTAATGAGACCCTTTAATTCCAAAGGAATTCAAATGATCTGAGAGAAGATTGCATCCCACAGTGGTTACAAGTTCAGGCTGGGGAGTCAAAAGGAACTGAGTTTGCATCCCAGCTCTTCAACCAACTAGCTCTGTGACCTTGTACAATTGCTTTACCTCTCTGTGGCTCTATTCTCTCATCTGTAAAATTCTCTCACCTTATAAGGTTGTCATGAGCGTTAAAAGAGATTGGCACAGAGTACCAATTGGTACAGAGTACATGCTCACTTGCACTGAGTAGTACTATGAACATTATTATTTCTACACCTCTATGAACATAGTTTAATGTACCAGTTAGGGCAAGTTGGCAGAACTTCACATTTGTGGATAAGCCCAGACAATGAGCATCCCTCCACCCACTCAGCAGTCACTTATGAAGCTCCTTCTGTGTGTCAAGAACATCTACCATTTCCACCCAAGTTGTCCAGGAGCTGCCCAGAAGGGAGGATCTGAGCATCTTCTTCAGTGCCAGGCCAATGCATACTCCAAACTGGGCCTCCTGTCCAGGTCATCATGGGCAGGGAGGCAGGCAAGGTGAGGAAATATTCCTCAGATACGAATGTGCCAAAGAATCAAGACCGAAACGGATGAGAAGAGTGCTGAGCAGAAGTGGGTGATTTTTCAAAAATAAACATTTTACCTAAGGAAAATCAGAGTCCAAGTGGCAGGTGGGAAAAAAAACAACAGTTAAGTTAAAGCTTTCACCTCGGTTTTCATATTTGAAGTTTTGGGGCTGGTGTTCCCAGGGGCAGAAATGGACAAGGACAACCTGGGTGACTACCCACCCTCAGGTGGCAGGACCAGCATCTGGGCATCCTCTCTCAAGGGCACACCCCCTGTGCCTTCCTGGGACCTCCAGAGGGCAGGGCTTGCTTTCCACAGGGTTGAGGCAGGAATGGACTGAGTTCAGAGCTTCTCAGGCAAAAACAAAAAAAGCAATATAATATTTCTAGAAATACGTGCTAAAAATACAAAGTAAAACAGAAATTTAAAAAAATTAAAGCAGTCATTATCTCTGAGGCGAAAGGAGTCAAATGTGATTGCAGGAGAATACACATTTTTTGGCAATGGTCTTTCTCAAAATGGGTAATAGTAACATGATTGGGATTTTTAAATTTTTTAATTTATTATTATTATTTTTATTTATTTATTTATTTATTTATTTATTTATTTATTTATTTATTTATTATTGAGAGACAGAGAGAGAGAGACAGAGCATGAGCATGGAAGGGGCAGAGACAGGAGAAGACACAGAATCCAAAGCAGGTTCCAGGCTCTGAGCTGTCAGCACGGAGCCCAATGCGGGACTCGAACTCACAAACTGCGAGATCATGACCTGAGCTGAAGTCGGACGCTTAACTAACTGAGCCACGCAGGCACCCCTAAAAAAAAAGCCTTAACAGTATTGTTCTCAATTTGTACCAATTTTAATTTTCACCAGTGTGTACGAAAATGCCTATAGTCTCTGACTGTATCGAATAATGAATATTAGCAATTAACCTTTCCCACTCTAAATAATGTAAACCAATAGTTGGTCTCCTAATTTGTATTTAACCACAAAGAAGTTTAACCCTTTATTCATGTTATTGCCATTTCTATGGTAAATTGTCTATATATAGCTCCTGAACTTTTCTCATCATTTCTTGGTGATTTATAAAATATCTTTGTACATTAGAGATACTAACTGGTAGTCCCTAACACTTTGTCACCTTTCTTTAAAAAATGCTTACGATGGGGGTTGAGAAGTATTGTCACAGAGTGAGTTTTAATGTTATGTGGTTTGATGTATTAATCTTTATAAGGGCCAGTTTAAGAAAAATAAAAATATTGACTAAGTATTTTTTCTTTCAAATAGAACAAATTTACCTTGTGCTATAAAAATAATATATCCCTTGCTTTTAATAATTTAAATAATACAGGAATATTTAAAGAAGAAAGTAAAATTAACTACAAATCCTGCTATCTGTGATGGTCTATATTTTAAATAGTACAGAAAACATTTTTGTTTTGTTTTTTAAGTTTATTTATTTGAGACAGAGAGAGAGAGAGAGAGAAAGCATGAGAAGGGGAGCGAGGCAGAGGGAGAGAAAGAGCCCAAGCAGGCTCCACACTGTCAGCACAGAGCCTGAAGTGGGGCTTGAATTCAGGAACTATGAGATCATGACCTGAGCTGAAACCAAGAATCAGGCACTTAACTGATTGAGCCACCTAGGTGCCCCACAGAAATTTTCTTAACAAGTTTATTGAGTGCCTTGGAGAAAAAAAGTGTGAATTTATATATATAACTATCTTCTCAAAAGAGGAACTTTGCTAGTAAAATTTGGTACTACTTTTAACTGCCACAATGTAAATATCTCAGCTTGTTTACCAAGTAGTCACCCAGAGGCAGTTTTCTCATCTTTTGTCCTGAAATCAAGTGGCAGGGTTGTTCTTAGAGTTGGCCAAGCTGTACATGGCCTTCGGACCATAGGCGACTCATTACTGACCTAGTACACAAGCGATCTAGGAATTTCCCACCTTGCTTTGGTGGGCTTTCAAGACTAACAATCAGTGATTCTCACCTTTATCTGCTTCTTGGTCAGTGTCCTCAGCACAGAGTGCATGGGCCATATTTAGGAGGGAAAATCAGACTGAATGAGACGGAATGGTAATAAAGGTCCAAATAGTGTAAGAGGATAAAAGGCTATTATTCACCTTTAATGCCTACTCCCAGTTGCCTCTGGAGACTTTATTTTTTATACTTATAATCTACTCACTTTACATAAAAGAACCCAATGAGCTTCAACTCAATTTTCATTTCTCTAAATTCATTTGTAAACCCTATTTCCATTTTTCTAAATCCATTTGTTAGTGAGTACATATATTTGGTGTAAGTACAACTGTACAAATATTCTATTTTGTGTTGCACATTATTTACCTAAACAAACAAAAAATATACATATATATATATAGAGAGAGAGAGAGAGAGAGAATGTACTTTTCAGTATACCAAAGAAACCCCCAGAGCTTTTACTTCTTTGTAGCATTCTACCTCCTTATAATAACACTTCTGACTATTTGTTTAACAAGTATTTTCTTCTCAAACATTTGGAATGCCCTCAGTTAAACGCCCTCTTAAATTCAAAAGATGTCTGTGCAAATACCTTTCTGTTTGTTTCTTTTGGGTTCATTTCCTTGAGGCATAAGCCCAAGATTAAAGGTTACAAGCAGCTTTACAGCTCAAGTGAGCAGCACTTTCGGTGAAATACCTGTGGTCTCATCATGTGATTTCCTTTCACCAGGGTGAGTTTCATTAGCACTAATGAAAGAATAAAGAATTTCTCTGGTGGGAACCACCCAGCTGCGGTCCACCACCCATGGCCCCTGCTGAAAACCCAATGACATTTTGCTCAAATTTTCTCAGACCTAGGGTCTGCAGAAATTTCTCAAAGGTGGGTCTGATCCATTCACTCAGAAACAAAGAGCTCCTCTGTGGGCAACTGTCCCTTTTGCTAACCTCAACATGTTGCTCAGATCACAGGGCCTCCATTAGACTGAGGGCCTCAACCCCAAAGCAGACAGCAGGCACTTCCTGCAGGTGCCTAGCCCATTGTCACAGACAGCAGATTGCACTCTCTGGAGCATGCCCTCCTCCCCTGGGTTATCTGTGAACAGGCTGCTGAGGCCTGGCACCTGTCGAGTTTGTGTGGTCCATTTTGTGAAGCTGCCAACGTTGCCATCATCTTCACAGAACACCCAAGTCCAAACACCACAAACGCCATTTCCATCAACCGATAAATATCTTTTGAGGGTCCACTTCCACCCTTGGCTCTTATTCTAATCTCAATACAGTAGCCAGGTTGATCCATGTAAAAGTAGGTCAGATCTTGTCTTTCTTCTGTTCAGAACCCAACCTTTCTCCTCCCAAAGGCTTCCCAAACGAAATTTCTTTCAATGGCTGCAAGGCCTTGTGCAGTCTGGCTCCCTGTTATGTATCTGATCACTTCTCCAACCTCCCACTCACTCTGCTCTAGACACACTGGTCTTTTTGCTCTTCTCCAGCACATCAAGCACATCCCCACTTCAGGCTTTCTGCCCTTATCCTCTCTACCTAAAATACATTTCCCCTAGAAAGCAATCAGCATACCTCACTCCCTTTGAGTGTTTGGCCAAATGCCACATCTCAGTGAGCCTTCCTTGAACCCAGTTCCAAACTGTAACTGTTCCCTCTTGCCCGTTACTATTCTCCTTTCCCACTTTGCTTTTCCATAGCACTCATATGTGTGTACAGCTATGTATTTATAGTTACCACTATATGGTCCATGAGGGCAAAGATTTTGTCTATTTTGTTCACTGCCATATCCCCCATATCTCTCAGAATGGCCAACTGCCGCATAGCAGACACCAAGCATGTAATTTTTTGATGAATTAGTGCAGGACTTGCACAATGTCAAGCACAAGAGGATACAAAAATTTACATGAACAACCCCTGTCCCCCAGAAACTCTTGGCTTAGCTGGGGAGTTTGACAATCACTAATACCTTATCAGTCAGATTCCTAAGGCTATCATCCTAGAAAGTGCTTAGTTCCTCCTAGACACCCAGACTGCTCCCCCTTGGAAGATCCTTTCAGAAGGAGGGGAGTTTATGGGCTGTGGTTTTGTGGCTGAACTGCCTGGTTTCACACAAGTGTCACTAGCTTGGACAAAGATTTTAGCATTTTGTTGTTGTTGTTGTTGTTGTTGTTGTTGTTGTTTATTCAGTTGTGCTTTTTTAATAAACATTGATTTTATTTCTTAAAACAGAAGAGGATAATAACTGTCAATCATGTATTATATGTAACCCTTGAGTCAAGGAGGCCTGTAGTACAAAGTATCTAATCTTTTTAAAGGGAGTTTCTCTTGATTCAAAGCCTCATCTAGCACACCCATTAGGAAGACTTTTTTAAAAACAAACAAAAACAGAAAGTAACAACTGTTGGAGGATGTGGAGTTCAAAAGAACTGAAAGTAGGATCTCAAAGAGACATTTGCACTCCCATGTTCATAGCAGTATTGTTTACAGTAGCCAAAAGGTAGAAGCAATCCAAGTGTCTTCGACAGGTGAGTAGACAGACTAAATGTGGCATACACACACAGTGGAATATTATTCAGCCTTGAAAGGGAAGGGAATTCTGACATACACTATAACAGGAATGAAACTTGAGGACACAATGCTAAGTGAAATATGCCAGTCACAGAAAAATACTGTATGATTCCACTTACATGAAGTACCTAGGATAGTCAAACTCATAGAAACTAAAGGTAGAGTGGTAGTTTTTCAGGCCCAGCTGGGTGTGGGGTGGACAAGGAATGGGGAGTTATTCAGTATATAGAGAGTTTGTTTTACAAGCTCTAATAGTTCCGGAGATTGATTGCACAATAATGTGAATATACTTAACACTACTGTATTCTTAAAAATGAAGATGGTAGGGATGCATGGATGGCTCAGTTGGTTAAGGATCTGACTTCGGTTTAGTCATGATCTCATAGTTCATGGGTTCAAGCCCCACATTGGGCTCTGTGCTGACAGCTCAGAACCTGGAGCCTGTTTCAGATTCTCTGTCCTCCCCTTCTCTCTCTGCCCCTCCCCTGCTCACACTCTGTCTCTCTTTCTCTCAACAATAAGTAAACATTAAAAAAAAATTTTTTTAATAAAAATGGTAAATCTGATGTTATTTGTATTTTACAATTAAAATTTTTTCATTAAAAAAAAACACAGCTAGAAAACAAGAGAAATCTCTGTTGGAAGTTTGAATACATAAGAAGCAACTCCTTGTACAACTACATTGATCTCAATATAGCAAAACCCTTTTTTTGTAAACAAGGAAAATTTTTTTAAACTTTCTTTTTAAAGAATTAAAATTAAATCAAAAAAATAAAGGACAGTATCAGCAGGTATTAGATGATCTACAGTTGGACCTCCACAGTAATCTAAAGCTCTATATTCTACTCTTCCTCAGTTTCCTAAAATGATCATCTTCTGATGGAATTAATAGCCCCTGAATGAGGAATGAGGTAGAAGACACGTCTCATACCTAGGATTCACCATGTGGCAACGTGACTTGTCTACAAGGAAAGGTGTATCTGTGTCTTGAGGGACAAAATGGTAAAACAGAGAAAGGAACCAGTGATCTGGATCTTGAGACTTAATTCAAGACAACCAATGAATAAGATTTCTTCGTATTGCAGGCAGGGGACCCAGCATGAGGAGGGAAAGGAGGCCTGACAGGTTATGGTGAAGGCTTCAGTGCTGCTCTCAGTGAAGACTGCCCTGTCTGAGATACACAGGGTCACAGGAAAGATCAGTGAAGGGAGGAATCCTGCTATTCATTATTTTTGGGAAAAGTCATCTCTCTCAGCTCAGCTTTTTCATTTTAGAAAATGGAGATAAAACCACTAACCTCAAAGAGTGGTTGTGAAGGGCAAATGATGGTAAGTGAAATGTCTTACCATACTGACTGCACACAGGATGCATAGTAATCATTAATTACCAGTATCATGCTGGGAATCATTAAATATCTGGTGATCGAGGCAAAGAATTTTAATATCCCATAAAAATGCAAAGCCAATACAGAATCTTTTTAAATCTTTAAATTTTTAAGAGTAACATGGCTAGCTGTACATTTTAGAAAAAGAACACTTGAGTGACATTTTAGAAGTGGGCAAGATCAAGGAGAAATAAAGGAAAGAGGGCCACTTCGGAGGCTAGCACAAGGTTCCAGGTGACAAATGAGGGGTGTGTGAGCCAAGGAATGAGTAGTTACAACGCAACAGGCCGAAATATCCAAACTGATCATGTCTGTTCTCAGCAGAAATGGGAATACTCAAGTGAGCAGGGGAAAGCCTTCTTTTGTTTAATTCTGTGTCTCCCAAGAGGAAAAGAGAGAGCAGTAAAAATGATAAAGCTTTTCTATCCCTCGGCCCCATAAACAAGCAGCCAAGGTTTGGTGGGGCTATGGGAGGGGAGGGTGGGGGGAGCAACGACTAAAAAGAAGCAGACTGCAGGTCTTTTCAACTAAACTTCCCAGAGCCTGAAACATACAGGCATGGGCATTAGTACCCAGGAGATTCCATCACTGGACTTAGAAGATTCCCAAAGAATTGTTCACTCACAGCTGAAAGTGGAAGGTGGTTCTGGTTAAGCAGTGATTGATTACAAGTGAAACGGATTACTAAATGCAACCAGGTGTTTGAAAAATCTTCTGTATAATCCCATTTAGATGCAAGCGTTTTCAAAATCTTTTGACTAGCATCACTCTTTACTTAAACCATACACAGATCCACAGCATATAAAAGACGTAAAGGACTGAACCAAATATGAAAGTGTGTGATGTGCTTAGGACCAGCATGGGGGAAGTGGGCTAGCAGAAATTCTTTCTCAACAGGTTCCTCAGCTGCTTCCTGAAACCAGTCTGAAAATCACTTATCCAAGGATACATAAAACTCCTCCATTTGCACAGGAGACAGCTTGTTCAGTTTGGAATATCAATAATGCTAAATGGGAATACACATACAGTACAATGAACTTCGAATGTGTTAACCACGCACTCACCACCCACTCCACTTCCCACATATTTTTGGTCTTCTAGCCTTAATCAGATAATATTTAAATATTTTAAATATCTCAAAATTTAAATATTTTAAATATCAAAAACTGGTAAGTTTAGAAGAATTCTTGCCTTGTCACCTAAAGAGGAAATTTTAATTAATAATCTTTCTGGAATCAGAGAAGACATGGGCATTTCAACTGCTTGCCTCCATTCCTACCCCTTAAGAGTGGAGAAGGAAGAATAATCAAAGCTCCAGTAAGTCTGGGGCCTCATTTCCCACGCATAAACCAAGGAAACAACAGAATTCATGCAGATTTCAGTACACTTACCGCGCATCCATATGTCATGGCAACGGAAGTGTTAAAACAGTGCTGGTAGAGAGGGACTGCAAGATCTGGGTCCCAAGGGGCCACAGGGAAATGTCTGAAAGCTTCCTGGGCCTTCAAAAGGAGCAAGGAAAGTGGCTAAATGTGGGCCCTTTGGCTGGAGCACGAATTTCAGGCTTACTTCCCGGAACTGACCAATTCAAAACCTTATATGACTGACTAATCACTAATTTGATTGAATTTACCTGATGTTTTCTGCAGGTAAAGGAGCTTGAGGTAAAATCCAAGTTTACAGAAAATAAAGACAGCACATTTTTGTGCAACTGAATTCATCACTTTTAGAAATTTATACCCAAAAAACTAAAAAAGAATATTGTTTGTTATCAAAAATTTCAGTCTATGCTAGAAGTTAGGGTTTTTTTTAGTTTTTTTAATGTTTGTTTATTTTTTTTGAGAGACAGAGACAGAGCGTGAACAGGGGAGGGGAAGAGAGAGAGGGAGTCACAGATTCTGAAGCAGTCTCCAGGCTCTGAGCTGTCAGCACAAAGCCCATTGTGGGGCTGGAACTCATGAACCATGAGATTATGACCTGAGCCAAAGTCAGATGCTTAACCGACTGAGCCACCCAGGTACCCCTAGAAGTTAGTTTTATTAAAGCATTCAGATAGATCATGAAATTTGAAAACAGAGATATAGTGTTTTCTCCATAAAGATAATAACAGAGTTACAATCTCTTTACTAAAACCCCTGGCGGCAAATGATTTTCTGAACTCAGAATGTTTCAGATTGTAGACAGGTATCACTATATATTATATAATAGCCCCAGAAGGGTCTATGATAGCATATCAAAATCAAACAGAATATGAATTTGTATACTATGTGAGATCACAATTACAGGTAAATAAAGACAAGTCAGCTCAAGTTCTGTCTCCAAATTTCTTTAGATCAATCTGGGTTTAGCTGCCAAAAGAGGTATTTAAAAGCTTTCAGTTTTCAGAGCTCCTTGGGTTTTAGAATTAAAGATAAGGATTTTGAATCTATAGAAAGTTTAATATGGTTCAAAGAATCGTTTTGAAACAAAGTGAAACTGGAGTTGCTCCCTGAAGACTAGGTAGGAGTTGAAATGGAAGGCAGACATTTAGACAGAAGCAATGATATCACTAAGAGAGTCTACAGCCATACCACCCTGAAGGTTCCTGATCTCATCTGATATGAATAAAAGATCCAGAGGAAGGAGACATGTCCAGGAAGTCCAAGTAAATCAGTTTGGAAGAGTTGGGGTAAGACCCAAGATTTGAAAGGGAAGTTGGGATAAGATTACAAATTCAGGCTAAAATTTGAGACTCTGATTTGAGAAAGCACTCAGAAGGGGCAGGTGAATTTTAATCAAGAGAGGGTTGTGATTATTGGTGCACATGACCGAGTGCTCAGAGCTGGCAGCTTTTTCATAACAAGATAGGGCAGACAGGGGAGGAGCAGGAGCCTAGTACCAGTTCTGCTCTTTAGACCAGCATCAGCCAGCCTCTGCCAATCAGGAAAGGCACAGTGTTGAAGGGCTTGGTCATCTTCAGTCTCAGTTCAGAAGACACTCAGGACCAGGACTTCCAGATGAAATAGCAGGACATCTCAACTGGCTATCAACAAAAAGCCAGGTATTCTCCAGGGCACAGAAAACCACTGGAGAAGGAGAAAGGAATTCATATTTTATTTGTTTCAATACAGTTGCAGGAGTACCTAACACTCGGTACTTACTGTTTCACCTCTGTATTAGTTAGGAGAGGCTCGGTTATATGGGGTAACTAGTTAATCCTTAAATCATGCAAAGTTTATTTCTTGCCCAAGTTCCCTGCCCAGCACTGGTCTGCGGAATGCTCTCCTGCACCCAGGAGGCTGAGAGAGGTTCTACCATCCTGTGCCTGTACCATCTAGACTGTGTGGCCTCCCAGTGTGCTTTCACCCAAGAGAAACATGTCTCTTCTAAGTATTATCCACTGGCCAGAATTAGTCACATGTCCCCAACTTAATGGCAAAGGAGACTAGGAAAGGAAACATAACATGGTGAGCACTAGCTCTCTACATCACAACTGAATAGATTTTATAAGAATTTCTTAAAGAAATAGTTCTCCCTTTCAGGATAACATCATGGAATGTTTAAGACAATACAAATTTAGGGGCATCTGATGACTCAGTCGGTTAAGCATCTGACTCTTGATTTCAGCTCGGGTCATGATCTCATGGTTTGTGAGTTTGAGCCCCGCCATCCAGCTCCAGGGCAGAACCTCCTTGGGATTCTCCCTCTCTTCCTCTCTCTCAGCCCCTCCCACCCCACGTACTCTATCTTTCAAAATAAATAAATTACATTAAATAAAAAATATACAAGTTTACTTAGCATTAGTGGTACATATATTCTTGCTTTGCTTATGAGTCCACATGTTGTGGATTATACTGAAAATGCTTTCTCTGTCAAAATTCAGGACATAAATTGAAATAATTCAGCAAATGTCAACTCAATGAAATTTGAAATTACTTTGTGAGTTGGTTACTTGTTTGGATATCCCTCACCCCAAGACTTATTGTGAAGGCAACTGCTTTATTTACCAGGAAATAATATTTATCAACTTGTCCCAATCAAGAAATTTTTAATGATTATTAAGTGGACATGTGATTTTTTTCATCACTTTTCCATACAGGAAGCAAATATAATTGGGTTAAGAGTTGAGGGATGTCTCCATCTGGATAATCAGAACCATGATTTGGAAAGATGCATCTGATGACAATATGCTGAATGGGTTGAAGACTGTAGGCAAAGGAGTTAACAGGCAATACCAAAGTTCAGCTGTGAAGTAATGACTGTGTGCCATTTTATAAAAGAAATACTTCATGACCATCCAGCCTATAGTTTCTAAGCTCCATTAGAACAGAGGTTACCATGCAGAGATGATGTTTCAGGGCCACTGGATCTTCCAAGTTTCCTTCCAGTCTATTGCTATCTTCCCTCAAGTTGGAGAAGATAAAACCGCTGTGGAGCTGACTCTGTCACAACCACAAACCCTGACTCACACTATTGGTAAACAGAGCAGAAGTAATGTCACAAGCCATGGGGCTCACTGAGCAGGAAGCCTGAAATAGCAAACCCCAGGGCTTAATTTAGGAAGAATCCTTATAACGTCAAGCTTATGAAATAGCATTTAGCTGCAATTTAAAAAAAAAAAAAAAAAGAATGTGGTGGCATTTTCAAAAAATATAAACGATGTGGTCTTTTTCATTTGTATCTTACTTAAAGAGGAAATTTTTAACTTGGGAAAAAACCGAATTGTTAGTTCCTGGGCCCTATGGCATTCGGAAATTTTGGCAGCGGCATCCTCGGTTGTAATGATTTTTGTCAAAAATGAAGGTTTTAGGCATTCAAGCTTTTATTTATCCTCCTTGTGGCCTAAAATAGCCATTTGTTTTTTGGGGGACTTTTGGTTTGTCTGTTTATTTAGCTTAACTTGTTTCTGTTTGAATTTGTTTTGAAGTCAACATGCTCTAGGATTTGCAGTATAGAAAAGAATTCGATGAAGTCAACAGATTCTTTTCCCTCCTTTAAGATTCCCAAATTAAAAATCTATACTCAACCCAATAAAAATCAGAGAAAGAAAAAGTGACGAGTAAACTCAACACAGTAACATTCTAATTCCAAATGATCCTTTCATGGGGCTTTGTTCCCCTAACATTCTCCTGGACCCCAGATGCCCAAAGGAGACAAGAGGAAAGCCATTGGTCTCTCTCTCTTCCCTTCCTTCCTCCCCAAAACTCTTCCCCACACACTAACATACATACATACTAACTCACTCCTTTGGAAATAGTAATTCAGTATATGTGCTGTCAAAGCAAGCCCTGGAAATAGTAATTCAATCAGAAACATGCAAGCTTAAAAAAATGTTCTTTGAGGGGCGCCTGGGTGGCGCAGTCGGTTGAGCGTCTGACTTCGGCCAGGTCACGATCTCGCGGTCCGTGAGTTCGAGCCCCGCGTCGGGCTCTGGGCTGATGGCTCAGAGCCTGGGGCCTGTTTCCGATTCTGTGTCTCCCTCTCTCTCTGCCCCTCCCCCGTTCATGTTCTGTCTCTCTCTGTCCCAAAAATAAAAATAAAAACGTTGAAAAAAAAATAAAAAAAAAATTAAAAAAAAAAATGTTCTTTGAACTTACTGGTAATTCACCTATGCTTCCCTTTTTTTTTTTTTTTTTTTCTAATTTTGAAAAAATGGGAAGAGAAAGAACCTCAAGAATTTTTAAGGAAATTCAGGGAGGGAGCTGTGCCAGACAACTGAAGAAAAGCAAATTACAGTTCTCATTTTCAAAAAAAGAATGAAGTTAGAAGCCACAAACTCTATATAAATAATGAAATTATCAGGGTGCCTTGGTGGCTCAGTCAGTTAAGGGTCCGACTTGGTTTCAGCTCAGGTCATGATCTCATGGTGGTGAGAATGAGTCCCGTGATGGACTGTGTGCTGTCAGCACAGAGCCTGCTTGGGATTCTCTCTCCCTCTCTCTCTGTCCCTTATCCTCTCTCTCTCTCTCTTTCTCTCTCTCTCTCTCTCTCTCTTTCAAAATAAATAATCTTAAAAACAGACAATATTATCAAAGACATTAATAAACATATAGTTTGTGAACTTAAAAAGGGAAACCGATGGCTCATCAGAAGGCATCACAGACGCACAAAGTCGTTGAGACTGTTCGTTTCCATTTTTGAAAATTCAACTAGTGAAAGAGCAAGGAACTCCACAAATATTGTGTATCTAGATTTCATAAGGCATTCTGTCTCTTATAATCTCCGTGAATACTGATGAAGAAGCGTGGGCTGGCTGCCAGTATAGCTGAGTGACTTAGAGCTGGCTGCCTAATGCCCCCAGGTTCGGGATCCATGCCTACCTGGTTAGTTTTCAAGCAACTTGACACAGGGCCCATTCTCAGATCTGTACTGCTTAACTTATTACTCAAGAACTTCCATGGGGACCTAGATATCACGGATATCAGATTTGTACATCTTGAAATTAGAAGGCTTGTTTATAATTAGCCCCCCCCCAAAAAAATCTCAGCAATATGAAATAATGAGCCATATCTTAAAACATATTTATACCAGGAGAAATAAAGCCTTGCTTTAGTATTTCTATCATAAAAGCTGTGGTATCTTTAACTTTTTAACTCTTCCTCTATCATATTTGTCTCTTATATTTTCCTAATGTGTTATTTACCCTTTAATTGCCTTTCTGATTGTTTATATCTTAAACTTAAGTATACAGTGAAGTCTAAATAATTTTCCTTTGCAATTATTTCAGTGCTTTGGTATTTAGAAAGACTTTTCTCAGCTAAAATGCAAGTAGAAATTTACTGACACTTTTACTATCTTTTTATAGTTTAAAATTTTCGCATTTAATTTTTCAAGGTATTTCTTATTATTTTTTTTGTGTACACTGTGAGGTTAGATTTCAAATGCATTTTGTTTTAAATAACCAAGTCTCTCAATGATTTATTGACCTATCCCCTCCCCTTTGTCATGCTTTCTTTATTATCTATTATGCTCCTGTTTTTTCTAGGGTCTTTTTGTTAATTATCTTGCTAAAAGTATTTTAAAGGTTTAAAATCCTTCATAACAGGAGAAAGAGGGCTGGTCTGAGATGAGTAGCAGGAGAGAAAGTTTACTATACAATTCTACCAAATTCTAACCTCTGTGTTAAGATCGTTTCCAACAAGGGCCCGGCAGAATGGCTCCCACAAAGAGTAATGAGAATAAGGAAGGTCATTCTGCCATCAACAAGGCAGTGACCAGAGAGCACACCATCGACATTCACAAATTAATCCATGGGGTGGGTTTCAAGAAGTGTGGCCCATGGACACTCAAAGAGATCTGGGAATTTGCCATGGAGGAGATGGGAACTACAGATGTGCACACTGAGACCAGGCTTCACAAAGCTGTCTGGGCTGAAGGAATAAGGAATATTCCACACATATCTGTGTGCGGCTGCCCAGAAAATGTAATGAGGATGAAGATTCACCAAAAAGCTCTATTTGTTGGTTAGTTATGTGTGTGTCACCACTTTCAAAAATCTGAAGACAGTTAATGTGGATGAGGACTAACCACTGATTGTCAAATAAAAGTAGAAAACCACCAAAAAGAAAAACAAAACAGCAAAGGAAGCAATGTTTTTTCTACACTTCCCCTAACTGTCCTTGAGCATAAAAACCTTACTTTTAAAGCAAGCAGGAAACTGTTAGAGTAACAGCTATCACCACATGACTGGAGAGATGTCCAGGAGCTAGAAGGAATTGTGAGCCCTAACAGGGTGTTATTCCATCTTTAGGATACACCCCGGAGTACTCATGGTGTACCACTGTCATCAAAGTTGCTCAGGGCTCATTTAAATCCTGGTTCTGTCACATCCTGGCTGTGTAACCTGGGTGTGGTTCTAAACATCTATTTCCTCACCATAAAATGAGCTCATATAATGCCCCTATCACTGGACTCTTGTAAGAATTAGATGAAATAATAAACAGATGGCATTTGACAATGCTGAACACACAGTAGGTATTCAAGAAAAGATGGCTCCCTACACCACTCCTAACTGCCTCCTTCCAGAGAGAGCCCAGTGGCATGTGAACAGAGCAGCTACACTCCATGTCTTTCAACACGTGACTGGAACTTTTATTAGGGAAGGTGGCCTTATAGGTTACCCAGTCACCTTCTCTTTTCATCTTTGCCTAAAGTTAGCTTCCATGGAAACTACCCACAAGATTTAAGACAACAATTATTGATCCAAGACCTTCCCTCCACATAATCTTTTTCATTGATTCCTTTCCAGCCATCCTTTCTCCTGATGCCTAGCAGATGATGGATTCAAGTACATAATAGAACCTCCCCAGAGAAGGAGCAGTGGATGTTCAGAGTATATTCAGATTACAAAGCTACTGTAGTAGAGTCATCTCAACCAGCTCTCATCTTCTCCCTGCTCCTATGGGTTGGGGTGAATCTAAGAATTAGAGGGAAGCAATTTGAAGCAGACATCATTTATCATCAGCCAGTGTGAGATCACATTGTAGTATAACTTAGGGCCATAGAATCCATGAACACTGTGTTAGCAATATTAACTAGAGTACTCATTCAAAGGAATATAAAGAATATAAAGTTAAGCACTGACAATCAGTAATGCCTGAGGCTGCAAAATCTGCAATTTACAAGAAAGGACTGAGAGACTAGAAATTTGGTTATTAATAGTAAGGGTCCTCAGAAAAAGTGTGGGTGGGTCAAAAATACCAAGAAAGGGGTTAAAGGAAAAGAAATGCTGGAAATAAAAGAAGGGAAAAGCATTAAGAAAGGGTTGTCCCTGTAGGACAGTCCTCTTTGTCCCCAAAACCTAAGCAGAGAGACTTTGTGGAAGGAAGAGAACAAGGGAATTCTGGAGATATATCATGGGCAAGGCACCCAATTTCCTCCCCTTACCCACAGAACTTTGAGAAAACTATCTAAACTCCCCAGTAAAAAAAACCACATGAGCCTTCACTGAGGCTCAATGTGGTTTCAGTTGAGGGAAAGTGAGTCATTAACTCCCTCCTCATGACCATGTGAGGGTCTCTCTAGCCCCACCCTGTGGACTGCTGGGCAGTGAGGAAAACCCACCTGCAGATAATGTCCTGGCTGAAGACACGCTAGGACAATCCCTGTCAAATAGTTAAGGAGCAGAGATGCCATACAGGTGAATGACACAGCCAGAAGTTGCTCAGGCATTTTGGCAAAGGCCATTCCCTAGGAAGATCGCCATTCTCCCTATTTCCTCCCTCAGAGCTGAGATGTCCTTTTCCCCATCCTTAGATATTTGGAAGTGCCGGCTTTCCCTGTCTGATCCGTGCTTTCCAACACCCTATCTCCAAAACTTCTCTTTGGCCCTTCCCCTAGGGTCCAGCACCTACTTCCTGATTCAAGGCCCTGAAGCAGTGTCCTCCTCATCTTCATCAGCATTTCCTGCCCCCCCCCCAAGCCCCTAGCTCCAACATTCCATTTCTTATCTGTCTCTACCTGGCCACAATATTTGGGCTCTTCTGGCCAGATATTCCCCTAGCCCTAATAGATTAACTCACCCTGCACTGCTTTTTTTCCCCCCTCTGCAAATTCATTAACCAGCTGATCTAAATATAAGCTCCATAAAGGTGGGGGTTTTGGTCTGCTATGCTCACTACTATACCTTGAGCGTCTGGAATAGTGCCTGGCATCTAGTAAGCTGTTAGTAAATATTTGTTGGGTTAATTAATGAATCTCACTAAAAATTAACCCTTCCTCTCCACAACTTCTCCTCTAGTATCAGCAGGTAATCTTCAGCCCGAAGGTTCCCATCTCCTTGCATGGCAAACCCAGAGCCACCTCCAGAATTTGAAGGTCATATTTACATTTTAAAGAGAATCAACCCTTGAAGAGTTGTTTTGTTTTCTTATCCATTTTTAAATACCTATACCCTACATTTATATACCTTACACATGTATATAATCAACTATTTTTATTTAATCTTTTGAGGGTTTTTCTTAGTCTCCAAACATTTTTGGTAGAAAGGAATGCTTTGAAAAAAAGATATATATCCTCTCCCTGTATAAACTCATAAAGAGTGACTCTGATATATTTGATGGCACATTCTTTTACTACCTACAGAACCAGATGTTAAGAATTTGAAATAATTAACTCTTTGAAAGTAGTTCTTGCCGTTACCACGTCACATTTTAGGATTTAACAGAGACGCAGAAGTAAGCTGGCTTTGCGGCCCATGGAACTCGACCACTAGCTACTTGATCTTGAACCAAACATTGAAGGCCCCTGAGTCTAAGCGACTAGTGTGTAAAAAAAGGTGCCAAGATCTACCTCACAGGGTAGTTGGTGTGAAGATACAAGATAATGCATACAGAGCAAACGATACAAAAATCTACTGCATAGCAGGTGTTTAATAAATTATAGCTACTAATTTTAATATTTCTATTATTACTCAAGAGATTATTTGCATCCTAATGTAAATGTACTATGCCTGCAATTAAGGTAAGAAGCCACAAGATGAGGGGTGCCTGAATGGCTCAGTTAGTTGAGCGTCTGACTCTTAATTTCAGCTTAGGTCATGATCCCAGGACTGTGAGTTCAAGCCCTGCACTGGGCTCTGTGCTGAGAGTGGAGCCTGCTTGGGATTCTCTCTCTTTCTCCCTCTGCCCCTACACCCTCCCCCCCCCCCACACACACACACAGCAATTTGTGCATGCATATGCTGTTCCTCTCTCCCTCTCTCAAATTAAAAGAAAAAAAAAGTCACAAGATGAAGTTGATGTCTTTATGGCCTGAGTAGTAAAAATCACCTTGTCTCCTTTTTCTGTTTTACCAAACAAGAGATGGTTTTTTCCCAGTGTCTCTGTCAGGCCTCTTGGTTTTCATTTCACCAACCATACTTCAGGTATAATTTACCTGAAATGGAAAGAAGTCTGTTTTTCATATTTAGTACCATAAAACTGAGCTCTATTTTTAACTATATGAGTAATTAGTATACCAAACACATATTTCAAAGCCAACAATCTAAAAAGAAAATAAATACCAAAGGGCAACACTTTGGTAGCTTTTTATCAATATGTAACTGATGGTGTTTATTCCAATACCAAATCTTGATAACTCTCCCAATTTCCATTAATTTAACCTCCTTCCTTAAAACTGTAATCATATCAAGGATGTAGGGCTACCAGTCCTCTCAGTATCTTTTTTATGGTGCTTCCTCCATCAGCATCTGGTTTCCCTCTTCTAGTTAAGTGATGAATAGGATTTAATTTCACTTTCTCCCCCTCTTGCTTCTACAGCCTCAGAACACAACACCTCCTATCCCTTGCACTAGGCACAGCCAAGTGACATATTAAGTGCTACTGAGGATTGCTATGGGAGTGTTGTCTCTGGTGCTGGCCAGTAGGACTATGAGGTCCCAGGCCAGTCATGTCACCTGTGGAATTCAGTGCCATCCTCTCTAGAACATGGTCTCCAGAATCTATGGAAGCTCTGAGAATCCATGACTTCATGATTTCTTAAAGATAAAAATGGTCAGTCCAAAGTTAAAAAAAAAATAATAATAATATGGGAAAGTAAATTCAGTAAAACTAGACCTCCAATATAGACAATCAAAATGTAACAGAAATCTCTGAAAGACTCTGTTTCTCGGAACCCACTGAGTAAATAAACCAATGTGTTAGAGGTCCCTAATGAGTGCAACTTCCTCAATTTTTGATTTGTGTCTGTGTGCTTTGTCCTCTTAGATTATAAATTCCTCCAGGAATGGAAATAGACCTTTTTCCAGCTCAATGTCTATCCCATAATAATCCAACAAGAATCACTTGAAAGCTGATAGCTGACTGACCGATTAAAAATCTGCTTTTGTTGACAGAGTTATACAAATCCTATTTGGTAGCACTGTAAAAAATATATATGAAATGCACTGACAAGTTTAACTTTTATTTGGCATATGGAGGGAGAGGTTCCGTGGTTCACTCTTTTACTGGGAAAGCTATCAAGTAACCTTATCTTGTTCCAGCACCTATGCCAAATCATATCTACCTGTGACTTTCACAATTTGTTTCTACTTACATATTCTTTTAGTGGCTCCACATTTCAAGACATTGTATTTGGTGACATAGACTTTATAACCTAATAAATTCAAAATGCTCATATTTTATAGTTCATTCAAACCAGCAATCTAAACTCCTTTTAAATAGAAAACGTTACTAATTCCCAACCCTTGTTAAAGTCTTGCATCTAATTTCTCAGTTCTTGTTCCTAGGATGCATAGCATTGCTGGAAAACTTTTATGAAGCCATGCTCAAAAACATCCTGGTGTAAAATAATAAAGGACAAATATAAAGAGGGATGTAGCCTGTAATTCAAACAGTGATGGATAATATACGTGCTTAAAGATAAACCCAAGGTAAAAATTAACAACTGTTCAAAAACTCATTCTCCTTACTTTGTTATTTCTGGTTTTCAATTGCTATAATTAAAAGGACTTGTTTCCCATGAACATCAAAGACAGCAGACAGATGCTATAAAATGCTTACAAAAACCTTATTTTCAGTTTGTTGCCAATATTTTAAAGGAAGAAACAAAGTGTGAGAGTTCTAGATTCCTCTATGCTCATTGCAATTTGAGATTTGAGCTCCTTATCATCATTGCCATTGTCCCTTGTTATTGTTTTTTCCTTCCCCAGATTCAACACTGACTTTCTTTGTTATTCTGGCCAACCCATTCAATCACTATGGCAGATTCTGCTAGAATTGTTCTTGACTCATCAAGCTCACAGGTAGGCAATGAAAATTTGGGAGACTGAAGACTGAAGAATATTAAATAAAGAGGGTATTTAATGGTGCTGTATTGAAGTGTTGTAAAGACAGAGATTGAAGATGGAAATGGACTCCCAGAGACAGCCAGATTTATAAATCAACACTCAACATTGTGCCCTGTGGAATCTAACTGATTGTGAACTAGCTCACAACATCTTAAGCCTTCTCTTGGATTGTTTCTCCCCTGACTTTGACCCGACACCAGGTCAAAACTCTCCAGCAGTATCTACTCCTGCCATTCCTCAGAATCATCACAATTTAGGAAGCAACATACTCTTACTTCCTCTCAGCCACTCCCATACCATCAATCTACCATGGCTCTCTGCAACGCCTGGCTTTTTGAAACACTTTTCCCTGGCTCCCAGCTCCCTCTGAGTTGCTGTTTTCTAGCAACCTGTGAACCCCTCAGTATTGTTCTTGATAGCTTAGCCTTTGGCTTACATCTTCTCCCGACTCATTCATGGCAATGTCTTGTTAATCTCAGTATCCATATGGGATGGCCCTCGCCACACTCCAGCCTCAACATTCTGATACCATCTCTGCACCTCTATTGAAGCACTCACACTTACCCTGGATCTGTTATTCTGCAGAATTGCTCCCTTGAAAGATTTTTAAATCTCAGTTTCCTTTCTTTGCCCACAACCTATCCTTCCTCCCCTTTCACATCTACTGAAATGTCTGCTCAGTCACCTCATCCTGCTTTCAGCATGTTCATTCTTCTATTTCCTCCTTTACTCACCTCCTTACCACTCCAGGTTCTCATAATGAAAAACTTCAGCATTATTCCCATGAACACAACCAGAACCCCTTGTGCCATCCTTCCTCAAATTCTGTCATTCACTCTCAATGCTCATGTATCAGGCTACTGAATACTACTTGAAGAAAATCTTGACTCGGGTCACTTGTCTTCATTCCAAAATCATACCATCTGGCCTCAGTGGGGCCTTCACTGATGTTCACAATTTTAGAGTTCAGTTCTGAATGAGACTTTATCACTTTTGCCTTATCAAACTGTTATCACTAACCTCAAAATCTACTCTCCTCTTTATCTTCTCTTTTCTTAATAGTGTTCTACATGATGTGAATTTAATCAGTTTTCCTTCTCTGTACTTCAATTTTCAGCATGTGTGATCCATCCTCCCCTTTACTCCTTTTTCAAAGATGGATATTCCTGCTAACTACATATCCATTTCTTCCCCAACTCCTCCAAGAGGGTCTTCTTATCCATCATCATGCCCATATCTTCCTCTCTGGCAGTCTTCCTCAGGTCTCCCACACTCATACAAGGCTTTTCCAAACTTCCTACCTTCATGAGGTATCACCTTTCTGTATTCTTTTACAACCACCAAGCTTCTTGGAAAAGTGTTTATGCTTTATGCTTCCACTTCAACTTCATTTACTCCTCACTTACGTGTATCTGACCAACATGGTCAGCCCTTCAGGGTCATCAGTGACCAACTAGTCATATAATGCATGTATCCGCTTAGAAAGTGAGTAGGGAAAAGAAAACACTAAAATGTTACTTGTAAGGAAATCAAATTAAGGACATTTTTTATACATTTTTATGCTTTTCCAAATACTCTTTAATGAGTAGTCCTTTCACAATCAAAAGGGCAAAAAGGACTTACATTTTTTTCTCATTTCTCTTTCTCAGTCTCCCTGAGGTATTTGACCCTATTGATGGCTCGTCCCCAAAACTCTTTCCAGAGTCACCCAATAGGTGTGCAGTATCTGCAGTCACATGAGGTCATACACTTAGAAAGACCCAGCTCAGTTTAGGGTTTCTCCATCTTCATTTTGAAATTCTTAATAATTTGTTAACAGGGGTCTCATATTTTCATTTTACACAGAGCCCTGAAAATAATGTGTCTAGTCCTGACTCTTCCCTTAACTTCTGATCCTATACTCTCTTTTTTCTACATTTCTAACCTTCTTTTCTATTTCATCACTCCACTCACTAAATTCAGTTCATCACAGTGGTTACCATCACCCACTTCACATCTCTCCTTTGTTATTCTCACCAATGGCTTCAGCTTTCACTCCACCAAATGTCACCCAAGCGTTGCCTGAATCCTGAGTTTCAAATTCACATTTCTGCCCATAAGTGTGTATTTCCACAAGGGTGTTCAGTAAACACTTCACACTAACATGTCCAAAAAGGAATTCAGCCTGTACTTATGTATTCTATTCTTCTATGACTATCGTCTTTCACTCAATTCTAGATCTACTCCTAGAGATGCATGTGGCTATAGTTCATTCACTTTCACTGCTCTATAGTACTCCATTATATGAATACACTTCAATTTATTTCTCTGTTTTACTTGCAATGAATATTTGGGTTGTTTTGGGAGTTTTGTTACTTGTTGTTAGGTATGGTTACACACATGCAGGAAGAGTTTCCTTAGGTTGTAAAACTAGAAGTAAAATTGTCAAGTCATAGAGTACATACAAACTCAATTTTACTTGGCAATACCACAGTGTCTTCAAAGTGGTTGCATTACTTTACATACACTCCCACCCAGAGGGTACAAAAGTTCTTGTTGCCCCATACCCTCACTCATTTGATATTATCAGATTAAAATCGGCCAACATCATTGTATCTCATCCTGATTTTGACTTTCATTTCCCTGATTATTAATGGGAATTAGCATATTTCATATGTTAGCTATATATGAAATGTCTCCTATTCTTATACTGCCTTTATAATAGGAAAATTTCTTTAGTAATTAAAATCTACACCACAGGCAGCTGTTGTCAGTATAAGAAAGAACACTAAAGATGTACAGTCCTATCCTCACTTAGACGATGGACTTGACCAGTTTCAAACAATTATACTTTGGAATTTGCTTACTCTCAAGGCAATAATGTTCTGTAAAACTAGCTGTGTAAGGAATCATCTGTGGCTTTTAAACCTTTCCATGCAACCAGCATGAAGTTACTCAGTGCCATGTTTAAAGAAAGACTAACTTCAGGGGTAGGCACAGTATGGAAGAAAGAATTTTCTTTCTTAGTACTTAGCTCCTAATCCAGCAAGAATAAGAACTAAAAAGAAAACACAAGTGTAGATTGTTTAATGAAGAGTCTACTACACTCATAAAAGAATGTGTGAAAACCGTGGGAAATAGAAGCACCCTGCCAACCCCAGCCCAACCCAATCTCACCTCTCCTAGACACTTCCCCCTATACTTTCTGGAGTTCCCCAGGCATGTTCTCATAAGTCACTGCTTCCTGTCTATCATTACCTAAGTCTTTTGCATCAGAGAAGAAAGACTAAGCGTCTTGAGGCAAGGAATCTCCAAAGTTGAGTTGAGGTTAATTAGCTTATAAAGTATACTTGACCATGAATTTCAGATCCCTGAATTAGGGAAATGAAATTATTATTAATTCAGTTCAATCTGACAAATATTTGTTAAGCAGCTACTATGTCCAAAAACAATATGATAGAATCCTGGCCACTCAGGAAGCAAACTTGACATACCAAGAACAAGAAAGACTTTCATACCTCTTACTCTAAAATAGAAAGACACTATCAAGCTACACCCTGATTGCATCATACCTTTATGCACTATATTTAATTAAGTGCTATATTTAATAAATCTGTTCCTTATTTTCTTATCCAGTGTCTACTGTGAAAAAATGTAACAGCATTTCTTTCAGAAGATCCTTAGTAATTCACAATTATTGTTCTAACACTCCCTCCTCTAAACTAAATAATAATAATAATAGCTAAAATTTTGGGGGCACCTGGGTGACTCAGTTGGTTAAGCGTCCAACTTCAGCTCAGGTTATGATCTCACAGTTCATGAGTTTGAGCCCCACCTCGGGCTCTGTGCTGACAGCTCAGAGCCTGGAGCCTGCTTCAGATTCTGTGTCTCCCTCTCTCTGCCCTTCCCCTGCTTGCACTCTTTCTCTTAAAAATAAACATTAAAAAATTAGAATTTTTGGAGTTCTTACTACGTACCAGGAGTTACAGCATTACATGCATAGCATCTCACTAAATCTTCACAACACTCTTTTTGCTGCTCCTGTTGTTGCTTGAGGTGTAATTCCCATATAAGAAACAGCACATGTTTACAGTATACAATTTGATAAGGTTTGACGATGTAAATGAATAAAAGATGTAATGAAACCATCACCACAATCAACATAACAAACATATCCATCACCCCCAAAAGTTTCTTCATGACCTTTTATAATCCTTCCTTTTCACTCCTCCTTGTTCTCTCTCTCCACACCATTCCAAACAAATACTGATCTGTCAGTGTAGACGAATTTGCATTTTCTAGAATTTTCAAAAATGGAATCCTACAGTACATTCTTTTTCTGGCTCCTCTATTCAGCATAATTATTCTGGGAGTCATCCATGTTGGTGTAATTATTAAACGTTTATTCTTTTTTATTCCTTTGTTCATGTTCCATTGTCTGGATATACCATGATTTGTTTATCCATTCACCTGTTACACTCGACTTGTTTCCAGGTTTTAGCCATTACACATAAAGCTGCTACATCCATATACAAGTTTTTGGGTGAGAATATGCTTTCATTTCTGTTGTATAAATATCTAGGGGTGGAAGGACCAGGCTATACTGCAGATACATGTTTAACATTTTAAGAATCTGCCATTCCTATTGCTGCAGTAACAAATTACCAAAACCTGACTGGCTTAAAACAGCAAAAATTTATCTCTTACAGTCTAGAGGTCAAAAGTAAGTCTAAAGTCAAGGTGTTGGCCAGACTGTGTTTCTTCTGGAAACATCAGGGGAAAATCCATTTGCTTTCCTTTTCCAGCCACTAGTCTGCCTGCATTCCATAGCTCAAGGCCTCTTTCTCAGAACATCCTTTAACTTCCTGCTTCTGTGATTATGTCTCCTACTACTGACTCTCTACCTCCTACCTACCTCTTAAAAGGACCTAAGGACCTTTATGATTACATTGTACCCATCCGCATAATCCAGGATAATCTGGATCTCCAAGGGCTTTCACTTAATCACATCTACAAAGTCCCTTTACCATAAAAAGAAACACATTCACAGGTTCCAGGGACAAAGATAAGAACATCCTTTTTTTTAAGTTTATTTATTTATTTTGAGAGAGAGAGAGAGAGAGAGAGAGAGAGAGAGAGAGAGAATCCTAAGCAGGCTCTGCCCATCAGCACAGAGCCCATTATGGGGCTTAAACTCACAAACCACAAGGTCATGACCTGAGCCAAAGTCAAGAGTTGGTCACTTAACCAACTGAGCCACCCAGGTGCCCCAAGATATGAACCTCTTTGAGGCACCATTATCCAACCTATCAATGTCTTCCAAAGAAGTTATATCATTTTACATTCTCATCAGCAATATAAGAGTTCTAGTTCCTCCACATCCTTACCAACTCTGGTTATGGTCAGCCATTTTAACATTAGCCATTCTAATAGGTTTATTTTGGAATCTCCTTTTTTAATTTGTACTTGTTAAATAGCAAATATAACAAATAACAAAGATGTTGAACATCTTTTCATGTATTTATTTGCCATCTGTAAATCTTAGGTAAAATGTCTGTTGAAATCGTTTTCCCATTTTTATTGGAATTTATGGAGTTTTTTATTGTTGGATTTTGAGAGTTCTTTATATATATATATATATATTTTTTTTTTAATGTTTATTTATTTTTGAGAGAAAGCACAAGTGGGGGAGGGGCAGAGAGACAGGGAGACACAGAATGTGAAGCAGGCTCCAGGCTCCAAGCTGTCAGCACAAAGCTCAGTGTGGGGTTCAAACTCACAAACCATGAGATCATGAACCAAGCTGAGGTCAGACACTTAACCGACTGAGCCACGCAGGCGCCCTATACATTCTAAATACAAAACTGTTATCAGGTATGATTTGCAAATATTTTATGCCAGTTTGTGGCTGGTCTATTCTCTTAACATGTCTCTCAAAAAGCAGTTTTTAATTTTGATTAAGTCCAATTTATGAATTGTTTTCTTTTACAGATTGGACTTTTGGTGCTATATCTATAAAGCCTTTGCCTAACCTAAGGTCAAAAAGTTTTTCTCTTGTGTTTTCTTCTAGATATGTTATAGTTTTAACTCTTTTAGGTTTGTGGTCCATTTTGAATTTAGCTTTGTATATGGCATACATGCAAGTTCTTTATATTGCATATAAATATCGAGTTGTTTCATCACCCTTGGTTGGAAAGCCCACTTTCTCCACTGAATTGCCTTTGTACCTTTAAATAGCTTCAGTTTTGTTTCAGTTTTCTCCATGTGTGTGGGTCTATTTTTGGATTCTCTGGTCTACTGCATTCACCCATTTGTCCATCTTTATACCATTAACACACTTTCTTGATTATTGTATTTTATAAGACTTGAAATCAAATCGTGTTAGTCCTCCAACTTTTATCTTTTTTAAGTTGTTTTGGTTATTTTAGGTCTTTTGACTTTTTATTTTGAATTTTAAAATCATCTTACAATTTACTAAATCCTATGGGGATTTTTATTGCGATTGTGTTAAATCTTCATTTTGTTTAGAACTGGCATCACAGCAGCATTGACTCTCCTGACCTATGAACAGTGTGTATCTCTCTATTATTGAATTTTTCAACAATGTTCTGTAGATTTTAGTATATGGGACTTGTTCTTCTTTTGTCGAATATAACTCCAAGTATTTTCATATTTTTGATGCTATTTTAAATGCTATCTTTTTCAATTTCTGACTGTTCATTGCTAGTATATACTAATACAATTGATATGTGTATGTTGATGCTGTATCCAGCAACCCTGATAACTCATTTATTAGATCTAGTAATATTTTTAGATTCCATTGGATTCGCTGCATGAAAGAACATGCTGTCTATGAATAAAGACAGTTTTTGTGGGGGTTTTTTTCCAAACTGAATGCTTTTTTTCCTTTGGTTAGTGCTATAAATTTCCTTATAATTACTGATTTAGTAGCATTCCACAGATTTTAATATGTTCACAGTACTTTCATTTTCATTTAGGTCACGGTACTTTCTGATTTCCCTTTTAATTTCTTCTTTGACCCATGAGTAATTTAGAAATATGCTGTTTGGTTTCCAAATATTTGGTGTCTTTCTAGAGATCCTTCTGTTATTGATTTAATTCCACTGTAGCCAGAGAACATACTTTGTATGACTTCTATCCTTTTAAAATTATTTAGACTTATTTTATGGCCCAGAATATGATGTCTGTTGATGTTCTATACACACTTGAAAATAAATGTCTGCATTTGAAAATAAGCTACTATTGTTAAGTGAATTATTTTAGGTCAGGCTGATTGTTTTATTCAAGTCATATATCTTAACTGGTTTGCTGTTTACTTGTTCTATCAACTATTGAAAGAATTATATTGAAATATCTTACTATAAATTGTGGATTTGTCTATTTCTTCTCACAGTTTTATCAGTTTTTGTTTCATGTAGTTAGGAGCTCTGTTATTCAGGACATGAACATTTAGGAATGTTATTTCTTCCTGATAAAATGACACATTCATTATTATGAGATAAACTTCTTAATCCCAAGTAATAATCTTTGCTCTGAAATGTATTTTGTCTGTTATTAATATAGCCACTCCATCTTTCTTTTGACTAATGCTAACATAATGTATCTTGGTCCAAACTTTTAATCTTCTCATGTCCTTATATTTAAAATGAATTTCTTGGTGCACCTGGGTGGCTTATTTGGTTGAGCATCCAACTCTTGATTTTGGCTCAGGTCATGATCCTAGGGACATGGGATTGAGTGCTGTGCTGGGCTCCATGCTGAGCATGGAGCTTGCTTGGGATTCTCTCTCCCTTCCCCTCTGCCTCTCTCCCCACCTCACTCATGCTCTCTCACTCTCTGTCTGTCACTCAAATAAAATAAAAATGCATTTCTTGTAGCTAGCATACAGTTGGATCTTCCTTTTTATCCAATATGAGAATTTCTACCATTTAATTGGGGTGTTCAGTCCATTTACAATTAACGTAACTATTGATATGGTTAGATCTAGACCTATCATCTTGCTGGTGTTTTTCTATTTGTCCCATATAATCTTGGTTCCTTTTTTATTTTCTGCCTTTTTCTGAATTAAGTGAATATTTTTATGATATCTTATCTCCTTCATTGAAAATATTAGTTATAACATTTGTTTCAACAATGTACTTTCATTTATCCCTTCTAGTCTCTGTTATTTTTGTCATACATTTTGTTCTACAAATGTATATTAGTTTTCTAATTGGTTTTCTGCATAACAAATTACAATAAACTTAGAAGCTTAACACAAGGCCATTTATTATCTCACAATTCTGTAAGTCAGAAGTCTGGAATGACCTGGCTGGGTTTTCTGCTTGGGGTCTCACAGGCTGAAATCCAGATCTCAGCCCACTCTCTTCTCATCTGGAACATGGGGTCTTCTTCTAAACTCTTTCCTATTACTAACAAAATTTAATTCCTTGTGGTATTAACTTTGACGTCCCCATTTCCCTGTTGATTGTTGACAAGGGGTCACTCTCAGCTATGTGTGGCCACTCTCCAATCTTTGTACATGGACCCCTCCATTTACAAAGCCAGGACCCATATATCAAATTCTCCTTTGCTTTTTTCTCTCTGCCCTCCCCTTCTGCTACCAGATAGAGAAAAGTCTCTGTTCTTTAAATGACTTATAGGATTAGTTAGATCCAGCTGGATAATCTTTCTATCTCAAGGTCAACTGTGCTATAAAACATAATGTAGCATAACATGTAGAAGACAACTTATCAATAGTGATATTATCATATTCAATGATGCTGGAGATTAGAATTGGAATCTTGGGGGCCATTCTTATCATTCTGGTTACCACAATATGTTATAAACTTCACACACTACATCATCGTTATCGTTTTAATATTTAATTTTCTTTTAAAATATTTAAGAAAAATATCTCATATTTTACCTATGTAGTTATCAAGTCCAACGTTCTTCATTTCTTAGTATAGATTCATATTTCCATTTTCTATCTTTCTCCTTCTGAATGAACAAGTTCTTTTAACATTTCTTGTTAGGCAGCTCTGCTAAAGATGAATTCTTTAGGCTTTTGCATGTCTAAAAATCTTTATTTCACCTTTGTTTCTCAAAGGTATGTTTACTAGGCACATACTTCTAGATGACAATTTTCATTTTGTCATCTTTAAAATGTTGAGTCAGTGTCTCCTCAATTCCATTGTTTCTGATGAAGATCTGCTATGATCATTACCTTTTTTCTTCCATACATAACACGTCTGCCCTTCTTTTACTGTGTATAACATTTTCTCTTCATCAATTTTATTTAGCAATTTGATAATGATGTGCCTTGGTGTAGTTGTCTTCAAATTGCTTGCGTTTGAGTCTCATTGTGCTTCTTGGATCTGTGTGTTTATAATTTTCACTAAATTTGGAAAACTCTCAACCATTCCTTCTTCAAATACTTTTCTGTATTTCATTTTTTCAGGAACTCCTATTACATCTATATTACAATGCTTGAAATTGTCTTACAACTCATTGATGCTCCATTTATTTTTTTATTCCTTTTGACTATGAGTTTCATTTTGAATTGTTTCTATTGCTATGTCTTCAAGTTTATTATTTTTTCTTCAATGTCTAATCTGCCATTAATCCCGTCTAGTATATTTGTTATCTCAGACATTGTAATTTTCATCTCTAAAAGTTGATCTGGGACTTTTTTTTATGACTTTTGTGTTCTCACTTCTTATTGAACATATACAATACAGTTACAATAACTGTTTAAATAACTATCTACTAACTTGAACAACTGTTCCAGTTGTGAATTCATTTTATTTTCCTTCTCGTTATGAGTCATATTCCCAATTCTTCTCATGCTTGGTAATATTTGATGTATTGCCAGACATGAATTTTATTTCACTGTATGATGAATATTTTGGTATTTTTTAAATACTCTTAACCTTTCTTCTAGGATACAGTTAAATTATTTAGGAACAGTTTGATCATTCTAGGTCTTGCTTTTAAAATTTGTAAAACAGGACAAATTTACACATTATTGTAGGGCTAATTATTTCTCACTATGGAAGCAAGAATCTTTGGATAGTCTCCTGTGATTCATGACATTTTCAAGTCTAGCTAGTGGGAACAGGCTATTCCTGGCCCTGTGTGAAAACTGAGCACTTTTCCATCTACTTTTAAATGATTATTTTCCAATCCTAAATAATTCCTCAAATGCAAGTGCTGGTCAGAACTCAGATCAATACTGGAGAAAGTCCCTCTGCAGCTTTGCAGGATTCAAATATCTGAAAATACCTCCTACTTTCATGCTAAGGAACCCAAGAATTTTCTTAGTCCTGTCAAATACCTCTGCCTTATAGTGTTGTTAATCCCCTCACTACTTTCAGTAGTAAGTATACTAAGATCACAGAGTGTTCTTTTCTTTTTGTAATTTTTTTGTGTTTATTTTTGAGAGACAGCATGAGTGGGGGAGGGGCAGAGAGAGAGACAGAGAGAGAGAGACAGAATCTGAGGCAGGCTCCAGGCTCCGAGCTGTCAGCACAGAGCCCAATATGGGGCTTGAACTGTGAGATCATCACCTGAGCCGAAGTCAGATGTTTAACCAACTGAGCCACCCAGATGCCCCAAGATCACAGGGTATTCTAAGTAGGTGGTATTCTAAAAACTGTTGTGGAACTGAGGATTTTTATCTCATACAAGACCTTCTGCAGTAAAATTCAGCCTTCAGGTGCATCATTAATTTTCTTTAGGATGATATGTAGTCAGAACTTCTTAGAGTGACAAGTCATCTCCTTACCACATTCCAGTCCACTCAGGTGGGTCACATGACTTTTCTAATGGGGCTGTCCCATCAGGCACAAAACAACTAGCTAGCCATCTTCAGGGCCCCAAGAGTCTTATATTGAACAGATCAGAAGAGTGATTTAGCTTCCTTTTTGGTAGAGTAAATAATATTAAACCAGAAATGTAAATATCCTTTTTTTTTCTTTAATAAAGATTTGTTTTATCTTAATTTCTGGTGATAATCAGAAGTAGTTTGGAATGTTATAGTCTTTAGTTGTTTACATTGTTGAGCATTTAGTTACCCATAAAAAAAAACACTTGAGAAATTAACACCTAAAACAATCCAGCAATCCTTTTTGTAATCTTACGAGATGAGTAATTTCAGCTTCCAATTTGCCTTTTTACAAATAAGATGTTCAGATACTACTATTATATGTTCTATTTAATACTGAAAGACTTGCTATCATAGTTGTTTGTATTGTTTTGGTGATGGATAGCCATAGACATATTCTCTATGAGGCAACCTCTTTTTTTTTTTTTTTTTTAATTTTTTTTTTTAATTTTTTTTTTCAACGTTTATTTATTTTTGGGACAGAGAGAGACAGAGCATGAACGGGGGGGGGGGGGGGGGGGGTGGGGGGGCAGAGAGAGAGGGAGACACAGAATCGGAAACAGGCTCCAGGCTCTGAGCCATCAGCCCAGAGCCCGACGCGGGGCTCGAACTCACGGACCGCGAGATCGTGACCTGGCTGAAGTCGGACGCTTAACCGACTGCGCCACCCAGGCGCCCCTCTATGAGGCAACCTCTTGAAAAGAATTCTGTTCAACTGACTCTTCTCTCTTGCATCTTCACCTTCAATTAAGCCTGTCAATAGTCTCTTTATTCTCAAAAGAAACCACCACCACCACAACAACAAAGGTAGAGGAAATCTTCCTTTTTTCCTGAGATGTTGTTTGTATGTCTCTCCTTCCCCTCAGCATCAAACTCTTTCAAATACTTACAACCTCCACTTTCCTCATTTCCTACTCACTTCTAATTCCTGGTAATCTAGTTTTGCCCTCTATTACCTTACTACACTATAGTTCAGTGGGAAACCAGGCTGTTACAGGTCACTATCTCATCATATAGTAACAAACAAAATCCTCTTTCACCTCTACAACTCTGCAACATTTAACACAACAGATCGTCCTTTCTTGAAAGCCTCATCCTCTGTTGGCATTTAGGACACAACACTCTTTTTGTATCCCTTCTGTATCTACAACCCAATCTTCTCTGCCCACCTAATCAGGCTCCTTTTTCTGCCCCTGTCCCCTAAATGTAGGCTTACCCCAAGGATAGACCTTTGGAGTTCTTGCCTATTCTTGCTTATACTCCTGTAACATTCTCAATCAATATCATGGCTTCAACTATGACTTCTGGAAATATGGCTCCCGGCTATCTCCAGCCCTCCAGGCTCTGCTATATTTAGAGTCAGCATTTCCAACTGTTATGGGAGACATCTCCACCTAAATTTCCCTATAAAACACCTCACGCTATGTCAATGACTAAATTTAAGACCCTTATTTCTAAATTTATTCCCTTCTGTATTCCGCAGTTTATTTTATAACATACTCAACTACCCAGCCACCCAGGATCAAAGCCTCTTTACTCTATTTGATTCTGATGTCACCCTTGCAACTTCACAATCAGACCCCATTCAGCTGATCAGATCTAAGTCTTATATTTAAAACTGTCCTCTCCTTTTCATTCCCACTGCCACTACCCTGATCTCATTACTTCTACATAGACTAGGGCAATCTACTCATCCTTCAGTCTCACCTTTTTTCCAAAGCACAGTCCCATTTATGCTAGTCTAATCTGGAAGTACAGCTCTGATCAAGTAACTCCTCTTTCAAATGCCCTTGACTACCAAAAAGTCTTAATTTGTTTCTACCTTTATTTCCAAAAATACCAAGACCTAAACCCAATTGAAATACTGTTTCCCCCAAAAAATCAGTGCTTCCCTATCCCAGGCCCCCACTTATTTTATACTTTATCTTTTCTCTGAAATGCCCTGCTCCCTGCCTTAATTCTATCCTTTCTTCAAAACCCGGTAAAATTCACCTTCTTATTTTTACTATTATCACCTAACATGGAAATATGTTATCAACATTATCAATCCCATAATTATGTATTTTTTTACATTTTACATTGTTTTGCAGATGTTTTATAAATCCTGTCTCCCTTATAAACTGTAAACTTGTTAACATTTAAATTACCATTGCATTCTTCATGATGCCTGCATGGTAAATAATAAAATTAATAGATTAGTACATAATGCTGAATTAATCATCAGCCAATTCGCCAAACTTCAATGTTTCATAAAGGGAAAAAGATGATGTATAAGATGGACTCTTTGCTCTCTAAAATAACTATAATGCAAAGGAGTGTATAATCAGTGTTATGTGGTCAACGAGATAATTGGTGGTCTAAGGCAGTCTTAGAATGAGGACGATGGGGGGTGGGGGCGGGGTCCTCTTGAAGAATAGGTAGGATTTTGTAAGCATATATGCAAAGGAATACATTTCTTGTTCAGTGTGAACAGAGGCATAGAGAAGCAAGACAGTTTGAGAAGTTCAGAGAAAAATGACTAGAACAGTTTATCCAAATGAGAGAGTTCATGTGGGGGATACTAACAGATAGAGCTGGAAGTGCAAGTTAGGGCTAGATTATATAATCTTTGTCCCACTGGTGACTGGGGTTGGTAGCAACTGCCAGAGAACAATGAACACTGGGCCTTGCCAACATCAAAATTATCAGGCACTCACTTGGCCATGATGACTATCAGAGTTTTCCCGCTTCACAGTTCCTATGGCATCATACTATCTTATAATAGTCAGTTCTAGATTTTCTTTGTGTCCAGTTTATTCATCTGTTTATTCAAACATGCATTTAAAACCATATTATATTCTAAACATTGTGTAATACCCTAAGGATTCCAAGATGAATAGCCATGCTTCTAACCCGAGGAGCTTTGCATTTCAGCAAAATGTCAGTGTTAAGTTTTTAGCTAGCTAAACTGTTATGCAGATGACATGAAGTCTTATTTGGGGTCCAATCTAAATGTGTTTTGTGATTCATCTGTTTTGTTTTGCTTTGGTTGCTTATTGGTCTTGTCAGTTAATATATATTATTTTATAAAAGAGAAGGATACTAGTCATTTTTATTTTTACTTTAACAAGAGTACATCAAAAAAGGCTTTTCCTCATAGAAAGATCTTTGTGATTCAGGTAATTACTTACCATCCTCTCCATAAAGGAAAATACTGGAATTTTTTTACTTATAGTTTTATTCTTCAATCTGTGGCTAGAATAATGCCCTGAAATAGAGTTTACTTAACCTAGAATTTCTCCCAGTTTTGGAGGCAACAATGCTGTTTGGAACTTTTTTTCTTAACACACTTACAGTAAATGATAACTGAGATCCCTGTCCGCAACTTCTAACCTAACCCACTATGAAGTAATGCTAAACTATGAAGTAATGCTCCCAAATTATTTTTTGTCCTGCTGGGGAAGAGGAACAAGAATGGATAAGGGATTTTCTCTCTTGGATTCTTTGTGACCTCAAAGCTTAAGACATTAATTATACTAGTCTCACTTGAAACTGCTGACAGTACTCTTTTAGTGCCATCAGCTTCCTCTTTTATTATTTCCTCTTTAGAAGTAGTTTCCTATTAGTGTCAATACTTTCTTTCATATAATAGTTATATTTTTAAAAGCCAGTAGATAAGCCTGCCCAAAGAGCTGGAAAATCAAATGTAGCAGCAATGTAGCACTGGAAGTTTCATATTCAATGTCTTCTTTCTCCCTAAAAGAACAAATAAATAATTTCTCAACAGAAATCTCATTGGTTTCAATGACTGCTGAGAGAGAGAGATTTAATGGAGGAACTTTATATAGAGGTCCAGGTTCTGGATCCCATTAGATTGTTGAGGTGGCACAAAGTAATTCTTTGGGAAATAGAATTACTTCCCAAATCATTACTAATACTAATTGGGAATTAGTACATTGGGAATACTAATCATTGGGAAATACAAATCAAAATAATAATGAGATATCACCTCATATCTGTTAGAATTACTATCAAAAAAAAAAAAAAAAGGAATGGCAAGTGTATGTGAGGATGTGGAGAAAGGGGAACCCTTGCACTGTTGGTGGGAATGTAAATTGGTGGAGCTACATGAAAAACAGTATAGAGTTTCCTCAGAAAATTAAAAGTAGAAATACTATATGACCCAGTAATTCCACTACAGGGTATTTACCCAAAGAAAATGAAAACACTAATTCAAAAAGATATGTGTATATCTTTCTGATATATATATGGATAGATACATACATCCATACATATATGTATATGCGTGTATATATATTTTTTCAGCCATAAAAAAGGAATGAGATCTTGCCATTTACAACATCATAGATGAACCTAGAGGGTATTAATGCAAGTGAAATAAGACAAAGAGAGACTAATACCTTATGATTTCACTTATATATGGAATCTAAAAAAAAAAAAAGAAAAATAAATAAAAAGCAGAAATAGACCCATAAACACAGAGAACAAACTGGTGACTGCCAGAAGGTAGGGGGATTGGGAAAGGGCAAAATAGGAGTAGGGGAGTAGGAGATACAGGCTTCCAGTCGTGAAATGAATAAGTCACAGAGATCAAAGTCATAGGAAGGTATTATAATAGCATTGTATGGTGACAGATGGGAGGTACACTTGCGGCAAGCATAGCATAACGTAAAGACTTGTTAAATCACTATGCTGTATACCTGAAACTAACATAACATTGTGCATTAACTATACTTCTTAAAAAAAAAGAAACAGAATAAAGGGTAAATATATTGGAAATATATAAAATATTTTTAAAAATTATTCATACATACATTTTTAAATTTCTTTAAAAGCTATTGATTGCTAAAAATAGAAATAACAGAGAAAGTCAGGAGAAGATGGCAGAGTAGGAGGATCCTGACCTCACCTCCCCCCACAGATACAGCAGAGCACAACTGCATGTAATGCAACTCACTGTAAAGACAACGTGAAGACTGTCAGAACAGATATTTCACAGCCAAAGACACAAAGAGAAGATGACATCAAGAGGTTAAAATGGGCAGAAACACAGTAGAGAACAAAACCCTCAGTGAGGCAACCCCACAAGCAGGAGGGGTATCACATGGG
Organism: Leopardus geoffroyi; assembly: GCF_018350155.1. Lineage (NCBI taxonomy): Eukaryota > Metazoa > Chordata > Mammalia > Carnivora > Felidae > Leopardus > Leopardus geoffroyi. The sequence continues at coordinate 49,710,948 of NC_059333.1, read as the reverse complement.
TGGAGGAGCAAGAAGATTAAGCCCCATAACAGGCCTCCTGACCCTGGGGGTGCACACTAGGACAACAAGCCTCTTCTAACATCTGGCTTTGAAAATTAGCAGCACTAGGGGCGCCTGGGTGGCGCAGTCGGTTAAGCGTCCGACTTCAGCCAGGTCACGATCTCGCGGTCTGTGAGTTCGAGCCCCGCGTCGGGCTCTGGGCTGATGGCTCAGAGCCTGGAGCCTGTTTCCGATTATGTGTCTCCCTCTCTCTCTGCCCCTCCCCTGTTCATGCTTTGTCTCTCTCTGTCCCAAAAATAAATAAACGTTGAAAAAAAAAAAGAAAAGAAAAAGAAAATTAGCAGCACTTAACTCCAGGAGTGCTTGAGAGCTATAGGAAACTCAGTCTCCATGCTTCAAGGGCCAGTGCACTATGTAACTCAGCCCAAGACCCAACACAGAAGCAGCAGTTTAGAAACCACTTAGGTTATATGTGAAGAAGATTTATTGATTGGGGTGCCTGGGTGGTTCAGTCGGTTGAGTGTCCGACTTTGGCTCAGGTCATGGTCTTGCAGTTCGTGAGTTTGAGCCCCACGTCGGGCTCTGTGCTAACAAACAGCTCAGAGCCTGGAGCCTGCTTCAGATTCTGCATCCATATCTCTCTCTCTCTCTCTCTCTCTCTCTCTCTCTCCCCTTCTCCCCCTCTCACCCTCCCCTGCTCATGCTCTGCCTCTCTCTGTCTCTCAAAAATAAATAAATGTTAAAAAAAATTCTTAAAAAAAAAAAAGATTTATTGGTTACTTTTAGGACATGTGCCAGAAGAGTGGGGATCTGCAGGAGCTTTCTCTAGGATGAAAGTACTATCAGACACCAGCTTTCTTGCCCCCCTTCAGACTTACTCTCCAGACACTTTAGGAAACAGTTCTGACACCCTATATATACCTTGCTAACACCACCTGCCCCACCTCAGCATTCCCCTGTAGATTCCCCACACCTAACCAACCCACCCCTCAGGCACCCCTCCAAAGCAGCTTCCAATCCACCACACCCAGAGAGCAGCTCCAGTAGAGGCCAGTGGCCCCCACCAAAGCAACTACCACCTAGCCCACATCCAGTGAGTGGCCCTGGCCAAGACTGGTCCTCTTCCAAAAAGACTCCTGCCCCAGGGAAGTACAAAGCTAGCCCCACCCACCACCATGCCCATAGTAGCTACAGCAAGGCCTCACAGCCAGCCATGTAAACTCTGCTATAAACTCTGCCCACAAGTGTATCTGCAGCAGTCACAGCTAGTCATTGCAGCTAGGCTGAGGGCTAGTCCTGCCCACCAGCATGCCCACAGTAGTCATGTCCCTGCCACAAAAGAAGGGTGTAAGGAACCCACATAAGGGACAACCCTGGACCACCTCATTCTGGTGACTGGGGGGATCGTGCTACTGGTACCACTAGATGCCTTCTGTATATGGTCACTGCTTTCACAACCAGGAGACAAAGCTGACTTCCCTAATACATAGAAACAAACACAGAGAGTCAGACCAAGGAAGAAGATAAAGAAATATGTTCCAAGTGAAAGAACAAGACAAAACAAGAGAAAAAAATACTAAATGAAATGGAGACAAGCAATCTACCTGATAAAGAGTGTAAAATAAGGGCCATAAAGATACTCACTAAACTTAAGCAAAGAGTGGTTAAACTCAGTGATAACTTCAACAAGGACAGAAATTATAAAAAAAAGTGTCAGTCAGATCTGAATAATACAATGATTGAAATGAAAAATACACTAAAGGGAATCATCAGTACAGTAGAAGAAGCAGAGGAAAAGATCAGTGATCTGGAAAACAGGGTAGTGGAAAGCCACCAAACTGAATCACAAAAAGAAAAAGCGTTTTTTAAAAACGAGGGTAGGTTAAGGGACTCCTGCAACATCATCAAGCATGATAACATTTGCATTATAGGAGCTCCACAAAGAGAAGAGAGAGAAAAAGGAGCAGAAAATTTATTTGAAGAAATAATAGCTGAAAACTCTCCAACCTGAGAAAGGAAATAGACGTCCAGATCCAGGAAGTAAAGAGAGCCCCAATCAAGATGAACCCAAAGAGGTACACACCAAGATATATAATAATAAAAATAACAAAAATTATATATAAAGGAAAGAAGCAAATATTTAGGTATAAGAGAAACCCCATAAGTCTACCCCCTGATTTTTCAGCAAAAACTTTGCAAGCCAGAAGGGAGTGGCATGATATACTCAAAGTGCCAAAAGGAAAACCCTACAACCAAGAATACTCTATACCAGCAAGGTTATTATTCAGAATTGAAGGAGAGATAAAGAGTTTCCCAGATAAATAAAAGTTAAAGGAGTTCATCACTGCTAAACTACCCTTACAAGAAATATTAAAGGGACTTCTTTAAGTAGAGAAGAAAAAGTATAACTAAAAGAAAACTATTAAAAGAAAAAATTTTACTGGTAAAAGCAAACATAAAGTAAAGGTCATAGATCACTTATAAAACTAATATAAAGGTTAAAAGACAAAAAAAATAAAACAATTACATCTCAAAAATTAAAGGATATACAAATTAAAAAATATGTAAAATATAATATATGTGAGATGTGCAGAGGGGAGTAATGTAGTGTTTTTAAGAATGTGTTTGAACTTAAGCAACTACCAATTTAAAATGAAATACCCTGTACATAAAACGTTATATATGAACCTCATGGTAACCACACACCAAAAACCTATAATAAATACACAAAAAATAAACAGAAAGGAATCCAAGCATAACACTAAAGAAAATCATCAAATCACAAAAAGAGCAAAAGAAAAAGAACAGAGAATGACTACAAAAACAACCAGAAACAATTAATAAAGTGGCAATAAGTACATACCTTTCAACAGTTGCTTTAAATGTAAATAGACTTATGTTCAAATCAAAAGACACAGAGTAACTGAATGGATTTTTAAAAAATGACCCAGGTATATGCTTCCTACAATAGACTCATTTCAGAACTAAAAACACATACATACTGAAAGTTAAGGGATGAACAAAGATATTCCACGTAAACAGAAGTGGAGAGGAGGGGAGTCAGACTAATAATACTTATATCAGACAAAAAAGACTTAAAACAAAGACTATAAATGAGAAGCCATTACATAATGGTCATTACATAATGATAAAGGGATCAATCCAATAAGAGGACATAATAATTGTAAATATCTATGTGCCCAACATAGGAGCACCTAAATATATAAAGCAAATATAAACAAACATAAAGGAGAAATTCATAGTAATATGATAATAGTGGAGACTTTAACTTCCCACTCACATAAATGGGTAGATCACCCAGGCAGAAAATCAATATGAAAACAACAACTTTAAAGACACATTAGACCAGAAGCACTTAACAAATATATACAGAACATTCCATCCAAAAACAACAGACACATTCTTTTCAAGTGAATCTACAACATTCTCCAGAATAGATCACACAGTAGGCCACAAAACAAGTCTAAAAAAATTAAGATTGAAATCTTTTCCAACTAAAGCAGTATGAAATAAGAAATCAATTACAAGAAAAAAAAACTGGAATCATACAAACACATGGAGGCTAAACAACATGCTACTATACCACCAATGTGTCAATGAAGAAATCAAAGAGGAAATCAAAAATTACATACAGACAAATAAAAATGGAAACACAACAGATCAAAATCTTTGGAACATAGCAAAAACAGTCTAATGGGAGTTTATAGGGATACAGGCCTACCTCAAAAAAATAAGAAAAATTTGAAATAAAAATCTAACTTTACACTTAAAGGAACTTAAAAAAAGAAGAACAAAGTCCAAAATTAGTAGAAGGAAGGAAATAATAAAGATCTGAGTAGAAATAAATAAAATAGAAACTCAAAAAAAAAAAAAAAGAAAAAAATCAATGAAACTAAGAGCTTGTTCTTTGAAAAGGTAAACAAAGTTGATAAACCTTTAGCAAGACTCATCAAGAAAGAAAGAAAAAGGACTAAAAGAAAATCAGATATGAAAGAGAAGTTACAATCAACACCACAGAAATACAAAAGGTTATAAGAGACTACTGTGAAAAATTATATGCCAACAAATTGGATAGCCTAAGAGAAATAAATTCCTAAAAACATACAATCTTCCAAAACGGAATCAGAAACAAATAGAAAATCTGATATAAATATAAATAAATAAAAATAAACCAAAATAAAAAAAAAATACAGACCATAGCTGTCATGAACACAGATGCAAAAATCCTCAACAAATATTAGCAAATTGAATCCAAAAAAATATATTTAACGTCTTTCACAATGATCAAGTGGGATTTATTCCAGGGATACAAGGATAGTTCGATACATACAACTCAATCAATGTGATACACCACATTAACAAAATAAAGGATTATAATCACATGATCATTTCCATAGATTCAGAAAAAATCCATTTAACAAAATTCAACATCCATTCATAATAAAAACTTTCAATAAAATGAGTCTAGAGGGAAGTACCTAAACATAACAAAGGCCAAATATGAAAAAACACAGATAACATAATAATCAATGGGGAATAGCTGAAAGCTTTTGCTCTAAGATGAGGAACATGACAAGAATGTCCAATCTCACTACTTTTATTCAATATAGTACTGGAAACCCTAGCCACAGCAATCAGACAAGAAAATAGAACTAAAAGGCATCAAAATTAGTAAGGAAGAAGTAAAACTGTCATAATTTGCAGATGGTATACTATACGTAAAAATATTAAAGAAAGACTCTACCAAAAAACCATTAGAATCAATAAATTCTGTAAAGTAGCAGGATACAAAATCAATATACAGAAACTTGCTGTGTTTTTATCCACTAATAATGAACTAGGAGAAAAATAAATTAAAACAATCCCATTTACAATTGCACCAAAAAAGAATAAAATACCTGGGAATAAACGCAACCAAAGAGGTGAAAGACTTGTACTCTGAAAACTATAGGACACTGATAAAAGAAATTGAAAATAACACAAATAAATGGAAAAATACATCTCGCTCGTGATTGGAAGAATTGATATTGTTAAAATTTCCATACTACCATAATTTGTCCATACTACCCAAATAGATTCAATGCAATCCCTATCAAAATACCGATAGTATTTTTCACAGAATTAAAACCAAAGATTCTAAAACTTGTAATGAACCACACAAAAAAACAGTCAATACCAGTTTTCAAACTATACTACAAAGATATAGCAATCAAAGCACTACAGTACTGGCACAAAAATAGACATACAGATCATAAAACAGGATAGAGAGCCCAGAAATAAATGTGAGACTTAAAATCATAAAACACCTTAAAGAAACCATAGACTTGGACATTGGTCTTAGAAATAGTTTTCTGAACCTGTCTCCCCAGGCAAGGGAAACAAAAGCAAAAATACTCTAGTAGGACTATATTAAACTAAAAAGCTTTTGTAGAGCAAAGGTAATGATCAATGAAATGAATAGGGAACCTAGTGAATAGGAAAAGATATTTGCAAATTACTTATCTGATAAAAGGTTATTATCCAAAACATAAAAAAACTACTAAAGCTTAAAACCAAAAACATAAATAATCCAGTTATAAAATGGGCAGAGGACCTGAATAAACATTTTTCCAAAGACATACAGATGGCCAATAGACACATGAAACGATGCTCAACATCACTAATCATCAGAGAAATGCAAATCAAAAGCACAATGAGATATTGCCTCACATCTGTCATAATGACTAGTACCTAAAAGTCAAGAAATAACAAGTGTTAGCAACAATGTAGAGAAACAGGAACTTTTGTGCCCTGTTGTTGGGAATGTAAATTGGTGCAGTCATTATAGAAAACAGTATGACGATTCCTCAAAAATTAAAAATAGAAATACCATATAATCCAATAATTCCACTTCTGGGTATTTACCCAAAGAAAACAAAAACACTAATTCAAAAAGATATATGCACCCCGGTATTTACTGCAGCATTATTTACAGCAGCCAAGATATGGAAGCAACTCAAGTGTCCATCAATAGATAAATGGATAAGGAAGATGTGATTTATATATATAATATTTATATAAATGATATATATATATATATACATATAATAGAATATTACTCAGCCATAAAAAACAATGCTATCTTGCCATTTGTGACAAGATAGATGGACCTGGAAGGTACTATGCTAAGTGAAATAAGTCAAACAGATAAAGACAACTATTATATGATTTACATGTGAAATCTAAAAAATAAAACAAATGAACAACAAAAAAAAAACCAAACAGACATAAATACAAGAACAAACATGGCTGCCAGAGGGAGGGAGGTAAGGTAATGGGTGAAATAGGTAAAGTTGATTAAGAGATACAAACTTCCAGCTATAAAAGAAATAAATCACAGGAATGAAAAGTACAGCATAGAAAATATAATCAATAATATTTTAATAACATTTTATGGTAACAGAGGGTAACTACACTTAACCATGGCAACCATTTCTTACTGTACAGAATTTCTGAATCACTATGTTGTATACCTAAAACTAATATAATATTGTATGTCAACTATAATTGTTAAAAATGCAAAAAGAAAACCACAACGATTACTACTACATTCCCACTAGAATGGATCAAATAAATAAGACTGACAAATCTAAATATCAGGAAGGACAAACAGTAATCAGAATGCTCATATATTGAGGTGCCTGTGTAAAATGGAAACCGACAGCTTCTTTAAAAGTTAAACATACATTTACCCTGTTACTCAGCAGTTCTATTCCTAGGTATTTATCCAAGAGACATGAAAACTTATGTTTATAAAAACCCTTGTACAAGATTCACAATAGCTTTATTTATTGTAGCCAAAAACTAAAAACAGGCCAGGTGTCCATCACCTGGAAAATATATAAACAAACTATGGTATAATCATATAAGGACATGCTCCTCAGCCACAAAAGGGAATAAACTACTGATACACACAACAGCAAGAATAAATGTCAAAAGCATCATGCTGCATGAGAGGAAGCCAGACATACACACATGCTATATGCTTTTAATTATATAAACTACTAGAACATGCAAGCATAATTTGGTGATAGAAACCAGAAAAGTAGTTGCTTCTGGGAATAAGGATGGACTGGAAAGGGACATGGTCATCCTTCTGGGGTGACAAAAATATTCTCTATTTTGATAGGGTTGTGGGTTACACAGGTCTATGCATTTGTCAAATTTTATGAAACTGTACATTTAATATCTGTGTTTAATGATACGGCAATCACACTTCAAATTTATCTTTGATGTTGGAAATCAGAGCAGTGGTTAACTTTCAGGAGGAAGAAATGACTATTGCTGGAGAAGGGACGTCACATGGGTTTACAACGACTGTTAAAGCTACCAGGTGTATTGACTTTGTGACAACCCATTTATCTATGTAATCTGTTTTGTGTGCTCTTCTGTGTCTATTTCATTCTACAGTAATGTCTCTATGAAGGCCTCTGCCAACCTTGAGCAATTCTTAAGCCAGGATTGTTCCACACTGGGGTGAGTGGATATTTACATTCCCAGGCCTTCACACTTGAGTCTGGGTTTCCCTGGGAAGGAAGGAAAAATGTCCCGTCAGCTGAGACATTTACCACACAGTGGGCTCACAGCTGAGGTCTGTTTTCTGACAGTACTTCCAGAAGCTAATATGAATTCACTTCTGAAGGGGGTTTAAGCAACTCATCGCAATGCCCACTACGCACTTTGTTCCTGGATCTCTTCCATGAGCCATTAAAATCAATTATAAAATGAAAAGATAAATACCCAGAAACACTGCATTAAGAAATACCCTAAATAGAAATTCTGGAAATTTACTCTGTAGCTCATGAAAAACTTCCCATCAGTAGAAAAAAATCTGGCTTCTGAGTTTTAGAATATTTATTTAACCATGAGGTTTTGCCTGTTTGTTTCTATTAAAAATTACCAGTGCATCAATGACTCAAACTTCCTCTGACCTTTTTCACATTTATGCATTCATATTCTCTCAGACTCACATGTTCAACAGCAATATCCATAAATTTAGTTGAATCCAAATAAAAGTTCCACTATGGCTTTCTTCTGTGGAATGTCACAAACTAACCTCCAAATGTTTTTGGAAGGGTAAATTTGCAAAAATTTAACTATATACATATGAATAGTGTAAGAAAACATACCTTACTAGGTATCAAGGCATAAAATAATATTATATAAACAAAGGATGACCCTAATACAGGCAAATAGATCTGTAAACCAGAGATTCTCATCAGACTCTTGTATGTTTGAAGTAGAATTTTTAATAAGTAGCAAAATTAAGAAATATTCCATAAATATTGTTTGGACAATTAATCTAGCAAATGCATTATTTTTCAATCCTATCACAAAAAGGAATCAAAAACAGTTCACATTCACTTAGGATGGATAACAGTAGATATTAACTATATACATTTGTGTGAAACACCTGGGCATCTCTCGGAACATAATAGGGTGAGAGAGCAATCCCATAAATATTCAGAGGCCTGTTGTATCAACTAAATTTTTAGGGGCTTAGTGACCTGGAGGATGTTATACATTCCTCCCAAAGTAAAGCATAGATTATTGTACTTTATACTTCCCACCAAGAAGTACAATACATAACTGGCTTCCTTCAAGTTCTGCAGAAAGTATATTCCATGCCTGGGATACTGCTTCTACCCATTTACTGTGGTGCCCAAAGCAGGAAAGGGAAAGAGAGCAGACCCAGGTTATGGTATAAATGGCCCTGCCTACTGAATCTTATGGCCAGCAGAGCAGTCACTATCTTACTAGAGGTGCAAGCAGGGGCAAAAGATACTGTGTGAAGTTTATAATAGTACCAGTGAGAGAATAAGGCCATACCCCTGCAACAGAGAATTCTGTACCTTACAAACAAACCTGCTGTTCTACTGAACCACAGTAAAGATGGAGAGCTTGTTCATAAGACATCAAGTGAACAACTAGCCAGAACTGCTGATCATAAGTTGTCAGACCCACAAAATCATAAGGTCAGTGGGTGCAGGTGCAGGCCATCATAAAAATGCAAGTAGTACATCTGAGATTGAGCATAAACAGGGCAGAAATTTCCAGCAAGCTGCATGAGTAGGTAGCCTAGATCTGCACGTCACTGTCAACTACCACCATTGCACCATTTTATATATATAACCACATAGCAATTACTTTAGGACTAGCTCATTGTGATGGTTAATTATATGTACCAACTTGACTGGGTAAACATTATTCTGGGTGTTTCTGAGAGGGTGTTTTTGGATGAGATTAGCATTTAAATTGGTAGACTGAGGAGGCGCCTGGGTGGCGCAGTAGGTTAAGCGTCCGACTTCAGCCAGGTCACGATCTCGCGGTCCGTGAGTTCGAGCCCCGCATCGGGCTCTGGGCTGATGGCTCAGAGCCTGGAGCCTGTTTCCGATTCTGTGTCTCCCTCTCTCTCTGCCCCTCCCCCGTTCATGCTCTGTCTCTCTCTGTCCCAAAAATAAATAAACGCTGAAAAAAAAAAAATTTTTTTAAATAAATAAATAAAATAAATTGGTAGACTGAGAATGTCTGACATAATGTAGTTGGGCTTTTTCCAATCAGTTGGAAGCCCAAATAGAACAAAAGGCTGACCCTCCCCTGGATAACAGAATTCTCCTGCCTGAGAGTTTTCAAACGCAAACATCAGCTCTTCCTGCCAGTTGACCTTCAAACTGGGACATCCTCTCTTCCTATTTCTAAGGCAACTTCCAGCCTTTGAATTCAAAATGAAACCTTGGTTCTGCAGATGTTGGAGTTTCCAGCCTCCATAATAACATGATCAAATTTCTTATAATAAATCTCTTTATACCTTTAGTGTCTCTCTAAAGAACACTGACTAATACGCTCACAAAGGGGAAAAATGCCTAAGCTTGGTCCATGGATGGCTTGGCTCAGTATGTGGATGTAGGCCAAAGTAGACAGTGGCTGAATTACATCCCTGTTGAAAGGGGCCCTGAAAGAAAGTGGTGAAAAAAAAAATTGTCACGTTAGGCAGAGCTTTGGGTGGTACATAGAATCATCTGCTAGAGGCAGGAAAAGGAGTGGCCAATGGAAAATGGCTTAGCACAGCTCATCAAGATACTGGAAGAAGAAAGATTAAAAGATGGAGGTCAAGGAAATCTATAGCAGAGTATGCATACAGGCCTAGGAAAGTGGATTCAAAGTCTGAACGTATTATATTACATATGATCCCCAAATAGAATTTATAACATAAAAGGCACACAGGTAGACAATTATTTGACCAGATGACATTGGTCAGCTTCTGCTCCGGCCACCCCTTGCAATGGGCACATAAACAAAATAGCCATGGTAGCAGAAATGGAGACTGTGCATGAGCTGAAAAGCATGGACTCCCACTTACCAAAGCTTACGCAGCTACTGCTACTGCCAAGTCTCCTACCATCCAACAACAGAAATCAACCCCAAATACCTGTTCTAGAACTCTCAATGAGACTGTCTGTGGTAGCTTGTCTTCAGCGTGGTCATTGACTCCTTCCTTCCCGTGTGCATATGTCATTCCCCTACCAACAGACAGAATCTATTCCTCCTTTCCTTGAATCTAGGCTGAGCCTTAATGACTTAACTGACCAATAGAAATACAGAAATTCTGGGACTTCCAAAGCTAGCTTATAAGAAATCTTGCAACTGCCACCGGGGCTTTTTGCAATGCTCTTGGAACTCTTGTTTGAGAGAAGCCAGCTGCCAAATAAGAAATGAGACTTCTACCTTGAGACCATCATGTTGTGAGAAAAGCAAGTCATCTAGAGAGGCTCTGAAGAGTGAGTTCATGCGCAGAGAGAGAGAAGCCAACATACACTGAGACAGCACACATATGTTGAAGAAACCACCTTAGAAGTGAATCCTCTAGCTTCAGACATCCTAGTTGATGCCATGTAGGTAGAAACAAACTAGCCAGCTTAGTCCTTCCTGAATTTCTAAACTAAGAAATTATTAGCAAAATAGAACTATAATTTTAGGTCACTTACTTTTTATTTATTGTATTTATTAAGAACTGTTATTTAAGTTATGGGGAGGTTAATTACACAACAACAAAGACCAACCAAGCAGTTGGTGGTAAATTGGCTGCACTAAATCCATTCAACCTTGGAATAGGCAACAGTTCGTTTTGTCAGCAATATGCAAATATTCCAGGTAGGGTTTAGCCTTGCAGGCTTTAAGATAATTTGACTCACTGTCCCAGCATCCCACCTTACGTCAAGGGTACAACAACAGGAGGTGCAGGAGCTAGGATAGGACTTGTCATATCACCTACTGTCTCAAGCAAAATCAACTAAAATGCCAGATCAGAGGCAGTACCTTGCAAGGATAGGAGTGCCATCCATTAGGATATGGCACTTTAAATTGTTGTTCTTTATATGGTTCCTAATAGGTCCCTGATAGAATACATGGGTCCAGAAACTAAGAAGTTGAAGCTCCACTTGCCATCACTCCAGATGACCTACTTGGGGAGTTTTACCAAGCTGTTGGAACTTCTCATTATTGCAATTCAGGGCTCTGCAGGTCTGGAGGTCTCACTGCCCAAAGGGGGAACACATCCACCAGTAGACACAGGAAAAGTCCCATTAATCAACACAGTACCTCTGCTCTCTGAGCCCTTCAGCTTCCATTACAAGATACCAGAAGACAATAAAAGGAGTCATTTGATGTGTGCTGCCCCAGGAAGGGGATGTGACTTAGACTGAGTTCCCTCTCCTCAGCAGTCCCGAAGACTGCTGGCAGCTAAGGGCTGTATGCTGACAGTATTCCCAACAGCTAAAGAAGAAAACTTCTGGTCTTGCCAGAAAATTTGGGCAGTACATCATAGTAGTTTCTATCTACTTCATACTATATTTAGAGAAGGGGGGGGGACTTTGTATTTCCTGTACAGACATCTGCACTGGACCTCAGTAAAATTCCTGGTAATTGTTAAAGTAAGCAAGCCCAAGAGGTCTTCATTGCAGAGTTGAAAACCTTAATTACAAACAAAGATTTTCAACTAAACAATTAGACACATTAAAAGGTCCAGAAATAGGCCCAGACATACAACCAACTGATGATTGACAAAGACAACAGTGTAGTTTAGTAGAGAACATTTAATCATTTTAATAAATGGTGCTGAGTTAAATGGATTTCCATTTGAAAAATAAAACATTTTGATCCCTAGCTCACATTATAGTAAAAAAATAACTACAGAAAGATTGTAGATCCAATTGTAAAGGATAAGCTTTTTCAGGAATACAAGTTGTTAAACATTTACCAGTACACAAATATCCCACTCTCTCACTCAATCACTTGTCACCCTTCCCCATCCCTGCTCCTTCCTCATCTGAGAAACACTGAGAAAACTGATACCAGCAATGGGTAAAACTCACGTCTTCTGTCAAACAATAAACGTACCTGAACTTAATGCTTATATGCCTATTTCCCTGTTATTAAAATAGAAGCTCTATTAACAGAATATAATAAAATAGGATAAAAAACAGAGAAAAAGCATTTAGTAAAATTCAACATCCATTCATGATAAAAATTCTTAACAAAATGGGTTTAAGAGGAACATACTTCAACATAACAAAGGCCTATGTGAAAAGTCAAGAGCAAACATCACACTCAATGGGGAAAAGCTCTCAAAGGTCAGGAACAAAACATGTATTCCATTTTCATCACTTTTATTCAAAATAGCACTGAAAGTCCTAGCCCCAGCAATCAGACAAGAAAAAATAATAATAAAAGGTGTTCAGGAGCGCCTGAGTGGCTCAGTCAGTTGAGCGTCTGACTTCAGCTCGGGTTGTGATCTCACAGTTCATGAGTTTGAGCCCCACGTCGGGCTCTGTGCTGACAGCTCAGAGCCTGGAGCCTGCTTCAGATTCTGTGTCTCCCTCTCTCTCTGCCCCTCCCAAACTCACACTTTGTCTCTCTCTCTCACAAATAAACATTAAAAAAATTTTTTAATAAAAAATAATAAAAGGCATCCAAATTGGTAAGGAAGAGGTAAAACTTTCACTATTTGCAGATGAGATGATACTACATATAGAAAACCTGAAAGACACCACCAAAAAATGACTAAAACTGATAAATGAATTCAGTAAGGTCACAGGATGCAAGATATACAGAAATCTGTTGCATTTCTTTACATTAATAATGAACTACCAGAAGAAAAACTAAGAAAACAATCCCATTTACAACTACACCAAAAAAGGATAAAATACCTAGGAATAAATTTAACCAGAGAATAAAAGACTTGTACTCTGAAAACTATAAACCTTGATGAAAGAAATTGAAGATGATACAAAGAAATGGAAAGATACACCATACTCATGGATTAGAAGAATTAATATCATCAAAATGTCCACAACTAAGCAATCTACAGATTGTATGCAATCCCTATCAAAATACCAAAGTATTTTTCAGAGAACTAAAACAAATAATTCCAATTTTTGTAAAAATCATGAAACACTCCAAATAGCCAAAGCAATATTGAGAAAGAAGAACAAAGCTGGAAGTAACATAATCCCAGATTCAAGATATACTACAAAGCTACAGTAATCAAAACAGTATGGTACTGGCACAAAAATAGACACATAGATCAATAAAACAAAATTGAGAGCCCAGAAATAAACCCAAAGTTATATGGTCAATTAATCTATGGCAAAGGAGGCAAGAATATACAATGGAAAAAAGTCTCCATAATTAAATGGTGCTGGGAAACTGGACATCTGCATGCAAAAGAATGAAACTGGACCACTTTCTTACACCATACACAAAAATAAACTGAAAATGGATTCAAGACCTAAATGTGAGACCTGAAACCATAAAACTCCTTAAAAAACATAGGGATTGACCACTTGAACATCAGCCTTAGCAACATATTTTTAAGTATGTCTCCTTAGGTGAGGGAAACAAAAGCAAAAATAAATTACTGGGGCTACACCAAAATAAAATGCTTTTTCACAGTGAAAGAAACTATCAACAAAACAAAAAGGAAACCTACTGAATGGGAGAAGATATGTGCAAATGATATATCCAATAAGGGGTTAATATCTAAAATATATATAAAGAATTCATACAACTGAAAACCGAAAAAATATGAATATTCCAATTTTTAAAAATGAGCAGAGGATCTGAAAAGACATTTTTCCAAAGAAGACATAAAAATGGCCAACAGGCACATGAAGAAATGCTCAACATCACTAATGACCAGGAAAATGCAAATCAAAACCACAATGAGGTATTACCTCATACCTGTCAGAATGTCTCTCAAAAAGACAAGAAATAATAAGTGTTGACAAGGATGTGGAGTAAAGGAAACCCTTGTGCCCTGATGGCGGGAATGTAAATTGATGCAACCACTGTGGAAAACAGTATGAACATTCCCCAAAATATTAAAAATAGAAATACCATGTGATCCAGTAATTCTACAACTGGGTATTTCCACAAAGAAAATGAAAACACAAATTCAAAAAGATATATGCACCCCTATGTTTACTGGAGCATTATTTATAGTAGCAAAGATATGGAAGCAATCCAAGAATCCATCAATAGGTGAATGGATAAAGAAAATGTGGTATGTCTATACAATGGAACATTACTCACCCATAAAAAAAGAATATCTTGCATTTGTGACAACCTGGATAAATCTAGAGGGTACTGTGCCAACTGAAATAATATAAAGGCAAATACTGCATGGTCTCACTCATATGAGGAATCTAAAAAATAAAACAAACAAACAAACAAAACAGAAAGAGAACCATAAATACAGAGAACAAAGTTGCCAGAGAGGAGAAGGTTTGGGTAATGGGTAACATAGGTGAAGGTGTTTAAGAGGTACAAACTCGGAATTATTAAATGAATAAGACACAGGGATGAAAAGTACAGCATAGGAACTATAGTCAATAATATTGTAAGAACATTGTATGGTGACAGACGGTAACTATACAGCACAGCTTAATGTATAGAATTGTCAAAACACTTTGTTGTACCCTTGAAACTAATATAACACTGTATATTAACTATACTTCAATAAAAAATAAATGATAATATTGTATAATTAAACTTTCCTAGCCTTTTTAAAAATAACTTATGTTCAGGGACATATATCTCAATAAATGCATCAATTAAATATAAATATTTTTATTAAAAAAATAAAATAGGGGCACCTGGGTGGCTCAGATAGTTGAGCATCCAACTCTTGATTTTAGCTCAGGTCATGATCCCAGGGTTGTAGGATCAAGCCCCACATCAGGCTCAAGGCTGAGCATGGAGTCTGCTTAAGATTCTCTCTCCCCCTCCCTCCCTCCCTCCCTCCCTCTCTCTCTCTGTCTGTCTCTCTCTCTCTGTCCCTCTCTCCCTCTCCCTCTCCCTCTATCTTCTGCTTGTATTCTCTCTTTAAAATAAAAAAACAAAAATATAAAAATAAAATAGAAGTTCTACCTTTGTCCTATCAATGAAAAAAAAAAAAAAAAAACAAGCAAGTAAAAACAAACCAAAACTTCAGTTTTATTCTGGGTCCTCCGTCTGTGCCTCAGTTTCCTCATCTGTAAGAAAAGTAAGGCTAATAATAGCTCCTACATCATTAGGTTATTATAAGTAATAAATTAGTGTTGTGCAAAAATACTTAAAATACTGTCAGGCTCCTGGCAAGCACTAAATGTTAGCTACCACTCTATCCAGCATATTATCTTGAAGAAGTTGACTACATTTGTAGTCCTCACCTCTCCTCCTCACCTCTCATATACTTTTTAAAAACCAAATAACATTACAACACATGCAAAAACCTCTCTAAAGTCTTCCCATTGCAGATGGAAATTTTAATCCTTTCCCATGTAGTCCATAAGGCCCTATGTGATCTGGTCCCTCATCATCCCATATCTTCTCTTAATTTTTTCCATTTTGTTCAGTCACTATGCCTCAGATGAAATGACTTCTTTTCTCTCCCTCCAACTTTCCAAAGTCATTTCTGCCTTTGTATGTAAATTATTATTTTCTGTTTGTGCCTCCCCCAAAGCCATCATGAAAGCGACGATCACTTCTGTTTTTTCACCAATGAATCCCAACACCCAGAATAATGTCCAGTTCATACGAAGTACTCCAAAATAATTTGTGAGGAGGCACCTGGGTGACTCAGCTGGTTGAGTGTCCAACTGTAGCTCAGGTCATGATCTGATAGTTCACAAGTTCGAGCCCCACATCAAGCTCACTGCTGTCAGCGCAGAGCTTGTTTTGGATCCTCTGTCCCCCTGCCACCCCTCCCCAGTTCATGTTCTCACAAAAATAAATAAACGTTTAAAAAAATTGTGTGGACACCAAGAATTAGTTAATGAAAACCCCACTCTAATCTGGCTTCCTTCCATATCATGCTAATAAATCTGCTTCAGGTTTCCAAATCCAGTAGGCACTTCTCTCCACAGATGTTATTCTATTTTCCCTATTAGCCCATAGTTCAATCCATAAAAAACTCTCCTCTCTTGGCTTTTACGAAACCACTCTTTCCTGACTTTTCTCAAATCCCAGTCCACGGTGTTTTTCTTCTTAGGTATTCTTTGCAGGCTCTTCATCCTCTCTGGATATCTAAAGTTTGAGTGTGCCAGGGCTGAATCCTAGGAGTTCTGTCACTCTAGCTGACCCATGTAATCTGTGCCAAACCTGACATGTTGCTTCAGTATAAAAATTGTTATGAACAAATCAGTTAGAGGAGGAATAATTCCAGCTTTTGCCCTCCCAAATGAATTCCAGGTTAGACACTATAATCTTCAGAATGGGTGAGATGATTTCTTCATGTGCACAATGGAAGACAGGGAAATCCCGTATCAATTCATGGCCTTGCCTTTGGGGCTTTGTGAGAGTCTCAGGTTCTGGTTGCCTGTGCTTCTAGCCTAAATATGGCTTCTTTTCTCTGCCCAGGCTTGCTGGCTGCTCTTCCCCTGATCTGTCACTCTCCCACTTTCGGTGCCTTTGTTCTCACACTACACCCTCTCTGTACCTCCTATTTGCAATGGCTGTCATGTGCTCTCTGCAGGCACACACAGGCTGGGTAGGACAGCAAGGCAATCATGCGTGAGAAGAGGAAGAACAATTAACATATGTACATTTTATCACATGGCCACAAATCACCTCCCGGAATCACCTCAACACACTTTCTCAGTCATTCATCTGCCACCTCCGTGTGCTACCCTCCAATAGTTACTGCACGCTCCGGCAGAAGGCAGCCAAAGATACTAGACTCACCACAGAGCCCTACCATGTCAAAAATCACAAGGAAGGACAAACAGAAACACACTCCAGTACATTTGTTTCTCACATTCTTTTTCTGGCCAATTCAACCACTATTTAATCTTTATAAATCCGGGCCACGTTTTGAAAAAGGGCACCACCTTAATTAAAACACAGGAAGGGGATCAAAGACAAATATTTGACTAGAGGTTTACAGACAGAGAATAGTACAGGTCTCCCAAACATTTTTTGCTTAGTAATTGTTCTATTTTTCCCTTTGACCGATAGCATCCCTTTATTAGCATAGTCAAAAAATAAAGGGGTAGCAGAGGCCAGTCTAGTTATTCTTGGTTCAGGTACTTGCCTGGGCAGATGTATCTCTCATAATTAGGAAACTGATCACTGATGAGGGAAGATTTGCCTTCACCAAGAGAATCTAATCTGTCTAGACCCTTAGAATTTATAATTTTAGAAAATAATGTATAGCAATTAAGAAAAATTATGACTTAAATTATTTTATTTTCTACATTATACCTGTTCATCACTTGTTCCAACTCATTCTGAACTCTCCCAGCTGAAAGAAAGGCCAAATTATTTTGCAAATTCTATATGCACCTAGCTTACCTCCTAGAATCAAAGCTATAACTCAGAAATTTGACTTGTTTATTTCCTTCCTCTTTCTTTAGCACAGGGCCCAGGGAAAGACTGTTTTATGATTTATTTTTCCAGAGGTATAATGCAGGGTCATGCTGTACCAGGTTCCTAAGAGAAAACCAAGGTCAATAATACACAGGAGATAAGCCACATAATCCCTTAAGAACAAAGAAAAAGAAAAGAGAAGTAGCAATAGACCATAGATTTAATCAGATTTATGGAAGATAGAAACTAGATGAAAGAGTGGTGACTGGCTAAGTTTAGTAGAGGACAGTGAACCCTAAATACCTATAGTGAGGACAACAAAGAGAAGCAAGCTTATTCACGCCAACATTGAAAATGTTGGTTTTAGTCATTCTTCCCCAACAAGGTTATAAGCTTCTCCCTGAGGGCAGAATGGACTCTGTCTTTCAGGTTTTAATTCAAGAACCCAGTAAAATGTTTGGCTGATCATAGGGGCTCAAAAAGTATTTGTGAATAAAAAGAGTAAATACACTAAGTAATGTGTCAATGTATCTACTGATAAACCTATTCGCTTAATTCAGCCTCTAAGATTATGTTCTATGTTCAAGATTTTTCTTGAGGAGTTGGCCTAACATTAAAGCTTTATTATTTAGACAGAATTCATACAGCAAACAAGCAACAGACAACAAAGAGCTAGTGTCAGCATAGTAAAATATTGTATTAGTTTTCTTTTGCTGCTAAAATAAATTACCAAAAGCTTAGTGGCTTAAAACAAAATGAACTTATTATCTTATAGTTCTGGAAGTCAGAAGTTCAAACTGCGTCACACTGGGTTAAAACTGAGTAATATATAAAATTGTCAAATCACCATATTGTACCCCTGAAACTTATATGATACAGTATGTCAACTATACTTCAATAACAAAAAAAAAAAAAAAAAAAAATTTTAAGAAAAAAGAAAAAATGAAGGCGTCAATAGGACTGTGTTCCTTTCTGAAGGCTCTAGGAGAGAATCCATTTCCTTGCCTTTTCCAGCTTCTAGAGGCCACCCACATTTTCCAGCAAATAACCTCCTTCCTCTATCTTCAAAGCCAGGAACAGTGAAATGAGTCCTTTTCACAGGGCACCTATCTGACCCTCAGTCTATCACATTTCTCTGACCCAGCTATGACAGTTTCTCAGCTTTTAGAAACCTGTGATTAAAAACCTCAGCTTTTAAAAACCTGGGCACCCCCACACCCACACCCCTCCCTCCCTCCCGGAGCACCTGGGTGGCTCAGTCAGTTAAGTGTCCAACTTTGGCTCAGGTCATGATCTCGCCACGTGAGTTTGAGCCCCGTGTCGGGCTCTGTACTGACAGCTTGGAGCCTGCTTCAGATTCTGTGTATCCCTCTCTCTCTGCCCCTTCCTCACTCGTCCTCTGTCTCCCTTTGTCTCTCAAAAATAAATGTTAAAAAAAAGTTTTAATAAAAATTTTAAAAATGATAATAAAAACCTGGACTCACCTGGATAACCCAGGATAAGCTCCTCACATCAAGTTCCTTACCTTAATCACACCTGCAAACCCCTTTTTCATATGTAAACTAATATAATTCCCAGTTCCCAGATTACAAGATGGACATCTTTAAGAAGCTGAAATCGGGGCGCCTGGGTGGCGCAGTCGGTTAAGCGTCCGACTTCAGCCAGGTCACGATCTCACGGTCCGGGAGTTCGAGCCCCGCGTCGGGCTCTGGGCTGATGGCTCAGAGCCTGGAGCCTGTTTCCGATTCTGTGTCTCCCTCTCTCTCTGCCCCTCCCCCGTTCATGCTCTGTCTCTCTCTGTCCCAAAAATAAATAAACGTTGAAAAAAAAATTAAAAAAAAATAAAAACAAGCTGTTATTTTGCCCATCACAAATGCCCTCCAGTCAAGTACCATTTAGCTCTCTCAGACAAATGTCCTCATCACTTCAGAACGTTCTGCTCCCCTGCAGCAAATTCAGTATCAGCCATGGTCAGCTTGGGAGGGAAATCCCTCCATTAACTAAATCATAGAATACCACCTCAGGGCAAGCCCCCAAATGCCCCCTGTCCTAACAAGGCTTGACCTGGCTTTAGTCATGTCTCTCACAAAAGTCACCTGACTGACTGCTTCCAACCAGGTGTGTCAGGCTGACCCGTTTTCATTTTTCAGAGAGACAAAGATGCCAGCCATGCAGAACCATGCATCTATGGAAATACATTGAAGACTGAAAAGGAAGAAATGTAAATTAGCCCTCAGAAGAAATCCTTTCAGTTCATGTTTCATCAGAATGGTATCTTTCCACACTAAAGGTCATTCAGCAATCAGTTTTTGTTAGCATCAGGGTTTTCTTTTCATTTGGTGGTGGTTATTTTTCTCACTTTCGCACTTTGCTTTTCTCTTCTCCTGCCATTCAGAACGGGCTAATACCCTTTCTGTTCTGTCTTCCATAGTTATTAGATAGTAATTCCCCCAATCCAAACATTCCTGAGAGTGAATTCATCTTCCCTCACAACCTGGTCTTCTTGTGTCTTCTTTGGCTTCTCATTTCACAGCACCTGCTCTCATTAAATTGTGTCCAGACAAGCACTAATTGACTGAGTTATTATTACCATTCCAACACCATGACACCAGCAGTCAAGACAGGGCCCAAGATGTTTATTAGTACAAACCTCTAAAGAAACAACAGCAGAATGTTTTTTCAAATGGATACATGCTTCACTTGAGATTTGATTGTTTATTACAAACTAAGAGGTGATTTTTTGACTCTCTGAGGATTTTAATGTAGGAGGACTGAAAGAGCTCCCATTAGATTTCTCCAAAATACATTGTTCATCTACAGGCTATGCTTCAGCTCAGCCTTCTGTGAAACTGATCCCTCAGTGGCCATGAACAATTAAAGTGACATTTCCAGGGGGAGGGGGATGTGTGATTTGAGATTAACCTAAGTCACTATAATTACTGTACTAATTCCCCCAGGTAATCAGAATTATGAAATGCTGCCAGTTGGAAATTTCCACTTCTCAGCAGTTGGGAAACATTAGAAATATGAGATAAATCCTCCTACCAGGAAGTTTTGTTAGAGTTAAACTGAGTTGTTTAATTAGAATTCCAAATTATCACAGAAATTGGACATTAAGTGATAGTCTGCATGTAGATGCTGAAACTTCCTAGCTCACCTTAGTGCATAAATCTATTATCCTTAGTTAAACTGGAGGTTCATTCTTCCTTTCCTTGGCAGACACACAAGACCTGGGTACTCCTGTGTTCAGCCTCCCAGCATTCCTGGGACACCAGTGCAAATTATGTCTTCAGTCCTCTCACACATCTGTGTTAGCCACATCTTCTCCAGGTAGCTGACACACTCTTTCCACCATGTCTTGGAGGTGGGCAGGAAAACTCTCCAAGCCCCACAGCTACACCAACATCTTTCCTTTCTACTGACGCTGGCCTTGATTGCTCAGGTTTCTGTGTTTTTCCTCCCCAGGTACTGGAAGGGCACAGGTCAACTTTTGCTTGGCATTCTTCCTCTCCACTGGAGGCCCTCATTACCTACATTTCTTTCACTGTAACCATCAGAAAGATAACATGCATGATTCCTTTCACTGAGGATCACAGTTTTGTTTCTCCTCTACCAACATCTCACCCAGTAATGTGTTCTTCTATGTTTCTGCCAATGACTTTCCATCTTATCTTAAGGCTTCTTCTTTGATCCACAGTCTCCTTTTTCTATCACATTTCCTCTATTCATGTCTCTGAGTTTATGCAAGTGTTACTATAGCACTACACAATAAATAATAAAAGTCACGAAGTCCATACTAAGAAATATAAAGGGTCAGTTGCTGTAAGTGCTGCTAGTTCCACAGAAGGATAAGCCCACAGAAGGCTATTACCTTTACTTCTGAGCAGCAAGTGGGTCATCTCCAGAGTCAACCCGTATCCTCTTACACATAATTGGCGCGCAATAACAAAACAATTATTTCAAATAGTGAATAAGGCAATATCTTTATATGTTGACTGAAACACAACTCTAAAAAACCGTAAAACTTATCATAAACATCGCCACCTTTTCTGTTCATTCAGGGATTCCTGTCTTGTAGCCTTTAGCATGAGTCATAAAAGCAAAAAAAAATTTGAAAGGAAAAGAGCAAATTGCTAAAAAAAAAAAAAAAAAGGGGGGGGGGCAAATTGTTCTCTACTATAAAATTTCTAGGAAACAAGTGGTTGCTAACCAGCAGTACTGTGCTGCATACAGTGAGCTCTCAATAAATGACTCTTGAATGGATGGATATATTGATGAACTCGTGGTGTGGGAAGAGACTAATGAGACTTACTTCCACATATTGCAGCTGAAACTTCATCTGTTACTTCAAAGTCAGAACATATATGCTGTCTCTAGAATAAGTGCCTAGCACTTTCAAAAAAAATAGGTGACTGAATGTAGATCAAGGTAAAACCCAGTAGTGATGACACATCTCCATGCTGTTTGGCTTCATTCTTCTCCTGCCTGTCATAGCTCCCAACCTTCCTGTCAGAACTCATTCTGTCTTCCTTATTGAAACTATTGTTCATAGTCAAGGTATCTGCAAGGACAAACAATCAGCAAGGGAAGCTAACACAAGTGTATTCATTCCTCCTGAAGACAGCTCACAGCCAATCCTCCTTTAACCTCTTAGAATTCTTTTTTTTTTTTTTTACTTTTTTTTTAAGTTTTACTTATTCATTTCAAGAGAGACAAAAAGAGTGAGCAGGGGAGGGGAAGGGAGAGAGAGAATCTCAAGCAGGCTCCATGCTGCCAGCACAGAGCCTGATGCAGGCTTGAACTCACAAACCATGAGATGGCAACCTGAGCTGAAACCAAGAGTCTGACGCTGAACTGACTGAGCCACCCAAGTGCTCCATAACCTTAGAGAACTCTTTAGCCAGTAGCATCTCTCTCCAACCTGCCTTCGGAAAACTTTTCCAGCCTTAGGGAAAAGGATAACCTTATGATAAATGGCATCCCAAGAAGACAGACAAGTACAACCTCATTGTACTTGAGGAAGACTGTGAAAACAGTCTTTTTTTCAATCTTATAAATTCTTTCAACTTCAGAAAAGATGCAGAGTAAAACTGGGATTCACAGACTTGAGATTCTGTAGCTTAACTCAAATATTGGCCCTGATCTAGAGAGGCAATTCCAAATTTGGTCAATTCGAGATGATTCCCCTTCCTGGTTAGAAAAGACAAGAAAAGGAATCTGTTCAGCACAGCTGTCCAGGGACTTGAACTTGCTTTTTGGAAAATATAGCAGGTACAGTTTGACCCAGAATCCCAGATCCAAACAAGTGAGTTCTACTTTTGGACTCAAAACCACTCTGTGGGGGTGCCTCGTGGCTCAGTCAGTTAAGCATCTGACTCTTGATTTGGGCTCAGGTCATGATCCCAGGGGATCAAGCCCCACATCAGGCTCTGTGTTGAGCATGGAGCCTGCTTGACATTCTCTCTCTCTCCCTCTGCCCCTCTCTCCCTCTGCACATACTCACACTCTCCCTTTCTTAAAAAAAAAAAAAATTAATCCCTCTGTTTGTGAGAAGGGTGGTAGGAGTAAATGACAATATAGCAAAAAAGAATTTTTAAAAAATTAAAAATAAAAAAATAATAAAAAATTTAAAAAAATTTTTAAAAATGACAATATAGCATTAGATGACTCCCCTGGGTCCAGGTTAGACCCAGATTCATATCAGACCCTTGGTATATGTTATGGAGCACTCATTTTTATAACACTGATCCCACAGTATTTATTGCTTCACTCTGCACCTTAAGGATAAGAACATGACAGGACAATTTGACACCAGCTTGCTTCTTCCTCAGTCAATAAGTATGCATTGCTTTCATTATAGCCCCATCTTGCCCCCCAATTAAACCACTTACTCTGTTCATAAAATTCCAGTTTGTTTCAATTTAGCTATAGAGCCACCATCAGTTCTAGCTCATCCAAGAACCACAAACTTGAATGCTTCTACAGCCTTTGAGTACCAGCAAAGACCAACTGGGTCTGAAAAGACACAATTCACAGATTGTTCATTATGGTTTCATAATCTGGTTCTACCCTTAGAAGAGAAAGTAACTGGCCTGTGATCAAAGTGAAATTGCCAGGATTTAATTTGAAGGGGAACAAGGCTCAAGGACTTCTGGAAAGTGAGACACTCAACGTAGAGTGAGTATTCTCACCTGCTTCTCCTCTTCACCTCACCATCAATACTAGAGTACTAGAGTTCCCAGGATTGTGGGTTGGCCTCTTTGGCCATGAGCAAGTCACCAGCCCAAGTTCTGCCAGTTTCTCTTCATCTGGAAAGAAAGCTACCCACAGAGCCTGGCACATACTATATTTCAATGCTAGAAGGATGGAGTTTGCCCCAGGAGGCTTATCCTCATGCCACGCTAAGGAACACCTACATATAACTATATTTCCAACCCAGCACTTTGTCCCAATATATACATGTCCTCTGACTTCTATCCTTCAAATTTGGTGCAGCCGCATGTGACCATGGGTGGCAGATTTTTCTGTCTCGGCCACAACTGGAGCCTCTCAGATCATTAGAACAAATCTGGCCTAGTGTGTTATTGTTCATGGAAAGCAACCAAATGTCTCAAAGACAAAAAATCATAAGCCATCTTGTAATAATTAAAGAGGGGAAGAACATCAACCTATCCTAGATCAATGTGAGATTAATCCCCCTAATAGTTTTGGGAAATGCTCTGTCTCTTGTGCAAGTCAGTCCTTACTTGTCACACATTATGTGATGGCCATAGGAAAGAAGTAAAAATCATACCACATTCCTCTAGTTTGTAAGTTTCTCCCCAAAATTGTCTTTCACACGTTACTCAGTGTGGCCTCTGTGGTCAGCTAATAATTTTTTACTCCCACTCTTTAGTGTAAAGACATTCAGCTCCCAGCAATACTTTATATTATAAATTTATATTTGCACATATATTTAGTCCTCCAGTGGTTTTCTTCACACAAGAACCCCATCAGAGAAGTTCTATTAGAATTAAATGCATTCAGAGATATACCATAACTCACCCAGCACTCAAATTAGTGTTTTACAATGGGGATATTTACTTCCAAACCCTTTTCTTAAATTCTACTTTGGAAGAAGCCCTGTCACCAAATCCTACCTCTTCTCATGTACCTACTGACACACTACTTGGAATTTAAAAGATATATGAAGGGAGAGATTAGCCTTGCTGAGAGTGAAATTCCCATATCCAGAAGAGAGAGTCAGAAGGCAAATCAAAACTACCAAGATTCTTGTGGGTGTTACTATGGTAATGTCATGGCGACCCAAAAGGAGGCAGAAAGCTGGATCTCCTGAGGCTCCAGTTTATCACTTCCTAAAAACAGCTATTAACTAAATAGAATCAAAGAGGATGAAGCAGGATATGGGGGCCAGGAAGGACCAGCCAGGAATAGCCAAGGTAGGGTCGCCAGAGTGTTTCTAGATACCTCAAACAATGCTCCTGGCAGTGATTCTGGGCTATTATCAGAGGCTGCAGTGTCACACACTGGTGATCATAAAGAATTTTCCATTTAGTGTGATGCATTCATTCCCAGAGAATCCTTTATATCCTCTAACCAGATAAATCATTAAATACTAAATACTTTCATATTAGATAATTCACTTTATTGGTATCAGCCCTCCAGAATTTCAATCAGTACTTTTTAACACAATTATTTTTACGTAAATCAACTTTGTTTTCTGTGCCACCTTCTTGGCAATGATATGGCAATCCAGTTTGACCTGGGAGTCAAGGACCTTGGCTTCTCTCAGCCTAGATCCACACCTAGTTAACTATATAACAGGCAAGTTACTGAACCACCTTTTTTTGTGTCCTCACCCATAAAATGAGATGATTAGATTAGAATAATCTAAATTCCTGTCAGTGCTGAAGTTCTACACTTCCACAATTTGGTTTATTAATTGAGTTCACGTAGTATTTAACATTATTTGAGGTATGATGGGGACACATACAAAAAAAATGCTTAATGTCTTATCTTTGAGAAGTGAAAATCTAACTAGTTTAAATCTACTAGACCATGACTTCTTTAAAATCTTGTATTGGGCCTAGTTTATTTCTATTCCCTAGTGTGTAACACCCAACAGGTGTTAGATGAGTATATGTTGAATGATTCAGGATTGCATGAATGAGCAAATTGTACACACCTGAAGCCAACACCTGTTAAGGGCTAAGGAGCATAATATAGATAGTAAGAGAAGATGAAGCTCAGAGGGGGAGAAACCAGAATCCAGGGGAGGCAATGAACAGCAAGACACACAGGCATCTGAGTTTGTGATGATTCCAAAGATGAATGGTACAAACAGTAAGCACTTCAGGAAAACTGAGACAGGTAATTACATGGCCTGGGACTCTAGAGAAAGATTCCCTATAGTGATGCAACTGACCAAAACTCAAAATGAGGGTGGAATTTAGATAGTTGAAGAGAACGTAGAAAGTTCTAGGCAAGTGATTAGCATAAAGTATTATTTTGAAGAGAAATAATTTAACATGTTTTAAGGGTGGAAATGCTCAGACTCACCAATAAATAAATGAAGCTTTATACCAGAAAGTCTATCCATTTCTTCAACAAATAAATATATACAAATATATATATAAAGATTGAACACATTCCTTATGCCAGTTACGGTTCTAAGAACTTTGGAGACTGCAGTAAACAAAACAAGCAAAATTCCCTGCCCTTATGGAGTTGGTGGAGACATCTAATAATCAAGTAATTACAGAATGTGTCAAACAGGGATAAATAAATCAGGAAAGGAAGATGGATAATCTGTCAGGAAAGGCCTCAGTGCTGGTTAACGAATGGGAAAAATAACCTCTACCTGGTTCCATGGCCCTTCATTTCCTCTACTTTCTCTCCTTTGTCTAACTCAAATCTAGCTTGCTGTATAGCATAACCCCATTTCTATCTTCCACTCTCCCATTTTGTTTGGCACCAGCACAACAGAGACCAAGTATATGTCTGAAATTTGCACCAAGATACCTAACTGAGATCTCTAGTTCAATTCTGACACCCAGTTTTGGTGGAACAATGACCCAGCTCAATATGAAATTTGAGAAACTGACATTGGTGAGGTGATACCTGACTTTATAACATACCTAACTTTATAACATCAAGCCTGCCTTTCTATGAGCCACTAAGGATCCGGGTTCTCCCCAACCTGCTAAGAAAGATAAGGTTGAGTATGTAGGTTATACTAGAGTAGATGGGGCTATGAGGTTTTGCTCTGCCTTGTAGTCTGTGGAGAGCAACCAAAGTTTTCTTAGTTGAAAGGATGTTTGAAGGGATACACCTAGCAGTAGGAAGAGAAGAGGCAATTATTTAAGAACAGGAGTTTTGAAAAGCAGCAGTGACTATGAAAGGAAAAGAAAACAAAGTGAGTAAAGAACTATTTAAAAGAAAATTGAATAAGATCAGCTAATGAATGTGTATAGGTACTGACAGATACAGAAATTATTCTGGGATTAGAAATAAAAAACTGGGAGTAAATTGGGAAAGTTTTAAAGGAAGACAAGTTTGGCCTGGGATGTAATGATTTCTGAATGATTTCATAGTGATGAAAGCAACTAAGTAAGCTGTTATAAGTAAGTCTCAGAACTCAGGTGAAAATCTGGGGCTGAACAAATGAAGCCAAGTGTTATCTGCAGAAAGTTGGAATCAAAATAAACATTTTCTTAAGGGTTACCAGAGGTCCGGGTGGGGAATAGAATGGGTGAAATAGGTGATGGAAATTAAGGAGCACACTTGTCCTGATGAGTACCAGGTGACAAATGAATTATTGAATCACTATATTGTACACTTGAAACTAATATAACACTGTACGTTCACTAACTGGAATTAAAATAAAAACAAACAAACAAACAAATAAATAAAATTTATGGGTTCCTACTTCCTAAAAATAAACAAACATACATATTCTCCAGGAAAGAGTGTATGGAAAGATAATAAAAGAGTATCTGGGGCCTGGTTTTAGGAAACACTACAAGGTAAGAGACAAAAGATGGCATATGGGGTGCAGATTCCCACAGAGAGGTTTAGAGGAGAATTAAACACACATAATTGGATTTGGCAAAATGGCCACTGATTATCTGTCAAGGGGTGGTGATGGGAGCCCATTTCTGTCTTCTCTATATTAAAAATAGACACAGACAGCAAATCCCTGAAACCAAAGCAAGTACCAGTACTTCGCAAGGCAACCCTCAGGCACCTTCCAAATGTCTACTAATTGAGAGGCATAATCAGGTTACTTAAAAAGGTGTCCCTAGCAAGGCTCAGAGGCCAGTTGAGCATTTGTGATGCAGCCTCCCAGCTCACCTGTGCTTTTGCACCCATAGCTAAACAGAGACCAGTGGTTACAACCTGGAAACTCCTTTAGTGGATATTTGCCTTGGGAATCCAGGTGGCCTGCCTTAAGGTCACTGCAGTCACTGGTGGATCTTTGGGGATGTGGGTGGATGGACTGGTTGAGTGGTTGGTTCGTTTCTTTTATTTTGTTTTTATGTTTGTTTGCTTTTTTCATAGAAAGCTTTCTCAAAAGACCCAGTAGAACAATAAATACTGGACATCTGTGTCCTGGGACATGGGCAGCTTAGATACAGGAAACTTCTAACCCATGAATGAGATTTATGATGCTAGGAGACAGTTATTACAGGCAGCAATGTATGAGGCTGCCATCAAAGTACCATGCAAAGCTTAATCCCAGTGGGCCTAGGGAAGTTGAGAAAGCCAAACAGGTCCAGGGAATGATGTGTATTGATGTATGGAAAGATGTGAAGTGATTTGAAGAAAGATAAGCCTAGAGACCTTGTGGTGACTTTTTAAGCAGTGCTCAAAGCTACTGGCATAGACATCTTGGTATGCTTAAAGGACTCAACTCATAGCATATACTTTCTCCTGTGTGCAAAAGTTTAAAGAGAAAAAAAAAAAAAAGCCTTTCTTACTCAGTTTCCCTCCATATGTTCCTTGTACTTTATACTTCCTTACTGAGATGGCTCTCTTTATTTGCCCATTCTCAATTACTTCAAAATGTGGTACTCCCCCCACTTTTAAAGTTCCTTCCACCCACTTTTGAAACGCTCCCAGTACTGTTCAGCTTTCCCCCCATGACAGTGGTCAGCTTCCCCCAGCCTTTGGTTGATTTCTAAATACTGTTCTCAGTTCACATCTTCCTGTGATGAAACTGAAACCAAGTAGTTACCAATGACAAGCAGCTGACAATAAATACCACCAAAAAGCAGCTGAGACGCTCATGTCTGGGCCAGTCATGATCTCCACAAGAGCAGTTGCATGGAAATGATATCCCATCATAAGCATCAGGATCACCACTTCAATACTAAAGACAAATGGGACACCTCTATTAGAATACCACTCCCTGGGGGCACCTGGGTGTCTCAGTCAGTTGAACGTCTGACTTTGGCTCAGGTCATGATCTCATGGATTGTGAGTTTGAGCCGCACATCAGGCTCTGTGCTGACAGCTCTGAGCCTGGAGTCTGCTTCAGATTCTGTGTCCCTCTCTCACTCTGCTCCTCCCTTGCTCATGCTCTGTCTGTCTCTCTCTCTCTCTCTTTCTCTCTCTCTCAAGAATATATAAAACATTTGGGGTGCCTGGGTGGCGCAGTCGGTTAAGCGTCCGACTTCAGCCAGGTCACGATCTCGCGGTCCGTGAGTTCGAGCCCCGCGTCAGGCTCTGGGCTGATGGCTCAGAGCCTGGAGCCTGTTTCTGATTCTGTGTCTCCCTCTCTCTCTGCCCCTCCCCCGTTCATGCTCTGTCTCTCTCTGTCCCAAAAATAAATAAACGTTGAAAAAAAAAAAAAAACATTAAAAAAAATTTTTAATAAATAAAAAAAGAATACCACCCCTTGAGAAAGGACCCATTTGGTACCTGTGCCAAAAGAGCAAGGCTAACTATCTGGGTCAAAAGCAGACTCCTACCTAGGTCACTAGTCAGACAACACTCTAAGTTGCTGGAAACCACAACATCATGCACAATAAATCATCGTTTTCTTTAGGGGACCCATTTCATGTTTCTGGTTGGTTGGTTTTCCTATTCACTTAAGGAATCTGAATTTTCTCAACTCACAGCCTGGGTAGATGCATTCTCTCCTCTGCCTGTCTAAGCATATGAATATACTCAAGTAATGTTCTGGAACATTATTCTCTCCTTTAGGCAAGTAAACAATCTCGGACACAGGGAACTTCAACGCAGACCCAAGTGTTCAATAACTGACCAATGTATACAGTATTTCAAAAAATACTCAAAAGTATTTTTAAATGTAGCTGAGGAGCTACAGCTAAAATGTAGCTGTATTATTTATTAAAAAATAATAATAAAACTGAGCACACACTTTTACATTTCAGATCCAGAACGAAAAGTGTGGCTTGCTCAGCTCACTTCTGCCTTCTCATGAACAGCAAAATCTAGACAAAAGTCATGACTGCATGAGTGTTCTGTGGTTACACTGGCTTTACAACCACAGGGCTCATCTGATTGTTCAGTAAAATTTGCTGTAAATAACAGTTTCTATAGTACTTTAGTTATCAAAATTTAACTAATTTATAAAATTAATCAATTTATAAAATTAACAAAGTTGAACTAACAAAAGGCAAATTAAGTAGACCATGTAAATATCTGATCAGTCTTTTTGACAATCTGTTTCTATAACACACAAATAAATCATGACAGGAGAAAGTCTGTGGGTGTCCTACAAGCTTATTGACAGAGAGCAGAAAGACCAAGAGCCACACAACCAGGCCCAGCAGAAAGCAACATGACCCCTTCTGAAGCATGGATGTGCAGGAAGATAACAGACATTCTCCTCCCCTCAACCCTCCAATTGTACCTTCCTTTTACTTACTTGTAATGAATTGCCTTGTTTCCTATTTTAACAAGCCATCTTAAGATTTCTCATCTACTATTTAATTTCTACAGCTTGTTCTACATTCATCCTCACATTTAATTATTTTTTAATGTTTATTTACTTTTGAGAGAGAGACAGATACAGAGTATGAGTGGGAGAGGGGCAGAGAGAGAGAGAGAGAGAGAGAGAGAGAGAGAGAGAGAGAGAGAAACACAGAATTCAAAGCAGGCTCCAGGCTCTGTGCTGATAGCTCAGAGAGTTCAAGCAGGGCTTGCACTCATGAACGGTGAGATCATGACCTGAACCGAAGTCAGATGCTTAACTGACTGAGCCACCCAGGTGCTCCATCATCCTCACATTTAAATCATAAATAGTCTTCCTGCCTCTAGCTCTCTCCATCTTGTCTACTCCAGTTTTCTATTCTAACCTGATCTACCTTCCTAAATCCCAATTTCCATCATGGCATTCCTCTGCTCAAAAGCCTTTGAAGAATCCAAATGCCTCTCAGCATAGACCTCTAATATTTGACTCTGGCTATTTTCAACATAAATGTTCTCAACCCAGATCATTCCTTTGCATATTATATACTCTACAAAGATTTTCTTCTGTCTTATTCCAAGACTTCTAGAAAGAGAAATTGGGGCAAAGATTATTTAAGGAAGTATGATCCCAGGGCAAGAGTGGAAGAAAAGAAAAGTGAGACAGGAAAAGGTGGCAAGCAATGCAAGTCAGAGACACTATGTTTCAAATGAGTCTTTTAGAGGAAGAAACAGAATGAGTACTTTTCTGCCCAAATTCTTTCCAGCTCTGGTTTTCCCTTTGACCAAAGTCAACTCTCCCACACTTCTGGAATGTGTGGGAGCAGCTTAGGAAGCCAGAGCCTATGCTTAACATAATATGATATTTCATACAAGTCTCAAAGAGATGGGAGGATCCGGAGACTCCAGGCATGGAACTGGCCAGTCTCAGAGGATAGAACTTCATGGGCCACCGATTCTGTCAAGTGTGGCAGCAATAGCTGAAGCTGAGCACGTGGGTGGAAGAACTGAAGATCCTAGGAACACATGAGACCAAGAAAATTTGCAAAGGTGTATAAGTTCAATATGCTGTCTTCCCCTCTAGCCAAAGCCCACCCTTCCATAAAGTCTACCTAAGTGATCAGAGACTCCCTGAATTCCTTGTTTAGGTACGTGATTACATATTGTTAGGTTACGAAAGTTATTTAGAAGTGGTATGTATATGTGTGTGTGCATGTATGTGTGTGTGTGTGTGTGTGTGTGTGTGTGTGTGTTTAGTCTCCTTGATTAGTTTTAAGTTCACTAATTGCAGGTACCAAGCTTGTATTTTCATGTGTCCCCATCTCAGCCGGCATAATGTGGGGGCATAAATGGTATCCCATCAGAACCTATTTAATGAGTGAAAGAGCAGAACAGCCAAGAGAACAGCAGCTCTGGAGGTCATTTCAGCCCACGTGAATGGCCTCTTTTCTTCTGGCTTCACCGACATAAAGTCTGAAGTTTGGAAGTAATGTTAATGGACACCTAAATCATTTCCTCATTGCCCCCTGTGCTTGCACGTCATTTCCTGCACAGTGAAAGATTAAAATTATATAGCTTCAAAACTCTTTAGAAGCAATTGGATCTTATTAAAAAAAGGGAAAATGAACTCTTTACCCATCCAATAGGAATTAACTCAAAATGAGATCTTGTATTCATCACTCAAATATTTTTCTTTTTTGTGAACAAATACTGAATTTCAAAACCATGCAACATACTAACATGGTTAAGACCATGGGCTCTGGAGCCAGAGTTCTTTGTTTAAACCTTAGCTCTGCTGCTTACTAGCTCTAAGACTTTGGGAGATTTAGTTAACTTCTCTGCACTATAGTTCCTCATAGATAAAATGAAGATAATAATAGCACCTATCCCAAAGGGTTGTTATGAACATTAAAAGAATAGGCATCTATAATGCTGGAAAGACAGTGCCTGAGACATGGCAAGCTATATTTGTGTTTCTGTGGTTATGGGGCTTGGAAAGGAAAGATAGAAACAAGCAAAATTGTATACTGCTAAGAGATAGAAGGAATTTTAGGAACCAACTATTCCAACTTTCTCCTTTCATACCTTTCTTGATAGCTCTGAGTCTAAGCATTATTACAATTCCCTCCCCTACAATACCACAGCATTCAATTTGTATATAAATGATCTGGTTTGGTTGGTTGACTATGTGACTGTAAACTCTTTGAGGTCAGAGACTATAACAGTAATTATCACATTGCTGATGAGGTATAAATGTGAAGTTTTTAGTAAATAAAGAAGGAGGAAAAGTAGGAGGAGGAAGGGTGAGAAAGTCCAGTTTGAAGTTAAAAGGTGACTAACTAGATCACATCTAGCCTACACTCCAAGGAAAACATTTATTTAGTTGATAGAAAACTATGCGGGTCCCATCCTGCGTGCTGTTTTTTTATTTCCTCATTCTTCTGCCACCTCAGCAGGCGTGGCTTATCATTCAGGACTCATCTTGCCTGTCCTATTTGCCCTATTACCTCTGCTCTTTATTCTCTCTGTCCCTTAGACACCTAACTGGGTCCTTACTACCTGTTCTACTTCCTAAGTTCAAGATTGCTCTAGAGAGAAGATACAATACCAAACCAAACACATCCCAGGTTTTGGAGCAACTAACTTTTTGTTACACCTAACCCAAAAACCCAGAGCTTTCTCTTCCAAAGAAGGGGTTAAACTTAGAGTCACATCCTAGCCTCATTACTACTCTCTGTAGTTCCTCTTCCTGTTTGCCTCTCCCCTACAGCCTCTACCCAGTTAACTTTTTAAAGACCCAAACATAAAATTATAAGTGTAATATGAGGATGTTTCAATGTTCCACTTTTATAAAAAGGGATCATTCATTCAGTTCTGTTTGGGTTGACCTAATATTTGTTGCCATGGGACCCACCAGCCCCAGGAAAAAGTCATGGGCCCAAAGTTTCATACAAAGGCATTTTTTTTCATTCATTTATTTAAATCCAAGTTAGTTAACATATAGTGTAATAATGATTTCAGGAGTAGAATTTGGTGATTCTTCATTTACATTTATAACACCCAGTGTGCATCCCAAAAAGTGCCCTTCTTCTGCCCATCACCCATTTAGCCCATCCCCCCACTAACTTCCCCTCCAGCAACCCTCAGTTTGCTCTCTGGATTTACGAGTCTTTTATGGTTTGCCTCCTCTCTGTTTTTGTCTTATTTTTCCCTCCCTTCCCCTATGTTCATCTGTTGTGTTTCTTAAATTCCACATATGACTGAAATCATGTGATATTTTTCTTTCTCTGACAGACTTATTTCACACAGAGGCATTTTATCTCAAGCACCCACCAAGGCTTTTTTGGGGACTTGAACTCCATCAGATTCTGTATCTTCCCCTCAGTGATGAATTTCAATATTCCATTGTGTGGGAAATTGTAGAGTGGACTAGAAAAGGAAGGGAATTTTCCCTCCCCTAATATGACATTTGCCGCATCAGAGAATTACGAGAGGGTGCCCTCCAGAGAAAGGCTGTGATTCTCATGTACATCAAAACCACGTATCCCATGTGTATATGTATGTATGTGTGTATATAAAGTGATACAGTTATGTAAATGAAAACTAACTAACAAGACAAGTTCTTTTCCACAGAACTCTGATTCTTGTTTGGAGCGATAATATACTTAGCCAGTTGTGGTGATCCCATTCCTTCTTCCACGGAGATACTTTCCCAGTCTCCCTCACTACAAAAGGGGTCATATGATCTATTCTGGCCAATAGGACATAAGGGGAATTCTTCCTCAAGCTTTTGAAAAAGGTTTGGCTTTCTGATAAAAGAGCCACATGTTCAAAAAGAGCTTGTTGGTAACATACATTTTCCTTACTGCCAGGGATGATGTTTGGAGCTATCACGGCCATTCTGAAACCATGTTGTGAATGTACAAAAATTAAAAACTGCTTGTGAATCAGACTTGAGCAGGGATAGATAGGAGCAAGTAAAAGGCCCCCAACCTGAGAAAGCTAGAAGGAAAACAGAAAGCATCTCTATTTTATATAATTAATCATAAAATTTGATCATACTGAATAGGTAGTTCAAGATGGTCTTTCAACCAATAGGAACATATAATATCTGTAAGAGCAGATGTCTCAGGTATCCTTTGTGGACTTTACTCTTAAAACCTTCAAAAGGATATAGGCATGCACAATCAACATGAGCCAGTGAAAAAGATGCATGGTAGTAATAAAGCACAGACACTTTGTCCTTAGAGTCCCAAGAAAGGCTTGAGATCAATATAGCCACAGGAGCACAGCTCTCAGGTAAGATGGAATGTCTATAATTCTAAACTGTGCTATGTAGGAAATCCCCAAACTGTCTTATTGAAACAGTACAGCTTCTACAAGATAACAAGGCCCTCATCATGCTATTGATGCTGTTTCTTAACTTTGAAACTCTGAAACTACTGTTATGCTGGTGGGAAGTTGGTTTTCAAAAGTCCCACAAATGTATCGCCTTGTCAGCGGAAGTGAGGCAGAGCAATAAGAACTATTTTAAGGACATGTGTTAGGCTATTCGGAACTCCTGGAACAAAGCATATTTTTCTTCTTGACCTCTGTTTACCTCAAAATAGATTTAATGCCTTTAAAGCATATGAGTAATATAATGGGGATCATAGTTTGGAAAAATATTAAAGCATGTCTATCTTTTGCATTTTCTCAAATGTGACCCCCTGTCAAAGAATCCATGACATTTGTCTAACTGGAAAGAATTTAGATAACTACAGCACAGTGGGGTGATGTGGGAAGAGATAAGCAAAACTGATGATTTGTTTTCTTCTAGAGGAGGTTAAGATACTGATGAATTCTAGATTGAATATAGATTAAACATTTATTTAAATATGTTTGTTTAAATGTTAAGCATATCTGCTGGAAGGATAGATAATAATTCTCAAACATAACTATCCGAGACAATTTATAAAATTCCCAAACGCTATCACCAGAGAATCTAATTGAGTAGAGTCCAGATGTTCTTTAACTTTATAACCCTTCATAATTGATTATGGTGATGCACCAGGTTTGAGAACCAGTGCCCTAAGGGCACAAAGCATCTATATTGTTCTATGATCTGGAGTTGCCATAAATCCCTATAATCGTCTCCTATAAGGTTTTGAGGACAAACGTCTTCTAAGGAATGGAAACAACTTGGCAGAGTAGCATAGATGCTATGAGGGGAAAGCCTTGGGTCACAAATTATGAGCTTCCACTAAAACTTCTGCTTTCCCACAAGCAATAAGAAAGAAGTTTCTTCATCTCACCACCTCTGAAGAATCCAAGGAAAGCATTAGGCAAAGGAAAAAAGAAGAAAAGAGGGAGGCAGAGAGAGAAGGGGGCAAACAAAATTACCATTATCACTGTTTTTATTCACCATTCAACTAAATGTTCAGTACACTAGAAAAAAAAAAGAAGAAGGGGATTGAAAAGAAACTAAAACACTGTTATTATCTCTGTATCAGATGTTATTGCCTAGAAAATTTAATAGAATCAATTAATAAGCAATTAGAACTTTAAAAATTCAGTAAAAATTACCAGATAAGCTAGCTATACAGAAAAATCCATTCATTTCTGCCATATGAACCATAACCATTTGAAAAATATCCAAAGAATGATTCTCCTCACAGTAGTAATGAAACTATAAAAGGTCTAGAAGTAAAGTCAAAGAAATGCATAAGACCTAAGTGAAGAAAAATGAAGAGCATTTAAAAAAGAAACTGAGGGGCGCCTGGGTGGCACAGTCGGTTAAGCGTCCGACTTCAGCCAGGTCACGATCTCGCGGTCTGGGAGTTGGAGCCCCGCATCAGGCTCTGGGCTGATGGCTCAGAGCCTGGAGCCTGTTTCCGATTCTGTGTCTCCCTCTCTCTCTGCCCCTCCCCCGTTCATGCTCTGTCTCTCTCTGTCCCAAAAATAAATAAACGTTGAAAAAAAAATTAAAAAAAAAAAAAAAGAAACTGAAAAGATGAGAAAAATCACCATATAACTGGACAAGAGGACACATAGTACATAGATACACATTTTCTCTGGTGAAATTAAATGAAATGGAAAAATCAAATAAGTTATTGTGTAGCTAGCTACACAATGGAGTTAAACAGTTAAAAGGAATTTAAAGACTTAGAAGGAATTGTGGAAGGATACAGTTATAATATTGAAGTAGTAAAGGCTTTCACAAAACCCAAAATCCACAGACTAGATTGATAATACAACTATACAAAAATGTAAACCTTGTGCATTATTTTTTTAAAAATCATAAAAACAAGACAAGCAACAAAAATGAGAAAGTATTGGCAATATGGATATCAAAAGAAAAAATGCTTAATAACCAGAATATACGAGTATATGTGAATCAAGTGACAAACGATTTTCTTTAAATTGGCAAAGGATAGGGGTGCCTGGATGGCTCAGTTGGTTAAGCGTCCGACTTCAGTTCAGGTCATGATCTCATGGTTTGTGGGTTCAAGCCCCATGTCGGGCTCTATGCTGACAGCTCAGAGCCTAGAGCCTGCTTTAGATTCTGTGTCTCCCTGTCTCTCTGCCCCTCCCCAGTCATGCTCTGTCTCTCTTAAAAATGAATGTTAAAAAAAAATTAATTGGCAAAGGATACAAATAATTATATTAAGAATAATAATTAGAACTAATATTCAGTAAGTGGTTAATATAAGCACTTTGCAGGTATTTTCTCACAAAATTCTCATAACATCCCCCTGAGGCACAGAAAGATGAAGTAACCCACCCTTGGTTTGTTATTTACAAACTGTCAAATGAGAGCAGTGAGACAATCTTACTCCAGACTTTGCTCTTAACGACTTCCCTTTTTAGGCAATGAGTATATTGAAATATGTTCAACCTTAGTACCATCAGAAAAATAAAAATTTAATCCCTGCTTTAATTTTCAGCTAGCAAAGTGACAAAAATTAAATGAATTGATAATACCTAATTTTGGTGGGAATGTCTGAAACTGACTCCCTGTTATACTTCAGCAGGGCATGATTGCTGCATCCTATTCATGGAGCAACTTGGCATCATCTGTCAAAATACAATATGTGAAGGTCTTTCAAAGCAGAGTTTCCACTTTTTGGAATTTCCTGGAGAGACGCTCATAAACTGGTACAAGAACGTTCAGTGTAGGGGCAATTGGGTGCTTCAGTCGGTTAAGCATCTGACTTCTGCTTAGGTCGTGGTCTCAGGGTTCAAGCCCCGCTTCGGGTATGCACTCTCTCTCCCTCTCTCTCTCTCTCTGCACCTCATAGGATTCTCTCTCTCTCTGCTCCTTGATGGCTCGCTCTCTCTCTCTCTCTCTCTCATAAATAAATAAATAAATAAATAAATAAATAAATAAATAAATTTGTTGTTTATAATGCTAAACATTTTAAATAAATTAAATGTCCATTGATAAGGGATTACTTAAGTTATGGGGCAGCCACTCTGTGCAATGTCAAAAAGGCATGATGAAGAATGTAATAAATTTCTATGTGCAGTCATGGGAAGGCAAGTTTGTCTCATATATTGCTAAAGGGGGGACAATTGTCACAACATCCATGCAGGGCAATTTGATAATATCGGTCTAGATTACAAAGGCACACATCTGACCCAGAAATGCCACTCCCAGGAATTTATTCTATAAGGTTCTCTTAAAAAATGTGAAATACTCTATATGCAAACTTATGTATTACCACAATTTTCAAATAGGGAAATACTGAAAACAAACTAAATCAGTAGGTAACATAATGTATTTCTCATACATTATGAGAAACAATATATAATGCAATACTATCCACAAAATGTAGTATTATAGAACTATATCCCATACTGTACTGCTCCAACCATTAACAGAAAAGCAATTAAGGGGTGGCTTAGTCAGTTAAGCAACCAACTCTTGATCTCAACTCAGGTCATGAGCTCAGCTCAGGGTCGTGAGGATCAAGCCTCAAGTGGATTCTGAGCTGAGCATGAAGCCTGCATAAGATATTTTCTTTCTTTCTCTCCCTCTGTTCCTC
This sequence comes from Leopardus geoffroyi, assembly GCF_018350155.1. Taxonomy (NCBI): domain Eukaryota; kingdom Metazoa; phylum Chordata; class Mammalia; order Carnivora; family Felidae; genus Leopardus; species Leopardus geoffroyi. Next base: position 49,672,081 of record NC_059333.1, on the reverse strand, counting down.
TCCCCCTCTCTCTTTCTCCCCCCTCCCCTCCCCATCAACCCTCCCTTGCTCTCTCCCACATTTGCAGGCTCTTTCTCTAAAATAAAATCTTAGCTTGACAACAGTAAGGCCTCAGGGTTCGTAGGAGTCCTCTTTAGCATATCAAAGTCCTTCTGGAGGCCTCCCTTTTGTCTTTACCCCCCAACTCCACAGGATACCATCGATCCCTCTACACAACCCCAGCCCAGCTCTTTCTGCCCACAGGTCCTGTCCCAGTGCTTTAATAAAATCACTTTTTTGCACCAAAAATTAAGTCATAAATAAATAATTTTAAAAATAAAGGTGGGTTTTATCTGCTAATCTGGAACAATCTCCAAAAAATATTAAGTGTTTTAAAAACTCATGTAAGGGGCCTGCCTGGGTGACTCAGTCAGTTAAGCTTCCAACTCTTGATCTCAGCTCAGGTCATGATCTCAGGATTGTGAGTTTCAAGGCCCATGTTGGGCTCCATGCTGGTTGTGGAGTCTACTCAAAACTTTTTAAATTAAATTAAGGTAAAAATAAATATGCATAATATACTATAATTTGGGGGTTTTTAATGTTATTTATTTTTGAGAGATAGAGTATGCAAGAGCAAAGGAGGGACAGAGAGAGAGAGGGAGAGAGAGGATCCCAAGCCAACTCCGCACTGACAGCGCAGAGCCTAATGCTGGGCTCAAACTCATGAAGTGAACTGTGAGATCATGACCTGAGCCGAGGTCAGACACTTCACCAACTGAGCCACCCAGGCACCCCACTATAATTGGTAATGCTTGTTGCCTCCAAGGAAAACTGCATGATCAAGACACAGAGGTAGGTGAGAAATTTTTCACTTTTTTTTTAATCCTTTGAATTTTTTAATATGTATATATTATTTATACAAAAAAAATACAAATTTTTAAAATAAAATGAAGCAAGCTGCATAACACATGAAATGTAAGCTCTATTAATATTTAAGAAACTAGATTTCATTTTTCCTTAATGTATATATTCATGTACATGTGTACACAGAAAAGGGTCCAACAATATTCACACAGAAAAATGAAAGAGGACTTTAATCTTTCTCTTTCATAATTCTCTGATACTATATAAATTTTTATGGAGAAAACAGACACACATATGTATACCTACATATACAGATATATTCATGTATTCCTATACAAGGAATTTTTAAAAATCGTCTTTCAGAAGAGTGGATGGGAAAAAGAGATTCTGATTTCTCATTCCTGTTCTCCTAATTAATCTTAGTCAATTCATTTAAACCTCTGAGGACCTCAATTCCCTCATCTATAAAGTGACAGGGTGGGACTCTGCAATACCTAAGATCATTCCTGCTTAGCAATCTAAGAACTCATAATCCAAAAAAATGGTAAATGAATTATTTAGCCAATCATTGAGAGATTTGTAAGCAAGAGTATGACATGCTACTACTTTGACTATGACATGCTACATAGGGTAACTATGTTTGAAGATACAACTCTTGAAAAGTGTCTTAGACTCAAAAGAATGAAACTGTAATGATGAGATTTCAGGTGTAGAGAAAAGTTTTCTTCAGAAGCCCTTTCTGAAGCCCCTCCAGTCACTTGTTGGTCATAGAGCTGGTCTCAGCTACACCTCAAGATACTGCTGTGTATGAGGCACAAAACCTTCACAGCTCTGAACATATGAATCGAATAGACTACCAGCATTCCAGAATATCACACAAGACCAGTCTCCATTCCTGGCTTCCTCCTCTAGCTTTCAACTCAATTTTTATTTTTGTTGTTGTTGACCAAAGCTATAATCAATTTTTCTTGCTGAAGTCAGGAGATACATACAATTTAAATCTTTTGACTATGGATTTTTAAACTCTGTCTTATATGAAAACTAGCTTAGCTCATTCTGTAGGTGTATGGTTACTCAAATATGGAAAGAATGTGGACCTGATTCAAAAAGTAAGCTGAGCAGATCAAAAAAATATCAAGTAGTTCATGGGTCAGATTTGAAAAAGAGTAGAAAAGAAGGTAAGAAGTCACATCAAAAGGGACTTAGAAATCCTTCTGGCTCACAGTCTCAAAACAGCTTTTTTCTGGCATCACCATCAGTAGACTTTAGGAATAAGATATCCCAAGTCACAAAGAAATACAAAACCTTGACCCTAAAAGTTGTGTAAGATGTTTATTTAGGTTCTAGTCCTACAGGAGCTAACTTTTCTATGCATGAATGCCAAGATCTGTCTGGAAGGATTGTAGAAAAAAGAGCACTGGTACCAATGTTAAAAGTACTGCAGTCAGTGTAGTGCCTGGCCAGCTTCCTTGGTAGAGCATGCAACCTTTGATCTCAGGGTCGTGGGTTCAAGCCCTACAATGGGTGTAGGAATTACTTAAAGATAATACCTTTAAAAAAATTTTTTTAACATTTATTTATTTTTAAGAGACAGAGAGAGACAGAGCATGTAGGGGCAGAAAGAGAGGGAGACACAGAATCCGAAGCAGGCTCCAGGCTCTAAGCTATCAGCGCACAGCCTGATGTGGGGCTCGAACTCACAAACCGTGAGATCATGACCTGAGCCGAAGTCGGACGCTTTAACCGACTGAGCCACCCAGGTGCCCCAAAGATAAAATCTTTTTAAAAAAAAGTTCTGCATTCAAGTTTTGGGTCTTACTTGCTAGCCATTTGACTTTGGCCATGGCACTCATTCTCTCAGGCCCTTAGTTTTTATTCTCTGGTTTTTATCCCCCAGGGTTTAAGCTCAGGTTTCTCTGCATTCCTTAAACAGGGCTCACACAGTATTAAGCACTTTGTAGGAATTCAGCAAGTAACTCAATAATCACTCCAATCCCATGAACCTCACATGTTCTCATGGCTAGGACTTTCCTATGGGGCAGATCTAAAGGATTTAGGTGACGTCTGGTTTATATTCCAACTCTGTTCTCACCATGACACAGGGTAGGCATCAAGAGTTCAGTCCCTGGAGTTAGACACTCCTGGGTTCAAATCCTGGCTCACGACTTGCTAGCTCTCTGAACTTAGGCAAGTTATTACTTAACCTGTTTGAGCTTCTGTTTCTTCATCTATAAAAATACTGGCACCTGCTTTACATGGTTATTGTGAGAATTAAATCATATAATGCTTATAATATATTCAAAGTGCAGTATATTATAAAAGCTCAAAAATATTAATAATATTGTTACTGCCCTTGGACTTTTATATGCATACCCATCTTTTATCTGGCTATAGGGACAACAGTGCTTGCCATTAACCTTCTCAATAAAGGTGTGTTATTCAAACAGTCTCTGAGCCAAGTCCTAAACATTCCTGGTGAGCTGTTTCATATAAAGCCTAAGTTCCAACTTGTACCTATCTATTTCTTCCAGAAGCATTTGCAATACAATTTTTTATGCTAAATTTATTAATTAGTACCTGAGTAGAAGCATGAAATAAAGCATGTAATTTTTCTTTATTCCAATTGCTGTTCTCCTTCAAATCCCAACTTAGATGCTACCCCCTCTATAAAGCCTACCCTCATCTCCTTGCCTTGATGCTTCACGCCCTGAAGTTACTCACTCCATCTCTTCTGCTCAATTTCTTACATATATTTCTGTTTATCAACTGTGCAACTATTCTGTGTATATTTATATTTGTTTCCTCTTCTAGAGTGCAAGTGCCTCAAGGTTGGGCTGTAGTCTTCCTTATCTTTTACCCCCCAAATATCACCACAATGCTTAAAACACTCTCATAAAGTGTGGAATAGACTAGAGATAAAATGAATTGAATTATGAGGTTCTACTTCAGAAATGTTTGGAAACTTATCCTCAAAACATGTAGAAAATAGCCTAGAGAGAAAGCTAGAAAAAAAGAAATATAGTGGCAAGATTAGGAAGTTGCTGCATATATGTTACAGCCTAGCAGAATTTTCTGAGTTCATAAACCAATCCGTGTTCTATTTCTTTTGGTTTCCACTTCTCTGACCACATAGCTATTTATGAGAGGTCAAAGTAAAATGGAAAGAACACTAGGCCAGGAATTTAGAGACCTGGAGTTAGTCCCAACTCTCCCATGAATTGCCTATGTCACTTCCTGTCTCTAAATCTGCTGGACATAATGATTCATAAGATCCTTTCAAACTCTCTTCCCACACAGGCACATCCAGATCCACTGTCATTAACCTCATCCTACAGTTAAAAAATTTGAGACAAATACTACAACAAATATATTCCAGAATCTTACAGCAACTGGCTGACACAGTTAAGGGTGGAACATGGATGGAAAGACTGTCTGGAGCCCAGCCCTGCAGAGGCACCTCACACCTAGTAGCACAAGGGAATTATAGGGAGAGTCAAATCTTCTCTGTCTTTTGCCAAGAACAGGATGTTCCCTCACCTATGGGAACCAACTGATTGTGTAGTGTTGGCAGTCAGCACAACCACACCTCCTGGGTTCCAAATAGATATTCAGGGATGTCTTAATTAGTGTCCCTGCCAGGCACCTGGGGACAGAAATTGCTCAAACTCTACCTATGAAAACAGGAGTCTTGTCTAGGTCATCCAGTGCTATAATCATTAGGGTATCATCTGAGTCTGACAACTAGATTCAGGACCAAGTCCAGAGTTGAGAATTTGGCCATTTGCTTCAGAGACCTACATCCTAATAGATAACTTTGAAACCTTGAGAAAGAATAGTCTGAAAGGGTGAATTGTATGCACACATTTTAGACTAGGAAATCTATTCAGCTTCTCAGAAGACAAGGTAAGAAATATGAATCATAATTTAGTTTAACATTAAATAATTGTAATTTGAGAGATTTCACCTTAATAGTTTGAGTTTTGAAGAGTCTGGAAGCATTTCTGTGCTACATATACATATAATTATTATTGATATAATTCACATATCATAAAAATTTGCCCTTTTAAAGTATACACACAATTCTGGGGCACCTGGGTGGCTCAGTTGGTTAGGCAACCAACTTCAGTTCAGGTCATGATTTCACAGTTCGTGGGTTCAAGCCCCACGTCGGGCTCTGTGCTGATGGCTTGGAGCCTGGAGCCTGTTTTGGATTCTGTGTCTCCCTCTCTCTGTGCCCGTACCCCACTTGTGCTCTGTCTCTGTCTCTCAAAAATAAATGTAAAAAAAAAATTTTTTTTAAAGAATAAAGAATACACACAATTCAATGTTTTTTTAAGTAATTTCAAAGGTTTTGCAACTATTACTACTATCTAATTTTAGAACATTTTTATCACCCAAGAAAGAAACCCCACACCCACTAGCAGTTACTTCCAACCCCCTCCCTTCAGCCCTTGACAACCATTAATCTATTTTCTCTCTATGGATTTGCCTATTCTGGACATTCCATACAAATAAGGCCTATACAAATGAGGCCTTTTGTGTCTAGCTTCTTTGATACTTTCTCACTCTGCAACTTTAGACCACAATATCTAAAAAGAAAGGAGAAACTCATCTTAAAGACATCATCTTTCTTTCCCCAAAATCCCTAAAGATACCATATAAAATGCTTTTAACATCTAACCCATGGACAGGATTCTGATCTAGCCTGTCTCTAGCCCATAGTAAGTAACAATGCTCAAACTTCCCAGGTTAATTCAGACTGGCCTAAATTTAAAGATCTCCCCTAAGACTGACCGTGAGAGCAAGGGAAATTCCAGCGCTTCAGAGATCCCTGAATCCAAACCCTGGCAGTCACTCATTAGATCTAGGGTGACCTTGAGTAATTTACTTAACCTCTCTGCTTTCATTTTCCTCATCTGGAAAATGAGCATAACAACATTATCTTCTTTGTAAGGCTGTTATGAGAATGGGAAAAACATATCTAGAAAGCACCTAATGCCTGGCATCTGGAGGCCTTCGAATTATTATTACTACTTCTTCTACTACTATTGTCTCCTCATGAGTACTTTTCTTTATCACCCATGACAAAGGTGTTTTTAAAACTCAACAAAAAATTATATTGGTCATGGTCTCTGCCCTCAAGGAAATGATACACAAATCTAAGATTATATTACACATACAATGGACTATTATTTAGCCATAAAAAAGAATGAAATCTTGCCATTTGCAACAACACAGATAGATCTAGAGGGGATAATGCTAAATAAAATAAAGACAGACACCATATGATTTCACTCATAGGTAGAATATAAGAAACAAATGAATAAAGGGAAAAAAAGACAAACCAAAAACCAGACTCTTAAATATAGAGAGCAAACTGATGGTTACCAGAGGGGAGAGGGGGGGATGGATGATGGGGATTAAGAGTACACTTACCATGCTGAGCACTGAGTAATATTTAGAATTGTTAAATCACTGTATTGTACTGAAACTAATAGAACTCTGTACCTTAACGACACTGGAATGAAAATTTTAAAAAATAAAAGATTGCACGTCCCTATTGTACTTTAATCCTACCACTTAGTGTTGGAGATGCATGGAATGAAGAGTATTCTGTGTTATTTGTGCGTGTTTCATCCACACTACTAGACCAGGAACTTGTATCAACTCGACTCTTCCAAGAAACAGATGCAAGACAAAATTAGTCATGCTGGAGATTTCTTAGGAGAAATGCCCATGAAAAACTTAAAAGAAGAAGCAACCAGCATAAGTGGGGAGAGTCTTCAGACCATGATGCAGATCTGACCCTTGGGAAGGAAAAGGGCAAAGGAAAGAGCACTGGGTAATTGAAGGGTCAGACTGCAGTGCTGCTTTGAAAAAAAAAGTCTAAGCCAGGCTGGCTGGGAGTCCCTAAGAAAAGATAATGCATTAGAGGAAACCCGTGTTGGGCAGAACAGCCTGTCTCTAATACCCCTACTGTCTAGTCAGAGAAGGCCAGGGAGAGTGAGGCTTGGCAGAATGAAAGCAGGGGCTGATCCACGGGTGCTGAAGCTGGAGACGGCACCAACTCTACCCCTTACAGCAGGTTCTCATGAAAGTCAGTTTGAGCAGCACACCCCACAACCTCTATAGAACTCCTGAAGGTGATAACCAATGGTATCATTACTTACATTTAGTAAGTTCTCGATAACTGTTTGGTAAGCTGAATAAGCGATGGTTTTCAGCCACCAGCAGGAAGAATAACCCATTTACTCAATGCAGGTGGATTCAATTTCATAATTCCTCAAGAAGGGAAACGTTTTTCACCATTTGAACTAAATGACAAGACCTAGAAAATACTCCTGTGTGAAGATGCCAACACACAAATAAAAACCGGGGTGGGGTGCAGTGAACTGACAGCAACAGGAAGAATCAGGCAAAAGTGACTCTGAGGCCTGAATTAAACCTATCATTGATTTGATTAGCCACTTAATTTCACTTGTATAGACACACCCACAGGATGGAGCAATCTGCAGAGGGTGTGGCCTCCAAGGTAGAAACAAGATGGCAGATAAAGTGCTTCTGAAACAGACAACAAAGCAGAGAAAGCCTCAGAAGCTCAGGGCGTGAGGAGATTTTAATCATGGAGGGTACACTTGCTTAAAGCACCCAGCAACTGGAAAGCAGGTCACCACAGCACGCACAGGAGTCTTGAAAAGGATAACTCCAGTTTTCAAAGAATTAAAATAGAAGGGGTGAGGCAAGAGGAAAAAATGAGTCACAAATCTATAGGTAAAATGAGATCTCTGAGCTAATGATCACAAATAAAGGAAGGCAGAGAGAGGAGCAGTGTTCTTTTGGGTTCATTTCTCACTTTCATAAAAGGGCAGAAATCTACTTCCATTTAAAGATTATATATTGGGGCGCCTGGGTGGCTGAGTCAGTTAAGCATTGGCTTGGGCTGAGGTCATGATCTCACACTTCATGGGTTTGAGCCCTGCGTTGGGCTCTGGGCTCTGTGCTGACAGCTCAGAGCCTGGAGCCTGCTTCAGATTCTGTGTCTCCCTCTCTCTCTGCCCCACCCCCACTTCCCCCCTCTCAAAAATAAATATTTTTTTAAAAAGGAGTCTGTTTCAGATTCTGTCTACCTCTCTTTCTGCCCCCTCTACCCTCACACTCTGTCTCTCTCTCTCAAAAATAAATATTTTTTAAAAGAATATTTGTTTAAAAAATAAGAAAGATTATATGTTGATGAATCACTACATTATACACCTGAAACTAATATAACATGGTATGTTAACTAACTGAAATTAAAATAAAAACCTAATAAATAAGTTTTCCATTAATACATTTAAAAATAATGAATATTATATATTGAGTACCTGCTATGCACAGAATGAAAGAAGCAAAATTTCAAGAACATTCTTATGTCCAACAAACATTTCTGAGCACCTCCCTTGTGCCAGGTATGTGTAAGGCTTTGGGGAAAATCATTCCCAATTACCGCCCTCAGTTCTGCCAAAGAGACAGACCTACAAAACAATGAAACCACATCATTGTGAATCAGGCAATGATAGAGCTGGGTTTAAATGCTATGAGCACTCTAAGTAGGGCAATCGTATAACTCATCACCCAAACCAGGATGCTTTGAGAGTAAGAGGGGGCATTAATAATAATTACATTGGTACAACAGGCATAAACTGAGATGTTCCTAGGCAAACAGGTTGAATGTCATCCTATCCACAAAGAATAAAAATGGGAAGAAAAACATTGGGAGGAGAATGGGTGAGAAAAAAGAAAACACTAGAAGGAAGAGGCTAAATCGTTAAAGAGGAAAGAAATTAGAGAATTGGGTAAGTCAGAGGAAGAAGAAGAAATAGCTTAAAGAAGCTGTCAGAACTTGAAAGCTTAAAGGATCCTGAAAATAAACCCACTTAATTTTCCTGTAGCGAAACTAAGAGGGAATGGCTAGGAGAACACCAATATTTGCTAAACAGTTACAGTGTACTAAGCACTATGTCAAATGCATTTATTTAAAATGCATTATCTTATTTATCCCAAACCAAAAGATGGTATAATTATTCTCAGTTTATACATGAATATACTGAGGTTTAGTGAGGTTAAGTGACAGAGCTGAGATTGGAACCCTTGTTCGTGAACTCCAGAGTCTATACACATAAAATCTGTAGTAGAATAAACATTTGTGACTTCTAACTTCTGGACCAGTACTACTTTTACTGTGTTATTCAGGGCGTGTTTTTACTGAGTTTGGATAGTATTCCCCAAAAACTCATGTCCACCTGGAACCTGAGAACGTGACCTTATTTGGTAATAGATCTTTGCAAATGTAATCAAATTAAGATGAGATCATACTGGATTATGGTAGGCCCTAACCAGTAACTGGTGTCCTCAAAAGAAGAGGGAAGTTTCAGCATAGACACATGAGAGGAGTATGTCATATAAAGACATAAAGACACACAGGGGGGGATCATATAAACATGGAGGCAGAGGTGGAAGTGATACATCTACAAGCCAAGGATTGCAGGTACCCACCAGGCACCAGGAAGAGGCAAGGACATATTCTTCCCTACAGCATTTGAGGAAGCATGGCCTTGCAGACACCCTGACTTTAGACTTCTGGCTTCAACTGTGAGACAACAAATTTATTTTAAACCATCAAGTTTGTGGTACACTTCATAACAAGAGACCCAGTAAACTAGTACAGTTAGAGAAAGACACAGCAGGAGACAGAGCAGAAAAGGGTGCAGGTGCTAGGAAGGTTATAGGAAGGTCAGTGGCAAAGAACCAGAAGCTGAGAAATTCTAAAAGAAATATAACTGGAGCAAAGGAGGAGGTGATGTCACCAAAACCCCAAAAACCAAAAACAGTTTCTTCGGTTCCATGATGATACCTGCCTTAAACTCCAACCTCACCATTCTCACCATTACTCCCTCCTGCTTCTAAGGTCCTTATTAGATCATTGGTCAGTTGTGTCCAAGTAAAAAGAAAAGAGTAATGAAAGCTAAGAATGAATTGATATGAGTTGCTGATAGGAATGAAACACACCACTGTGAATGCCAGCTATGAACAATGAGTCACAGCTTCAACTAGTAAAGTTGATTTGTGATAAGTTGAAGATTGACATGGTAATCTCTAATCACCAAAATAATAAGAAAGTATGCAAAGTCAAGCTAATAGAGAGGGAAATGGAATAATGAAAAACATTAAACCAACCTAAAACAAAAAGTGAAGAAAGAAGAGGAAAATTGAGCATGAAACAAAAGAGGAAATAGAAGGCAAGATTAACATTTAAACCCAAATATACCAATAATTAAATGGGAGTGAACTAAATAAACCAATTAAAAACAAGTGATTACATTATTAAATAAAGAAAAAACAACACTATATCCTGCTTACTAGAGGCAAACCTAAAATAAAAGGGTACAGAAACTCTGGAAGTAAAAAGAACAGAAAAATGTCATGCAAACACTAAAATACATAAAACTGTCTTTGGTTGGGTTCCCTCTGAAACTGACCTAGGACAAATATTTGAGAACACATAGTTTATTTGGGAAGTGATCCCAGGAAACTCCAATAGGAGAATTGGGAAGGATGAAGAGTAATGAAAAATAAGAAGGAAACAAATACCGGGTGCATTATCAGGTTAGTATTGTGAACACCCGGGACTCAGTCCCACGGAGTACCTCTGAGAATTGTACAAAGTCCCTCAGAGTTGTCCAGCCCTCTAGGTAATGAAGCTGAGATGTTTATCCTCCAGTTTGCATTTGTCACTACATACATGCACCAAGCTCACCAGAGAAAGCCCTCAGGTGGAGAGTCACGGGTGACAGCAACAGGAAATGATCGGTGTGCACAGAAATGATGACAGCCAAGGAAATATAAGCAGGATATTAACAGGATATGATACACAGTTAAAATAAACTTTAAAGCAAAAAGCACTACTACAGGCAAAGAAGAATACCCTATAAAGATAAAAATTTCAAATTCACAGGAAATGTAACAAATTCATATACCACTAATAACACAGCATCAAAATACAGTTTAAGGTGAAAAATTGACCAAATTAAAAGGAAAAGTAGGCAAATCCACAATCTTGACAGGTTTTAACCTACTTTTCTCAGTAACAAAAAAAATACATATAAGAATATTAATAAAGATATTGAAGATCTAAACATCACAAAGAATTTAACACCGAGGAAGTTGAACAACATCAGAATGCCTTCTTTTCAAGTATAAACAGGCATTTGTAAGAAGTGACCAATAAATTTTAACACATTTCAAAGTTTAACTTTATAGAGAAAAAAATGTTCTCCAACCACAGTTCTAGTAAGCTAGAGTTAATACCTAACAGATAATTGGAAGCCCCACACATTTGGAAATTAAAAGTATAGTTCTAGATAAATATATATCAATGAAAAAAGTTATAATAGAAATTAGAAAATACTTTAAAGTGATGATAATGAAAATATGACACATCAGATATATTTAAAACTATACTTAAAGGAAAATGTATCACCTTAAATGTGTACTGGAAGAAAAGAAAATGTGAAAATCAGTGACTATCCTGAGAAAGTAAAAAGAAGAAAAATAAAGCCAAGGAAAATAAAAGGAAATAATAATAAAAACAATAAGGATAAGAGCAAAGAAATTGTAAAATTAAAAAAAAATTTAATTAAAAAGATTTGTGATATAAAGTGATTAATAAGTTTGTGAAATTTTGAAAGACTTTTCAAGAAATAAAGAGACAACCCATAATCAAAATTAGGAAAGGTAGATGGCTAACAGACACATGAAAAGATGCTTAACATCATTCATTATCAGGGAAATACAATTCAAAACCATAATGAGATACTACCTCACACCTGTCAAAATGGTTAAAACTAACAACTCAGGAAATGACACACGTTGGTGAGGATACAGAGAAAGGGGAACACTTTTGCACTGCAGGTGAGAATGCAAACTGATGCTGCCACTGGAAAATAGTATGGAGTTTCCTCAAAAAATTAAAAATAGAACTACCCTAGGACCCAGCAATTGCACCACTAGGTATTTATCCAAAGGATACAAAATTGCTGATTCAAAGGGGCACATGAACCACAATGTTTATAGCAGCACTATCAACAATAGCCAAATTACAGAAATAGCCCAGATGTCCACTGACTGAAGAATGGATAAAGAAGATGTGATATATATATATCTATTCCATTCCATATATATATGTGACACACATGTGTGTATATATATATGCATATACATATATACACACACACACACATATATATATATATATGGACATATACATATGGATATATATAAATGGAATAATACTCAGTGATCAAAAAGAATGAAATCTGGCCATTTGTAACAGCATGAATGGAACTACAGTGTATTATGCTAAGCAAAATAAGTCAGAGAAAGATAAATATCATATGATTTCACTCATATGTGGAATTTAAGAAACAAAACAGATAAGCATAGGGGAAAGGAAAGAAAACTAAGATAAAAACAGAGAGGGAGGCAAACCATAAGAGACTTTTATATAAAGAGAACAAACTGAGGGTTGCTGTAGGGGTGTTGGGTAGGGGGGATGGACTACATGGGTGATGAGCATTAAGGAGGGGACTTTTTGGGATGAATACTGGGTGTTATATGTAAGTGATGAATCACTGAATTCTACTCCTGAAAAATAAATAAATAAATAAATAAATAAATAAATAAATAAAGCCAAAAACATCAAAGAATCTAAAAAATAATAATAATAGGAAAGGAAAAAAGTGCATCACTGAAGATCATTGCTACTAAAAACATCATTAGACAACATTATAAACTACTTCATAAATTTTTAAATTTATATGAAATATACAAATTCCTAGGAACACCAAAACTGATAAGAACTAAAAAATCTGAAGAGTACTATAATTATTAAAATTTTTTTTAACGTTTATTTATTTTTGAGACAGAGAGAGACAAAACATGAACGGGGGAGGGGCAGAGAGAGAGGGAGACACAGAATGGGAAGCAGGCTCCAGGCTCTGAGCCATCAGCCCAGAGCCCGACGCGGGGCTCGAACTCAAGGACTCACAGACCGTGAGATCGTGACCTGAGCTGAAGTCGAACGCTTTACCGACTGAGCCACCCAGGCGCCCCTGAAGAGTACTATAATTATTAAAAGAACTGAATAGGCAGGGCACCTGGGTGGCTCAGTCCATTGAGCGTCTGACTTCAGCTCAGGTCACGATCTCACTGTGAGTTTGAGCCCCTTGTTGGGCTCTGTGCTGACAACTCAGAGCCTGGAGCCTTCTTCAGATTCCCTGTGTCCCTCTCTGCCCCTCCCCCGCTCACGGTCTTTTCTCTCTCTCTCTCTCTCTCTCTCTCTCTCTCTCTCACAAATATAAATAAAGTTTAAAAAAAATTTCAGAGAAAAAAAGAATTGAGTATGTAATTATTGAGACCATGTTATATTGGCACAAGGATGGACAAATGGAACAATGGAATCGAATACCAAGTCTAGAAGCAGACCCGGCCATTAATGAACACGATTTGTGACCAATATGCCCTGCAGAGAAGTTAGGAAAGGATATTCTTTTTATTTATTTTTTAAGTTTATTTATTTATTTTGAGAGAGAACATGAGCAGGGAAGAGGGGTGGGCAGAGAGAGAGGCTGGTAGCATAGATCCCAACACGGGGCCAATCCCACAAACTACGGGATCATGACCTGAGCCCAAATCAAGAGTAGGGTGCTTAACCACTGAGCCACCCAACTTGGTCATGAAAGACCAGTTTTCCTAATCTGACAAGCAATTCCAAATTAAAGGAAACAAAAAAGACTTAATAACTAAATGCAGCATATTATTCTGAATTGGTTCCCAGACCAGAAAATAACAATCTTTTCTTCTTTTACTATAAATGATGTTAGTAAGACAATTTGAGAAATTTGAATAAGATCTGTTACTTTTATAATAATACTGTATTGATTATATATAAAAGCCATTGATTTTAATAATTCTATGTGGTGAAGAGACATTATACGTGCAACTAATTCTCAATTGGTTCAGAAAAAGAATAACAAGTATATATGTACGTGTGTGTTTGTGTGTGTGTGTGTGTATGCCCAGATCCACCTTGATCAATTATAATATGGGCTAAGATATCCTGGAAACAATAGTAAAAATTAAACCAGCTTCAACCTCAGGGAATATACTGGCCCCTTTTAAAGTTAAAAATTCTCATGGACCACAGAAGGTATGTCCACAGACTACAATTTCAGACACTACTGACTTAAGAAACTAAAGCCTTTATAATTAGTGAAATAATTTTTCATCAAAATAAAATTTTTTGCCAGAATACACCCATGGACTGCATTTAAGAAACACTAAACTAAACTTGGAGTGTCTGGGTGGTTCAGCGGGTTGGGCAACCAACTTGGACTCAGGTCATGATCCCACAGTTCATGAGTTCAAGCTCCGCATCAGGCTGTGTGCTGACAGCTCAGAGCCTGGAGCCTGCTTTGGGTTCTGTGTCTCCCTCTCTCTCTCTGCCCCTCCCCTGCTCATGCTCTCTCTCTCTCTCTCTCTCTCTCTCTCTCTCTCTCTCTCAAAAATAAAATAAAAACATAAAAAATTTTTTTTAAAAAACCACTAAACACCAAGTAACACTGATCTATTTAAGAAGTCCCTTTATTTCAATAACAATAAAAATGCCTATGCTCGGGACTTTAAATATACTAACTCAGAATTACTACATTAAGGTAAGCATCAATTATCTCTACTTCAAGGTAAGGGGAAAATTTGTTTTCTTTCATGCTTATTTCTATGATCCATTGAAGTTTTAAATATAAAGGGTATTTACTTACTTTATGCTCAGCAATGCTCTAGGAAAGTAGGAGTCTTTAGGGGAAAACAGCAATGAAACAATTCTTGGACTGAAAGCACAGATTATCCAAGTAAGAATTAAGAACAATATCCAAGAGAAAAAATCATGTATTTAGGTAAATACTAAGGGTATGTTATAAACTATTAGTGCAGTACCAATTCAGATTTTTTCAAATTCCAAGGCCCTTATAAAGTGACAAGAGAGAAGTGGCTAGATCCCTTTTATGGAAGTTTTCTAAGCCCAGGCACAAAGGTTTCCCACTGTTCTCTAATCTAAGAAGGCAACTTGGAAATGCAACAGTTGAAAGAAAACAGCCTCGGGGTCTGAGACACAGCTGGATGCCTCTCACTAGTCTTACGTGCCCATTCACATGATTTTAAGTTACTTTTCAAGGAGCAAAACATTTCATGTATATGGTCTTTGGTTCCAGATGGTCTGGGTCCAATTTCAGACTTGGCCACTTTCCGGGTGTGTCACCTTAGGTAAACTCATATCCTCTCTAAATCTTAATTTCCTTGCCAACACAACAGAGATGTTGATAATTAGTTCACAGAGATTTTTGTGAAGATTGCATGATTTTTATATACAAAGCTTTTAACCCAATAAAGAGCCCATTAAACACTTAAAAAGTACTGTTGTTACTTCCAGTCAGTGGCCCCTCCCAGGTTCATTAAGAAAACTATCGCATAAGAAGTCCAGAGGCCCCCAAGTTCTGCATTCAGAGACTTCTCTCAGATAAGGAAATTCAGAAATTGCCTTCAGTGTCCAGATTCAGAGCCCCTTAAGCCTTCGATGTGGAGACCAAGCTTCTGTGGCATTGCTATGACTCAAGGAAAGAAAAGGCAGAATGGCCGGTACCCTGCTCTCAGTAAATCCCAAGGCAGCCCCTTCCACAGCACTTAAACACACCACACACCAGTGCAAACACCAACATGAAGTAATAAGGTGGGTTTGGTTGCCTCGTAATGTTTCTCTCCTCTCTACCTTCCCCACATCTCTTTCAGCTTCAAAGCCTATTATAAGAATTGAATGTCCCCTGTTGTTTTCTTCTGCCTTAACTGTTCTATTGCCATGTCTATCTTATTTGACTTCCTTTGATGGAACAAGGTAGGAAGATTAAAGGACACTCAAGTACAATTAATCCCATCCACACTTTAAGTTTTTATGTGTGTAGGAACTGAATCTTAGAAAAGCCAAGTGCCCTGGCCCAAAGTCAGGATGGAGCTAGAATCCAGTTCCTATGTCATTACTCTTGCCTGCAGAACATACTGCCTCTCCAGTACTCTGGCTTCTCAATTATTTCATCTTCTACAGAGAATGGGATTCCTTCTTAATGTCTTTGAACCATAGTGTATTAGATTTCTATTGCTGCTATGACAAATGACTATCAAGTTGGTGCCTTAAAACAATGCAAATTTATTGTTACAGTTCTGGAGGCCAGAAGCCTGAAATCAATTTCACTAGGACAGAATCAAGGTGTCAATAGAGCCACGCTCCTTCTAAAGAATCTAGAGGAGAATGCTTTCTCTTACCTTTTCTGCTTTCTAGTGGACACCTGCATTCCTTGGCTTGTCGTCTCTTCCTCCATCTTCAAAGCCAAGGGCGTAGCATCTTCTCTCTGTGATTCTGTTTCGTTCTGCTTTCATCACATGGCTTTCTCATCTGTGTCAAATTTCCTTCTGTCTTCTCACAAGGACACTTCAGATTGAATCCTGATAATCCAGGATACTCGCCTCATTGAGAGATCCCTAACGTAATTACATCTGGAAAGTATGTTGTTGTTTTTTTAATGTTTATTTATTTTTGAGACAGAGAGAGACAGAGCATGAATGGGGGAGGGTCAGAGAGAGAGGGAGACACAGAATCTGAAGCAGGCTCCAGGCTCCGAGCTGCCAGCACAGAGCCCGACGCGGGGCTCAAACTCACGGATCGTGAGATCATGACCTGAGCCGAAGTCGGGCGCTTAACCGACTGAGCCACCCAGGCGCCCCTGGAAAGTATGTTTTGCCACAGAAGGTAACATTCACAGGTCCCAAAGATTAAGATCTGATTACCACTGGGGACCATTATTGAGCCTACCACACATGGTGACTAATTTAATGACATGGATATAAATGACTTCCAAGATTGTGACCTACATGAAAGCAGTGAAATGTGAACTGAAAAAGGTGGAGATAAGGACGTTGTCAGAAAAAGCCTAATGCCTGGAGTATAATGAAATGTTTATAAAATATCTTTGATTTTATTTGGATCTCAGCACAATAATCCAACTGTAAAATGACATTTTTAAGACAATCTTGGACATTTGAATATAAACTGGATATTAATAGATTCCAAAGAATTCTTGTCAGTATTGTTAAATGTGAAAATGGAATGGAGCTACATAAGAAAATGTTTATATTTTTACAAGGTGCCTAATGAATTATGTAGGGGTGAAAGGCCATAAGGTCTGGAATTAGCTTTAAGATTCTTCAGCAAAAGGACAGTAATAAAATGAAGATAGCATAATAGTCGTAGTTATTGAATATAGGCAACAGGAATGTGTGTGGGGTTCATAATGCTTTTATCTCTATTGTTGCATATATTAGAAATTTTCCAAGGGGAAATAAGAAATACATAGCCTCCATTTCAGAATATAAAGTGCCTGTCCCAATCCCCAGGCTTGGCATCTGATCAGCTGCCCTATAGGGAAGAGAAGCAAACTGAAAGTGAAGAAACCTGACTTCCAGAAATAAAGAGTGAAGCGTTAGTGATGGTGAGCTTGCATGTTTAATGTTTGAGGGGCTGACTGCTTCCTAACTACTACAAAAGAAATCCCAAGGTTTTAACAGTAGAACCTCAGAGGAACTTGTTTGTGTTTGGATGTTGGTGTGTTTGTTTGGCAAACCCATCTCCCTATTTCTTCATGGGATTATGATAACCAACATAAGGCTCCTTTCACCAGTGAAGTTGGAATATGAGAGGGATAAAGGGAGAGTAAAACCATCAGCCCCATCCCACCTGCTTCCAGTCCCCTTTCTATATAATGCTGCCAGGGTGAGCCTTCTAACAAACCAAAACCATCCTGTCTTCTCAACAGCTTTCCAGTAGACGCCAGATAAAATCCACACATCTTGACAAGACCCTTCATGATCTGGCCTCTCCCAAATCTGAGGATCCATAGGTTATAGGAAGAAAACTAAGCTTCCAAGAAATAAAAGATATAGATAAAGGGATTGTGTTAGAATACTAGTCCAACAAAAATATATATAACAAACAGAAAGCTAGAGTCAGGCTTCAGATATTAGGGTAGCAATAAAATGTGGTTTGGAGCTCTTAAGAGACCCAGACCATTCCAAGGAACTACTCAGGATTTAATCACAAATTCATATTCTGACTTGAAATTACGTGATAAGATGATTAGCATAACATTGTAAAAATATTATCTAGATATGTTGTATATCCTTCCTTTATAAACCAAAAATCAGCATCTCTAGTCTTCTTTTTTCTAAGCTTATTTAATTAGAGAGAGAGAGAGGCGCAGGAGGGGCAGGGAGAGACAATACCAAGCAGGCTCTGCACAGTCAGCGCAGAGCCTGATGCGGGGCTCAAACTCACAAACCCTGAGTTCGTGACCTGAGTGGAAACCAAGAGTTGGCCACGTAACTGACTGAGCCACCCAGGTGCCCCTCTCTAGTCTTAACAACAGGACAAAATGAACTGAAGTTGCAAGTGCCCTGGAAACGTCAGCACACAGGGATGACATAGCAAATATTTTCTTTTCATCAGTGAAACACGACTATACAAACAGATATTTTCAGTGAAAAGTGAAGCATCTCCCAGATAGCAGAATCAGATCTCCTTGCTTGCAAAAACTGCTTAAACTCTCACCCCCATCCACCATCAATATACCACCTCAAAGCAAACTTCCTTCTTTTGCTGAAAGTTTAATTGGATTTGGGAGATAAAAATATATGCAATAAATAAATATATACAAAGTACTACGTAAATCCAAATTATTTATTTGAAATGATTACCCAATAGTCACTTAAATAGTTCAAGTATTTAGCTTACTCCTGGAGCTCCTCTTTGCTTGGGCAACACTGTGTCTTTTTTTGTTTCTAGTTTCTCTCTTTGCTGAAAGTAAATTGATGCGAAGTTGCGATTTTATTCAGGGACTTGAATTGTTCTCTCTCTTCTCTGAACAACTTTATACCTCTTGCACAATCTCTTCAATTAGAAATAATTATACATTGACCTCAATTATTCTCTATTTCCCTTAAGACTTTTCTGTACCAAAAAAAAAAAAAAAGTACGTTTCTTCATAAGAGAAAATCTTCGCGACACTGGATTTGCAATGATTTCTTGTATATGACACCAAAAGCATAGACAACAAAAGAAAACACATATAATATGAACTTCATAAAAATTAAAAATTTTGTGCATCAAAGAACAGTGTCAAGAGAGTAAAAAGATATTCCACAAAATGGAAGAAAACATTTGCAGGTCATTTATCTGATTAGAGATCAATATCCAGAACATTTAAAGAACTCCTACAACTCAACAATGAAAACACAAACAACCCAATTTTAAAATGAGCAAAAGACTTGTACAGACATTCCTCCAAAGATATACAAATGGCCACTAAGCACATGAAAAGATGTCACCATCACTAGTCATTAGAGAAATACAAATCACAACCACACTGAGACACCACTTCACACCCATGAGGATGGCTATTTTTTTTTTTAATGCAAACTAACAAGTGTTGGCAAGGATATGTAGCAACTAGGGTTTTTGTGCATTTCTGGTGGGAATGTGACATGGTGCAGCCACTGTAGAAAAGAGTTTGACGTTCCTCAAAAAGTTAAAAATAGAATTACCATATGGTCCAACAATTCCATTCGATGTATATACCCAAAAGAATTGAAAGCAGAAACTCAGATGTTTGTACACCTATGTTCATAACATCAGAATTCACAATAGTCAGAAGGTGAAAACAACACAAATAAATCCATCAACAGATGAAAGGATAAACAAAATGAGATATATACACACAACAGAATATTGTTCAGTCGTAAAAAGGAAGGAAATTCTGATATGTGCTACCACATGGATAAACCTTGAGGATGTTATGCTAAGTGAAATAAACCAGTCACAAAAGGATGACTACTGCATGATTCCACTTATATGATGTACCTAGAATAGTCAAATTCATAGACAGAAAGTAGAATGGTGGTTGCCAGGAGCTGTGAGAGGGAATAATGGGGAGTTATGGATACAGAGATGCAATTTGAGAAAATGAAAAAGAAGGCCTGGAGATGGATGGTTGTGATGGTTGCACAACATTATGCAACTGAATTGTACACTTTATTTTTTTTTATTTTTTTTTATTTTTTTTTTCAACGTTTATTTATTTTTGGGACAGAGAGAGACAGAGCATGAACAGGGGAGGGGCAGAGAGAGAGGGAGACACAGAATCGGAAACAGGCTCCAGGCTCTGAGCCATCAGCCCAGAGCCTGACGCGGGGCTCGAACTCCCGGACCGCGAGATCGTGACCTGGCTGAAGTCGGACGCTTAACCGACTGCGCCACCCAGGCGCCCCTGAATTGTACACTTTAAAATGGTTAAATATTTTTACATTATGGTAGTTTAAATTGGTCATTTTTATATTATGGACAATTTACCACAAAAAAAAATCGCAATAAAAGCATATATTTCTTAAGGACCTGGCCACTGTGCAACATCTCTGGTGACTTGCATGAAGCCCAGTAAGGCCAGATACATAATAGGTACCTATATATGTATTTGTTTAATAATTAATCAACTGGTATATTTTTCAATTTACATGATCATTATTTTTAAATGCACAGGGAAGGGAAGGGACAACAAAGCAGAGAAACATGTACTGAGCACTTACTATGTCCCAAACATTGCTAAAGGTTTAATATGCTCTAATTCACTCAGCCCTTAAAGACTCATAAAATTCAAAAAGAACTTCCCATCATAATCAGGACTCCAGTTGGATGTCCTGCTTTGATCACTTACTGTCAGTATTGCGTCATCTTCATAATTCTGAGAAAGCCCATGTGTGATGTGATTTTGAGGGGATGTGGGTCAGTTTTCCTCCAGATGACTTCTGTAGTTCAAGCATAGACCCATTGCCAACCACAGCCACAGGATTCAACTTGAGGTTCCATGAGATAGTTCAACAACAGTGAACTTCTCCGGACTATCTTCAGAATTGCTCCACTAACACTACGCAGCTGAGCAATTAGGGAGGCTCTCCATCAGTAGAACCCTAAGTGCATTTAATTGTTCACTTTTGCAGTCAAGGTGTCAGGCCTGGCCATCTTTGCAGATGGTGGAGGTATGAGGTGATAATGAAGACTTATGAAAGATGTATAGGTTGGGTGCCTGGCTGGCTCAGTTGGTAGAGCATGCAACTCTTGATCTAGGGTAATGAGTTCAAGCCCCATGTTGGATGTTAAGAATACTTACAAAAATAAAAAGATATATGAGTCAGAGACTGTCTTAGCTTGGGCTGCTATTAACAAAATACCATAGATGAGGTGGCTTAAACAACAGACATTCATTTCTTATGGTTCTGGAGGCTAAAAACCCCAAAATCAAAGTGCCACCAAACTCAGTGTCTTGTGAGAGCCTCCTTCTTCATTTGTAGATGTCTACTTTCTCCATGTGTCCTCACATGGTGGAGAAAGAGAATTTTTTTTTTAATTAAAAAAAATTTTGTTAATGTTTATTTTTGAGAGAAAGAGAGAGTGCAAGTGGGGAAGGGACAAAGAGAGAGAAAAAGAGAGAGAGTCTGAAGCAGACTCCAGGCTCTGAGCTGTCAGCACAGAGCCCAATGCAGGGCTCGAACCCACAAACCATGAGTTCATTACCTGAGCCAAAGTCAGACACTTAACCAACTGAGCCACCAAGGCACCCCTTTCCTCCTCTTCTTAAAAGACACTAATGCCAGCCTAAAGGTTCCCACCTTTCGGACTTTATCTAAACCTAATTATCTCCCAATGGCCCCACCTCCAAATACCATCATATTGGGAGTTAGAACTTCAGCATACGAATTTGGGGGTAAGGGAAGACAAATATTCAGTCCATGACAGATACCCAAATCAAAAAGCTTGGCTGGGAAAAAAACTGGCCCTGTGCATACGATTGTATATTGTATATTTGGCAACATGGAAGTAAATGCCCGTATTTTGCAGGTTTCATCTTTTTGTCTAGAATAATTAAAAAAAAAAAAAAAAACTGCCTCTCAGTGTTCTTCAGACTGAATGATTCCATTTTCTTCAGGTTTTACCTATGGGCCAACTTAAAAACAAAAGCATTAGAAAGAGACCCAAGAACTTGAGATCAAACCCCCAACGCTATGGCTTAGTAGGACATGATCTTGGCAAGTAATTTCATCTCTTTAGAACTCAATTTCATGATCTATAAAATGGCAGCTTGCTAGAGGCAGTGTAGCATGGGTCTAGAAGCAGCTTGCCCAGAAATAAGTACTAACTTTCCAACCTGCTAGCTGTGGGTCCTCAGGCAACCTCCTTACTTTCTCTGTGCCTTCGTTTCCTAAGCTCGAAGATAAGGACAATATCAAACTAATGTGTTTAATGAGGATTAGATGAGTTAATGCTTGTAATTACATCCAGTACATAATACAAGCTGAATAAAAATTAACCTTTATTATTATTATATGTGCTCAACTTTCTCTTTTAAAAAATAGCCCCAGACACTTAAAAACATTTCAGAAATATTTCCTTCCCTAAAGCTTGCTTACCAGAGGGGACTAAATCTTCTAAACACAAACAACATACTGCAGTTTTGCCTTTCATGGTTGGATTTATTTAGTATAAAGTCTAAATATTTGATGTAAACTTCTTTCATAGAAACTTTAAAGAAGTTTAAAGTCTAAAGGATTTTCCATAGAGCTGATCATCCAGAAATCCTTAGAACATTCTCCCTACCAAGTAGAACAAAATAAAAGTATGTTTTAAAACATACAAATTCCATCCCTTAATTCTTTGGAATGTTTTTTTTTTTTTTTCATTCCCAACCTCCAAATAATAAAGACAGATTGCTTCAGGAAAGAATAGAGAAGCCACATGGCTATTATCTGCTGACATGTTTGCCCAAGTAGGATGTGATGTCTGAGATAAAGCACTGCAGGCCTGACTGGTTCTATTGTCTGGAATAAAATCATAAGGAATGGGAGCCAATGCCACAAGGATGCCAAGGATCCAGCAATGAAGGGAAGCTTTATTTTCAATCAGAAGTTTCTCCTCTCTTCTCTCTGCTCTGCAACCCTTACCCCTGCCCCTACTCCTGCCGTGGTTTCCAAAACTACAATCTCAATAAGAGCTTAGGTGAAATAAAAGAAAGAACTAAAATAACATGTGAATTAGGTAAGTTGGTTGTTCATTCTTGATGTGTTCTTTCAGGTGGCAAATCACAACTGACTTGCATCCACCAATAGAGTCAGGGTTCGATTTGTGGCCACAAAGCAAAATAAATGGCAAATCCACCAATTTGGTCAGGCTCATTAAGGCTACTTTGCATACAGATATACTCTAAGGAATATATAAGAAACCCAGAAGCAAACTTTGGGAAAAATCTCAAAGATTACTATGTGGTTGATAGCTTGCTGTCAAATCCTCCTGCTCTGTTCAGGACTCGTACATCTCTCAAGAAAGCATTAATGCAGAACTGATTCCAACTGAGATTACTGAATCACTATCTTGAAAGTTTAAGTTCAGATTTAAAGGAATATATGTTATAGGTCTATATTCACCTATTTGGATTCTCACTTCAATAGATATTTTATTTATTCATGACATGTTCCCCCTTCACCAAATCTTTTGCTTCCAGCATAAACTCAGACAAAACCACTAATTAGAAAAGTAAAAACAATTAGAATCAACAAGGCAGGAAGAAGTGGGGACTCCAGGTCTAGAAGTGGATGGTTGATCAACATAAGCGGGCACACATAAGTCCTTATTAAATTTTCTCATGATTTATCCCACACAGAGTTACAAGGAACCAGTAAAAACACTTTTGGAAACTTTGGAAATTTTAAATTACTGAGAAACTCACTTGAACTGGCAGATTATGAAAGACATGAAATGGCAATGTGGAGCCACATAAATGTTAACTGACCTTAGTTCATTAGCAAAATCAATTAACCTCAAACTGACTCATACTGCACCAACAACACTTAACAAAATATCAAGGAGTCAGGAGTTTTTTAAAAGTCAGTTAGCTGATTTAAAATGCTGAGTTGACTAATGTCTTGTCCTTGGTTACACTAAGCCCTTCTCCAACACCCTCTAAATACCACATTTTTCAGATAGATAACTGCTCTGATTACTCCAGCTAAAACTGGTTAATTCCTTCCTAATCAGAACTCATAGCACTTTATTAGAAAC
The DNA here is from genome assembly GCF_018350155.1 of Leopardus geoffroyi. NCBI lineage: Eukaryota > Metazoa > Chordata > Mammalia > Carnivora > Felidae > Leopardus > Leopardus geoffroyi. The sequence continues at coordinate 49,647,942 of NC_059333.1, read as the reverse complement.
ACTAAGGTTGCCCTTTTCTTACTCTGTTTTATCGTTTCTTTTTCTGCAGACAGGAGTTATGCCTTTTTTTACAATGCCTTATGTATAGTAGGCACCCCAAATATTAATTAATTTCAATTTTCCTGTCACGTACCATTATGTGGAAAGATCTCTAATCATTCTAATGCACAGGAAGATTTGGCAAGAATCCAAATTTCTCTTAAATTTTACTATTTGTGCCCTTGCCTTCCTATTTATAACATACTTACACTAATTATCAAAAGACTTTATTTTCTAGAATATACAACTGTCAGGAGGAGGGAAATATATGCAAAGAATGCTGAATGTGGGTGACAAGAAGAAATAACTTTTTTTTTGCCAGAAATTGGTTTTACCATCTGCTTTATTTCCTAAATTATTTTCTGATTTACATCCAAGTTAGTTTACATTTAATTTAATTTAATTTACATCCAAGTTAGTTAGCATGTAATGCAATAATGATTTCAGGAGTAGAATCCAGTGATTCATCCACTACCTAACACCCAGTGCTCATCCCAACAAATGTCTTCCCTAATGCCCCTTGCCCATTTAGCCCATCCCCCCCCCACAACCCCTCCAGCAACCCTCTGTTTGCTCTCTATATTTAAGAGTCTCTTATGTTTTGTCCCCCTGCTTGTTTTTATATTATTTTGCTTCCCTTGTTTTTATATTATTTTTGCTTCCCCTTATGTTCATCTGTTTTGTATCTTAAATTCCACATATGAGTGAAGTCATATGATATTTGTCTTTCTCTGACTAATTTCACTTAGCATAATACACTCTAGTTCCATCCACTTAGTTGCAAATGGCAAGAATTCATTCTTTTTGATTGCCAAATAATACTTCATTGTGTATATATATATATATATATACCACATCTTCTTTATCCATTCATCCATCGATGGACATTTGGGCTCTTTCCATACTTTGGCTAATGTTGATAGTGCTGCTATAAACACTGGGGTGCATATGCCCCTTCGAAACAGCACACCTGTATCCCTTGGGTAAATACCTAGTAGTGCGATTGCTGAGCCACAGGGTAGTTCTATTTTTAATATTTTGAGGAACCTCTATACTGTTTTCCAGAGTGGCTGTACCAGTTTGCATTCCCACCAGCAGTGCAAAAGGGTTCCTCTTTCTCTATATCCTTGCCAACATCTGTCTTTGTCTGAGTTGTTAATTTTAGCCATTCTGACTGGTGTGAAGAAGAAATCACTTTAGAATTAAAACTCTATCTTAGCTGTGTTAAGTCATGTTCCCTAAGGAAAGGACTGTAGTGGAGATTTGCATCCAGATTGTATTTATTCTTCCCCCCACCTCTGCCCAATTGCAGATTGAACATCCGTAAGGGGGTAAAGAATGAAGGATTGCACAGAAGGAGGGACTGAACTGTGACACAGAAACAACAGAGATTTTGCCAAATGCCACTGGGAGTTCAGGGGACAGAATAACCCTTCAGAGTTGTTCCAAATTGAGGTGAGGGAGCCTGGGACATTTTGCATATCACCTAGTCATTGGACACAGGCTGCTTCCAAACTAAGGATAGGTTTGGGAAAGGAAGCACCTTTAGGCTGAGGACAATTTTCAGAGAGGGACTTTGGTGAAAGCTGTCAGCAGCCAAAACTTCAGGGAACTGAGGGAATGAGCTCCTCCGTCTTAAGGTGAGAAATCTGGGTGGTGAACCACAGTATCCTCTACAAAGCTATTCTACAAAGTAATCCACATATATGACCAATGAAATGATTATATATACAAATAAATCAGCACTTATATTTAATCAAGAAAGTCAAGTTACTAAGTCATAGAATATTTTTTATATTAAGAGATTATTGAGAAAATGAGGTATCTAAAATATAATTTCTATTATTTCTTCTGCCAAACATGTAGTGATAACGCAAGTATCACCCTACATGGTGATTTACTTACATGAAATTAAGAAAATAATTTCTGGATCCATTGCTTTCCCAAAAGAGACTGATAGAAACAAATACTCTGCTCAGTTTTATGACATTATTGCTAGTACTGGAATAAGGTGAAACAGTATTATAGTTAAGAATACAGGTCCTAACTATGCCTGGAATACAGTCAATTCCTTTTAATGGTAGTATGAAAATTTAATATTATAAATGACCCATTAATATTTATCAGTTTATCACCACTCTTAAGTACAAATGCTCACTCCCCACTCAAAAAAAAGCTACTGTTTGGGTTTGGTATGGAATTATTACTTACACAAAATATTTTACATGAGTAAATGAGTTTGGGTACATGGATAAGAAATCAACAGGCCTCTCCTATATTAGGCTCTCAAATGTGCTTGAATAGGCTCAAATTAGTGGAATAACCATTATTCTAAAAGTCAGAATGGCCTACCATAAGAACTCTTAGCCTAGGGGCACCGAGGTGGCTTATTCAATTCAGTGTCTGACTCTTGATCTCAGCTCAGGTCTTGATCTCAGGGTCAAGCTCCTCACTGGGCTCCACACCAGGCATGAAGGCTACTTAACAAAAGTAAAAAAAAAAAAAAACAAAAAAACAAAAAAACAAAAAACAGCCTAAGACCCAAGATACTAAAAATAATAATCCGGGGCGCCAGGGTGGCGCAGTCGGTTAAGCGTCCGACTTCGTCCAGGTCACGATCTCGCGGTCCGTGAGTTCGAGCCCCGCGTCAGGCTCTGGGCTGACGCTCAGAGCCTGGAGCCTGTTTCCGATTCTGTGTCTCCCTCTCTCTCTGCCCCTCCCCCGTTCATTCTCTGTCTCTCTCTCTGTCCCAAAAATAAATAAAAAAAAAAAAACGTTGAAAAAAAAAATTTAAAAATAATAATCCTATATTCAGAAGAATATTATACAAATGGAAATATCAGTTGGAAGCTAGGCAGGAATAATATCATTGAGGTATAAAAAGTAGTTGAGAATGGGAGCCCTTAAGTCAAACTGGAAAAAAAATTCTCATAATACTGCTTTTCTGCTATATGTATTCTTTTTTTTTTTCAATATATGAAGTTTATTGTCAAATTGGTTTCCATACAACACCCAGTGCTCATCCCAAAAGGTGCCCTCCTCAATACCCATCACCCACCCTTCCCTCCCTCCCACCCCCCATCAACTCTCAGTTTGTTCTCAGTTTTTAAGAGTCTCTTATGCTTTGGCTCTCTTCCAGTCTAACCCCTTTTGTTTTTTCCCTTCCCTTCCCCTCTGCTATATGTATTCTTAGGATAAGTTATTAACTTTTCTGGGCTTCAGTTTTCTCATATGTAATTAGCAATAATTCCAGCCTCATTAAGACTTCAGCAAGATGGAAGGCTTGGAAGAACCTAGCACACATCCCCCCAAAAAAACAGCAATTTTAAAACTGCCCACAAACAAACAAAGCTCTGGGAGAGCTCCAGAGTATAATGAAAAAGTTGCAACAACCCTGTGGAGCACAAAAACTAACTATATCTGCATAGAAAAGCAGAGAAAGCATTTTACCTATATCATCCTATCCCCCAGCCTGGCACGCTTGGGCAAAAAGAGGACCCCAAATTCCACCATGGGAGTAAGGAGAACAGGAGAACCCCAGAAGCTCTAGCCACTGAGGACCCTCACTGCTCCCAGGGATACACAGTTTATACCACTAAGGACTTCCACAGTCTTTGCTGACACTGACCTTGGCTAACAGAGCTGCCCAGAGTCCATACCGCTGCACCTCCCATCTCCAGCCACAGCACCTCACCCAGACAGCATGCACAGGTGATGGTCTTTACCCACCAAAGCTAGTACACAAGGTCTAGAATAGATGACTGCTCCTTGAAATGTACAAGTGTTCTTAATACAAGTGTTCATTAGTTATATGGGAGGAATCCTTCCCAATGTATACGTCTATCAAATCATCATGATGTACACTCTAAATACCTTAAAATTTTATCAATTATACCTCAAAAAAAGCTAAAAACAGAAGACTCAAATAAAATCAGAAAATAAAAGAGGAGACATTACAACGGATATCTCAGAAATTAAAAGGATCATAAAAGACTCTTATGAACAATTATACTCCAACAAAGGAGATACCCCACAAGAAATGATTAAATTCCTACATACATGCAACCTACCAAAACTGAATTAAGAAGAAATAGAACTCTTAAACAGACCAATTACAAATAAGAAGACTGGATCACTAATCAAAATTCTTCCAACAATTAAAATCCCAGGACAAGATGATTTCATAGGCAAATTCTACCATTCAAAAAAGAATTATTACTAATTCCTCTTAAATTCTTCCCAAAACAATGTGAGAAGGGGAAACACTTCCAGACTCATTTTGTGAGCATCACCCTAATACCAAAACCAGACAACAATACCACAAGAAAACTAAGGCCAATATCCCTGATTAACATAGATGGAAAAATCCTCAATAAAATACTAGCAAACTAATGCAACAGCACATTAAAAGGGTCATAAATCATGACTAAGTGGGATTTAATCCTGGAAAACAAGGATGGCTCGACATATGCAAATCAATCAATGTGATACACCACATTAACCAAATGAAAGAAAAAAACACATTCACACACATGATCATCTCAATAGACCTAGAAAAAGCACTGAACAAATTTCAACACCCATTCATGATTAAAACTCTTAACAAAATAGTTGTAAAAGGAACTTACCTAAACACACTGAAGGCCATCTATGAAAAGCCCACAGCTAACATCATAATTGCTAGGAAAATATTGAAAGCTTTTCCTCAAAGATCTGGTACCAGCAAGGATGCCCACTCTCACAATTTGTTTTCAGCATAGTACTGAAGTCCTAGCCAGAGCAATTAGACAAGGAAAAGAAATAAGGCATCCAAATCAGAAAGGAAAAAGTAAACGTATCTCTATTTGCAGATGACATGATCATATAAGTTAAAAGCTTTTAAAAGCTCAACAAAAAATGGTTAGAACTAATAAACAATTCAGTAAAGCTAGAGGGTACAAAATCAACAGACAAAAATCAGTCACATTTCTCTATACAGACAACAATCCAAAAAGGAAATTGAGAAAGCAATCCCATTCACATAGCAACAAAAAGAACAAAATACCTACTTAGGAGTAAACTTAACCAAAAGGACAAAAGTCTTATACATTCAAAATTATAAAACATTGGTGAAGAAATTTAAAAAGACACAGACAAATGGAAAGACATTTAGTGCATATGGATTAGAAATAATATTGTTTATATGTTAATACGTTAATTGTTAATATGTCCATACTATCCAAAGTGGTCTACAGATTCAATACAATCCCTATCAAAAAAACAATGGTATTCTGCATAGAAATAGAAAAACAATCAGAAATTCGTGTGGAACTACAGAAGACCCTGCATGGTTAAAGCCACCCTGAGCCAGAAGAACAGGCTCAAGGCATCACACTTCCTGATTTCCAAATATATCACAAAGTCACAGTAAACAAAATACTATGGTACAGACATGAAACAGATATGCACATCAGTGGACAGAATAGAAAGCACAGAATTAAATCCACTTATCTATGGTCAACAGATCTTCAACCAAGGTGTCAAGAAACACAGTGGAGGAAGGATAATCTCTTCAGTAAGTCATGTTGGGAAAACTTGATATCCACATGCAGAATGAAAATGGACCCTTATCTCACTCTATCTACAAAAATCAACTTAAATACATCATTAGAATTAAACATAGGACCTGAAACTTTAAAACTGCTAGAAAAAAATATAGCAGAAAAGCTTCTGGACATTGTTCTAGGCAATATTTTAGAAATGACACAAAAAGCACAGGCAACAAAAACAAAGGACACATGGGATGCATCAAACTGAAAAGCTTCTGCACAGTGAAGGAAACCATGAATGAAATGAAATGCAATCTATGGAATGGGAGAAAATATTTACAAACCACATATCTGATTTGGGATTAAAATCCAAAATATATAAGCAAATCAAAAAGATTTAAAAATGGGCAGAGGAACTTAATAGACATTTCTCAAGAAAACATACAAATGGCCCAGAGGTATATGAAAAACTTCTCAATATCACTAATCATCAAGGAAATGCAAATCAAAACCACAATGTTTGTTTGTTTGTTTGTTTGTTTGTTTGTAATGAAAACAGGAGAGAATTTTTATACCTGCTAGAATGGCTGTTATCAAACAGACAGGAGGTAACAAATGTTGGTGAGAATGTGGAGAAAAGGGAACTCTTGTACTCTGGTGAGAATGTAAATTGATACAGCTGTTATGAAAAACAGTAAGGATGTTCCTCAAAAAAATGAAAAATAGAACTGCCTCATCATCTAGCAATCCCACTTCCAGGTGTATATCTCCAACGGAAATGAAATCAATATCTCAGACATATCTATTCTCCCGTTTTTTACAGCATTATTCACAATAGCCAAGATATAGAAACAACCTAAATTTCCATTGATGAATGAATAAAGCAAAAGGGATATGTGTATATATATTCAGTGGAATACTTGTTCAACTTGGAAAAGAAGGAAATCATTACACTTATAACAACATAGATGAACCTAGAGGACATTATGCTAAGTGAAATAAGACACAGAGGGGCGCCTGGGTGGCGCAGTCGGTTAAGCGTCCGACTTCAGCCAGGTCGCGATCTCCCGGTCCGTGAGTTCGAGCCCCGCGTCGGGCTCTGGGCTGATGGCTCAGAGCCTGGAGCCTGTTTCCGATTCTGTGTCTCCCTCTCACTCTGCCCCTCCCCCGTTCATGTTCTGTCTCTCTCTGTCCCAAAAATAAAAAAAATAATAATAATAAAAAAATTAAAAAAAAAAAAAAAAAAGAAATAAGACACAGAAAGACAAATACTTCATAATCTCACATACATGTGGAATCTAAAATAGTCACAAAAATTAGAGAATATAGTGATGGTTTCTAAGGACTCAGGGGAGGGGGAAATGGGAAGATGTTGGTCCAAAGGTACAACATTTCAGTTACAAAAGATGAACAAGTTCTGAAGATCCAATGTACAGCAATGTCAATATAGTTAACAATACTGTACTGTATACATGAAACTTGCTAACAGGGTAGATCTTAAGTATTCTCACCACAAGAAAGAAAAAAAGATAGGGGGTGCCTGGCTGGCTCAGTCAGTACAGCATATAACTCTTGATCCCAGGGTTGTGAGTTCAAGCCCCAAGCTGGGTATAGAGATTACTTAAAAATAAAATCTTTTTTTTTTATTTTTTTTTAACATTTACTTATTTTTGAGATAGAGAGAGAGAGAGCATGAACAGGGGAGGGTCAGAGAAAGAGGGAGACTCAGAATCTGAAACAGGCTCCAGGCTCTGAGCTGTCATCACAGAGCCCGATGCGGGGCTCAAACCCACAGACCGCGATGACCTGAGCCGAAGTCGGATGCTTAACCAACTGAGCCACCCAGGTGCCCGAAAATAAAATCTTTTTTTTTTTATTTTTTTTTCAACGTTTATTTATTTTTGGGACAGAGAGAGACAGAGCATGAACGGGGGAGGGGCAGAGAGAGAGGGAGACACAGAATCGGAAACAGGCTGCAGGTTCTGAGCCATCAGCCCAGAGCCCGACGCGGGGCTCGAACTCCCGGACCGCGAGATCGTGACCTGGCTGAAGTCGGACGCTTAACCGACTGCACCACTCAGGCGCCCCTCAAAATAAAATCTTTATTAAAAAAAAAAAAAAGGGAGGGAGGGAGGAAATGGTAACTACATGAGGTGACAAATATGTTCATTAGCTTGATTGTGGCAATTATTTCACAATGCATATGTATATCAAAATAAGTTATACATATTAAACATACACAATTGTTTCCAGTTATACCTCAGTAAAGATGGAAGGGAGATCATGGTGCTATTACATAGGATTATATGTGGAAAGTGCTAGCAGAATATTTCATATATTCATACATTCAAGTAAGCAGTAAACACCAAATAGTAATAGTATATTTGAAGATATTGCAAATTTGAAGAATTGTGTTCAACTTTCAGTGAAATATGTTCTATGGACTATATCTGAGAAAATCATCTTTTGAAAACTTAGGTTATAAAATATTCTGAAGCCCATGATATTGTGAAACAATGGTCAGCCCCAGTCATCCTACTACAGCATATTCTTGCATCATGGTTTCAAACTTTTCAGCTCACAATCCCTAGAAAAGATTTTCGAAAAACTATGTACCTCTTCACATATTTAAATTTACTTTTCATTATAGGTTTTTAAGTTACATTTCTTATTATCAGGAAAGAGAAATGTATACATTTCATGAAGTAAAATAAATGAGGTCTGACTAACCAGAATAAATACCTCATAATATGCTTTGATAAAATAGGTATTAACTCTTTTCTTGAATTAAGTGTAGCTGATCTGTAAGCACATCTCAGAAACAGCCTCTCTAGGAATAAAAGTTAGTTTCCTGGCTCTACAAGACTTGGTTGGAAATCTAGTATGATACATGTGACTAGTTCTTCGTACTTTTCAAAGAAACTTCATACTCTTATCTCCTGATGGGCTTTATCTCTGAACTATCAGTTGGTGTGAGAACCACTACGCTTGAATCTTGGAGGCCTTTACAGAGACAGCAAGAAGGAAAATGGGTAAAAATAAGCCATCCTGAAGCTGACTCTCTCATTTCTTAAGATTTTTCCATATACTTTGACTTTCTGTGCTTAATTCAGCCCACCACTACTTTCAGCTCTCTTCTTTCAGGGAAATACATTTTCAATTCTTGGGAAAATGGAAGGATAATAATTTTCCACACAGTCAATGTAGAGAAAGCAATATCAATGTATTCATAGCCTGTTTCAACAGAAGAGACAAAAAAAAAAAAAAGCAAAGAGGAGGAGATATTTTTTAAGTTCTACAATCACTCCATAAGATCACTGGTTCTTGGGTTGTAAAGGAAATATTGACAGAATCTGAAACTTAATTGATTGTTATCAAAAGATTATGCAGATAACTTAAAAACTGTTAGGTAACATGTACACCCACCAAGTCTCCTAAGCCAATATCCCGGAAAGAGGTGAAATTTACCTTCACATTTTAAAAGAGCTAGAAGCACTCTGACAATACCTAGCTCACTACTTCATTTCAGGTGCCAAGAAAATGTGAAAGTATGAGAAGAATTTTTTAACATATCCCTTAAAATCCATTATCATTTTTTAAAAAACAAGAAAACAAATAATATAGAGTGCAGAAGTCAAATGAGGAATAAAAGAAGAAACTCTTTGCATGCTCTCCTCCTGCTGAGGTTGAAATTAAGGGTATTTGTTTCATGGCCAGGTTGCAAAGTGCTGGTATAGCAGAAACTCTTCATTATAAGAATGCTAGACAAAGTATTCATTATAAAAGGTTAACTGTGGTGTGTTGGGATTTTGTTGTCCAATTAGATGAAATTATTACATTCTAGGGAGTCTATGAATAGTTTAATAGTTAAGAGTGCAAGTCAATGAAACATATAAATTTAACTTCTGTGTTGTTCAGCTACTTACGCACTGTTCCATAGCTAAAACCTGCTCCCTGACCTTGACCTGTCTTCTCAAGAATCTGTATGAGGGTTGAGAAATAACTCAGTAAGCAAGTACAGATCATCCAAAAAAACCCATTCACCATGGCTGGAAAAGCATCTCAAAGCACATACACTGCTAATTGCTAATGGAGACATACTAAAGATAGAATCCTAGAATAGTAGGCCTAGAAGGGATGTCTGAGATCATCTAGCAGGAGCCTTCAATTGACATATAACAAAACTTACAGAAGTTAAATAATTTGCCCAAGGTAAGTGAGGGGCAGAGCTTAAAAGAAAACTTCTGATCATTCTGAGTGCCAAGTTCTACAAATATAAATCAACTTTATTTATATTTTACCTGGCCTATTCATATCACTGAGTGGTCATGAAGTTTAAAATAAAGTAATAGAGATTGCAGAAACTTCTTACTCAACATGTCTCCAGAGGCAAGGGAAACAAAAGCAAAAATGAACAACTGGGACCTCATCAAAATGAAAAGCTTCTGCACAGCAAAGGAAACAATCAGCAAAACTAAAAGGCAACTGACAGAATCAGAGAAAATATTTGCAAATGACATATCAGATAAAGGGTTGGTATCCAAAATCTATAAAGAACTTATCAAACTCAACACCCAAAAAACAAGGAATCCAGTGAAGAAATGGGAAAAAGACATGAATAGACACTTCTCCAAAGAAGACATCCAGATGGCCAAACGACACGTGAAAAAATGCTCAACATCGCTCATCATCAGGGAAATACAAATCAAAACCACAATGAGACACCACCTCACACTTTCCAGAATGGCTAACATTAACAGCTCAGGCAACAACAGATGTTGGCGAGGATGCGGAGAAAGAGGATCTCTTTTGCATTGTTGGTGGCAGTGCAAGCTGGCGCAGCCACTCTGGAAAACAGTATGGAGGTTCCTCAAAAAACTAACAATAGAACTACCCTACGACCCAGCAATGTCACTACTAGTCATTTATCCAAGGGATACAGGTGTGCTGTTTCGAAGGGACACATGCACCCCCATGTTTATAGCAGCACTATCAACAATAGCCAAAGGATGGAAAGAGCCCAAATGTCCATCAATGGATGAATAGATAAAGAAGATGTGGTATATATATATACGATGGAGTATTACTTGGCAATCAGAAAGAATGAAAGCTTGCCATTTGCAACTACGTGGATGGAACTGGAGCGTATTATGCTAAGTGAAATTAGTCAGAGAAAGACAAAAATCACATGACTTCACTCATACGAGGACTTTAAGAGACAAAACAGATGAACATAAGGGAAGGGAAACAAAAATAATATAAAAACAGGGAGGAGGACAAAACATAAGAGACTCATAAATATGGAGAACAAACTGAGGGTTGCTGGAGGGGTTGTGGGAGGGGGAATGTACTAAATGGGTAGGGGCATTAAGGAATCTATTCCTGAAATCATTGCTTCACTATATGCTAACTAATTTGGATGTAAATTTTAAAAAATAAAAAATAAAGTTAAAAAAAAGTAATAGAGATTAATTTTTTTTTTAAGGAAAGAAAGACTGCCATATACAATACCTCATTTGGATGTGTGTGGAGTCTTGGAAGCTTGGCTACCCTATGTTCTACAAATGGACCTTGACAGCTTGTCTGGAGGTTCTAGCAGGGGAGGGCAGCTACTGGTAGACCCTTCACCAAAGAGCAGTCCTCCTCTTCCAGGGAAGCTTGTCCTCTGACCAAGTATGCAGCTTCAGGAGGGACATACATAGAGCAGTGAGGAAGGAAAGGGACACTCTCCAAGCCTACCAGATGAACCTGGCGATCAATAGGATAACAAATGTTGCAGCTATATATTCTCACCTCTGGTGAATGCACTATTTCAAAGTTATTCAAACACTGCAATTAAATTATTCAAGAAGGAACATGGTAACTTATAAAGAGAATCTCAATTTAAATCCTAGTTTAACCATTTATAAGTTAACTTGGACAAATCCCTTCACATCTCTGAGCCTGAACTTCATCTTCAAGAAAGAGAAAACAATGAACTATTATTCTGCCAACCTTACATAGTTGCAAGGATCAAATGAGGTAGATGATAATACATGGTAAAGGTCATAGTAAACTATAAAGTGCTATGACAGCAAAACCAAATATAACTAATGTTCCATGTGCCCTAGTTTATGTAGAATAAAAAGTCCAGCGAAAAATACAAACATACACGTGCACACACACATATGCACATGTGCACACTTACTTGTCATTTTTTGTTTGTTTGTTTGTTTTTTCATTCTGTTTTAGCCATCCTAATGGATGAGATGTGGTATCTCATTGTGGGTTTTATTTGCATGTCCCTAATGACTAATGATACTAAGCATCTTCTCATAAGCTTGTATCCCTTTTGTAGATGTTCTCCTATTCCACTGGTTGTCTTTTTCTTTTCTTACTTTAACGTTCATTTATTTATTTTGAGAGACAGTATGTGTGCATGCATGCATGTGTGCATGAGTGATTAGGGGGGAGAGGGGGAGGGGGAGGGGAGAGGGGGAGGGGAGGGGGGAGGGGGAGGGGAGAGGGGAGGGGGAGGGGAGGGGGAGGGGAGGGAAGGGGGGGAGGGGGAGGGGAGGGGGGAGGGGGAGGGGAGGGGGGAGGGGGAGGGGAGGGGAGGGGGGAGGGGGGAGGGGGAGGGGGAGGGGGAGAGAGAGTTCCAAGCAGGCTCTGTGCTGTTAGTGCAGAGCTCAATGAGGAGCTCCATCTCATGAATCATGAGACCATGGCCTGAGCCAAAATCAAGAGTCAGCCACTTAACCGACCGAGATACTCGGGTGCCTCATCTTTTTATTCTCTTGATGGTGCCATTTGAAGCACAAGAGTTTTTAATTTTGATTAAGTCCCATTTATCTGTTTTCTTCTGTAGCTTGTGCTTTTAGTGTCTTCTTTTTTAATTTGCACTCATTTAAACATATAAACACAATACAGACTGCTTTAAAACTAATCCAGGAACCAGGAACTACCTGCTCCAAAGCTGTCCTAGCCACAGCAGATCTTGGCTGGACATAAGAAACAGATTAGAACTCTATACTATGTGAATTAATTGATTTCTATGTTCTTTAACCATCCCACCCCTCCACTCCCACCATAACCCACCCTTAGTTTTTGCCAAAGTTCCTTTTGGAAGATTCCAACATTATCACAGCTGAACTAAAGGAAAAAGTTTACATCTCTGCCAAGATATGTTGGGAAAACAGTATGCTCTCAATGATCAGATGTCTTGATGCTACGCCTTCAACCATAAAGTTCAGAAGGGCCAGTATAGAAAGTGTGGACCCAAAAGGAGCAGAACTGGGAAGAATCATGATTATTCTCTTCATGTAAGGGCACCAAATGTACAAGAAGAAATGACAGCTAAAAGCCTGAAAGAAGAGTCAGAAAAATATAAAAAGTAAATACAAAAACACAAAAATACAGAGTGGCCTATGTTCTTTTTTCAAAGGATGAGACTGTTCTCCATACCTCAGGGGGTATTAATCAATATTATTGGCCAATACTTCTCTTCCAAAGTAGCTGCAGGCTAGTACTATATCGACCTAAAGGGAGATTGGGATTACTGTAGAATTCTGACTACAACAAAATGGAACCAGACTAAACCAGATAGTTTCAGTCCCAATTTCCCTAATTATAGAAAAGAGTATTTGACTGGTCTAAGCTGGTCAAGTTACCACCTCTTCTCTAATCAAAGTGGTCAGCATCATGTAGCACAAACATGACTTCTATAGTAAGGAAAGCTGAAAACATATCTAAGATGAGAACAGCTTAAGGTAGTGTCATTACCTGGTGGGAAGAATAGTAGTAGTCTATCAGGTTACCTGATCTCTAGGCAAGCTCATAGTCTTTACAGTCAATTTTTTTTTTATTTTTTTAAATGTTTATCTATTTTTGGGAGAGAGAGAGACAGAGAGCAACCAGGGGAGGGACAGAGAGAGATGGAGACACAGAATCGAAGCAGGCTCCAGGCTGTCAATGCAGAGCTCCACGTGGGATTTGAACACACAGATCACAAAATCATGACCTGAGCCAGAGCTTGACGCTTAACCAACTGAGTCACCCAGACGCCCCAAGTCAATATATTTTTTAAATGAGTCTGTACCATTAAGAATTAGTGGGGATTTTCTAACATCTGCATACACACACACACACACACACACACACACGCTTACCATAAATCATTTAAATCATCACTGCAGTTATGAGATGAAAATATCCTTTACGAATACAGATCTACATTTGGTTCTTTCTCTAAACACAGTGAATTCTCCCATAACACAAAATAACCCCAAATTCTGAGGGCTTTTTGTGTTGTAAAGTTACACTACATTTAACTTTCTCAAGTGAATAGTTTCAAATTGCATTTTCAACTGGGAGCATGGATCAGTGGTTAAAAACAGGAAGTTTGATGAGTAAACTTGAAACCAGTGAAAATACAGATGATAATGAGGGAAATTCAGAAAAACCTGAAATTGTCCACAGATGTGACAGTTATGGAGCAGCTCCCAAGTTTTCCCACATGAAGCTGATAAAGGAAAGCAGGACTGCAATATCCCCTCAAACAAATAATAAATCTACAGAGAACAATCACAGGCTGTTCTCACATGCTACTCTAAAGTAATTTCCTTAGTATTTTGGATATTTAATAAAGCTTTGTGACCTTTGTTCAAGAAATCCTGTAGTAATACTTATTGGAGACCATGATGCTAGCAGAATTATTTAAAAACCAATCATGCAGATTTTAAGGAAGAGCACCAGGATTCAATGAAAAGCATAGCCAAAAAGGCTAATTAGAAATTGCTTCAAGTTTTCCTCGAAGGCAATTTTAGAACCCCCTCAGAAAGTGAGGCCTATATACTAGCAGACTAGAGTGAACTAGCAAAGCAAGTGAAAAACATGTCAAATAACTCATCTTTATGGCTCAAAAAGCATAAACAACTGGGAGAATGAAGTTAATCAGACTTTTTTGCCTTGCATTTGAATTAAAACATCAATATTAATAATTTAGCCATTTCCTTGGTCTTTGCTTGCTATATTTATGATATGTTTGATGGTAAATGATAGATCAGTTTTTCCTGAGTTATTGGCATATGTCCAAATCTAAGACACATAAATCTGTAGAAGGGGTGACAGTCATGGCCTGAGCTCTCACTAACCCTGAATGCCCAAGCAATTTCTGCAAAATTCTCCAAAGGCACACTTCCTTAAAGATTTCTTCTGATTTTCAAAATGTGTTCAGTGAAACAATTAACTTCCCATATTATGCTTTAAAATATGTTTTGAATAGGGGCACCTGGATGGCTCAGTCGGTTGAGCGTCTGACTTCAGCTCAGGTCACGATCTCACAGTCCACGAGTTTGAGCCCCACGTCAGGCTCTGTGCTGACAGCTCAGAACCTGGAGCCTGCTTCAGATTCTGTGTCTCCCTCTCTCTCTCTGCCTCTCCCCTGATCATGCTCTGTCTCTCTCTGTCTCAAAAATAATTAAAAACATTTAAAAAAAAAAGTTTTTAATATGTTTTGAATATTCTTTTTTCCACAAATTCATGATGAAATGGAACTTTTCAACCACATGGTGTAAGCTGCCTGAACTAGAAGAAAGGCCTGGTCAGGGATAAACAGCTACTTTCATCTTAACTTTGTTAAGTCATACATAATTTGGCTGCTCGAAGATCTATGATTTAAGGTTATGAAATAAACAGCTTCTGGGGTATAAGGTATGCCTTTTATCATATCTTAGCCGAGGCAAGCCTATATGTCCTGATGTGACTGAGCAATCTGGCACACCTAGGCATTTTTTGAGGTGCTTACGTTACTTTTGGATCACACCCTAGAGATGTTCTGTCCCAAACTGCCAATAACTGGTCAATAACTGGTTTTTATTGAGTACCATTATGTACTCGGCACATAGACCCCTCCATGTATTTAGGCTGCTTTCTCTCTGCTTGTGTCAAAGTGACAAGTGACTTTACCCAGTTATAGGAGTAACACCAGGTTCACATCAGCCTGCCTGACACATGCCGGAATTTGGGGTGCTCCTGTGATGACTTACAGCTTGGCTTTTCAGTACATTGTCACTTCCTGTCTTTACCACATCTCATTCTTCCCAGGGCGTTTCCTCTCTTTTCAAACACAGGGCAGTTTGCCCCCATATCTTCTGTCTTGGAATGTTAATCATTATTCTGTGCCAAGAATTACAATGAGATTAGAACAGACACTGCTTTCAAAACCCCCTCACCCTGTCTTCATAATCCTAGTTATTGCTACTTTTCTTGGAACTTGTACTTCTCTGCATTCCCTACTTTTCTGACCCAACCAAAAAATAATTACCTCATTCTCTAAATGAACTCCTTTCCTTTTTTTTTTTCTTCTTCTCTTTATTATTCCTCTTCTCTCTTTCTTCTCTCATGAACACTGGTTCTGTTGTCTATAAGACATTCACTGGGGCGCCTGGGTGGCTCAGTCAGTTAAGCGTCCGACTTCAGCTCAGGTCATGATCTCACGGTTCATGGGTTCGAGCCCTGCACTGGGCTCTGTGCTGATAGCTCAGAGCCTGGAGCCTGTTTCAGATTCTGTGTGTGTGTGTGTCTCTCTCTCTCTGCCCCTCCCCCACTCGCACTGTCTCCCTCTGTCTCAAAAAAAAAAAAAAAAAAAAAAGACATTCACTTTCACAAATGGGTCTGTATGTCAAAGTTTTATTACTTTAAGCCAAAAGAATTGAGGGTCTACTAGACTAGCTACTTCAAACAATAGATATATTAATTAGACATGGTGTCAAAAAGCTCTGGTCTCATGCATCATGTTAGAAATGGATTTGGCATGGGCCCCTGGGTGGCTCAGTCAGTCGAGCAACCAACTTCAGCTCAGGTCATGATCTTACGGTTTGTGAGTTTGACCCCCACCTCGGGCTCTGTTGCTGAAAGCTCAGAGCCTGGAGCCTGCTTTGTATTCTGTGTCTCCCTCTCTTGGCCCCATCCCCGCTTATGCTTTGTCTCTGTCTCTCAAAAATGAATAAATGTTAAAAAAAAAAAAAAAAAGAAAGGAAGGAAGGAAAAGAAAGAAATGGATTTGGCAGACAGAGACTGTTTAGATATCATTCCAGATCCAGGAGGAAAGACAACAGAACAGAAAAATCAGGACGTGTTAAAAGAGTGATACCACTTGGCCAAAATAGACACCATGTGTAGGAAAATCATGACACATAAATCTCTAAAGATAACCTGAACTATATGATTTGCTACTTCATTTTCTGGGAAATAATGAAGCAATGAAGATTTCTGAGTAGGGAAGTGGCCTACTCAGAGCCTGCCTCAGGAAGGCGAATCAGCTAGCAGTGTGCAGGGTGAATCCCAAGGTCCAGGGCAAGAGCCAGGGCTGTATGGTAGCCACACCAATTGTTCAGACAAGAAGCAATGCAGGTCTGGACTGAGGAGGCAATAACAAAAGGAAGGAGAAAAATCGTGTGAATAACACTTACAGGACAGAAACTACGTGAAGTACCTTGATAAGTATTAGTCCGTTTTAAGAAAAAGAAAAGTGGGTATGACAGATGTAGCCAAAATCAGGGAAAGGAATGGGATTACTATTTACTGAGGAGTAAGTATAACATGTGCAGCTTTTATACAGTCCTCTCAATTGGCCAAGGAGGGGGATGTTATTTTCTTCATCTAAGATGCCATGAGTTTAAATAATTTTCTCAAGTAGCAAAACCATGATCTGAACCCAGGTTTATCTGCCTCTGAAATAGAAAGCTGATAGAATCTAATATATTAGGCATGAAGCATGAGAAGTAAGAATAAAAATTTGGTTGAGTTTTGAAGGATGACTCATTAGTAGTGTTGTCATTAATAAAAACAAAATAAAAACAATTAGAGAGCCTGGAGTTTGCTAAGTGTAAATTTATAAGCTTAGTTTTAAACATGCTGAGTTTGAAATTCTGGCTGATTACCTAAGTAAGAAAATCCTGGCAACAGCTGGAAATTGCTAGGTTTGGGAATCAGGAAAAGAGATTTTGAGATGAAGGGCAAAGCAATCAATGAAATTCATGTGCAAAGCAATGTGAGTGGACAAGAAGTTAGTTGCCTGAGGCCAAGAATATAGAGAAGAGAACATCTTCATTATGGAGAAGAAGGAGGGGGTTAGGGGGAGCAGCTAGTGTGGGAGGAAGAAGAGAAGTTCTCAGAAAGATAAAAGAACCAGTAGATAGTGATATCAAGGAGGGCTTAGCAGGAGAAAGTTCCTAGAAGTGAAATTTCCACAAATTACCTGGTGACCTCCAGAAGGTGGTTTCATAGAGGGGTGAAAGGTAGAAGTGGGAGCCATAGTACAAGGAGTTAAGAAATAAATGCATGAGCAAGAAGTGAAAGCAGAATTTATACTCTTTGAGAAGTTTGGTGGTAACAGGGGGTAAGTACTAGCCTGTTCAAGTAGCAGGGTCAGAGGAGAGTTATTTCAGGATAGGAAGGGCCCTGACCATATATGTGGGCAGAGGAGGAAAGATTAAAGGGGGAAGTAAGCTAGGACATAGAGAATGGAGCAAAACCAAGAGGAGGTGAGCAGTAACAGAATCTAGAACAGAGTTCTTGGCAAGAAAAAGAATAAGCTGCCTTCTTATGAGACAGAAAAAGAGACCAGAGAGGTATCCTTCAGGAGATACTGAGAGAATTCACATGGAACTCAATAAATGGTTTAAACAAGACAGAGAAAAAGGCTCTCCCCCAACGGTTTGGAGTTCATATTCTAAAAGAAAGGGAAATGTTCATGTAGGTCAGAAAATGGAAACTCAATTTTGAAAAGTTACCAAGTTTCAACAATTTCTTCAGCTATTCTTCTATAGCATTTATTCCATTTTTTCCAGAATCTAAACCTTACTCTTTCTTATATCTCTGTTAGACTGTGGGGTTAAAATTTGGACAATAAAGACAGTTTATTTGGTTGTCAAAAATGAAGCAACTCTCTGTGCTCTGATCTGTGTTCTTTTAAGGACAAGATTCAAGATATTTACTTGAGTGAAGTTTGCAAAGCAAAGTACTGATCTCAGTGTTTATTTTCAATGACTATCAATTATATGGTGATTTTGATTGGTCTACAAGTAACAAATGCCAGCTCTTGGGAAAATGTTACATTTTACACGGATTAGCAAAAGAAACTTTAAAATAAACTCGGTTACTAGAGCTATTTTCCTAGCCCTTTCCATTGGTGCTGGGTGCATGACATACATGAATGATATTCTTTAACCCTCATAATATCCTTATAGGGTATTGGTATCATTATCATTTCTGTTTTGCACATAAGTAATTGAGGATTAACTCAGGTAACTTCTCCAAGCTCTCAGAGCTAGTAATGGTAGAGCCAACCTCAGTTCTGGACTGATTTAAAAGCTTATGCACCTAAAGATTAAAGTGTACCACCTCACAATTCAGTTGCATAATTTGTTACATACAGTGTTTTCTTCTTCTGTAATTCCTTTGTTACCAAGAACTCGCCTTTTTATTCCCTCCTCATCACAAGAGTATTAAATTCCTTGAAATCAGACACCAAGTCTAGTATCCTGGGAACAGTCTGGAACACTGGACATCTCCCAAAAATATGGAAGTAACTTGAAATAAATTTAAATTAACTTTAAGGGGCACCTGGGTGGCTCAGTCGGTTAAGCGGCTGACTTCGGCTCAGGTCATGATCTCACGGTCCATGAGTTCGAGCCCCGCGTCGGGCTCTGTGCTGACAGCTCAGAGCGTGGAGCCTGTTTCGGATTCTGTGTCTCCCTCTCTCTGACCCTCCCCCATTCATGCTCTGTCTCTCTCTGTCTCAAAAATAAATAAACATTAAAAAATTTTTTTAAATAAATAAATAAATAAATAAAATAAAATAATTAATCTTCAAGTGCCTGGGTGGCTCAGTCAGTTAAGCATCTGACTTCGGCTCAGGTCATGATCTGGTGGTTGGTGAGTTCAAGCCTCACATCGGGCTCTTTGCTATCAGGGCAGAGCCTACTTTGGATCCTCTGTTCCCCTCTCTCTCTGCACCTCCTCCCACACACACACACACACACACACACACACACACTCTCTCTCTCTCTCTCTCTCTTTCAAAAGTAAATAAACAGTTAAAAATAAATAAAATCGGGGTGTCTGCACGGCTCATTCGGTTAAGGTCTGACTTCAGCTCAGGTCATGATCTTGCAGTTCATGAGTTCAAGCCCCACATCAGGCTCTGGGCCAACAGCTCAGAGCCAGAAGCCTGCTTCAGACTCTGTGTTTCCCTCTCTCTCTGCCCCTCCCCCACTCACACTGTGTCTCTCTCCCTCTGAAAAATAAATAATAAACATTAATATTCTTTAAAAAAGGGGGCTCCTGGGTGGCTCAGTCGGTTAGGCGTCCGACTTCAGCTCAGGTCATAATCTTGCGGCCCCTGAGTTCGAGCCCCGTGTCAGGCTCTGTGCTGACAGCTCAGAGCCTGGAGCCTGTTTCAGATTCTGTGTCTCCTTCTCTCTATGACCCTCCTCCGTTCATGCTCTGTCTCTCTCTGTCTCAAAAATAAATAAACGTTAAAAAAATTTTTTTAAGTTAAAAAGTAAAAATAAAAATAGGGGTGCCTGGGTGACTCAGTCATTTAAGAGTCTGACTGGCTCAAGTCATGATCTCGCTGTTGGTGAGTTCAAGCCCCACGTCAGGCTCTGTGCTGACAGCTCGGAGCATGGAGCCTGCTTCGGATTCTGTGTCTCCTTCTTTCTCTGTGCCTCCCCCACTCATACTCAGTCGCTCTCTCTCAAGAATAAATAAGTCAGTCAGAGAAAGACAGATTCATGTTTCATTCATATGTGGACTTGAGAAACTTAACAGAGGACCATGGGGGGAGGGAAGGAGAAAAAATAGTTTCAAACAGATAGGGAGGCAAACCATCAGAGACTTTTGAATGCAGAGAACAAACTGAGAGTTGATGA
The DNA here is from genome assembly GCF_018350155.1 of Leopardus geoffroyi. NCBI lineage: Eukaryota > Metazoa > Chordata > Mammalia > Carnivora > Felidae > Leopardus > Leopardus geoffroyi. Next base: position 49,627,460 of record NC_059333.1, on the reverse strand, counting down.
GGGGCAGCAGAGGTGGGGGAAATGGGTGATGGGCATTGAGGAGGGCACTTGTTGGGATGAGCACTGGGTGTTGTATGTAAGCAATGAATCACGGAATCTACCCCCAAAACAAAGAGCACACTGTATACACTCTATGTTAGCTAACTTGACAATAAATTATTAAATAAATAAATAAATAAATAAAAATAATTTTTAAAAATTTTAAAAATAAATAAAATAAAATCATTAATCTCCCTTCAACTAAAAAAATAAAATAATCTTACTTCATTTTTCAATCTACTTTGTTTCTACCCTTCTTCCTACACTCACCACCCCGCCTCCCCATTGGCTTCAAGAGAATATCCAAGTTTGGGAATGTGAATATCACGGTAAAAATAACACTCTAAAAGAGCTTCTATAAACAAGACTGTGCTTAAGTCTAGTATATAAATGCATGGAACATGAATAGAGTGTTTACATTGACAATTATCCAGGGGGATTTGAGCTAAGGATTTCACTCCCATAGAGCTAATGTTCATTTGTTCATTGATCACTTTCTATTTGCATGACTCAGTTCCCGCCCTTTGCGAGTTCTCAGACAAGTCAGAGGGACAGACAGATGATTACAGAACAGCCAGAACAGAGGTGGGAAGGATGGCCAGACAACAGCCTAACACTTTTTTCATCATTAATTATATGTATTTCAACCTAACTTCCCAATATGGGCTCATTTCCTTTTTGCATCAACATGAAGCCTCAAATGAAACCACACAGCGTATTTCATTTCAAAATGAAACTCATGACACAGCTAAGCAGTGAGTCACCCACAGAGGACATGAAATTTCATCCCAGTGGTTTCAAGACTGACTTTTCAATCATTAGACTACAGTGTTTATTTCTTGATCTCAACTTTTTGTATCACTCATTTTAATTTAGATGATGATTATCACAATAGCTAATCTCTGTGTTACAGTGATAAAACCTACAACTCTCCACATCCCCAAAGACTGAGTTTGGGTAGCTCAGTCGGTTGAGCAACGAAGTCTTTTTTTTTATTATTATTATTTTTCTAACATTTAGTTTTGAGAGACAGAGCACGAGCAGGACAGGGGCAGAGAGAGAGGGAGAAACAGAATCCCAAGCAGGCTCCATGCTGTCAGCACAGAGCCGGATGCAGGGCTGGAACCACGAACCATGAGATCATGACCTGAGCCAAATTTGGACGCTTAACCAACTGAACCACCTGGGCACCCCAAGCGACCAACTCTTGATCTCAGCTCAGGTCTCAGGGCCCTGAGTTCAAGCTCCAGATTGGGCTCCACCCTGGGTCTAGAGCCTACTTGGAAAAAAAAAAAAAAAAAGACTGAGTTTGGAACAAAGAGGATACAAGTGGGGAAACTATTTTCCTTACTAACCTAAATACTGGAGGAAATTAGAGATTTGATCACAATTTTTCCAGTGACTATTCTCATAACCTAAACTTGTATTATTATTTTTACTTTATTGTGTCCTATAGAATTTTTGTAAGTTAACAAAAGGATATATCTTGTTACTTTTGAAAGTTATTCAATGCAAAAAAAATAAAACAGAGCTAAGAAGTCTTACAGTGAAGAGTGGAGACAGGTCAATTACATATTTCGATATTCATGAGGATACCCTAAATGTAGCTTCCTATACCATGAGTGATGTCATAGCTATTTACCTATTTCCTGCCCTCCTCTTGAGAAAAAAACAAAAACAAAAACAACCCCCAGTGATTTCTCAAGGTTAGAATACGAGTCAATGTGAACCAACCACCCAAGTAAGTCCATGAGATTTCATTGGTCTAACTCCTACACACCAAAAGAAATCCGTAAGACACAAAATGAGAGGGAGACTGAAAGTATACCTCAGCAATGCAGAAACAAATTTACATTTACCTCCACTTTTAGCTAATTTCCAAAAAGTGTTCTTGTATATCCCAGAGCACACCAAATCTTAAATGTGATCTTGCATCATCTCAACCTCCATACTTCTCTTCACCCTACTGTCACTACCACACAGTTGCGCACAGGCATTCCCACTTTAGAACTGCCAGGTTAAGGTTATGTGAAGAATGCATAGGCAACTGAGTCAGAAATATTAAAACCTTCTCAGAGGGCAACCCCAAGGTTGCAGGTCATATGATGGCTTGCAATAGCCTAGACATGCATGAAAGCAAGAAGTTTCATTCATGTCATTCTCACTGGGAAATCCTAATGAATCACCAGTTATGTGAAAAGAAAAAAACTGACAACCACATCCAAACTTTTTATTCCATCTTATGGAGAGATGACAATAAACTAGAAAGAGGTACTTGTATTTCACAACTCCAGATAGCTTGGTTTTGGTCAAAATCAAAGTCCTTCCTAAATACTTATCAGCTAGAAAGATGGGTGAGACACAGAACCACTTCCATTGTGACACATCTTCCATTATCAACCTTAACAATTTCAGTGCATACCCAGATCAAATCCTAGTCTTTCCTTCTTTCTTTACAATGGAGTCACATCTTATTCCATGGTTAGGTGAGTCAGCCCACAGAGTGAAAATCTCATGTAATTCAAATTACCCCTGAAAACTCCTGGAATGCCCCCATGAAGTTCAGTGTCTTCTTGTGATCTTATCAGTTCTCCTCTGTTTCTCTAGGGCTTTTGTTTCATTTTTCAATTCCTACCTTGAGCATGTCAATAAATCCTTCACTTACCAAGTCCCTTGAAAAGTTGTTTCACATCTTTATTGTTGGTCAGGGAAACACTTAAAATTAGTCATACGATCTTTCCATGGATTTCCACCAAAGACATTGCCTATTTCAGGCTTGATTGAATCTTCTGCCTGAGTACAGTGCACAAATAATGACAGCACTGCTCATCCCAATCTTTACCCCACTTTCTATCCCCCACCTCTAGACCATCCCTGCTCTCCATTCTTTTCTTCCCTCCCTCTTTTTATTTCTGCCGAGTTCAATTTGGATAAATCAATTGCTGATATCATGAAAATCAGTATTGAGGGAATATTCTCAAGAAATATTTATAAACCCATTTGCCTGAATTTCTTTCACCATAACATTATTTTGTATTTAATTGCTCTCATTTGTTCATTTATTCATTCATCTCACAAATATTTCATATACACCAGCTAGACACCAGACACCATTCGAGGCACCAGGAATACATCAGTGCTCACAACAGGCAAAGTATCTGATATCAAGGAATTCATTTTCCAGTGGAGTAGCCAGTAAATTGATGTTCCCTAACAGATTGTCAAGCAGGAGTGAATGCTAAAATAGGGGGATAGGATGGTCACACAGGCCTCTGAAAAAAATGACACTGAGTGAGGCGCCTGGGTGGCTCAGTCAGTTGGGCGTCTGACTTCAGCTCGGGTTATGATCTCGTGGTTCACGGGTTCAAGCCCCACATTGGGCTCTGTGCTGACAGCTCAGAGCCTGGAGTCTGCTTTGTGGATTCTGTCTCCCTCTCTCTCTGCCCCTGCCCAAGTCATACTCTGTCTCTGTCTCTCTCTCTTAAAAATAAATAAAACATTTAAAAAAAAAATGACACTGAGCAAAGACTTAAGTAAGCAAGAAGACAAGCCATAGATATCTAGAGGAACAGTGTTAAAGACAAAGGAAGCAGCAAATGTAGAGTATGGGATTGGAGTTTTCCAGAAACGACAAGGAAACTTCCAGTATGAATGAAACTGAAAGCTCATAGAAAAGATTGGTTTGAGTCTGTGAGTTGGCCAGAATCCAGAAGGGCTTTGGCTTTTATTCATGTTTGTTATGCAAAGCCCTGAGCCATGGATCATTTTGAGTGTTGAGGTCATATGATCTGACTGAGGTGTTTTTAGAAGGATTTCTCCAGCTATTATGTGGAGAACAGTAGGGGAAGGACATGATGTGGAGGGTGGAGGACAGGAGACAAGGGAGGCTCCTCCTATCTCCTATCACTGCTTAGTGTCACAAATTAGTGTCTTCCAATCCAGATGGTCCGTGACTTAAGATGGTTCAACTTGAAATTTTTCAACTTCCCAATGATGGGAAAGCAACAGGCATTCAATAGAAACGGCATGCTGAATTGTGGTTGTAGATCTTCTCCCTGGGCTAGCAATATGCAGTAAGATACTCTCTCACGATGCTGGACAGCCAGCCGAGCTCCCAGTCAGCCACATGATCACGAGTGTGAACAAATGATACACTTACAACCATTCTCTACCCATATAACCATTCTGTTTCTCACATTCAGTAGAGTATTCAATAAATTCCATGAGATATTCAACACTCTATCATAAAATAGGCTTATATGATGTGTCCACCTGTAGGCTAATGTGTTCTGAACACATTTGAGGTAGACTAGGCTAAGCTAGGATGTTCAGTAGGCTGGGTGTATTAATGCATTTTGACTTCCAACATTTTCAACTTACTATAGGTTTATCAGGATGTAATCCCATCATAAGCCCAAGAAGATCTGTATTTGACTTTTCTGTCAGAGAACAAATGAGAAAATATTTCCAATTAAGTGTTTTATTACCAAACTATGCAACGTTCATGCAATCCTTTCCTTCCCCCTCTCAAAGTCTGAATCCCTACCATGCAATCTGTTTTGATCCTGGCTTGAGAGCAAGGTTCCCTGGTGCACAGGTTCCTTCAGGGCCCTAGAAGCCACTTGGATTCACTGAATATTGCTCTTTTACTAATATACAAGATTACACCTCTTCACTTTTGTTTATATACAGAGATTCTGGCAGCTTTATCAAGAAACATAATGGCTTAAAATCTAAAATTCACTGTTAGTTCCTTGAAAAAAAATTAATGTTTCTAATAAGGTAATGTGTCCTTAATATGGACAGTAAGTTGACCTCTGAAGCCCTGAATATGTATACAATAGTTCTCAAATACCTGGAGAAAACATTACCTTTGAAAATTCACCTTCTTAAGCTTGAAAGGCCTTCAGAAAAGTTGGAAGTACTCTATTTTTTTTTAATGTGAATGTTTTTACCATTCACAGGAAAGAAAACCTTCCCTTCATATTCTCATTATATATTTGTACACCAGCTATGCTCCAGGCACTGTGCTAGGCAATGGAGACACAACCACAAAAGACAGAGCCTGTGGCCCTACAGACCGATGAGGAAGGGAGCTGGTAGGGAGCCAAGTCTGAATACAAAGGGCAGTAGCCACCTTTTGTAATAGTCTAAGAAAGTGGTGAAGCTAGCGGCACCTGAGTGGCTCAGTCAGTTAAGCATCCAACTTCAGCTCAGGTCACCATCTCACAGCCCTGCATCAGACGCTGTGCTGACAGCTCAGAACCTGGATCCTGCTTCAGAGTCTGTCTCCCTCTCTCTCTGTCCCTCCCCCACTCAAGCTCTCAAAACTAAAAAAAATGTTTAAAAAAAAATTTTTTTTTTAAAGTGGCAAAGCTAAAGGAAACCCAAGAGACATGTCAGAGATAAAATTAAAGATGCTGTCAACCATTTTACTGGCAAGTTTCTTTCTTACCAACCAACTCTTGGTTAACTCTCTAGGACTTTCCCTATGGATGTTTACAACACTTTAGGACTCTGTAAGTGACCCAAGTTTACAGAGCTACATCAGAGTACCCTGTTTTATTTGCCTTTAAAAAAAAAAGTAGAATAATACTCTGGTTTCTCTTCACATCAAATAATTTTTTGCCTTTTACTTAAAAAAAATGAAAATAAAAAATAAATAAAAGTAGAACAAATATTGCCAATGAGTTTAGTCAAGGATTTGAGTACCTGGGTGTTATGGTAATAAATAAGAGGAAACATATCCAGAAAAGGTAAGAAAAATGAAGTTCTGTTTTATAAAGCAATTAGGATTAAATAGATACTATTCATCATTCTCAATAAAGTACTACAATGCTTTCCAGTACTTCAATGGAAAAAGAAAAGGCTAAACTTTTGGCACAACCTGAAATCTGGCAAGTGTAATATTTAGCCAGCCTGTAAGGCTGCCTTTCTCCTAGGATCTCCTCAAAAGAAAATGCAGACTGCCCCACAGATACATTCTGAAACAAATATCCCACGTCAAGGGGGAAGAAGCCTTGAAGTGCTATTTTGTTTGCTTTTCAGAAGCAAATGAATAGAGCAGGATTATTCTAAAGATACCAAGTTTCCCCCAGTTGTCATCTGATACATTTAGCCACACAAACAGGAAACCTAGTTGTGATGGATGAGCCCATCCTGGGGAGCAATCATCTTCCAAGTGAAAAAACCTGGACACATTCCATACCTTAACAATGGTTGATCCTGCTCAGCCTGGCAGCTCGTTTACAAAGGTCTGAAGCCAAGCTCAAGTCAAGGTGAAAGCAGTGGTTACTGTGTACACATTTCCATATACAACCAAATAATCCTGATTTCTTGATCTTAGCAGGTAAGTGGCTGTAAATAAATAGAGAAATGGTGACAGACTGGGGAAAGTGAGCTCTCAACTGCCTGTTTGTGGGCACTATTATTCAGCTAATCTATCTGCATAACAAACCACCTCAAAATACAGTGAGTGGCATAACACTCACAACACAAATGCTATTATGTTTGTCCATTCCAGTGGTCAGGAATTTTAACAGAACACACAGAGATGACTTCTCTCTGCTCAGCATCTTCTGGGGCCTCTGCTATGATGACTCCAAAGGCTATAAGGTGACTCCAAAGGTATGGCTGAAACAGCAGGGACAGGAGAATCCACTTTCAGTATGGTTTCTTTAATTACACATCTAATACTTGGCCTGGGATGGGTAAAGGACAAGCTCGGCTGGAGCTGTCAACCACATTGCCTCCGTGTGGCCTCCCTAGCTTGGCAGTCTTGGGGTAGTCACAACTCCTACACGATAGTGCAGGGCTCAGAGGACAACCACTCCAGGGAACAAGGAAGAAGCTGCACGGCCTTTTGTGACCCAGCCTCGGAGTCACCCAGCATCACTTCTAATGTGCTCTATTCATCAGAGCAATCACAAACCCACCCATATGAAGGTGGAAGAGACATAGACCCCACCTCTTGAAGGGAGGAGTGTCCCCAAAATTGCAGCCATGTCATTAAACTGTCCCAGTTACCTTCCACATAAGATGCACCCTCGATAGAAATGTAGATTGTGTTATTCGGGAGCACGGGGGAAATGGGGAAGAGGGAAGGACCTCATTTAGGTACATGTGAGATGAAATCAGAAGACAGTCCTTACATGAGTAATCTTCTCACAGGAGCACATCCAGGAATATGCAAGATCTAATTTCCTTGTAGCTTTGCTACTTGGAATAGGGCTTCTTAATTTCTATTCTTCAAGACCTCCCTAAGGGTATATGGCCCCTTTGACTAATGGTGCTTCAGATGTGACTCCAGATCACACCATTCTCAACACCATGGGGTTACCATGATTCCTTCCAGGCCAGCACAGAAATAAAGAACCAGTACATTATCAAAGCTGACCAGTTATCACTATACAACTGCAGGGGGGCAATTTTACCCCCACATATGTATTCTGATACATATGTATTCTAATTCTTCTGGGTATGTAGTGGGGAGGAAGAGTCAGGACTATTAGTCCCCAAAGCCATCTTCCAACTGTTTAATGTCACTTCCAGTGGGAATGGGGAACAAAACAGGGAAGGGAGGACATGAGCAGTGTATGAAGACAGGGAAGGATCAGCAAAACATCACCACTAATTATATAATTATGCAGCTACATTAATATCAAATGAAATAATCTCAAAGGCATACTAGCTTTAAAGAGTATTACTTCTTAATAACAAAAGGTACATTTCATATGAAAGAAGTTATTTTAAATTTTTATGCAACTTTTGACACCTCAAAATATTTAAAGCGAAAGTTAGGAGAAGAAATAGATAAATGCAGTATCATATAGGGATAGTTTAATAAATCCCTCTGTATTTGATAGATCAAGAATACAAAAACTCAGAAAAATTTACATGAATTTATTTTAATTACATATAAAAATCATAATTAAGATTTACGATAAATATATTTTTAAAAGACATATAGAGATAGATATACATATACAGATATATGTAGAGAGAGAGAGAGAGAGAACAATGAACTCCAAACAACAGAATTTGCTTTCTTTTTAAGCACACTGGAAACACAACGATTGACCCACCCTGATCCTCAAAGTAAGTTTCAAAAAATACCAAAAATATTGTTTTAATTCAAAGCACAGTCTCTTACCACACAAGGCTATTAAATTTGACACCACTAACAGAAAGATAACTAGAAAATCCCATATGTTTGCAAATAAATAAACTAAATAGCTCATGGGTCAAAGAAGAAATTAAATTGGAAAATAGAAAAAATGTAGAACTGAATAAAATGCCACAAACAAAATTGGGTAAATCCAGCTAAAGCAGAAATTACAGGAAATTGGTAGTCCTAAAACCTTATATTAGCCAAAAAACATACATAGAAAAAAAGTAAATAAAAGTAAGTTGACAAGTTAATCAATAGATAAGAGACAATAACAAAGCCAAAAATTGCTGAATTAAAAATTAATACAATTTACCAACCTCTAGTAAGATGGTTCAAGAAAATAAAAGCACAAATGATACCAGAAATTTTAAAAGGAAATGGTCAGAGGAACTGAATAGACATTTTTCCAAAGAAGACATCCAAATGACCAACGGGAACATGAAAAGATGCTCAACATCACTCATCATCAGGGAAATGCACATCAAAAGCACAATGAGATATCACCTCACACCTGTGAGAATGACTATTATCAAAAAGACTAGAAATAACAAGCGTTGGCGAGGATGTGCAGCAACTGGCCCCTGTACACAGAAGGCAAGGAGAGACCAAAGAAAGAGGCAGGCCACTGCAGATTGGCAGGTGGCGGGTTTAGTATGCAAGGGAGTTTACTCAGAGACTTGTCTCTGGTCGCCACAAGGCAAGTGGATCTCTGCACCCGCCTGCCAGAATCTTAAGTTTACCTAGAGACCTTAACTGGGTTTAGTCACTGACACAGAGCAGACAGTGTCAGCAACACTTTGCTCTCCCAAGGGTGCATCCTTGAAAGGAGCTTACTGTGGGGATGGAGGGCAAAACATACATTCCAAGAGCAGGGGAGGGGTGAGGAGCCTCCAATTGCCCGCATCCAGCTCTCTGGCCAACCAGAGGTCATGTCCTCTCTATGACCTCCTCCCACAATCTGTTAGAATGTCGATGATCAAGAAGATAAGAAATAACAAGTGTTGGCTAGGATGTAGAGAAAAGGAATCCCTCATGCACTGTTGGTAGAAATGTAAAATGAAACAGCCACTGTGGAAAACAGCATGGTAGTTCCTCAAAAAATTAAAAGTATAACTACCATATGGTCCAGCAATCCTACTTATGGATATTTATCCAAAGGAAATGAAAACAGGATATCAAAGATATTTCTGTGCATCCATGTTTATTGCGGCATTATTCATAATAGCCAAAATATGGAAACAGTCTAAGTGTCTGTCAATGGATGAAAAGATAAAGAAGTTATAAGATACACAAACATACACACACACACACACACACACACACACACACACACGAGAATATTATTCAGCCAAAAAAAAAAAAAAAAAAAAGAGGAAGAAAATCCTGCCATTTGCAACAACAAGAATGGAACTTGAGGGCATTATATGTGAGGTAAGTCAGACAGGGAAAGAAAAATGTTGTATGATATCATTTATATGTGGAATCTAAAAAGTTGAACATGTAGAAACAAAGAGTAGAAGGTGGTTACCAGAGGCGGAAGGGCAGCAGAGTAAGGTTATTAAAGGTTAAAACTTGCAACCAGAAACTGAATAAGCTCTGGGGATTTAATGCACAACATAGGAATTGTAGCCAACAATTATTATACACTTCAAAACTGCTACAAGACTAGATCTGAAATATTCTCACCACAAGAAATGGTAATTATGTGAAATGATAGAGGTGTTAGTTAAAGCTATAGTGATAATCATATTGCAATATATAAGTGTATCAAGTCAACATATTATATACCTTAAATGTACCCAGTGCTATATGTCAATCATATCTCAATTTTTAAAAAGAAATTTTAAAAGTAAAAACCTATTTGAAAAATTTGGTGAAATAGAAAAATATTAGAAATTTATCGCTTACAAAACCTAACTCAAGAAGCAGGAAACTTAAAAAGGTTTTATAAGCATTAAAGATACTGAATTGCAAATGTAGTCACTTATGTTGGCTTCTAGGACATATCTTCCTTCATATGGCACAAGAATATTTGGCTATTGAATACATATAAATTGACTTTTGAATATAATTGATTTCTGGGTGCCTGGGTGGCTCAGTCGGTTGAGCAACTGACTTCGGCTCAGGTCATGATCTCACGGTCCATGAGTTCGAGTCCCGCGTTGGGCTCTGTGCTGCCAACTCAGAGCCCGGAGTCTGCTTCAGATTCTGTGTCTCCCTCTCTCTTGGCCCCTTCCCCACTCATGCGTGCACTCTCTCTCTCTCTCTCTCTCTCTCAAAAATAAACATTAAAAAAAATTTTAATGTAACTGATTTCCATTTAACACAAACTATTCCACAGTATAGAAAAAAAACTACTCAACTCTCTGTTTATAAGCTTTCCATAACCTTGACTCCAAAAACTGACAAGAGCAGTACAAAAGAGGAAACTTACAAGCCAGACTCAATCATGAACACAGATACTAAAAACAAACAAAATATTAGCTTAACCAAGTCACCACAAGGGTACTCTAATGTTCTAGAATGTTCCACGTCCTGATACATTGGGTTTTTTAAAAGATTATCCTTTAAACTTAACAAATACATATTTGTTTAAATACATCCTGTACACTCTTCAGTTCATACGATATATTTAATTTTAAAAACAAAAGCAATTCCTACGAGCTGCTGACACACTCATTCTTTCCCATTAAAACTCTTTGTTCATCTGCACCTCTCAAAATTCACCACCTGGTGCTTCACCACATGTGGCCCCCACACTCAGCAGCAGCAACAGCACATAGGAAGTTGTTAAAAATGAAAATTCTGAGCCCTCTGCCAGACCTACTAAATTAGCATTTCTGAAGGGGGGACTCGGGGGGTATGTGTTTTAAGAAGCCCTCCAGCTTATTTGGAGGCTCATTGAAGTCTGAGAGGCCATGTTCTAGTAATAGGGACAACCAATAGAAGAGTTCTAAGCAACAGGTGGGACTTAAGTCCAAAGGAACTTAAGCCAGAGCAACTTCGTGTCCAAAATTACACCCGCTGTCTTACCTGTAACACATATTGCACCATGTTGGGTTTTCCTTCTTTGAAGGACCATTTCACAGTAAGAATGATCATTTGCCAATGACTCACACCTGAACATCTGTGTCAATTACAGGACCTTGGTTCTTTCATTATAGTACAAGATTCCTTCTCCACACTAGTCACTGCATAAGTCACACAGAATAAACTTGTGGCTTCAGCTCTGAGCGAGGGGGAAGTGTGTTCATTCTGAATTATCCAGGGCCAAGGATTCTCCTTATTCATAGACAAATCATCTATTTGTGGTAACATCTGAAAATTCTCTTTTCCTCTTCCCTCTCTCGTCCTCTTCACTGTTTCCCAGAACCCATGCATGTGCAGGAGAAACAGGTCACTGACAAATGAGATCCTTGGGATACCTACAAATAATTTGCTGGGAATAGAGACCAGAACAACTGGCAAAAATTGGACATATTTAAATTATGGATTAAAATGCTCATTTTTAGAGGCACCTGGGTGGTTCAGTCGGTTAAGCATCTGGCTTTGGCTCAGATCATGATCTCACGGTTGGTGGGTTCAAGCCCCACGTTGGCCTCTGTGCTGACAGCTCGGAGCCTGGAGCCTGCTTCAGATTCTGTGTCTCCCTCTCTCTCTGCCCTCCCCTGCTCATGCTCACTCTCTCTCTCTCTCTCTCTCTCTCTCAAAAATGAAATAAAAACATTAAAAAAAAAATTTTCATGCTCATTTATATGAATAAATAAAATAAACCTTAAGAAAGTTAGAGAGGCATCAGTGGTAGAATCAGAATAAAATTTATTCTAAGTTGTTATTTCTATCAGAGATACACTGTCACATAGTTTGAAGAGACATGTACTTACTTTACAAGACCTAATTTAAAAAATAGCATCCCCCTCCCAGAGGCAACATCATTCCTCTCCTTCAGAGGATTTTATCACTAGATTACTAAGTAACATGCATATATTGTTATCTCCTTGAGTCTTCAGTTTTTGTCATTATCTATTGATCTTCTACCAGGGAAGATGAAGCTTAGCTTTCTTTAACACTCTTTTCCCATAACCACCACCATCTCCATTCATTCATTCATTCACCATCTATTTCATTCAACAGAGTTGTATTGAAATTTTGATTACATCAACATTGTTTACATTATTGTGAATATGTAAATGCCATTCACAGTTGAGACTTGTAGTCTACTTGATTCCTTTCCTGTACAAGGTTTTTTTCTTTTATGGGAGGTGGGAGAGGAGATTGGAGAACAATTAATAACCCCTGCTTTTTTCCTTATTTACTCATATGCTCAATTTTCTATTTGCTTATCACAATTCGATTCCAAGCTCTCTGCCAGATGTCTGAAACTCCCATCAGTATATTGTGAACACAGTGTCAGTCTATTAAGTTCCTCTTCTTGAGAAAAATCTTTTCTGTAGCCTACTTACTTACTTAATTCTGGACATTAATGCCTAGCTGTTGTCTATATCCAGTGCCTGTCTATTATCTTAGGATCTCCCTTCTTTCATTCCAAAGAATTTACACTCTTTTATTAAATCCCCTGTTCTTTATCTCCTGTTCCTTTCTCCTTCTTAGTTTACTCCCTCGTTTTAATGGATCATATTCAGTAGGAGATCTATGTGAAAGAGCTCATGGGAGATAAAATTTTTTTCAGACCTTGAGTATCTGAATTTTTTAAATTTTATTCTCATATTTACTTATGAATCTGAGTGTAGAATTCTAGGTTAGGAATCATTTTTCCTCAAAAATTTGAAAGTACTGTTCCATTATATTCTAGCCTCTGTTGTTGTTGAAAAACGCAGAGGTGTATTGATTTTTTATATATATATGTATTTTGTATGCGACTTGTTTTGTTTTGTTTTAATTTACAGAAGTTTGTAGAACTTCCTGATTTCACCAGTATTGTGAAGTTAATACAATAATGTACCCTAGAATGAGTCTATTTTTAATCCGTTCTGTTGGGCAATCTATGGATCCTTTCAACCTGGAAACTCTAAACTTAAGTTCTAGAAAATTTTCTTTATTTAGATAATGGATTCCTCCTTTCTATTTTCCCTCTTTTTTTTTTTTTCTCTCCTTTTGGAACTCCTACTATAAAGGTATTTAGATCCCATGTTCTGCTCCTCTAATTTTATTATATTTTCTGTTCTCTTTTCCACCTCTTTTCCTTTTAGCTCAACTCGTAGATATCTCAATTTTATCTTCCCACTGTTCTGTTTATCTTCCCTCTTTTCATTTATCATATTCTTAATTTCTAAGTGTTCCCAATTGTCCTTTTTTTTAAGCAACCTGTTCTTATTTCATGAATGCAATAACATTTTATGTCTCTCTGAGAATATTAATGATGATTTTTTTTTTAATTGTCTTTCCCCTGGGGCACATGGATAGCTCAGTTGGTTAAGCACCCAACTCTTAATTTTGGCTCAGGTCATGGGCACACAGTTTGTGAGATCAAGCCCTGTGTCAGGCTCTGTGCTTACAGCATGAAGCCTGCTTGGTATTCTCTCTCTCCCTCACTGCCCCTCCCCTGCTCGTGCTCTCACTCTCGCTCTCTCTCTCTCAAATAAATAAATAAAATTAAAAAAAAAAAAAGTCTTGAGGCACCTGGGTGGCTCAGTCTGTTGAGCGTCCAACTTCAGCTCAGGTCATGATCTCGCAGTTTGTGAGCTGGAGCCCCACATCAGGTTAGCTGCTGTTGTCTCAGAGCACACTTTGGAAATTCTCTCCCCCTCTCTCTGCCCTTCCCCTGGTCATGCTCTCTCTTTCTTTCCTTCTCTCTCTCTCTCTCTCTCTCTCACTCTCTCTTTCTCTCCAAATGAATAAACATTTTAAAAGTAAATAATAAATTTAAAAAAAAAAAAGTCTTTCCCCTAACAAATCTTCTTTTCTTCCAGGTTACTTTTTTTCTGTTAGTTTTTTTCTGTGTTAGTTTTGATCTCTATGTTTTATGCTGAAATCTTAATCTCAGCTAGCTGGTGACCTTGCTTGCCTACACATATTGAGTTGGGTCCTAAGAGGGCCGATAGGAAGTTCTGAGCCTGTTGTTGGTGTTTGACTGCCATGGGCTTCACTGTACCTATTGATCTAGCTGGACCACTTCCTTGGAGATCTTCCTTCCCAAATATCAGTATCATTACTTCTTTCTTCTTGGACTAGTAGAGTTCCTAGAAAAGGATCTTCCAGTCTCCTATCTAGAAGATATTTTCCCAATATTAAGGATATAATTTATTTAATCCCTATGTTTTCAACATCATACTTCCACCCACATTTGTGTCTGACAAATCCTAGTGCAGGGACCCTCTGTTTTACACTCTCCAGTGATAATTTTGTCAGACTTCCTCCACATGGTTAGGGGTAGAAAACAATTCTGAGTCTATGGATTGGGGGAGGGGAATCTAACTGCTTTTTAAGTAGACTTTAAATCAGTACTATCCTTTTTAGCACTACCTCCCCTCTTCCAGAAGTACTTGTGTGCCAATTCCTCAAGCTTTTAGGGAGTCTGGACTGTAAATCAGTTTACTTTTCAGCTTCTGCCTGGCATAGGATTCAGCTTTCTTAAGTATCTCAAATTGTGTTGATATTATTTCCCCTCTCATTTTTTATATCCCTTTAGATTTATACCTTTCTCCAAAAAAATCTATTTATTGTCATTTTATGAGGTTTTTGAAGGAAGAAAAATATTTGTGTTCAATCTACCATCCTGATCCAAAAGTCATAGTTATAAAACTCATCATAACTCTTCATGCAGCAAAAGGGAAAATAAAATTTTAATGATTACCCAGGGAATGTAATCAACATTACAATCAAACAAAGACAAAAGAATTAATACAACCACTTTGGAAGATGTTTGGCTAGCAATATCTATAGGAACTGAATATACCGCAAATGATAAATACTCCCTGTCTAGTACATATCCAAAATAAGTACTTATGCTCACCAAAAGTCATGTACAAGATGTCCAAGGCAGCACTATTCATATTAGCCAAAAACTGGAATCAACTCTAAAGCTCATCAACAGTGAGACATATGATAAATTGTGGTATGTTCATGGAATATGCACAGTATACACAATGGAATACTATAAAGTGAAAATGAGCAAATTACTGCTATATTCAGGAACGCAAAATTAACACTGAAGGTGTACACTGAAGAGTATATATTATAAAATTCTACTTCTATCAAGTTCAAAACTATTTTATGATGATAAAAGTCATAAGAGCACCAATGTCTGAAGGAGAGAATAATCACTGGGAGTGGGCACAAGACAGGTGCCCAGGGAGCTGGTAATTCTATGATCTGAGAGGCGGCTCTAGGTGTATGTTCCCACAGTAAAAGATAGTCAAGTCTTGCTGATGTTTGGGCCATTTTCCTATGTTATACTTCAGTTTAAAAGGTCTCTTCAAAAAAATTTACCTTTGCCAAAGAAGGAGGAGGAAGAGGAAGAGGAGGAAGAGGAAAAAGAAGAAAGAGGGGAGGGAAGGAAGGAAGGAAGGAAGTCAAACTATTAAAGTAGATTCATCTGGTACCGAACTTAGATTTAAGTGGTTTCTTAGGTTCAAATGCCAGCTTTGAATTATCAGACTGTGACTTTGGTTAAAGCATTACTCAAATTCCTCTATAAGATTAAGATGCAATCATTTGTTCATCCAACAAAAATTTATTGAGTGCCTGCTATTATAGTTACTTGGGATATAGCAGTCAGCAAATCCTTACCCTCATAGGACCAATATTCTCATGGGGAAAGGGGAAAAAATGCCGGCTCCACCTACCTCACAGAATTTCTGGGAATCTCAAGAGGAAATCATGGTAACAACCTGCTTCTCAATATTAGGTTTGTGGACCAGCAGTATGAGCCCCACCTGTGCATTTGTTAGAAAGACAAGTCGGGCCCCACTGCAGAACTACTCAATTGTATCCTCATTTTAACAAGATCCACAGGTGATTTATAGGCACATTAAATTTGGGAAGCACTGCTATAGTATTTTGTGAATCATAAAATGCTGTCAAATGTAGGCTATTATTATTATTAGTCATGCTCACCAGGAAATGGCCACAACCCTGCTTTGTAGATACATTCCTATTCCAGAAAATGAAGGATATGAAGGTGTGAAAAAGTACATGTTTGCTCCCACCTAGAAAGCTGCTCTACTTCCAGATATGTTGTTTTGGAGCGTTTCTTTTCGGTTTGTTCTTTAGGTCAGCCTCAGTTCTCCAAGTCAACAGACCCCTGCCGATGAAGATGCTACTGATAAACTTTACTGCTGGGTTTTTCAAGTGGTCGAACCCCATTTCCTGGTCATTCGACAGTGAGCCCAGAAAAAGTGCTGTGATAAAGTAATAAAATGCTGAACAACACAGACTTTAGATTTATGGAGTTTTATTGGCCTGTTAGCATGTCCCAGATTCATTTTGTGTCTTTCATCTCCTGGCTGGGTGCACCTTGCAGAACTTTTTCCTGCAGGCCATTTGGTGGATCTCTAATCAGACTTGTCCCAACAATGCCTGTGTGGAAGTGAGAGCCCAGGAAGCAATGGATTGCTTGGCAGGAGAGGATGTTGTTCTGGGTCTAGGGACTAATCAGGCCTTCAACAACTGTCTTATAAGAGAAACAATACTTTGTCCAGTTTTTCCTACAGTAGTGTTACTCGAAATTTAATGTGCATACAAATCACCCAGAAATTATATTAAAATGCAGTTGAGGGGTGGGGGGTGGAGAGACACCTGGGTGGCTCAGGTGGCTCTTGATTTCCACTCGATCATGATCTCACATAGGGCTCTGTGCTGACAGTGCGGAGCCTGCTTGGGATTCTCTCTCTCCCTCTCTCTCTGCCCCTCTCCTGCTTGTGCATGCTCTATAAATAAACAAATAAATAAATAAATAAATAAGAATTTTAAAAATGCATGTGGGATTTACTAGATCTGAAGTGGGACCAACAATTGTTGATTTTTAATATGCTCCCAGGTGATGCTGATACTACTGGTTCCCAGACCTTGAGTAGCAGGATCCTATCCCACAAGAACTCAAAAGGAACCAGCTGTAATTTTCAACCACTAGGCTGTTCCAACATTCATAACGAGGTCTTCTGAAAAACACCAACGTCCAGCAAACCCAAGTCAGTTGACTTACTGGTTCTTTAGGAATTTAGAAACTAAAAGATCCATATTAAAACTATAAATATATATTTAGATATAACTATATTAAAAAGCTTGGAAGGAAGTGCATTAAAATGTTAAGATTTGGGGCGCCTGGGTGGCGCAGTTGGTTAAGCGTCCGACTTCAGCCAGGTCACGATCTCGCGGTCCGTGAGTTCGAGCCCCGCGTCAGGCTCTGGGCTGATGGCTCAGAGCCTGGAGACTGTTTCCGATTCTGTGTCTCCCTCTCTCTCTGCCCCTCCCCCGTTCATGCTCTGTCTCTCTCTGTCCCAAAAATAAACGTTGAAAAAAAAAAAAAATTAAAATGTTAAGATTTGTGTTTTCTCTTATTCCTGCTTTCTAAAGTTTCAAAAATAAACATAATTATGTAATATAAAAACAATAAATATTAGTTTTTAAAATGTATATATTTACAAATTATCCTAATCCCATGCCAAACACTACATACTGGGTTAAATGTTCTTCTTGACTTTTCCCTAAATGTCAAAGAGTATAACATATATTCAGATTCTCTCTGATTCTTTTCTCCACCTACCCACCATAGGACAGCTCTGAGCGCTGAAAGGTCAAGTTGTAATGCACCCCAAACATATCCAACATTCCACTTTCTAAGGGAAAGAATTGCTTTTTTGGTTTTGCCATCTGAATGGTGAAAATGCTCGTGGCTTCATTAATAGTAAATACTTCTACTTTCTATGAGCCTTTTATGATGCAACAGTCCTCATTAGAAAACTCTGGGCTTGCCAGAAGCACTTTGTGAATGTCTACTTTGATTGATAAATTCATGATTATCATAAAGCAATTCAAAAACAAAAACTATAATTAAATAGAGGTCATTGTTGATGATTTGATCTTATAAGCAAGTAGAAAAAACACAAGAATGGCAAGGCAGTCTGACCAGGGCTTGCTCTCTTAGCTGCTAACTTACACCATTTCTAACGATGCCCAACATTTCTTGAGTGCTTATTATGCACCAGGGGCTGTATTAAATATGTTAGGTGGATTTTCTCATTTAATACAACAACCTATTTTCCCTTTTTTACAAAAGAGAAAACAACAGTAGAGAGGCAAAGTAACTTACTTGTGGCTACACAATGGGTGGCAGACAAGGCAGGAAGTGACTGATTCCAGGCAGTATGTGTCTCAGAGACACTTTGGAGAAATCAATGAGCCCTGTCAACAATATGGTATATATCAAATCATCTCAGATTTGTTTTCCGACTTCCTAGGCTTATAATTAATCCCCCATTTTTTCATTAGCTTTTTTTTTTAAGTTCATTTACTTATTTTGAGAGAGAAAGTGGGAAACAGTGTGAGTGGGGGAGGGGCGGAGAGAGAGAATCCCAAGCAGGCTCCGCCCTGTCAGCACAGGGCCCTACAGGGGACTCAAACTCACCAACCATGCTATCTTGCCCCTGAGCCAAAATAAGGAGTTGGAGGCTTAACTGACTGAGCCACCCAGGTGCCCCTCATTAGCTGTTTTGATTATTCTCATCCACTTACTCTTTTGTAGTCACTAATTAACTGCAGTTTGTGCACTAGGAGCTTCAGAGAAAGACTTCTTTATTTTCCTAAATTGACTCCCATGTGGATTCTTAGAATTTTCTTGTATTTTTTTTAAGTTTATTTATTTTGAGAGAGGGTGTGTGTGCATGCTCATGCATGAGCAGGGGAGGGACAGAGAGAGGAGAATCGCAAGCAGACTCCGTTTTTCCATGTTGTGAGTACAGAGCCCTACGTGGGGCTCAGACTCATGAACCATGAGATCATGGCCTGAGCCAAAATCAGGAGTCAGAAGCTTAACCGAGTGAGCCACCCAGGCGCCCTGAATTTTCTTATTTTAGAATAAAAATTGAGTAGATATGTTTATAAAAGGATTAGAGCTGCTTTTTCTTACCATCATCATTATCATCATGTTCTCTGGTTTTCAGTCTTATTTTGTCTTCATTTTTCTCATTTGTGTTACCCTTAAAGTTGTAAGTTCCTTTTGGGCAGGAGCATCTTCACTTGAAAACAACACACAGACGGGCGCCTGCGTGGTGTAGTCTGTTAAGCACCGCAGACTTCGGCTCAGATCATGATCTCGCGGTTCAGGTCATGGTCTCGCGATTGGTGAGTTTGAGCCTCACATGGGGTTCTGTGCTGACAGCTGGGATCCTGGAGCCTGCTTGGGATTCTGTGTCTCCCTCTCCCCCCGCCCCCCAAACACACACAGTCTGTCTGTCTGTCTGTCTGTCTCTCTCTCTCAAAAATAAATAATAATAAAGAAAAAGAAAAAAAAAAAAAAACAGAGCTACAAAATTAAAGACCAAAAGGAAAACAAAAAAACCTGTTAGTGATGGTTGCTTCTGGGTTGATGCAATTGTAATTTTTTTTTCTTTTCTGTACTTTCCAAATTTCCCACAAGTGCTTATAATTAGGAAACATTATTATTTTAAATCATTTAAACTTTCCTTATCTGGACAGTATATGTTGATTTCTACAAAACATCTCATCAACACTGAAAAAAATCTATCCAGTAATAAATGGAAGTGAAGTTTTTATGTTAACTCCAAGGCAAGAGCTGTATGTGTTAGAGGCCTCATGAGAAGGAGCCCCTCCATCTGGGAGAAAGGAGAAGGTCACTTTAGTGACCTCACCACTGCTGCCTTGAATCTAAGTGGCTCAGGTACGTAACCTACGGTGAGTTTCTCACAGCTTTCACAGAATAAAACCTCACTGTGTTCCATACGAGAGGGGGTAGGCCCCATAGTAAACACAAGACTTGCCACTTTCCTCAGGGCAAGGACCATCTCAGAGTCCTAGAAATACTTTTTCTAGGTAGTGTGATTGTTCTGAAGTTTTGTTTGTGATACTTTTAAGCACAGACTCTGATATAAAAGTTACTGAAGTTGATCAGTTCTGGAAAGATCTCTTTCATTCCATGTCAAAGAAGGAAAGGGAGCTACAAAGACCTAGGTTTTTTTTAACAGGGATATATTTCTCTGGCATCATGGATATTTTGAAACAAGTAGAAACCATTGCTGTCTACTTTCTAATGCTCTGTTCATTGTGCATTCTGATGTCACAAGCTGTACCCTGGTAACCTCACAGTACGTTGAGTTCTATTCATCACCCAAGCATTGCTAATAGGACAGATGGTTGACAGAATGACAGACAATATGCGTGACTCAGAGAGGAAGTTGCTACCATCTTCTCTGTCCACTGAAGGAATATATCCTATGTGCTGGAAGCACCAGGGCAGATCCCCAACTATCCTTGTCAGAGCAACCCTGAAATGAAGATCAGAATGGCTGCCTCAAGGGGCTTATGGGTGCCTCAGTCAGTTAAGCGGATGACTTGGGCTCAGAGCATGATCTCTTGGTTCTTGGGTTTGAGCCCCATGTGGGGCTCTGTGCTGACAGCTCAGAGCCTGGAGCCTGCTTCCGATTCTGTGTCTTCCGCTCTCTCTGCCCCTCACCTGCTCACACTCTGTCTCTCCCTCTCTTTCAAAAATGAATTAACTGAAAAAAAAAAAATGTCTTCCTCAAGATTTGGGGCTAGACCCCAAAGCAGAAATTACAGGTGACAGGTGAGAGTTGGGACACACTTTGAGATGAAGTTCTCTAAGGAATAGTAAAATCTTCCATAATGCTTCTGGGAGGAGGGATGAAGGGACAGTTTGACAAAAGTTCTTCCTTAATTCCTTCTGGAAATACAGGTTTACCTCTGGACCAGAATCCTAACAAGGTAGCTCAGTGAATCTTTGAAAGACAATTGGAAACCTGATATCATGATTTGTAGACTGACTGGGTTCAAATCCTACTTCTGACAGCAATTTGAAGTAGTCGCTTCACTCTCTCAGCCTTGGCTTCCTCATCTTGAGATAAATGATACCTGATTCATAGAAATGCTGTAAGGATCAAATGAGGAAATATGTATGAAGTACTATGTGTATGTATACAAAGTACACAGTAGACCTACAAAAAAATGATAGCTATTACTAATTGTGTGTGTCTGTGTATATAACATTGTACATGTATACTTATCATACGTGTGTATATATAAGGTATCTTATGGCAAAGAAATATGAGAAGCATTCTGGTTTGGGTTTTGGGTTTATTGGAGGAGGTGATTAATAGCATATGAAATGCTGTAGGTGTCAGACCCCCAATAATGAGCCCAGAAAACAGTGCAACATGATAAAGTTATCCTGTCTTCTTGGTTAATGGCTTTCCAAACACACTGAGAGTCAGTTTAGATAAAATATTGTGCAAGTGTCTGTGTGTCAAAGAAAAATTTCACAGAACAGAGTTTGGCTGAAAAAGAGGAAGACATAATTCAAGTCTTCTTCAAGGGGAGAGAGAACTTATCTTCCCTAGAAACAAAAAAAGCAGGAAGGTTTCTAAGGGCTGAGGTTAGCTAGTTGAAAAGTACTGGAGGACATTAGTTTGGTCAATGTGATTAGGCCATCTGTGTTTGCTGACACCAGTCCAGGTTCCTACCCTCCTACAGAAACTGGGAGACCTGGATGCTACCTTTCTTGATGATAACATTTCAAAAGATGTCTCCCAGGTCCCCGAAACAGATGGTTCTCAGTTGTAAAAGGGGCAAGAGGCTAGGAAAAGATTTACATCTCAGATGGGCAAATAAAGAATTTACAATTGTAAGTTTTCTAAAGTAAATGCTCTAAGACAAGGGAGGTCAATGACCTACTGTCACTAAGAAACCTGTCTAAAGTTTAGTCAAGCTGAGGAAAATAAGGCCATCTTGGTCATGTTCCTGACTTAGCAGGATCAGTCAATGTATCAGTCAGAGAGAGCCACCTAAGGCATGTTTTCCCTGATGCCACCAGGAACTACCTGTCCAAAACAAGTTCCCCACCCCCATCTGTAATAACCTGTCTCCTTTCTTACCTGTCTGGACGTTCCAACCATTTGAGTCATTCCCCTGTGTCAAATGACAAAGGTGAGTGCACAACTCATAGAAGGCCACTGTTACAGTGCTGGTGAGATCTGGGGGACAGCAATGAAGGACCTATCTGCACCCCGCTGTCAGGGCAAGGCCCTCGGCAAAATTTTGAGGTACACAGAGGCTCTCCAACTTTTCTTCCCTTCTTTGTTCCCCCTTGCTGTTTCAGACACACTGTGCCCCCAGAATCTCTCCTCTTCTTTTCTTTCCTCCCAAGAAACGTGTTCCTGAATCTTCTACTAAATGTAAAAAACTGGCTAAAAGCTTAGAGAAAGCTAGAATGTTTGTGTACTAACTAAATTGTGAGATTAAGACCTGAGCTGAGATCAAGAGTCGAACACTCAGCCAACAGAGCCACCCAGGAGCCTCTGTCTACTAACTAAATCTTAAACTAAGGGAAATTACTGGTTCTGATCAACAGCGGGCTAGAATTTTAAAAGACCTCCTCCTTGTTGGCGAAACTGCCCCTTCCCAGCAAACAGCTGCCACAATGAAACACAGGACAGGAAAGCACCAACAGGGACCCAGCCTGACAACGAGAAGCGCTGGATAGCCCTAGAGTGGCCCAGAGCCAGGCTACTGAAGTGAGTGCCTAGACATGGAAGTGGATGGGGATTCTGAAGGTGCTTGAGGAAGAATATCCAAAGCATATGTCTAACCAAAGCGAGGTGATGAAAACCAATGTTTCCTACCTGTTACTTTTCCCTCAAATGAGTTCTACAGCTGAAAAAATTATGAGACCCCAAAAAGGACCAGGCTGTTCAATTTTATCCCTGAAGCATCATCTCAAGGCTTTCCTTCTATTTTATGGAAGGAAGTTTATCATACTCCAAACACTAACTAAATTGCTTCTATACTCATACCTCCAGCAATGCCAGCTTTAATGTATGCCTCCAGGGAACAGTTAAATGAGTTAATATATGTAAGGTAAGAAAAGAATGTCTGGTGCATAATAAGTGCTATATACATATGAGCTATTGCATTATATTATTATTATTATTATTATTATTATTATTATTACACCGCAATCCTGATTGTGAGGGATTTTTAGCAAAGCCATGGGTAGAAGAGTGCCCCAATTAGAGCTGCTAGGTCAGCGCCATAAAACAGAGGAACTCAGTAAATTCCCAGAGAGGAAAATGTAATCATCCTGTTCTTTGCAAAGATTTAAGATAGCAAAATGGATGGTATTTTGGGGAGATAGACTTCCCCAAGGTCTTGCAACCTGGCATCAGTGAAGCCAGAAGTCAACGGAACCTGTTTTTATTTGGGGTTACCTCTAGCCAGCACCACAGATACATGTGAGATCTGGATGCGGAGGGCTCACAACACTAGTGATGTCTCTTAAGATATTTCTTGTGAGAAATTCATCAATAAAGCTAACATAAAGAAGAGTGATATTTGAAGGACAGTGTGTCTCAATTCCTGTTCACATCCTTGAAAGTGACCCGCTAGATTCATTACATAACACCGAGAAGTAGCAATAGCAGTTCTGTTTCCTGGGGAAAGCCAACTTCCAAAAATTGCAGTAGATCTGTTGATATAGGGTAACGCAGTGCTAAACTGGCCCGGCAGGGTGGGTATTTTGGTCTTAAAAGGGAACAATACAGTAAAGATAGTTTGTGTTTATGCCTGACCTAAATCTTTCACTTCCCCTCACATAAGAGAAGCAGATGTTCAGTGGAGAGCTGGGGAGGGAATGGGGGAGACGAAGGAAACGAAATAAAATTATGGTTTGAGTTATTCTTTAAAACATCAACCAGATGTTCCTTATCTAATGTAAGTGCTTAAAAAAACCTCAACACAGAAGAATCTCTTCATCTTCATTAATACATTAATTCTCTATGCCCTCCTTACTTCAGCTTTTCTTTAAAGACACAAATGTAGTAAAAGCAGAGTCAACAATTACACGAGCCATCTTTTCAACATATGCTGCTGAGACAACTAGATACGCATAAGGAAAAGGATTTAGACGCTTACTTTACACCATACACAAAAATTAACTCCACGTGAATCATAGACCAAAAATCCCTTACCAAATGTAAGCATTAAGGGGTGCTTGGGTGGCTCAGTCTGTTAAACATCTGACTTCGGCTCAGGTTATGATCTTGCAGTCCATGAGTTCGAGCCTGGGGCCAGGCTTTGTGCTGATAGCTCAGAGTGTGGAGCCTGCTTCGGATTCTGTATCTCCCTCTCTATCTCTGCCCCCTCTTTGCCCCTCCCCTGCTCACACTCTGTCTCTCTCTCTCCTTCAAAATAGTAAAGAATTAAAACTACACAACTTGTAGAAGAAAAATAGGAGAGAATCTTTGTGACCTGGGTTAAGCAAAACAAAGATTTCTTAGTATGATATTAAAAGCACTATCCATAAAAGAAAATATCGATAAATTGGACTTCATAAAAACTTAAAAGCTTTGCACTTCAAAAAACACCATTCACAAAAAAAAAAAAAAAAAAAAAGACACCATTAAGAAAATGAAATATAAGGGACACCTGAGTGGCTCAGTCTGTTAAGCGTCCAACTTCCCCTCAGGTCATGATCTCGTCGTCTGTGAGTTCAAGCCATGCATCAGGGTCTGTGCTGACAGCTGGGACCCTGGAGCCCGCTTTGGATTCTATGTCTCCCTCTCTCTCTGCCCCTCCCCGGCTCACACTCTGTCTGTCTGTTTCTCTCTCTCTCTCTCTCAAAAATAAATAAACATTAAAAATTTTTTTAAAAAAGAAAAGGACAAGGCACAAACTGGGAGACAATATTTGCAAATTATATATCTGATAAGAGACTTATAGCCAGAATAAAGAAGGCTTACAATTCAATGATAAGAAAACAAACAACCCAATTAAAAAAATAGGAAAAATTTTGAATATACATTTCACTAAAAAAGGTATACAAATAGGCAACAAACACATGAAAAGATACTTATCATTTTTTACTAGGGAAATCAAAATTAAAGTTGCAATGACATATCACCTCACATCCACTAAAAAGACTATAATCCAAAAGGCAGACAATACCAAAAGTTGGTGAGGACATGGAAAAACTAGAATGCGCATACATTGTTGGTGGAAATGTAAAATGGTACCACTACTTTGGAAACAGTTGGACAGTTTCTTAAAAAGTAAACATAAACATAAACGGCTCACAATTCTACTCTTAGTTTTCTACCCAAGAGAAATAAAATCTATATCCACAATAAAGAATAGTTCATGAATGTTCATAGCAGCATCATTCATAACAGCCAAACCTGAAAACAATCCAAATGCCCATCAACAAAATGTGGTATGTCCATACAATGGAATATTATTTAACAATAAAAAGAAGTGAAAACTGATAAATGCTACAACATGGATGAACCTTGAAAACATTATGCTTAGTTAAAGAAGCCAGTCACAAAGGCCAATAATGTATGATTGCATTTGTATGAAATTTCCAGAATAGGCAAATCTACAGAGGCAGAAAGTAGATTAGTGGTTGCTGGGGCTGGAGGAATGAAAATATTCCACAATTGAGTTGTGATGATCATTGCACAACTCTATAAATTTACTAAAAACCATTGAATTGTACAGTTTAAATGGCTGATTTATATGTTAAATTGTACCTCAATGAAGCCGTTAAAAAAGAATACACTGATCTTTAAACTGATCTTCCTGACAGAAAAGGCAAAAGCAAAGAAAACCATAGAATACATAACTTTAATAAAATACAGAAACTTGGGACCCCTGAGTGGTTCAGTCAGTTAAGCATCCAACTCTTGAGTTTGGCTCAGGTCATGATCTCACAGTGGTGAGATAGAGCCTGTGCAGAGCTCTACCCTGGGCATGGAAACTGCTTAAGATTCTCTCTCTCCCTCTCCCTGTGCCCTTCCCCACCTTTCGCTCAAAAAAAAATAAATAAATAAAAATTAAAAAAAAAAAAAAAAAAAAAAAAAATATATATATATATATATATACACATTCTTGTTTTTTAAAAAAGGAAGCAAGTAAATATACATTTGGAAAGTCTTTTTTCCTCTGAAAATGATTTATGAGGTATAATTTTGTTTACATAGTAACAGCTCAGTGCTTATTGAGGTTTCATCAAAAACACTTTTTTTAAGAAAAAATAAAAGGAAAACCCAAGGTGTTCCATACATGCTATTTCTTATAGAGGGCCTCAATAAAAGTTGAAGGAATGTTGTTAGGTCTTAGTGTAGGCACAGAATTCTAGGTGGAGCCAGAATGAGATTTTGCAGAACCAAGTTTTGGGTACTGTGACTCAATACTCACCAATTACTCTGAGAAGCTAAAAGAATGATTGCTTAGCAACCCTCTTTGGCTGTGCTTCTCACATATTTTTCTCACTGGAGCTTTCACAAGGTTTCTACATAAGGCAATCCAAAACTGAGTTCACCGATGAGTCCATAATTTTCCTACCTAATTTCTGTAGCTGATTGAAAGGAGATTCTCATGCTCAGACTATAGATGTGTAGACAGTGAGAAGATGAGAGTCTGATTTATGTTCTTGCCCAGTAGTATGACCTTAAGAGAGTGAGCTGAGGACACATATAGGTAAATATTTTTTTTCTCAAAAAAGCAGCTTTGGACCTGTCCCCAAGGCCCTAAAAGTATAGCAAAGCCCTACATTTCTGTACCTAGAGTACTTAAGAGATATCCTTGGCCTAAAAGATTTTTAGGGGAGAATCTGGTAACCTTCTGTACCTGCCACTTATGAGCTTCAATGTACCTTCTCTGGAGTCATAAATTTGTAAGAGAATTGAATCTCCTTGGCTCCAATGGGCGGCGTTGGCCCAAACTACACACCAGCACCCTAGCACCCCTGAAACATAACTACACTTAGCTATTCAATAGACCTATGTAGCTCTACTTCACCCGAGTGCATTCTAAAAATGGCATAGTTGACACTGAGATTTTCCTTCTGAAAAAAACCACCCATCACACAGGACCATGTCATCAGCACAGAAAATAATGAATACCTTCGTATTTGATATGTCAAGAGGCATACCATCTGGTTTATCTAAAAAAGCTGACACAAATTATCATAAGTTAAAATTAAATAACTGGGGGGCACCTGGGTGGCTCAGTTGGTTAAGCATCTGACTTCGGCTCAGGTAATGATCTCACAGCTTGTGAGTTCAAGCCCCACATCAGGCTCTGTGCTGACAAGCTCAGAGCCTGGAACCTGCTTTGGATTCTGTCTCCCTCTCTCTCTGCTTCTCTCCCTCTCTCTCTCTCTCTCTCTCACTCTCTCTCTCTCTCTCTCTCTGTCAAAAATAAACATTAAAAAAAGTTTTTTAAATAAATAAAAAAATAATAATAAATTTAAATAACCAGGTGCAGCTACATTTAACACTATCTAAAACTGGAATTCATTAAGGATCTCACTGTGTTTCACAACAGAAACTGTGATAGAGTCACTGGAGAAAAATAAAAAGCCTTGGACTTACACAGACCCTGTTATGTCATTCCAGATATATGTCATGATAATCTCAAAATGCTCTTAATCTCAACAACAACAACAACAAACCTGATTAAGTAATGGACATAGGACTTGAATCGATATTTCTCCAAAGAAGATATACAAATGGCCGATAAACACATAAAAAAATATTCAGCATCACTAATCATTAGGGAAATGCAAGTCAAAACTACCTTACATTATGTAAGTAAGCTACTAAAAAAAAAAAACAGAAAATAACAAATGTTTGTGTAGATGTGGAGAAAGTGAAATCCTTATGCAGACTTGGTAGGAATGTAAAATGGTGCAATCTCTATGGAAAACAGTATGGCAGGTCCTCAAAAAAATTAAAAATAGAGTTACCATGTGATCCAGCAATTCCACTTCTAGGTATACACCAAATTCAAATTAAATTGAAAGTAGAGATTCAAAAAGGTACTTGTACACACATGTTCACAATAGCATTATCCACAATAGCCAAAGATAGGAGCAACCCAAGTGTCCATCAGTGGATGAATGGACAAACAAAATGTGTTATATTCACACGATGAAATATCAGTCAACCTTACAAAGGAAGGGAATTCTGACACATGCTACAGCATAGATGAACCTTGAGGACATTATGTATGTGAAATAAGCCCGTCACAAAAAGACAAATATTGTATGATTCCACTCATATGAGGTACCTAGAATTGTCAAACTCATAAAGACAAAAAGTAGAATGGTGGTTGCCAGGGACTAGGGGGAGGGGAGAATGAGGAGTTGTTTAATAAGTATAGAGTTTCACTTTTGCAAGGTGAAAAGTTCTGGAGATGGGTTGTACAACAATGTGAATATATGGAACACTACAGAACATTTCTCTTAGAAGTGGTTAAGATAGCAAATTTTATGTCATGTGTAACTTACCACAATGTAAAAATTCCTTTAATGTTCTTAATCAATTTCTCCAGCAGGTGAGTCATCATGACGTTGCAGAACTGGGTCCAAAGGCTGCCTGATTCAAGCAGGATGCTAACACTACTGAACCAGACCTGTGGTCTCATCAAGAAGAAGGCTGATTTTGAACTACCCTTTTGGTAGCTGTTGTATGTTGGGCTCATCTTTCAGGGCCTTCACCACATCTTTCCCAGGCTTAATATTTGAGAAGTGAAGACAGAAACAGTAAAATTAAGATGAAAGAACGTGGTCTCCAAAAGTTGTCTCTGTTTCCACTTGCCATATAATTTGGGCCTCCGTTTTTGAGAAGGCTAGAAACATGTCTAACAGTGTATCGTGACCTCCAACATACCCTATTGACCAGTCAGCCTTGTGGAAAGAAAATAACTAGTGATATTGATGGCCTATCAGACATTTTGCATTCATAACAAAAATACAAAAGAATACGTAATGAAAGCAGCAGTGGTGGCCAGTTGAAGGCTGATATTCTGACAATGGAAGGAAAGAAGGAACAATGAAAAGACGGGAGACAGAATGGTCCCAAAGAAGGTAAGTGTCTCCCACACTGCCTCCAACTCTGTTCCCTCTAGAGACAGTGCATACCACACACACACACACACACACACACACACACACACACACTATTTCATGTGTTGGGAGTGACAGGAGTGAGAAATGAGGGTGTGCTCAAATCCAGCTGTCACGCTATCTCAACAGTTTCAGAGGCCTCAGAGGGGAACAGATTACTAAGAAACCCTGCCACCAACCTTTCTTCCATGTCACAGTGAATTAGAGACCATCAGGGAAACACCCCACATTCCCATGCACACCTGTGCCTTAACATTTATCTGCATCCACTCCAGCAATTCAGTCCTCCTCTCCATTTTAGTGACAGCAGAGTCTCTCTTCTCTTCTCTAAACGCTTCAAACAACACTCTAGATTCTGATGTTTCTGCATTTTGAAGGAACCATGTTTCATCCATTATTCCCTCTCTCCCCTATATCTTCATCCACTCCCCTTCCTTTAGCAATACATGCACTCAAATCTCACTCATTCTCTAATTTTAAAAAACTCAAAATGCAACACACACACACACACACACACACACACACACACACACAGAGGAATATTATTCAGCCATAAAAAAAAGAAGCAAATCCTAGAAAAAAGTAGAAGAAGAAGAAAATCCTGCCATTTGCTACAATATGGATGAAAACTGAGGGCATTATGTTAAATGAAATAAGTCACACAGAGAAAACAAATGCTTTATGATCTCACATATATGTGGAATCAAAAAAAACCAAACTCACAGAAATAGAGAACAGGTTGGTGGTTCCCAAGGGTAAGACATGGAGGTAGAGGAAATGGGTGAAAGGGTTCAAAAAAGTACAAACTTCTAGTTATAAATAAGTTCTGGGGATAATGTACAGTATGGTGACTATAGCTAACAATACTCTATTTTGTATTTGAAAGTTGCTAAGAAACTAGATCTTGAAAGTTCCCTTCACAAGAAAAAAAAGTGCAAGGTGTTGGATGTTAAACTTATTGTAGTAATAATTTACAATACATACATATATCAAATCATTGTGTTGTACATCCTAAACCAATATGATGTTATATGTCAATTATATCACAATAAAACTGGAAGGAGGGCTCCTGGGTGGCTCAGTTGGTTAAGTGTCCAAGTCTTGATTTGATCTGGCTGAAGTCATGATCTCAAGTGAGATCGAGCCCCACTGTCAGCATAGAACTCACTTGAGATTTTCTCTCTCCTCTCTCTCTGCCCCTCCTTCTCCCTCTGTCTCTCTCTCTTAAAATAAATTAATAAAATTAAAAAAAAATACTGGAAAAAAAAACTCCTACACCCTATATCTCTTTTAAGACTGTCACTTCACAGCCAGAATTCTTAAGATTTCAGTTCTCATTTGTCTTCATTTCCTTATCTACTCAGCCAACTGAACTGTCACTGCAGCTGATCTCACCAAAGTGATCAACAATCTTCCTGTCACTCAATATGAAAGACACTTGAAGTCATTGCATTATGGGACTGCTCTGCAGCACTGGACCCTGTTGACCAGACAAAACTCCTTGAAGTGCCATCTTCCTTTACCTTCCCAGACACTGTCCTTTCCTGATTTTCCTCCATCCCCAGACTGAGCCCTCTTCTGACTAACAGCTATTGTCAGTTCCTCTCACTGGGGGTCCACATCACCGCTTCCTCTGTAGTCCTAACACAATGTTAATATTGAGTAAACCTCTGGAAATTTGTGTTGATACATCATCTCCAATAATGCAGTGGTTCTCAACCCTAGCTCCTTTTTAAATTCATTGGGAACTTTTACAGAGGTATCAATACCCCAACTCATAGTATTTCTGATTTAATTGGTCTTGGATGAGTCCCAGGTACCAGTATTTTCTAAAAGATTTTCAGATGAGTTTAGGGCTCACCACTAACCTTGCCACCCCATGCTGGGACTATAAGGATGGGAAATTTGCAAAATGCCTAACTATCATTTTAGAACTTAACCCTTCGGTTAGAGTTTAGATGGAGCTTTAGAATTCTCAGACAGAGTACATTTTAAGGATCTTGTTCAAAGTTCTTATTGAACCTTGCTTACCTCTGGCTCATCCATTATCATGCAATCCCAGATTTCTCTTACCCTTGCTTAGCCAGGAGCTAGGAGAAAATAACAGGAGAAACCAACAAAGTCACACATTTTGTCAAATGAACAAGTGGTCTAATGTCTGCAAACATGGGAGGTTTTTCTTCCTCTCCCTCGCAAATCTGCCAGGATTCTTGGGAGTGCCTTTGCCCCACCTTCCCCCTAGTTTCCAAGTACCAACAGGCCCAAAACCTTCCAGAATCTCTGGCCTTTCCCCTCCCTTTCTGCCTTGAGGGTGCAGAGTCTGTTGTGTGCCTGGCTCACTCGAGAGATTCTGCCTGTTACTGTTTACGAGGGAAGCGTCTCTCACGGGGTTGGCGTGACCAGAGAGCAATATTCACACCAAGGCAGTTTTCTTTGTTTCATGTGTTTAATTATTTGACTGCAGTTGTGGTTTCTGGGGGTTTAGGGTGAAGACTGGGGAAGGAATTGGTCAAAAAGAGGGCTAGACGTGTTGAAACAAAACAACCATTAAAAGCTGAGACCCAGCCACACTAAGAAACAATTCCATCCACCTAGCCCACCTTTTCCTCCTATATTTTGCTACACACATCCACCCACTCACTTACTTATTTTAGAAAGGGGGGAAGAGATGTCGCAAAGAGAGGTAATGTTTCAGAACTGCATCTTGAATTGTGACCAGTCTGTTATTTTAAGGTAGTTTGGACAATCAATCATCTTAGGAGCAAGGGGACTAAGTCCTAAAGGTCTGAAAAGGGACTGTAAAATATTCTGGAGATGTCATGTTGCCAGAATATTCAGGAGGCCTGGATCTTCCCCCTCCACCAGATCTTTCTCAGCAAAACTACAACATCTCACCAGAAAAAAAAAAAAAAAAAAAAAAAAAAAAAAAATATATATATATATATATATATATTACTCCAAATTTCAATTCATAAAAGCTCAGTCCTTAATGCAAAACTCAAGGTAAGATTGTGTATAATACTCTGTGTCAGGAATGGCTTAAGACCCTAGAATTTATGCTGCTGTTGGCAAAGATCAGATTCTACATATTTTACATATCGGAAGAGTGGGTTAAAGGGGAAGATAAAGGGAGGCAGAGATGAGGCAAAGCAATGTTTGCAGAGGGCAACAAATTCAACCAAGGAGGGATTACTGCAAAACAAAGGCAATGGTCCTGGCATTTGCCAGAGGCAAGGGTTGCTTCTGCTGGTGATTTTAGGCTAGTTTGTCCCCCTTGTCTCCTACAAGAAAAGGGTAAAAGTTGTTCTGTGTAGGAGAGTGCAACTCTGAGTAGTGGGTGACCCGTTACTGAAAGCACGTTTCAGTTCTGTCAGAACTGCCTGAGAGAGCAGTGAGTTGCCCATGCTCTGCAGGTGGGGTAACTGCCGCTTGGAGTCATAGGGTGGACTCACCTTACAGCCACGGAGTCTTTAAGATGCCCTTTGGGCCAAAAAGTCAGTGACAACAGCAACATCGATGAATGGTTTCCCTACCCCCAGGAATCAATAAATCTACTCCATCTAAATCTTGCTTCCTCATTCCGATTTAACCTTTTTTTTTTTTTTTTTTAATGTTTGTTTATTTTTGAGACAGAGAGAGTGCATGAACGGGGGAGGGTCAGAGAGAGAGGGAGACACAGAATCTGAAACAGGCTCCAGGCTCTGAGCCATCAGCACAGAGCCTGACTCGGGGCTTGAACTCACGAACCGCGAGATCATGACCTGAGCCGAAGTCGGACGCTTAACTGACTGAGCCACTCAGGCGCCCCCCAATTTAACCTTTTAAAATAAAATAAGTTCATTGACAAAGTTTGAGGATCTATGAAGTATTCAACACAGTGGTAGGTTTCCTGAAGTACAAAGTGTATTACGGAGAGAACGAGATTAGGGAGAAAGCTAAAGAATGGAGTTATCTAAATAGGAAAAATAGGGGCACCTGGATGGCTCAGTTGGTTGAACGTCCAACTTTGACCCAGGTCATGATCTCACAGTTCGTGAATTCAAGCCTGCGTCAGACCCTCTGTCCTCCTCTCTCTGCCCCTCCCCAGCTCACAATCTCTCTCTCAAAAATAAATAAACTTTAACAAAAAAAAAAAAAAAAAGGAAAAATAACTTTGAAAAAATAGAAAAATCAGAAAATTCCAAACCCCCTGGAAATCTTCCTTTCTCCCTAATAATGATCATGGTGCCTCCTTCTTTTTAAAGAACCAGACTGCTCCAACATTGCCTGCGTACTCCCTGGTTTGACTCATTTTCACCCAAGGGTAGGGAGGGCAAAATTAGAGTGAGGTGTTGGTTGTGGTTCAGCCACACTTTTAAACATACCCAGCCCACACTTGGTTCTGCGTGGGGTATGGGTTTTATAGCCGGCTGCCTCTCCTTGGTGATTAATGGAGTTCCACTGAAACTGCCTGTTCTCGACTTCTCCCATCTGGGATAAGAACCAATGATTCTCAGCCTAGAGCTGAGAGGTTGGTATGAAGAAGGCTCATATCTAGTAAAAGATGAGAGGTTAATGAAGACCTGGCACCTTGCTAACAGTGCAATCCCTGAGTTGTTTTTCTGGACCCAGAAAGCGGTATAATGTGAACACCCTTATCAGATTCCATATTCTCTTGCTGGGCAAACAGGAAATTCAAATCTTACCCTCCCTAGGCTTGCTGTGGACCACAACCCACCCTCCACACAGCCTTCAGGTCTTTCTAAACTACAACCTGATCCTGGTTCTTCCCTGACTGAGTTATTTCTGGGGGTCCCTCTCTCCTACATATGAGCTCCTTTGAACAGGATTCAAGACGCTCCAAGACCCAGCTCTTGCCTCTTTCTCCAGTCTCAGTTCTGCCCATTCCAGGTCTCAAACTCTTGCAAGTCAGTCGCACAAAATTCTGGTTTATATCTCTGTCTTTTGTTCGTATCTTTATCTCTTTCAGTGTTTGACAACCTGATGAACCCATACTATCCAAAGGTGTGATCAGGGGTTGTTCTGAGTTAGAGCAATGAGGGACCAGTTTTCCTGGAGTAATATGTGCATGAAACCGTGAGAAAATGGCATGTTCTTGCTAATGATGTTGTCATATGCAAGCAACTCACCTATGCTCCTCCAGATCTCCCTTTTTGTGGGAAATTAGCAAAGCAACATCTATTTTGAAACCATTGTGTATGGCCCTCTTTGACCTAGAAGGACTATGGAGGAAGACTTCAGGCAGTGCTTTTCCTTAATGCCCCTGAGGGAGAGAATAAAGGCCGCCCTGCCCTTTTCTCACAGTGTTTTAGGTAGCAAAGGCCTACTGGCTATTGAGACAACTACAGAGCATAGGGCATGGATCTGTGACAGTCCTATACTAATATCACCACCTTCCTCTCAGTCTTTGTCCCCACTTCTCTCCACCTCACTGACACCACCTCCACCAAGTTCAGTGTTTCAGGATCACTGGGCCTGGATTTAAGATTTAACAGAAAATATTCAAGTCACTTTGAATGTTCATTTCTTTAAGTCTTTCTATCAAAGTCACATATTTTTTTGATACATTGGAGAAAATGTATGTCTTTATCTGGCAGACATTGCTGACGTATTTTCTTTTAGGTAATATGTGTGCTGTTTTACATCACAGAGCCCACCACCAGTTATTAATAATTCTTCATCTTGGTAAAGTGCATCATATTTTATTCCAGAGCATATATTATTCCACTGGATCTTAGTATCAGTCCCCACTGCTCAAGACCTTCCTAAATTACAACCCAATCCTTTACCTCTTTGGTGGTTCCCTTTCAACCACACAAAGTCCGGACTCCCTTACGTAGCACACAGGGCTCTCCAACATCGCCCTTCACTTCTCCCCAATCTCATTTCTTACCCTTCAGATTTCAAATTGTTGCAGTTGACCGAAGATATAATACTTTCTTATATATTGATGCCTTTCTATGTGTTTCCCTCTCTGGAATGCCCTTTTGGTCTTTGTCCACCTGGTGACACTTACTTGTCCTTTGAGAACCAGCTCTAGTGTCTTCTGTTCTGTGGAACTCTCCCCACCCCCCCAACCAATGGCAGCATTGATTACTCTCTCCTCTGACTCGCAATTTAACCTTGTACTTATTTCTACAGTAGCACTTGTTGCACTGTTTTGCAATAACTTCATTATGTCACTGGCTCCTTTAGTAAGCTATGAACTCCCCAGAACAAGATATTCATCGCATTGATTTTTAGATACTCATGGCTTGCACAACTATATTGTTATTGATCTATAAATTATGTTTAAATGAGTGAATAAAAATAATTGCAGAGGATTGGTAAGAAGAAGAATATAGGTCTGTTATCATTATGCCCATTCAACAGGAGAAGAAACCGGGCTAAATGCTAGTCCTACGAAACTGAAGGGACTTAAACAAAACGCTTAGGATCTAACAGCTATACTACAAAACAGAAGACAACACAGAATACTCAGGAGTCTCAGAGAGATTAATTTCCAGTTGGGAAGATATAGGAACTGTCATTATGTAGATCATTAAAAATGAGTAAGAATTAAGTGGGAACGAAGAGGGCCATATTAAAACCTCTCTGAAATGAAGGAGTAGTAAATACAAATCAGTGAGAATAAGGAGGAAATCCTACTTCATAAGGAACAACATGGGCAAAGGCACAGAGCTGGTAAGTATTCAGGGAAGGTCATGTAGTTCACGTTAACCACAGTTAATGGCAGTGTCATAGGAAATAAGTCTGTAAGGTTAGAACGAACTCAATCAGGCAGATCCTGGACATTTTGACTCTGCAAAAGGGAAGCTCTGAGATCAGAAAATTGTTTTTCTTTATAAAAGGATCTTTATAAAAGAGATTAAAACAATCAGAAATTGGAACTCCTCCGGCAGGATTGCTCATATTCTCAGCTCATATTTTACCACAATTTATGTTACTCAGCCTGGTCATCTGCCTCAACTGGCTTCAAATGACTTTAAGTTCTTTCCAAAACCAACTCCACTCTAAGGAGCAAACCTTTTTTGTTTTTCATGTTTTGTTTTAAGTATTTTTTTAAGTGAGTGGGGGAAGGGCAGTGAGAGAGGGAGACATAGAATCTGAAACAGGCTCCAGGCTCTGAGCTGTCAGCACAGAGCCCAATGCGGGGCTTGAACTCACAAACCATGAGATCATGACCTGAGCCAAAGTCAGACGATCAGCTGACTGAGCTACCCAGGTGCCCCTAAGGAGCAAATGTTAACACCCTTGAAGGTATTAAAAAACAAAATGTTCTAAAATAGTGAAATCTCAAAAGGTTAAAAATAGCAATAACGTAGAAACATGCTTCCCTTTTGAAGGGAAGGGGCTGCGTTTGGATATATAAGTTCAGATGTGTTTGTCAAAAAAGAAAGTCCTATTACTTAAAAGTCAATAATGGGTATGTATAAAGTGTATGTGAATCTGTGTGGGAAGGCATATACACGTCAGAGATACAAAAACAAAGAATATAAAAACAATACATTGAGTGCCAAGTTTTCCTATCTCTCCATTGGCAACCATAGCTCTTACCCTTCAGATAAAAACATCTGCCATTCGGTCACCAACCAAAACTAGAGTAATGATTTAATTTGCAAAATAATCATAAGGCATGATGGGGCCTGCCTTTTCCTTCACTACCTCCAAAGCCAATTCTATTCATACAAAAAATGAATTTGAGTTGTAGCAAATACTATCAGGAAGATGTAAAAAACTTTCTAAAGTACCATATTTATTATTATTATTATTATTATTATTATTATTATTTATTATTCATATGTGGGCTTCTCCTGTGACAAAAAAAGAAAAATATTTACTGGTCTTTCAGGAATATTGTGAAATTTAATAATTATGTGGCTGAAGCAACAGTTCCATAAGTTTCAACTGATGTCCAGTGTTCTTTCTGTAGAATTAAGTAAAACCAGCTGCAGAAAACTACAGCTCGTACTTTAAATAGCACCTTTTTACATAAAATTTGTCTCACAACCACAACAGGGCACTGGCAGAATAGCCTGGTTTTTTTCAGCCATTTTTTTCCACGAGTTCCTCAGCAAGGTTTCGGAGTAGCCTTTGGGGAATCTCACTGGTAAGACTGTAGACTCATGTGGATCCGAGACTCATAATTATCCAAATCATGTTTTGTGTTAGTAACTCAAATGTTCTCTTTTTTGTATTAAATAATGTATTTCCTTTTTCTGTATTTCCTAATTTCTTCCTTTTTTCTGACACTCAGCAGTTTCTTAAGTTTCTTACAAAGACGATTTCCCTTTTCTGACCATCCTAACGTAGAGGTAGTAGATGTACGTACAACAACACAGAAGACTCCATAAAAAAGTACTGCCCTAGTTGAAACAATGCCTAGAATCAGGACTTTCAAAATGCAAATTATAGGACTCACTGGTCAACAAAAGACTTTTCCCTGCAAAGAAGATGTTGTATGATAGTTGAAGCAGAGGATTAATGAAAGATAAGATGAACCATGTCACGACTGACATTATTTGCTTTGCCACCTCTCCCCACCTCAATTTCTTCATTATCAGAATCAAGATAACCTACCATGCACAGTTATTAGGAGAAATAAGTCGTGCCATGTTTGTGAAATCAGTTTGCAAAACAAAAAGGGTTTATGTAAGTGTCATTGTTACCATTATAGTGAGAAGTTACCAACTTTGGGTAACATTCCAATAAAATGTACATAGGATGGGAGTTTGGGGGGTTGGAGAGAGTAAGGGAGGCACTGGCCACGTTGTGGAAAACACTGGGGCCAGAAGCAAAAGGGTGAAAGTTAGAGTCAGGATGAAGGCTCAGGAGACAATAATAGCCTCCCATAGAGTGGTGTGAAGGAAACAAAGCAAGTAAGACATACATACTAAAATCTATTTGCAGAAACATAAAAATTTGTATTTGCATAGGAACTTATCCTTTAGAGAGTGTTTGCCAGAGAGGCAAGCATTGTCACTGAAGCTCAGCCTTTTTAGCACAATGTCAAATAAGATATTTGCCCACACATGCTTTTGCCAAAGTACAGACAGGCAGGAGTCTATGAAGAGAAATGCCTCAGGTTGTTTGCTTTTGACAGGCTCAACTTTACCTACTCCTCCATATTAGATTTGTTTTTCCTCCTGTCTCCTATTAAATCTCATGTCTGTCCTACTTTGGGAGAGTCCAATCAGTAATAGAGAATAATTGTGATGTCATCCTGAAAATATTATCTACCCCAGCAAAATTATATAATTTATTGCATTTATTATATACCAGATACTTTACATACTTTACCGTTCAATCCATGCAAGTTATGGGTGATAACATTTTACAGGGGAGAACACAAAGGATTAAATGGCATACTTAAAGTCAAACAACTAGGACATTCTCCCTGTACTGTGTGAATGGTTCCACTGTCAAGGCTGTTTAGCAGAAAAGAGAGGCTGTGAGACTTTAGGTTCTACCCAAGGGATTCTTTTTTTTTTTTTTTTTTTTAACGTTTATTCATTTTTGAGACAGAGAGAGACAGAGCATGAACAGGGGAGGAGCAGAGAGAGAGGGAGACACAGAATCTGAAACAGGCTCCAGGCTCTGAGCTGTCAGCACAGAGCCCGACGCGGGGCTCGAACTCACGGAACATGAGATCATGACCTGAGCCGAAGTCGGATGCTTAACCGACCAAGCCACCCAGGTGCCCCTACCCAAGTGATTCTTTAGCCAAAAACTTGAGTAAAACTTTCTGAGCTTGGTGATAGCAGGTTTTAGAGTACTGAACTCTAGAGAGACAAGGGACAGGTCAGAGGTCCTTTCACACCCCCTTTACATATGAAGTTCAGTGATGTATTAGGGAAAAGTAGCACCGAATTATCCTGATCTAGCAATATAAAACCATATAACCACTTGAAAGAATGATAAATGTGCCCCAATGCCTCTAAGGCTCCTTCCTCCTTGTATTCCATAAATCCTTGGTTTTCAGCGTACTGTTCTAATTTTCCAAACCTAAAAGTAACTATGTCTCATTATTTAAAAATAATACAATTTTTGCTAATTCCCTCAGCCCTAGAAATGACATGAAATTACTCTTGTCGGTTTCAGGAACTCTTTTATTCAAAAACAAACCACAGCAATCCCCCAACCTTGTAACAGATAGCACTATGCTGAGGCATTTCTGTGGTCCGCCCCAGGGTTTGGGTGTGCTTCCCTTGCCCCCAAATATCCCAATATCAAAACGGTACCTGGGAAATGGTTGCTTTAAAGGTCTCTCTGAAAATTTCATGCTTCTCAGCCATATTACATAAGTTAGTTATTATTCAATGAAACTTCAGTGAGAATCCTCAGCTACCACCACTTCTCCCCTCCTCTACCAGACACACCTAATTCCAGAGCTCCTTCAGCAGAAAGATGCTGCAGACATTGAGACCAAGACTACCTTTTGGAGACCTGAACCAAACCTGGAGAACTGAACTAGCCTTTGGGAATTCAACTCATAGCAGAAAGCAGATTAGGAGACAGGATTCCACATATCTGTCCACCTCTTCAGGCAGCTGTGCATCTTTTCTCTCCACTCTGGCCCCTTTGTCCAACCACAAGTGAAACACATCCAGACTTTAGACTGGTACTACCCTTACAGCCAGGACGTAAGTCATAGCAGAAGGCTGCAATCATACACTGCATTGATTACTGCACTAATGCACTCCCCAGTGCATCTGTGGTGCTCCACACACTCAGTTTAGTGGAATCTGTATCCCAGTGGAATTTAACAGTACATTTTCCAGCCCACTCCTTATGCTTTTCCTAAGCCTGACTCCTTCTTGGGTTCCACCTATGCTTTTGGCTCATGAGTGTTTTCCACAAGATCTAATGGACATCCAGACATCAAAAATGAGGTTTGAGACACATGGTCCCAGTTTTTTTGGACTGTTTTTATGCAGGTACTTTGGTCTGTCAACAAACTCAGAATGCCAGGGACTCCTTCCAGAATGATCCCATTGTCCTTTCCTGCTCCAACAATCCAAGAAAAGAGAATTTTCCTTCTTTGTGCATCAAAATAACCCAGAGAGATTGTTAAAAATACACCTTCCCAAGGTCCGTCCCAAGCTTACTGAGCCAGAATATCCAGGAGTAGAAACCAGGGATGTCTGTTTTAACAAACTGACTTGTAATCCTAGTGAAAATGCAGATTTGAGAAACATCGCTATGGCCTAAATTAGTAATATGAAAATCTGAAATCAGGGTGCTAAATACCTTCTTTCCAACTTAGATCTTTCCTAGAATATAGAATTGTCCTAAAAGATGACAGTTTCCTTTCAGAGAGCTCCAAGATTACACTTTCAGGCAAATCAACTGAGAGGAGGCAGATTCCCACTTAGATCCTAATCCTGGTCCTACGAAGATGAAAACATAAACAATTTCCTCCCTTCTCCCACCTTCCTTCACTCTGAACAAGAGCTGGCTGATTACAAATATGATTGCTTTATTAATAAGAATCATATCCTATGTTAGTGTTTGCTTTTTTACAATGAAATGACAGGATTAGTCGAACAGTTATTTTTAGAGGATTTAATGTCTTCATTTCCACAGAGGACTATATCTCCACTTTAATGGCAAATATGCTGCACCCAAACACCTTGGGACTAAGATCCCTGGGGTGAAAGTCCATAAAGTTAATAGGACACTGAGCACAACTGATAAATAGCTAACAGTGTGACCTGTAGCCAGTCCAAACCTGAACACATAATGATAGCTTTGACTTTACTCTGAGTAGAGAGGAAGTTCAAAGCCAGTTAGCCACTAATGGGAAATTCATGTTCACTTTCAACATCCCCTGGTTTTCCCTTTTTTACTTCCATAGTTGTAAGTTGAGTTTCTATACGCAAGCAGACAGCCCTGGGTAAGCCCAGTTGAAATAAAGCCAACTAACCAGGTCATACAGATACAGATGTGTAGTGACTGATAAACAGTTGGAGAGAACTTCAAGTGACCACACAAAATAGAATCATCAGCTTCTCATGAAAATGGGGGAGTTGATCAAAATTTTTCCAAAACATAAAAAAAAGATAAATGGAGAATGGATTTGTATAAATTATTAAAGTGCTCAGGGAATAATACAGTAAAAACTTTCTTCATTGATGCATTCAGCAAATGTATATTGAGCACCTACAATATGGTCAGCACTATGTTAGGCACTGAGAATTCAAAGATGAATAAGAGACAGACTTGGCCTCAAAGAGCTGTGTTTCT
This sequence comes from Leopardus geoffroyi, assembly GCF_018350155.1. Taxonomy (NCBI): domain Eukaryota; kingdom Metazoa; phylum Chordata; class Mammalia; order Carnivora; family Felidae; genus Leopardus; species Leopardus geoffroyi. Next base: position 49,585,890 of record NC_059333.1, on the reverse strand, counting down.
AGTAAGTGGAGACAAACATGTGAGCATTGGTGTGCAATAAGGGACTACAGGTGTTATGGCAGATGGGTGGTAGGTAACTATGGAGACAAAAGAGGGAATAGTCCAGTGGTCTTTGGGAAAGTAAGAGACAGGCTTCAATATATAGTCTTCAATAATTAGTAGGTGTTCACATAGCAGATGAAGTGAAGAAAGGTTTTCAGGGCAACATGAACAAAAGCATAAAGACAAAATATATGGCACATTCATAAAATGTCAAATTTTGGGACAACTGGAACATCGCAGAGTGCAAGGAACAAGACCCCATAAGGATGACTCTGAAGAAGTAAGCAGGGGCCTCATGAAGAGCTCTGAATGGCATGCCAAGGTCCTGAGGCTCAATAGGGTCCCACTGAAGAGCAGTAAGTCTTGGAGTCTTAGAAAGTTATCTCTGGGTGAAATGTAGAGATGAAATATAAGCAAAGAAGCATTAGAGGCATGGAAATCCATGTGGAGGCCATTGCAATGATCTAGACAACATCATGAAGGCTGAATTAAAACAGGGATAGAGAAATAGAGATGCATGCAGATGTTAAGAGCTACTAAGAGAGTTGCAATAATAGGCTACTGACAAAAATCCAACTGACCTACTGTCTCTCTTTTTATTCTTTTTTTACTTATTTTTTTAGAGAAAGTGTGTGTGCAAGCAGGGGACGGGGGCAGAGAGAGAGAAACTTAAGCAGGCTCTATACTCAGCATGGAGCCCAACACGAGGCTTGATCCCACGACCCTGGAATCATGACCTGAGCCGAAATCAAGGGTCAGAAGCTTAACCTACTGAGCCACCCAGGTACCCCCCTCTTTTATTCTTTTTTTTTTTTTTGACTTTTAAAAAGACTTCTTTATTTTATTTTGACTCTTAAAAGTAGTCAGGTTATTTACTTAAATGATTCCATGGGGCATAAATTCCATGTGAGGCATCTGTCTAAACTCAATTTCATTTCTCTGATAAAGTACACAGGAGCACTACTGAGCAGAAAGACAGCTGAAATATAAACAAGGCAGGATGGAAAAGAAAAGAAGAGCCCAGGGTAATGTAAGATACTCAATTCTCAGTAGTTGCCAGAGGTCAAAGATTGAGAGTAGAATTTGACTACAAATTTGGGGGGGAGTGGACAGGGAACAGATAAAATTGTTCTATATCTTGACTACTGTGGTAGTTACATGACTCTTTACTTTTGTAAAAAATTCCTAGACCTAGACACCAAAAAGAATGAATTTCTCAGAATAGCAAAATGAGAAGGGAAACCTACTTACTCTTGTATATGCATTCATTCATTCAACGAATACACATTTTCAACAAATAGCACATACTTCATGCCAGAAACCGTTACATGTTAGACGCATGGTGGGAAATGGGCCCCATGGGGCCTGCAGCACAGTGGAAAAGATATCTGTTAAATAAATATTTCTGTAAATTCAGTTACAGATGTGATAGAAAAAAATAAAGGGCAACATATTATGAAAGCATACAACAAACTTCCCTGAAGTGGTGATATTAAAGCTAAACCCAAGGGGCACCTGGGTGGCTCAGTCAATTAAGTGTCCAACTTCGGCTCAGGTCATGATCTCACGGTTTGTGGGTTCAAGCCCTACATCGGGCTTTGCACGGACAGTGCAGATCCTGCTTGGGCTTCTCTCTCCCTTTCTCTCTGTCCCCCCCTTCACTGCTCTCTCTCTCTCTCCTCAAAGTGAATAAACTTAAAAACATTTTTCTTAACAAAAAATAAAGTCTTAAGAACAGCATCTAGAATATTAAGTATTCAATAATAGTAAGTTATTATTATTACTACTACTACTCTTTATTTGTAAACACTCTTTATTAGAGAGAAGAGATGGCTGTTAGACTCGATTTTTAGAAAGAACATAGAGGAACTACACTCCACCTCACCAAACTAACTTCCTATGAATGGGACCAGAGTCCTAAACCATAAGATGGGACTCATGTGGACTAAAAATGTTTTTCCAGCCCAAAAAGAAACTTTGAGGCCCCTCCTTGCTAAATCCATATCTGTTTACTTAATTTAATCCTTAAAATCATATCATGTTAGGGGCGCCTGGGTAGCTCAGTTGATTGAGCATGTGACTTCAGCTCAGGTCTCACAGTTCATGTGTTCAAGCCTTGCATTGGACTCTTTGATCTCAGCACAGAGCCCGCTTTGGATTCTCGCCACCCCCCCCCCGCTTTCTCTCAAAAATAAACATTAAAATTTTTTAAAGCATATCATGCAATCTTTCACATGTGATGGAACAACTGGTATTGAGCTGAGCCTTCTGCCATAACTAACAAAATTGGAGACAATTTATGAGGCAATTTTTTAAGCATTGGACAACAGGAAACACAACACTATGACCCCTGACAGAGGAGAAATTCATAAGGTAAGCTCCATGATTTCCCTGGATCTCTACCTGGTCACAGTTATTCAACCACAACATAGCAAGCTAGAATCCAAGCAGAGCACAGTTGTCCTGCTGAGCTGAAGAGGCAGAGATCAGAGTGCAGGGAAACTGAAGCAGTAATAATCTGTAGGGCAAGGCACCAGAAAGTTAAAGGAGGGATATCGAGGGTAAAGAGAAGGGAGAAGCTCAGAAGTTGTGCAGAAGTTGCCCAAAAAATCCCTGGCTCAAGGCTAAGATGCACATGCCTATGACCAGACTCCCTAAGGCTTAGAGTAACTATGGAGAGTGATTACCACAGAGACAAGAGTAGGATAGAGATACTAAGCAAACAGTGCTAGTAGACCTGGAAGTTCTGGCCAAGCCAGAGTGGCAAGACCTTGTTATCAATTTATTATACCACACATCTATCTGAGATACAAGAAAAAATTAGAACCATCCTCTAGGGTAAGGTCCATTTCAGGCCCACCCTAACAAAGTCTAAAACAAAGCGTTTAAAAGATTTGCAGTAAAAACTGAATTCAGAGGTTGAGACCTGCCAAGATAGAGGGTGTTGGGAAATATATTGAGCTTTCCAAAGATGTACCCTAGCAAAGCATAAAGTCAAGCCAACAGAAGCACAAGGTAATCAATCAGTAAATGAGCTCCTTAACAGAAGAAAAGGTAACACTTCTCAAAGAAAAATAACAAAAGTCTAGAACCTATACAATGCATCAATTAATGTCTAGTACACAATAAGAAAAATTACTAGGCAAACATGACCCATAGTCAAGGGAAAAGCACCAGTCCCAACATTACTGAGATGAGGTACTTAGAAGACAAGGACTTTAAAGCAGCTGCTATAAATATGGTTCAAATAATTAAACTGTGTGTGTTCAAAGAATTTTAAAAAATATGAACTTAATGAATAGAAATATAGGGAATCTCAGCAGGGAAATGTAAACTGTAAAAAGAACTAAATTGAAATTCTAGACTGAAAAGTACAATGACAAAAAAATTAATGGCACATCAGACATGGGAGGAAAATGTCCCTGATGAACTTGAACATAGGAAGACAGATCTATAGAAATTATCCAAACTAATGAATAGAGAGAAAATAGATTGAAGATAAGCAAACAGATCCAAAAAGACCTATAGGAGAATAGAAAATGGTCAAAATATATGTAATTAGAGATTTAGAGAGTAAAGATGAAAATGGAGCTAAATAGACTTGTTTACAGAAATGACAAAAGACAAACCACAGACTGGGAGAAGTTTTTGTAAGATGTTTATCTGACAATGGACTCAGAGCTAGAATATATTTTAAAGCTTTTACAACTCAATAATAATAATACAGAAAATCTATTTTTTTAATGGGCAGAAGACTTGAAAGGCACTGCACCAAAGAAGGTATATGAATGGCTAAAAAGTACAAGAAGAAATGTTCAGCATCATTAGTTACCAGGGAATTGCAAATCAAAGATACAATAAGCTACCATTAGAAAGGGTAGCATATAGGGGCACCTGAGTGGCTCAGTCAGTTAAGGGTCCAACTTTGGCTCAGGTCATGATCTTTTGGTTTGTGAGTTCAAGCCCTCCATTGGGCTCTGTGCTGACAGCTCAGACCCTGGAGTCTGCTTCCGATTCTGTGTCTCCCTCTCTCTTTGCCCTTCCCCCCACTCTCATTCTGTCTCTCACTCTCTCTCTCTCTCAAGAATAAATAAACTAAGAAAGAAGAAAGAAAGAAAGAAAAAGAAAGAAAGAAAGAAAGAAAGAAAGAAGAAAGAAAGAGAGGCTAGCACTTAAAAAAACTGACAATAGCAAGCACTGAGGAAGATAGACAATAGTGAGGTCTCCTCCACATTGTTACTGAAAGTGAAAATTGATACAACCACTTTGGAAACCAGCTTGACAGTTTCTTTTAAAGTTAAATATATGCTTATCATATGGACCAGCGACTCCATGCCTAGTCTCCATATGAAACAAAACCCTATCTCCACACAAAAACTGCTCATAGCAACTTTATTTATAAACAGTCAAGAATTGGAACAACCCCAATGTCCACCAATAGCCATTGTTGAATGGCTAACAAATTGTGCTATGAACACAATAAAATACTACCTAGCAATAAAAATATAACTACTAGTAAGTGCGACCATGTGGACGAATCTCAAAAACATCATGCTGAGTGAAAGAATCTGAATGCAAAAGAACACAGTCTGTACGGTTCCATTTATATGGCGTGCAAGAGAGGCAAACTAATCTATAGTGATAGAAATCAGATCAGTGGCTGCCTGGAGCAGTGAGTGGAAAGAGGGATTGCCTGCAAAGGGGTGTATATAAGGAAACTACATGGTGTGATAAAAATGTCTACATCTTGACTCTGGTGATGGCTATATGGGTGTATGCATTCATTGAACTATACACTTAAAATGTATACCTTTTATTGTATATAAACTATACCTCACAAAGTTGATTTTTAAAAGGATAGTTGCCTAACTCTAAATTAGAAGCCTTATCTTCATCATCATCCTACAATGAGTCATTCAGCAGTAAATTTTACAAGGAACAAGTTCTTTATGAATCACACACAGGCACCCCAAATAAATGTCTAACCATTTGTGTTACACACGCATGGCTGGGGAAATAGCTGCCCATAAACTAGCCCCTGCCCATCATCCCTGATACTGGGCTACAGAAGAAATTGTAGCTTCAGTTCTCATGTTCCTCAGCATCTTCATTAACTATTTGTTGACCAGTTCCTGTAATAAGTAAGTGTCTGCATTTATTTTATAAGTAAGTTCTACCATCTGAAATCTTGGCTGCTGCAGAGTTTAGGGGTACATTCCCTACAAAATCTGCCCCAGTCTCATACCAGAGGTAATCGTTAGTCCGACGGCATAGTGAACCAACACTAATGCTTGTCAGATAAGCTATCCTAATTAACTTCCCTGCTCAAAGACCCTCTTAAAGCTTTTTTTGAAAACACAGGCAATAAGAAAACTAGGCTTTCCTCTCCTTGAAATTTTCCTATCTGCAGTCAGAAACTGATGGACAAAAAGCAAAGCATCCTGAACTCAGGGCACTTCTAGCCCATGAAATGACCATGTGTGCAAAGATGAGTGCCTCCATCTACTTACAGATTTGGAGCCTTCCTAAGGCAGAAGGATGCTCACTTCAGCAGCACATATACTAAAATTGGAATGAAACAGAGAACATTAGTATGACCCCTGCACAAGGATGACACACAAAATCCTTAAAAAACAACAACAAAAAGATAAAAAAAAATTCATAGAAAAAGAGAACAGACTTGTGTTTATCAGAGGAAGAGAGTGGGAGTTGGAGAAATTGGATGAAGGTGGTCAAAAGTACAAGCTTCCAGTTAGAAGTAAGTACTGGTAATGTAATGCACACGATGTCTATAGTTAACACGGCTGTATGCTATACCTGAAAGTTACTAAGAGAGTCGATCCTAAGAGTTCTCACCACAAGGAAAAACAAAAAAATGTTGTGACTATATGAGGTGATGGATGTTAAGCTAAACTTACTGCAGCAACCATTTCACAATGCATAGATGTTAAGCCACTATGCTGCACACCTTAAACTTACATACAGTGTTGTATGTCAATTATATCTCAATAAACTGGGGAGAAAGGAATAGCAGGAGATGCATAAAATCTCACTATAAGCTCAAATCCTGTGTTATCTATTGTATTAGTTTTTCTCTGGTACAATTTGCATAGCAAATTACCACAAACTTAGCATCTTAAAACAACATCCATTTACTATCTTACAGTTTGGCAGGTCAGAAAGCTAAGTGGCGTTGGATGTATTCTCTGCATGGAGGATAACAAGGCCAAACTTCAGGAGCCACCTGGGCAGGACTGTAATCAGAAGGTTCTGGAGAAGAATCTGCTTCCAAGATTACTCAGCCTGTTGGCAGGATTCAGTTCCTTGGGCAGGTCAGACAGAGATCCCATTTTCTTTCTGGCTATCTGGAAACTACCTGCACTCCTTGACTCATGGTCCCCCTTCCTCCACCATCAAAGCCCATAAGTGTAGGTTTAATCCTTCTCAGGCATAGAATCTCTCTGACTTCCTCTTCTATGACCAGCCAGAGAAAACTCTCTTCTTTTAAAGGGCTCATGTGATTAGACCAGGTGCATCTGGATAGTCTCCCCATCTTAAGGTCAACTGATTAGTAACCTTAATCACATCTGAAAAATAACTTTTGTTATGTAATATAATCACAGGAGTGACACCAAGGGCAGACACCATGAAGCCATCTTAAAATTCTGCCTAACATTCTGATGCTAGATTCTGTCCAGCACCACTGACCTTCTTTGTATCCCTAGGGATACCATTCACCCAAACATTTTAAAGCTGTCTTTAGGGGTGCCTGTGTGACTCAGTTGAGAATCCAACTTTTGATTTCTACTCATCTCATGATCCAGGGTCTATGAGACCGAGCCAGATGTTGGTATCTATGCTGGGCATGGGGTCTGCTTAAGACTTTCTCTCTCTCTGAAGACCCTGGATGGCTCAGTCAGTTAAGCTCAGGTCATGATCTTGAGGTTCATGAGTTCGAGGCCCACATCAGGCTCTGTGTTGACAGCTCAGAGCCTAGAGCCTGCTTCAGATTCTGTGTCCCCCTGTCTCTCTACCCATTCCCCCACTCACTTTCTCTCTCTCTCTCTCTCTCTTTCTCAAAAGTAAATAAACATTTTAAAAATTAAAAAAAAAAGATTTTTCTCTCTCTCCTTCTGCTCCTCTCTCCTGCTCAAGTACACACACTCTCTCTAATAAAAATAAATAAATAAATAATAAAATAAAAAAATTAATAAAGTTGTCTTTAAAAACAAATGCTACTACTCAGTAATTCAGAGCCTACTTCCCAGATTACAGTAATTAAGACTGGGATACCATAAAAAATACCAGATTTAAAGTTGAAGGAACTATGTTTAAATCCCAAGGGTTCAGGGCAGAGAGAAATCAGGATGAGCTGGGAATAACTTCATAGAAGTGGCACCTGAGGAGAGCTTTCTAGGATGAAGAGAATTTGGGTAGGCAAGAGCATGAGCAGGGACAGGAACGAACAGGGCATTAGCTGAGTAGTGAGGAGACCCACCTGACAGCCTGAAATAATGGAAGGTCAGACAGATGGGGTAAACTAAAGAAAACATGGCTTTGTAAATCAGAAGAGTTTGCATTTGATTCAGTGAGCAACACTGAGCCTTTGAAAGCTTCTTAGGTTTCATAAGAGTATACTAGTTAGAAATTGTTGGATTGGTGAGAAAAATAAGATTAGAGGAAGAGTAATTAGAAAGCTAGGAGAGACACAAATTGTTCATCTGTTAGAAATACATACTGACATTCTATGAGGAGTGGGGTGGCCTTTAACATCTTCAAGAAAAAAGTAAGGGGATTGAAATACAAATGGTAAAATGATTACAATGAATGAAGCTTCCTGATAGGTTCTCAGGGCTTCAATATACTATTCTACCTACTTCTGCATTTTTGAACTTTTCTATAATGAAATTTTTTTTAAGCTTATTGTGGTAATCAAGGAATGAAGTTATAAAAACCTAGACATGGCTGGTGGCAGGAAAATAGAAAAAGGAAGATGAATTCAACAAATATTTTGGCCTTGGTAACAGGTCATGATCTTGAGGTTCATGAGTTCATGATATAACAACTTCAGCTGAGGGAAGGGGAAAAAACGGACTCATTTATACAGTCTTGTAAATAAAATGTCTTAAAAAGGAACCTGTCAACCTGAGCTTTCAATGAAGTGCCTCATCAGTGTGTATGATCAGAATGTGCATAGAAATTAATAATCTGTGTAAGTTAAATTTCCACCTATAGATCTTTTTCTCTGTCTACTGCACCACGTGAAAAAACTGGAGAGATTTTTATTAAGTTTAGAGAGTCTGTTTAGAAAAAGCTGACTATTAAAAACATAGCTTTGTTTAGTCCATACAAAAAAAAATTTTGTAAGGCCCTAGAAGTGTCTCATTTATTTTTTTTATACATGGCAATATAGTATATTAATTTTAAAGTTTTCCACGCATTGAGTCCAGAAACTCATCTCTTTAAAAACTTACCCAGGTGGGGCGCCTGGGTGGCTCAGTCAGTTGAGCCTCTGCTCATGATCTTAAACTCTGCAAGTTCAAGCCCCACATCGGGCTCTGTGCTGACAGCTCAGAGCCTGGAGCCTGCTTCAGATTCTGTGTCTCCTCCTCTCTCTGCCCCTCCATCTCTCATGTTCGCGCGTGCTCTCTCTCTCTCTCTCTCTCAAAAATAAATATTAAAATAAAGTATATATTTAAAATATAAATTATATATAAATATAAAATATATAATATATAAATATATAATAATATATTAATATGTTTATATTATATTATATATAAATATATATTTATAAATTTATATATATATATATTTATTATTTAATTTTATTTATTATTTTATTTATATATTATTTATTTATATTTATTTATATTTATATTTTTATTTGTATATATAAATATATATTTATAAATTTATAAACTTATAAATAAATTATAAAAATTTATTTATATAAATATATATTTATATATTTATATTTTTATATATTATATATTTTTTATATATTATTATTTATATATATTTATTTATATATTATTTTTATATATAATTTTATTAATATTTATTTAATTTTATTTAATATTATTTAATTATATATAAAAATATATAAATTTTTATATAATATATAAATATATAATAATATATATAATATATATAAATATATATAGATATAAAATATATATATAATATAAAAATATAAACTAAAATAAAATCAAAAATAAATAAAGATTAAAAAATTTAAAAAAAAAATTCCCACGAATCTTTTGGGTACAAGCACCCAAAAGTCCCAAATGCTTTCTTGTTTTCCAAAGTGATATATTTGTAATTTTCTACAAAATTGCTATCCTGAAGATGAACATTTCTTATTTCCATATCTACAAGGGCCTAAAAAGGAGATTTTTTTGACAATTTTAATGTAATTTTAGAAGGAATACTTCTTGGGGCAAAAAAGGAGGAGAAAGGCTTTTCAAAGATGAATGAAAGTGATACCCAAAGTAAAAAAAATTATTCGGAGCCATTTCAGAAAGACAGGCCTTAATGGGCAGATTCCCACTGAGACAAGTGCTCAATCTCAAACCCTAAGCCCCTGAAACGAGCAGTTCACCTGCGGAGAAGCTGACCCTGAGGCCTTCCACGAGAGACAAACTGAGGCAGCAGCCCGCACTCTTACACAAGCACCTGAAGCTGAAGACCTGTGGAGAGACTGTTTGGCTGCAGATACAGAGAAAAGGCCATGTGCGTTAAAACCCCACGAATTGAGAAAATAAACAGTGATTTCAAACGTATGCTACAAATCAACTAAGCTAAGGAATCTAATATTATTTCAGAATCTTAGATCTGTCCCTGTTGTCAAGCCCAAAGGTGCTAAGCTGTTCCAATAGGAGACATATGTTGCATTCAGGTACCAAGAGGTACCCAGAGCTATTGAAATCTCTACTTTCAATTAAATAACCAGAATCCTGCCACTTGAAAAAGTAATATCTAGACCTAAAACACTATATTGCAATGGATTTAGGCAAAGTGGATCAGTATTTATTGTCTGAAACCATGGACTTCCTGGAGTTGATCTTTCACTTTCAAATGTCTGTGGTTTCCTGATTTTATCATTACAAGGTCAGATGTCAAAAATGAAGGCATGTAATTTATGATCATGTTGCTTTTTACATGGGCAGCTCTAGGTAGTGTGATCAAGGTAAAGAGTAGCAAATTTCTTCACATGTGTACCAGAGAATGGAATGACTAATGATAATCAAAGAAGCTTTGCTGTAAGTTTCAAAAAAAATTTGAAGTTCTTTTAACCATTATAATAATTTTTTTAAGTTAACTTTTTTGAGAGAGACAGAGACAATGTGAGTGGGGGAGGGGTGGAGAGAGAGAATCCCAAGCAAGCTCCTCACTGCCAGCACAGAGCCCGACATGAGGCTCGAACTCCTGAAACCATGAGATCATGACCTGAGTCGAAACCAAGAGTCAGACGCTTAACTGACTGAGCCACCCAGGCGCCCCAAACGTTATAATAATTTTTAAATTACAGATCAATAATGATTTTATCATTTCTACTAAAGTTTATCAACGTTAAATGAGTCTCCTGCTCAATGCCAGGTATTACAGCTAATAAATGAAATGGAGATGATGTATCCTCCATTAAGTCAATTTTGTATAAAAAATGCTCATAGATTCTGAAGACAAGACTACAGGATTGCTCAAAAAGAAGTATTCACCTTAATCATTTTGTGAAAAGAATAATGATAGGAGAAAAGATTACAAAGCCTCTTTCCCTGGTGTAGTAGGTTAAATGGTGGCTCCCAAGAAGACATGTCCACATCCTAACCCTCAGAACCTGTGAACATTACCTCATTTGGAAGAAGGGTCTTTGCACATATAGTTAAGAATCTCAAGATGAAGTCATGCTGGATTATCCGGTGGGCCCTCAATCCAATGGCAAGTGTCCTTTAAGAGGCACACAGAAGGAGAAAGCCATGTGAGATGGAGGCCGAGACTGGAGTGATGCCACCACCAGCCCAGGAACGCCTGCCTAGAGCTGCCAGAACCTGAACCAGGCAAGGACAGATTCTCCCCTAGAACCTTTGGAGGAAGCGTCGTCCTGCCAAAACCTTCATTTCAGAATTCTGGCCTCCACAACTGTGAGAGAATAAATTTCTCTCAATTTCAACCACCGGGTTTGTCGTAATTTGTTACATAGTCTTAGGAAACTAATGCACCTGAGGACTAAAAACCAAAATGACCCTAGAAAAGTGTTTTCTGAAAGCAAAAAAAAAAAAAAAAAAAAAAAAAAAAAAAAAGACAGGTTCAATGACTCCTGATATCTCCTTCAAAGCTGGTTTCTATGACATGGGATTCAACGTGCCTGGCACGTAGCAGGCATTCATCAGTTTGCTACCTTATCCCCCTGGGTATTCCAGGAGCCCATTCTGTTACCACCATATGGCCACTGCCCAGCCACACGTACTCTCCAAAGTCAGCATTTCCTAAATTATTTAGACTAAAACTGTGCACTAAAATCATCTTCACATATACCTGCCAGGAGCCCTGAAAACCCTGGAAATTCTGACTCAGGAAGTCTGGGGTGGGGCCAAGGCACTTGCACACTTAATAAGCTTCACAAAAGATGCTGATATCCACCAAAGACCAAAACCTTGAAACTTGGGCATTCAGCAGCTGAAACCAGAGTTGGTATAAAGCTGAAGTATGAAAGTATTTCTGCACTAAAAACGTGTAAACTCCATGTGAATAATAAAATATTTATACATTGAAGTATAAAACTATGCTGAGAAAATATAAATTAAAAAGAGAGCTATAGAGGCGCCTGGGTGGCTCAGTTGGTTAAGCGTCCAACTTGGCTCAGGTCATGATCTCACAGCTTGGGAGTCCATGCCCCACGTCGGGCTCTGTGCTGACAGCTCAGAGCCTGGAGCCTGCTTCAGACTCTGTGTTTTGGTCTCTCTCTGTCCCTCCCCTGCTCGCACTCTCTCTCTCTGTCTCTCAAAAAAAGTAAACATTAAAAAATAAATAAATAAAAAGAGCTGTAAAAGTAAACTCAATTTGAGAATTACTTCCTTGGACACCTGGGTGGGTCATCAGTTAAGCATCTGACTCTTGATCTCACCTCAGGTCTTGATCTCAGGGTCATGAGTTCAAGCCCTGCATTGGGCTCCATACTGGGTGTGGAGCCAATTTAACAACAACAAACAACAACGAAAAAAGAGGAAGTATTTATTTTCTCTCTACCAAGTGTCAGATACTATGCTACTCATCACATCTGATGATAAATAAGACGGCCACTCCCCTCCTCTCAAGGGCAAATCCAGGGCACTACCAGAAAAAACAAAAACCCAGTAGTCTGGTCTCATCTGAAACCTCTAATCTGAAACCTCATATCCAGGCCTGATCTCAGAGGAACCATTGAGAACTTAGCCAGTGGATACAGTTGATTTCTCCCTAAGGTCACATTCAATACAGAACTGATATTATCATAAAATGGATGTGGTACTGAGTTTAAGAAGTTGACATTTATTAAAGGTTAGAGGAGTTTGAGGAAATTCTTTCCTGATTAAGTAAAAACAATTAAATGTTACTGATTTGATTAACAAATAGATCTGTAAAATTTGGTCATTTGAGGGGAATCCTTCGTGAAATACCAAAATTGTGGTACTAGAGTTAGTCCTTTACATTTTCTTAAATTTTTAAAAATGTTTTATTATTTATTTTTGACAGAGAGAGAGGGACAGAGTGTGAGCAGGGGAGGAGCAGAGAGAGAGGGAGACACAGAACCTGAAGTGGGCTCCAGGCTCTGAGCTGTCAGCACAGAGCTGGAGGCAGGGCTTGAACTCCCAAGCTGTGAGATCATGACCTGAGCCGTAGTCGAATGCTTAAATAACTGAGCCACCCAGACACCCCTAGAGTTAGTCCTTTACAAAAGGAACCACCTGATTTTAAAAAGAGTACAACTATGCCCATTTTCGTGAATGTCTCATTGATGTCATTATTAGATTACACGGCTGAGTCAGGTTCCAAACTATAAGTCCAAACTATAAGTCCAAACTATAAGTTCATTATTACTTAATAATAGAACTCTGGCTTGAGGCATTACTTCTTCCCAGAATCAATGATCCCAACCAATATTTATATACATTCATTCACTCATTTAACCAATTCTTTTCATGAGCTCCTTCTATGTGCCAGGCACTGAGGTTGCAGCAGTGAGCATGAAGTCTTGGTTTCTGTGGGGCTCATTCTTCAAAGCAACATCCCATCAAGAGCCACCCCACATACCTCTGCAGCAGAGGTATGTTATCAATCACAGCACCCTCTCCTGCCAAGCCCCTGGATGGCCTGAGGATGCTTCTCAACATGCCCTTCATGAGAATGCTTCCAGTAAGAGGTAGAACACAAGATGAAATTGGCCATCCAGATACTAACAAAACTACACTGAATCACTGGTGGTTTCCCCGAAATACAATTGCCTTGGTTCACATCATTTTCTGTTTCTGTCCCTTTTACCACCCCTCCTCCTCGTCATCTATGAACATCCAAATCAACTCTTGTGAAGGCACAGCTCAAATGCTCTAACTTGAAGTCTCCCTTGTTCTCCCCTTTGAGATATAAATTCTTCTGGATCAGTATTTCTCCCCCCTTTTTGTTACCTAACAAAGTGCATGCCTTGTCTGCCACATATACATCTTAAGAAATATCCTTTTTATGTCTTTGAATGCCTCATATTGTTCATTATACAGCTTTGCACTTTGCACATGCATGCACACAGACACGCAAGTCATATGCTTGCTAAGCACTGGTTCAATCAACTAATTATGAGAGAACTTGGGATTAAGAGAAGAGTTAAGCTCACTTGAAAAAAGCTCACTGTATATCTGTTTCACAGGGGTGTATCGGTTCTACTGTTCTAGTTATCAGGTTGCATTGCAATGCAATGAAGAAGACAAATTATATTTGACCTACAGAAATATTTCACCTACAGACCTACATTTACAGAAATAAATGACCGACAGTAGATTCCTAACCTGAGCCATGGACTCTTAGTATCTGTAAAGTCCCTGATACTGTATGCAGAATTTGCATATATATGCATAGGTGCATTTTTCCAGGGAAAGGATTCATAGCTTCTAGCAGATTCTCAAAAGAGGTTATAAGAGTAGAATAACTGCAGAATAACTGACTGACACTGGCAGATGTTGGTATGTTTGTTCTCACACGTCAAAATGGCATGTTGGGAATGAGAAGGACACTGTTTACTGATCTTTCCAGGATGGTATCTCTCAGGATAATTCTGTTAATATCCAAACTGTTTTCCCTATGCTCACTGTTCCCAGAAAATAAAGTATGAAAACTAAAGTCACGAACATAAGAATTAGCTTTCTGGTACATAAATTTCTAAATGATCAACAGTAACTATTAAGGTTTCATGATATTTTCAGAACCCAATAAGCCTCTACGAACTTGGCAAACAATCTTTTTATGTTAAATCATATATACCTTTAGGAATCATGTTCTCAAAAAAAGCCAAATTAAAATATATTATTATTTAATTAATATAATATAATCATTAATATATTAATATTAAAACATTGATAAATATTACTGTTTTGTAATATTTAATATAATATTTTATTGCTACTTTATAAATTTTATATTTTAATTAATATATTAATAATTTAAAGCTATTTAGATCAGTAATTAATAGCACTTTTTCAGCCTCGGGAAATATAAATAAGGGCCTAGAAAAAGAAAATACACATCCTTAACATGAACGGTATTACTGAATTAATGTTTATTTAAATCCATGCATGAGTTTTTCCATGAGTTCATAATACAGCTGTATTTACAGATAGTAAATAACTATAACTAACTTTTGTCCACAAGACATACTGGGTCAAACAATGTGATCGATCCAAAGGTTATCTTTTTTAAAAGGATTTAGCTATGAAGATGATTAGTCAGTCAGTTGCTTGTGGGACTTCTCATTAAAAAAAAAAAAAAAAAAAAGGTTTTTAATGAATCAAATTTATTACAGTGAATTAGTGTGTGCAATCAAAGCCAAATACATTCCTTGGTGTATGCAAGAGTAAAAAGCAAAATAATATTAATAGAATCAAGGTTACTCAAATATAAGGCATTTTTTTCTGAATGGTAATGTAAAACATCATAGTGTATTAACATTATTTGACAATTGAAAACCAGTAAGACGTGGTTCAGTGTTGACTTTTTGATGTTCCAATAAAGGTAACAAAATTCCAACAAGTAAATTACAAAACCTAGAAAGTGAGCCATAAAGAGGTGTTCTCCTCAAGAGCATGCAATTCATTACAAATAATGTGTTTCATCTCAATGCATGAGTAAAAGCATATTTACAATTCAAACAGAGCTCTGTCAGCCAGGAGGGGAACGACTCTCCATCTGCTTCATCTACAGAGATGGTAGATGATGATGACACAGCTCTTTGGAACATGTATAATTGTTTTAAATAGTGACAATTCACTTGTTCTTTTCTACTTTGTTGATTTACACATTTCAAATGTGGCCATGTCAATGGCCAAATATGTACAAATACTTCAAAAGACAAAAACAACAACTATATACAATTTGCAAAGATCAAATTTTAACCGTGGTACATTTCATCTAGTCCAGCACCTAGACACTTTCCAACACCAATAACGGCCATCAGGTACTGCGTTAGGCCAAATGAAGCCTCAACACGACAAACAGATTCATTTTTTCCCTTTCAAATGCTTTCATTTTCCTTAAAAAAACATTTACAATTTACCTACTTTTAAACTGGCAATAGCTACACGAGCAAGGCCTGATGCCACAAATCAAAGCCTTGTCCTACCTGAAAACGACTGTTAATTAAAGTCAATTTTACCACTCAAGATTAAATTCAGATGTGTAAATCCCAGATACCTGGGTGTGAAATATTAAAATCTGCCGAAAGGAATTAGATATTTTTCTTCTTTTCCTTTAATATAACCCACTATATAATAGTGAACTAAATATGTTTGTTTCCTAGAAACAACTTACATTTGCCAATACAGGGCAAATGGTCTATGTACAGATACATTAGGACTGCCTAACTGACAGTGAGTGTTGCCGACGAGGCTCCACGTCAATGGAGCTAATACGGTGGAGCTCTCTGCTGAATGGACTTTCCCTTCAGGATACGTCGGATCTGGAAGAGAAATTAATAGGATTGGTGAGCTTTACTTTTTATGGTCAAAGTACCATATTTCCTTCAGAGTTTCACTCTTTTTTCACATCCTCTAAACCGTTCACGTCAACTTGTAATAAACATATGAAGAAATATGAAACAATACGTGTGGAGACTTTAAGGTGACTTTAAAAATACTACTATAACTCCTTTCAAGACTTATCACAGATCTATAATGATCTTTGAGTGCAAGAGAGTAAAGCATCTCCATTAAAAACTACCTAATGTTGGGGCGCCTGGGTGGCTCAGTCGGTTAAGCGGCCGACTTCGGCTCAGGTCATAATCTCACGGTCCATGAGTTCGAGCCCCGTGTCGGGCTCTGTGCTGACAGCTCAGAGCCTGGAGCCTGTTTCGGATTCTGTGTCTCCCTCTCTCTGACCCTCCCCATTCATGCTCTGTCTCTCTCTCTGTCTCAAAAACAAATAAAATAAAATTTAAAAATTTAAATTAAAAAATTTAAATAAATAAATAAATAAATAAATAAATAATAAAAACTACCTAATGTTGAGGGGCACCTGGGTGGCTCAAGTAGTTAAGCATCCGACTTCAACTCAGGTTGTGATCTCATGGCTCGTGGGTTCGAGCCCTGTGTTGGGCTTTGGGCTGACAGCTCAGAGCCTGGAGCCTGCTTCAGATTCTGTCTCCATTTCTCTGCCCACCCTCCCTCCCACGCATTAGCGCGCTTGCTCTCTCAAATACAAGTAAATATTAAAAAGAAAAAACTACTTAAAGTTGAAAATCTCCAACAGCTTAAATAAGACCTATATAATCCTTTCCTAGTCTCTAATACTGCTATTTGTGAGAACATTTAATACAAGGCAGTAACAATGGTATATTACAGTATCTCACCTATTTTGAAACCAGCTTGAACTAACAAGAACACAGAACCCACTTCATACACACACAAGTCAATCTTCAAATACCCTTCAAATGAGAATAGCCGCCATGATATCCAATTAAAGCATCTGTGCATAATGTATGCCTAGTGATTAAATTTACACACCAGTCTGACAAACATCGCTGTATGACTGCATACCACATATAGTGAAGTAGAGGCAAACACTGGGCTTTAAGCCTCTGCCATTTACTAGTCAATGAGGATTCCTGTCTGTGGGATCTCTGAGTCCCCATTTTCTCACCTGAACCTTTACACTGCAAAGTTTTTGTAACTATGAAGTGGTATAACATACATGAAAACTCTTCACAAATTATTAAGAAATTCACTTTAAGTTATCAAGAGCTCTACAAATAGCATTTGTAGACGCTGTAACATTGCATAGCATTTGTAGTCCTGTAACATTATGGTCATAAAGAGGGCTATGAATCAAAGAAAAGGCTAAATTGCATTCCATATGTTTTATTTTGTGATTATCAAAGTTTGTAATGACCTGCCCGTAGCCACAGTTACCCTCATTTACCCCAGGGGAAGATTTCCATCAAAAATATCTTAAGTTCTAGGGCACATGGGTGGCTCAGTCGATTAAATGTTCGACTCTTGATTTCGGCTCAGGTCATGATCTCATGCACAGTGAGATGGGGCCCTACATCGGGCTCTGCACTGACAATTTGGAGCCTGTTTGGGACTCTCTCTTCACCCCCCCTCTAGCTCTCACTCTCAAAATAAATAAATAAACTTTAATATATATATATATATATATATATATATATATATATATATATATAAGTATCTTAAGTTCTGAAAAGATTCAGTTCTTGTTATCAAGAGAAGTTGAGTCATGGGAAACTCTTCAATCTCCAAAGATAATGTATCACCATAGAAATAAAGCATAACTGTGTTTAAAGTATTTCTAGATTCTGAATTACATAAACAACCTTCCATTTCCTATTTAGTATCAGTTAGTAGATAGAAATAACTGTAATGGCCAATGTTTACTGACCACTCACTATGTCCCTGGGCTATTCTGAACACTCTACAGGGACTGACTCATTTCATACCCACAATCTGAAGGCCCATCACTCACCAAAACTAAGACTCTCTTTCCTCGATGTCTGCAGGAGCCCTGGCACCTCCTCTTTCATCAGCTTCCAAAACCTCAAACCATTCTGACTGACTCTACAAGTAACTTTGTGTTACAGAAGAGAAGACAATCTGACTTTTGACCATTTTGAGGCCATGGATAACCCCCAAATTTCTTCCTCTTCCTTTAGAAACAAAGCAATGGACTCCAAAGTTGCTACCAAAGGCACTGGGAGACGCAGACACTGACAGAGCCTGCCTAAAGAGCACCAGCTCGCCTCTGCCCAGCACAACCGCATCTTCCTTTATGTTTCAGACTAACTGCCCCTTCTGTAGCTCCCACCTGTTCCCCCACAGGGCCATCAGGAACCAAATGCACTGGCTGTTCATTCTCCAAGTTCCGAGTACTTGGGTCTGCTCCCTTCCTCATCAACAGGCGGACTGCATCCAACTGTGTCACCCGATACTGAAGGCTGGCAGCAACATGGAGGGCAGTGTTTCCATTGTAAGCCTAAAGACAAAGAGATAAAATGACACCTATCAGAAAGGAAGGTTTTCATGAAAGCCGCTCAACAGCCTGAAGAAGATACAAAGGTCATTCCATGTCTAGTGCAGTTACTGAGGCTTTCTAGAAGTACCTTCGCATTCACAAAAGACAGGCAACTGGGCAGCTCCAGAAAAAGGCGAATGAGTTCCAAGTTTGCTTCTTCAGCTGCCAAATGCAAGGCTGTGCGACCACTTTTACGATCCTTAACAAAGACAAGAGGGGAAAGAAAATGAACATCCAGACACCGCTTTTAGATATGCTTTTCACCCAGGCTCACAAATGTCTGACTCACCCTTAGTGATTCACTGTGAACGCTGTCTTCTCCGCAAAGCCTTCCTTCATCCCAGACTAAATGAAATCTTATTCCTCCTAAATTCCCCCATCAATTTGCCTATATGCCTCTGATCACAGTCTGCTCTTACATACAGGGTGGCCATAAAATATAGAAACACAGACGATACTATTTTACCATGTGCTGTAATACAATACAATAAAACATTTACTATGTATTCCCTTGTGTTTCCAGACTCGGTGGCCACCCTGTGTAGACTTATTAGCTGCAGTTCTCACCTCTTCCACTTCCCAAGGTATTAATTATTTTTCCCCCAGAGCTCCCAACTCAGTGCCTTGTACATAGGAGATACTCAGCAAATAAGCCTCAAATTTTTTTTTTATGTTCATTTATTTATTTTCAACGTTTTATTATTTATTTTTGGGACAGAGAGAGACAGAGCATGAACGGGGGAGGGGCAGAGAGAGAGGGAGACACAGAATCGGAAACAGGCTCCAGGCTCTGAGCCATCATCAGCCCAGAGCCCGACGCGGGGCTCGAACTCACGGACCGCGAGATCGTGAACTGGCTGAAGTCGGACGCTTAACCGACTGCGCCACCCAGGCGCCCCAAATAAGCCTCAAATTTAAAGAGAATAAAATATTTTCCAGTTTAAAAAACAGAAGATTAAGTCCAGGTCCTACAACAATAAAGCAACCCTTACAAAAGCGCATCACCCTTATTATTAGTATATGAAAATGGAAGCCAAAATGAAAATACCAATTTCAAGCATTTTCTTTTCCTTTTAAACAAAGACTAATTTATTTCACAGCTCAGTGATCTTTTGAATGATAATCTACAGATTAAAAGCAAATCGAAAAAGCTGATGATTTTAAAATCTAAGCTTCTTAACTATCCATATGCATTGCTATTCACCCCATTAATTGAAAAACGGGAAAAAGTTTTAATTTATACTTCAGAAATAAGGTCTTTTGCTCTAACCACTTTTCTTCCCTATTCCATCTCCAAACTCTAATGAGATTTACCTTTGCTTCCACTGCTGCTCCCATTTGAATCAGACATTTAATGGTGTCAACCAGACTCTTATTCTTCAGCAAAAGCTCCTGAACTTCAGGTGAATGGGGCTGTTGATTTCTCTGCAGTTCATGCACCACCGCATTGTGGGCCACGACCGCACAGTGTAAAGGAGTCAGGCCTAAAAAGTATAATAAAGCAGTGGTCAAGCATCCATCAAGTATTTCAGTTCTTCTACAATTACAGACCTGGACAATTACAGTTACGACAGCCTCCAACATAACCTAGAAGTAGGCTCCCCAAGAACTAGTAAGGCAATCTGAAGATTCCCTCCACCGGGTCTTGGTGCTAATTTTATCTATAGAATATTTTAGCTTTAATCACCTCCCTTCCTTCTTGGAATAAAACTTAATACCCCTGGAACTGGCGAGTCCCACTCTCTACATGGCTTTTCGTCCAATAACATTTCTGTCACTTACCATCATAGTTAGTTGCCTCAAGATCCAAAAACTGATTGCTCTTCACTGCTCCCTTCTGAATTGCCTGCCAAATTTAAAGACAGACACATGTGAGCAAAAGACAAGTTACACAAATACTTATACTATTAGCAACCCCAAGGAATGAGTAGGTCAACTAAAAATATACATTCTCGCAACAGGCAACCTACATCTGACTTCTACTATCCAAGCCCTACCTCTGTGGCCCTGTGATAGCAGAAGCAGCCTCCTACCTGAAGCACCTGAGAGTGACCTTTCTCAGCACAGACATGCAGAGGGGTTCTTCCCCAGCAGTCGGTGGTGTTCACCTGGGCCCCAAGGTTCACCAGATCCTGCACAATGAGATGCTGATTGGCAGCCACTGCCACCTGAAAGGCGCTCTGTGGACATTCAGAGGGAAAAAAGATCTTTTAAAAATACATAACACTGTCCTGACAAGGAATACGAACATAAACTAAGACTGAGGGGAAAACCCCACATAGAGAAAATAAATCTTATTAAGAAACAATAAAATACTGTAACACAAGGAAACTAGAATAAGCTTAGGGCGTGCCTTTATTACACCCAGTTAATCTTTGGTCAAATAACTACAAAGTTAACGTTAATAACTTGAAGGTTGACGGTGGCAGAGTCAACATCTCAAAGTTAATATTAACTGAACTCTCTTGGTCTGCAGCTCTAAAATGATGGACACATAAATATGAGACTGGCTATTGTTCTCTTCACTGTGACCACATCTCTGCCATCTCACTCTGTCAAGATCCTCACCTGTCCATTGTGCTCTTTAATATCCAACATATGAAGCGCATTCATCTTTCTTGCGAGGACATAGGAAAGTGCCCTTCTCCCTTGGGCGACGGCAATATGGAGGAACCTGGGAAACACGAGAGGAAAAGAGAATTACTTCTGACTTCACTAAGTTCGTCCTTAAAAAAATAAAAATAAAAATAAAAATTCCTCCTTTAGCCCCCTTCTTGACATGTTGGTGCACTCAAATGACACACCGTAGAGCATAATTTGTCTTTTCTGCTAGGTTGATAATACATCTGAGGTACAAAAGGATGTGTTAAGCTACCAGAAATAGTTAGAATGCCAAGCACCATGCTGATCACTTTAAATCGATTATCTTTAATATTCCTACAAACCCTATGAGGGAGGTCTTTACATTTTACATGTCAAGACTCAGGCACAGAGAGGTTAAATAAATTGCCCACGGCCACAAAGATGTCATGACAGATTACGATTCATTCTACAAGTCAACTCACAATTGATCATGAGCAACTAATCATAACCTGTTTTTGCTCCATAGACACAATCTATCCTGGGCTTTCAAAACTTATTATTCAAAGAAGACACATAAACAAGTAATCTATTCAGCCAGAAAGTAAAAGAAAGGAAAATGCTTAAAATATTAGCTGTCACTGAACAGCAATTTCTACCTACTCTAGTCATCCCAATTAGCCACTTACTAGGGTCTGGCTTGGTGTGCCCTAGAGAAATTCTGTGCCCACTACTTCTAACAAGTATGGTTTACCAAATTAGGTACATGAGAGAAAAGGAGACTCACGTGTCACCATCTGCATCCTTTGAAAGAAACTGATCTTGAGAGATATTTGCCAATTTGCTTTCTTCCTGTTCTACTTGCCACTGGAAAAATGACTTCCCTAACTGTGTGGTGTTCATTGGATTTCCGATGATGTTTGGGAATGGCAGTGAAGTGCCTAAAGGGGTAGAGCCTGCGTCATGCCCCATCATGGCCTCACAGGCGCCATGTGGCATCATGTTGAAGTTCTGCAGGTGTGCGTCATTCTGTTGCTGAACACTGGGGGTATTCTGAATGGGAACAGCAATATTCTCAGATTCCTGACTACTCAGAAGGGATGCAAAACTTTGATCTGGGCAGAACTGTGGTTCTTGACCATCAAAGAGGTTTGGTTCATAATTGGGGGACTGGGACGTTCTGGAATAAGGACTGTATTCCAGAGTTGGGTTGTGGGTGTAGTGCTGTGGCTGCAAGTTCTGGCTCTGTGGAGAATACTGGTACAGGGACGTCTGATCCACCATGTGTGGGGAGCTGCTGACTTGGAATGGTTGGTGTTTCTGAGGTGGCGAGAAGACCTGCCCTCTGTGGAAGTCCTGACACTGTTCTTGGGGAGAGCCCTGAGGGACCACCACAGGGCTCATCCAACTAACTTGGACAGTATTCAGGGAAACCGGGCTGCATTCATTCTTAATGTTGATTATGTTCTGAAGCAGATCAGCACTGCTGTCCTGTTTGGATTCACTGTGATGAGCATCTTCCATGCTCTCTGCGGGTGTTGGTGTTTGAGGTGGTGTCTGGAAAAGAAGAAAAAGTTAAGTTGCAGACTCTCTTTCAAAATTATGCCAGGAAAAATTTTCAAAGGGTATTCAGAGGAAAATAGTGAAATATTTACCAAAAACTGGGTATGTAATAAAGCTGGCCTTTTGCAAACTGGTCCATCAGACAATGAATCAGGTCCTTTCCTTTTTCCACTATATGATACTGTGTTCTTCAATTCTATACCCAAGAAAGGAATATGGAATCTGTGATCACTTTATTTTCTAAATTTTACCCATAATCACACTACATTATTTTACTCTAAAGCCCCCATATTACGAATAGAAGGAACTCTTACCTGTGAATTGCTCTCTGTTCACACTTTGGGTCTATAAAGAAAAAGAATTTCTAATTTAGTGCATATCAAATGGTTTCCTGCTTGATAAACATCAATAAGCAGACTTAACTTTACCACTCTTTACAGCTCACCATAAATCTGACAGTTATCCTAGCAATATTTATTTTCTATCTTAATTTTCTTTCCCCATTTTCCCTTTCACCTTAGTTCAACTGAGGTCAAGACAAAATTAATAAGCCCATTAGAGTTTTCCCCTTCTAGTCAAACTTTTCCATTTCAGTTGATTCTTTGCCCCCAAGTTGCCTTCATTTATTCATTCATTAAATTTCTCTTGTGTGCCCAGTACCGGCCTAAGTGACAGGAATACAGCAGACAGTGACCAATGCACCCTCTATCCTATGACTCTGGTGTGGTCTACAAAAGAGCTACTGGACCCAGGTCAGAAGAGAATAATAACTACCCTGACAGAATAACCTCCCTGCCTCAACCCAAAACAAAAAAGAGGTACCACCTTAAAATCATCCACAGGTTGGCCAGAAGCCTTCTGTTTATGACTTCGGATATGCAACAGGAGTTCCTTCACTGAGTTCTTCACACGAACACCTTGAAAGGGTCCTCTCTGCTGCCTTCCAACCCCCATATGGGGCTCAACTGTTCAAAAGAAAACAAAACGTATGCCAATTAAATCTGTTTACAGACACAAATCTTGACAATCTCAAAAGCATAGCCGTCTAATGTATGAAGTCCCCAACAAACAGACTGCAAAGCCTCTCCAACTCACTCTGGTCAATGGCCTTGCATGTCAGTCCCCAGCCCTACCTAAGCGTTCTTCATTTCCTAATACCTTTATCCCCCAGGCACCCTACGAAAATAAAGCTCAAAGAACTGTAGTTTCAGGGGCCCCTGGAGCCAACAGATAAACCCAAATTAAGCTTCTTCGTCTTTCAGCCCCATCCACCCAAGAGACACAATCACAGATTTTGCCACCCTCTCATAAATCTGTAATTATTCTTAACTTTTGAAAACCCGTGGGGAAGCGAGGAATAAATGATGAATTTTCAGCTTTTTCAAAACAAAGGCTTTATATCCACACATAAATTTAAAAAGTCTAATAATTCCACTCACCTAAGAAAGCACAAAACAAACTTCCTCCAAAGATCTCAATGTGCCAAGGTCTAACAATTAACAATGTCTCAGAGGGGGGATGGGCCAAATGGGTAAGGGGCATTAAGGAATCTACTCCTGAAATCACTGTTGCACTATATGCTAACTAATTTGGATGTAAATTTAAAAACATAAAATTAAAAAAATAAACATAAAAAAATAAAAAAAATAAAAAAACCAATGTCTTAGATTTGTTTCTTAGGCTTTCCATATTTAAATTTTAAGATATACTTTAAAATGTAGTCTCTGAGTACAGCATTCCACTTCTGACCACTACTATGTCATAATCTCTTGGGATGAGTTGAACACAAAGAAAACATGGAAGAAGTCAGGAAATGAATAATTGAGCCACTCAGTTGAGTAGGAAACAGAAGATGGGACAAGAAACCATGCCTAATTTGAATAGACATAGACATATCAAACATATGAGAGGAAACCCACTCAATGGTAGGGCAAATTAAAGAATGAGTGGATTTTATGTTTAAGTTTAGGAAAACCTTGTCAGGATCTAACAGCATTTCTCTGGAATGACAGTAGTTAATAATTCAACGTCACAGGGAGAAAAATTCAGTTTCAGAAATCCCCTATGTCTATGTGGTAAACCAAGGAACGAACAAAACAGTTTCAGAGAAATGAAGGCCAAATGTGAGAGAAAAGGCTTGAATACACGCACATGCACACACACACACACACACACACACACACACACACACACTCTTTGCATCTGCTAAAACATACATACATTTAAAATACGGAGAGCACCTTATGAAATCAAGTGGCTTAAATTACTTTTTAAGTGAAAATGAAAACTCACTTTTTATAATAAAAGACAACCAAAACAGAAGTGGCTAGCAGTAGGGAACACACCTGAACAAGAATGTTCTTTAAAATCATGCTGATTAGACTTTATAACACTTGAGATTATCTAGACTTTCTTTAGTCTGCCCACAGTGCCATCCTGTTTCCCCCCAAATTATGCAACTCGGCTCTTTAAGAAAAGAAACTAACCAATTCACAGCAGAAGGAAACATTATCCCCATGCCGGCTAGGTTTAGCTTAACCATTCTAAAGCACACAGAAAAACAAGACCGCAGAAATTCAGGGTAGACTTCCGAAACTCGAAAACATCACACACTAAAGTCATAATGTGAGCTGGTTTTTAGTCCAGTTTCACCTCACATCTTGTTAATATCAGTTTCCTTTCTTACATATAAAATCCTTTTTACGTAAAATTTCCACAAATACTTAGGAAAAAATAAGTCGACCATAAACACAGCACTCAAACAAACCTCATCGGGAACCCCAAGTTATACCTACATCAGATCCAAAAACTCGCCACCCGTATGTGAATTTACAGTTTAGTAAAGCTTGAAGAAGGAGAAGGAGAAGGAGAAAAGAAAAAAGAAGAGTGAGAGAAAATCTAAAGTGATTTATCACCACCCTCAGAAGTCAGAGCTCTGCTCTCAGAGGCTCTGTGAGCTACCAGGCCAGCGGGATGCGGCGCCCGGATTTTACCGACGGTCAAAGGGCATCCAGTTCTACCAACTGCCCTGGCACAGAGCAAGTCTTCCAGTAATCGCCTAACCTATGATGACCTTGTGGTTATATACTGCCGCTAAGGGAGGCGCAGAGGCCACCTAACTCCCGGTCCAGGTACTTCGCACCTCGGCAGTTCGGACCCTCCCCTCCCAGCGTGTGGGCCGCCCGGAGACCGGGGTGCTGGGGGCGCTGAGGCCGCGCCCGCCGGGGCGGGTAGGTACCTTGCAGCCGCTCGGCGCGCGCGCCACCTCTCGGCCGGGACTCCACGGCCCCGCAGGAGGACACGGACGAGGCGGAGGAAAAGTCGGAGGAGTCCGAGCCGGGCGAGCCGGGCGCCGAGGGCCCCGACGACGAGCAGATGGCGTCGCAGGCGCCCGGGGCCGCGGCCGGGGGCGATGCGCCGTAGAAATAGGCCAGGTTCAGCGGGCTGGTCATGAGGCCACCGTCGCCGGCCGCGTCCAGCAACCCCTCTCCGCCGCGGCTGTCGTCCAGCAGCTTGTCCACGATCATGCTCCCGGGCTGGGCGCTCGGGGACCCCAGACTCCTGCGCCACCCGCTCGCTGCGCACGACTGCCTCCCGGCTGTGGCTCTGACGGGCTCGGGGACCTGCCGGCAAGGGGATGGCGCGGGCACGGGCGCGGCCCGGGACTGCCCGGCTATTTAACCGGCCTCCAGGAGCTGGAGGGGGAGGATCGCAGCCTCGCCTGCCTCCCCCGAGCCCGGCCGGGCCATTGGCGGCGTCGGGGCCGCCTCCCAGCCCCTCCTCCGGATGCGCCCCGTTTCCAGTAAAATGTACAGGATGAAGCAATGTGCCCTCCGCCCTCGCCCCGCCCGCCCGGCTCCGCCTCGACTGACCGGCTGTTTTCTCCCCCTTCACCTGGAAACCCCGAGCAAGCGCGGTCTCCCACCTCCCGCCTCCCGGACCGGGACCCCGGCCCCAGCCGCCGGCCGAGAGAAGCCGGGCCGGGCCGGGCGCCGGGGAAGAAGGCGCGCGGCGTGGGGGCCCTGGGCCTGCAGGGGGAGCGGTGGAGGCGGGAAGGCAGCGGCGGGAACAGGTCGGCCCGGTTCCCGGGGAGGAGGAAATCCTGGAAGCTGCACGTTCCGCACTCCTCCGCCCGCCCTGGCGCGGCGAGTTTCCCGCCAGCTCCATTTAAGGCGTCTCTGGAAGATTCCTAAAGGCCTGGCTCCTCCAGTGCCTCAGAGCAGCTTTAGTCCTCGGAACTTAACGTTTGCCAAAGTGTTTACCTTTGGCACCCACTGAGATAGATGTTGAAGACATTTTTCTGTCCTCAAATTATAATCTGGACTACCTTTTTTTTTTTTTTTTTTTTTTTTTTTTGGCACAGCCCAGTAATAAAAAACAGTGCCTTATACCCCTGTCTGGTTCAGAACTTCGCAAAATGACGAATGTACATACATGTATATGTTTGTATTCATGTATATATAATTTTTTTCTTTCTGCATAATTTTACATTTTATCTGATAAACAGGAATTTTGCTGTTTCTTAGCTTAAGTACTATTTATTTATTTTTAGTGTTCATTTATTTTTGAGAGAGAGAGACAGACAGACTTGGGGGGGGGGAGGGGAGGAGGGCAGAGTGGAGAGCTAGGGAGACACAGAATCCGAAGCAGGCTCCAGGCTCTGAGCTGTCAGCATAGAGCCCGTTGCGGGCCTCGAACTCACGGACTGCGAGATCATGACCCCAGCCAAAGTCGGACACTCAACTGACTGAGCCACCCAGGCGCCCTAAGTACTTAAAAAAAAAAAAAAA
Source organism: Leopardus geoffroyi (assembly GCF_018350155.1). Taxonomy (NCBI): domain Eukaryota; kingdom Metazoa; phylum Chordata; class Mammalia; order Carnivora; family Felidae; genus Leopardus; species Leopardus geoffroyi. The sequence continues at coordinate 49,558,147 of NC_059333.1, read as the reverse complement.
AGGATTTACACAATTTTTATTGAAGTCCTAGGAGTTTGCAGGAAAAAAAAGATGAATGATTATGTCCCTTCTTTCAAGTACATTGTAATCTTGTAGAAATGATAAGGTAGGCACACACGTGCTATATTAAAAGAAACCAATTATGATTAAACATCATGATGGATACAAAGTTCAATGAGTGTCCTAAAAAGAAAGACAAAACATGGTGGAGAAAAAAAAGGTCATGAGGCAAATCTTTGCAAAGGAGAGGGCATTTGAGACAGGCCCTGAAGGATGGGTGGGATTTCAACCAAAATGATTTATAGGAAGATGGAACAGCATGACCAAAAAAAAATGAGGAACAGTCAGATAAAAGCCTACAGTCCCTTTTTAAGGTAGTCAAAGCAAAGGTGATAACATAAATGTAACAGGTAACTTGGTGCCTTTGGGTGGAGCACCTCCAGTGGCCGGCTGAGACGCTGAGTCTTTAATAAACACTGAGTGAACATGGAAGAATCTGGGCAGGCAAAATTAACCTAGAAGCAGCCTAGATGCGGTAAGACTGAGGGGCCCAGAGGCCCTTAGGAACTACTGCATCCAGGACTGAACTGAGCTGACCCTGGTTCAGAGGCAATGAGGAAGAGGAAAGTAAATAGAAAGAAAGGGCTGGGCAGCACTGTTCAGACAGAATGCACAGGTCCGGACCAGCTAGATATGGGCAGCAGTGAAGGGGTCCCCAGTCAGGATGTGGTTTGGGGCCAGATGACCAGGTGAACAGGGATGCCAGCTTCAGATCACAAGCAAATCAGCAGAAGCAAAGTTATAATTCCAGGAGGGAAGAGGGATGCAATGAGCTTGAATTGTTACTCAGTATTAATAGGCGTTAGAACACCCTGATGGGAGTTTCAAAGTAAATAGTCAACTTGTTTCTCACAAGTGTTGTATTGTCCCCAAAACTTGCTGCCTTTCCCTTCTCCCAGTCTTTGGTTTTGGTAACTTCTAAAAATAAAAATAAAAATAAAAAGGAAACAATTCTTTTGTATCTGCAGGGAATAAAAGACTCCAGTAAACGCAGTCCTCCAGAAACCAAAATCACTTAAAGGATGCTCCAAATAAGATGTTAGGCTTTCTCAATAAAATCTATTTGGATTTTTTTTTCACCCTACTAACATTTTATGTATAATAAAGGCCTTAAATGTCCATTCAAACAAATTCATGCACAATTTTTTTTTTTTTTTTTACAAAACTAATTCTCCCCTAAAATTATTTCTGGTTTCACTTGGTATATAAAAATCTAAGCTCAAAATCATAGCCTCTGGAGAACTCATAAATAAATATGATCAGTGAAAGACTAATGTTTCAGAATAAACATTCAAAGTTTTCTATAAAATGTCAAAGCAAGCATACTGTCTGAGAAGACCACAAGCCCCAGTGCCCAATGCCCTCCCACACAGAGTCAAGAATGGTAGTTTGTTAATGTTACTACAAAAAGAAAATTTGAATATACTTTGCTTCATTTACATGTTGAAATATAAACTCAATTTGGTCTATCAACTTGGTTGAATGATATGACACTACCATTGTTCTAACCGAATGTGATAGAACGTTAACTCTCTGAGAGAGAGCTACCATGTTATGAGGACTCTCTGGAAAAGTCCACTGAGGCCAACAGCCAGCACCAACTGGCCAGCTATATGAGGGAGCCTCCACAACATATCAGGCCTTCAGATGACTGCGCTGACCAACATCTTGACTGTGGTCTTAGGAGCAGCCCTAAACTAGAACTCCCCCAAAGGCACTCCCAGATTCCTGACCACAGAAACTATATTCAAAAAATGAAGCCTTGAGAATTTGCCCAAGGTCACACTGCTCATCATTGGTGAAGAGACTAAAATCTTCTTCTGTTTAACTCTAGACCCTGATCTCCCACTCTCTCTCTCTGCCCCTCCCCTACTCTCTCTCTCTCTCAAAAATAAACATTAAAAAAATAAATAACAATAATTAATTTTTTTAAAAAAATAAATGAAAAAATAAAATAAAAAGGGATATCACAAGACACATTTCCTCAAGGTTCAGATACTCTAACATCTAAAGTTACAAAAAAAAAAAAAAAAAAAAAAAAAAAGATGAAAATGACAGAGAGACCCCTGACTCATGGAAACAGAAATCTCTAAAGCAACTGGAAGAAACTATAAATAAGAAATAAAAATATGGGAGACCTGGATGGTTGAGTCAGTTAAGCATCCAACTTTGGCTCAGGTCATGATCTCACGATTCATGAGTTCAGGGTCTGAGCTGACAGCTCAGAGCCTGGAGCCTGCTTCAGATTCTGGGTGTTCCTCTCTCTGCCCCTCCCCAGCTTGCTCTCTCTCTCTCTCTCTCTTTCAAAAATAAGTAATAAAACATTTTTTAAATGATTAAAAGAAATAAAAATATGATGTTTTCCTTGGCTTTATAAATGTTAATTATTCACCTTATTGTATCTTATACGATAGATCATTTCTTAATAGTATTATGGTGCTGGTTAAGTTATAACACCATATTGAGGTCAATCATTCAAAATTTTAAAAAAGGTATTCAATTTTTTAATGTAGATGTAATGAACTTGTCAAATGCCAAAAATCATTTGGTGCAACTTTTCAAACTGGAGATGAAAAAGTCAGTGAAGTATCTTAGTACAATAATTTATACTGCCTTCGCTGAAGAAGTGAACATCATAGGTGAGAAATTAATAAAGCCTGGGAGAATTTGTTTTGCTAAATGTCTTCTAGATGAAAAAAACAGCAAAAGAAACCATGGCCCTGTACTTCCCAGTGATATAGCAACTCATCAAATTAAGATTCAGCTGCAAACATGAAAGCTGATCTTGCCTGCCATACTGCATTTGTGCCTTAGCAATGGATAGATCTATTGACTGTCTGGACTTGCTATTTTGGTTGCATTCATCAGGTATTAGCACTGGCTGATCACCAAAGATCTTTTATAGGAATGCTTGAAAATAAGCATAAGAGGGGCTGAAACATTCAAAGTGTACAATAATCTTTTTGAATCACATCATTTATCCTGGAACAATTGTATTGACATTCGCACTGATGGTACAAAAGCAGTCGTGGGTAAACTGCTGATGCCTTACAACAAATCAAGGCAGCAGCAACAGAATGAAAGAGTGGTCATTGTATTCATCACCACCACCCACTCGCAGATTAAAAAAAATTTTTTTTCACTTAAGAAAATCCTAGATGAAACAGAAACAATTAATAATTTTATTAAATACTGACCCTTGAAATATACATAGTTTTAATATTCTATAATGATTTTCTGGAAAAGCACTTGGCCCATTCGATTGAATGAATTGAACAATGATACATTGGCGTTTGTTCTACTTCAATCCCATTTCAGTTGTGAGTTCAACTAGTCACTGTTTTTATTGGAACGATAATTTTACTTGACTGACAAACTGTGGTTATTCTGACTTGGATATATGTCAGATTTTTTTTTTCTTTTTTTTTTTTAATGAACAAAGTAACGCTGTCATGTCCAGGAGCTTGCTTAAGATTCTCTCTCCCTTTGCCTCTCTCTCCCACTCATGCTCGGTCTCTCTCTCTCTCTCTCTCTCTCTCTCTCTCATTCTCTCTTTCAAAAAATAAATAAATAAAATGTAACTACTTAAAAATGTGCCATTCAATTAAATATTTATTAAGTAACAAGTGGTTGGCTATTACAAGGAACACATGTCCTGGGAGCTTATGTAGAGGAGACAGACTCATAAATGGGTAATTTATGGAAATTCTGATGGAAGTCTGTGTGGGGACACAGAAAAGGGGCCCTTAATCCAGACTGTGGGTGAGAGTGAGGGTGGGGAGGAGGAAGGTCAGGGAAGGCCCCAGGAGTGGTAGATATTAATCTGAAAATTGGGGAAGATGAGCATGAATTGGCGAGGTAAGGACAGGGAGCAGAGAAGTGCAGTGTCAGAGCTGTGACAAACCATTCAGTTTGGTATTACTGCAGCTAATGAGGAAGATGAGGCTTGTGAGGAAGGCAGGGCTGGGACACTTGCCATTCTAAGAGACTGAACGTGATGCTAAAGATCCTTCCTTTATCCTTCCTTAGATCCATTCTAAGAAATTGAACCTGATCCTAATGATCCTACTTAGGGATCCTTCAATGGCTCCCTAAATAGGGTAGAGGAATTCTTAGATTTGGTCATAGATGTGGCATGCTCATGGCAGTCTTAGATTTTTGTCTTAAATATCTGCTTTTATGGGGCACCTGGGTGGCTCAGTCAGTTAAGTGTCCAATTTTGGCTCAGATCATGATCTTGCAGTTTGTGACTGAGCCCTGCATCCGGCTCTGTTCTGACGGCTCAGAGCCTGGAGCCTGCTTCAGATTCTCTGCTCCTCCCCTGCTCGCACTCTGTCTCTCTGTCTCAAAAATAAATAAAACTTAAAAAAAAAAAAAAAAAGATTTAAATATCTGCTTTTTTTTAAGTTTTATTTGTTTTTGAGAGAGAGAGAGCACCCACACACGAGCAGGAGAGAGGCAAAGAGAGAGGGAGAACCAAGCAGGTTCCACACTGTGAGCACAGAGCCTGACGTGGGTGGGGCTTGATGCCACAAGTTGTGACATCACGGCCTGAACCGAAATCAAGGATCAGACACTTAACTGACAGAGCCACCCAGTCACCCCTAAATAGTTACATTTTAAATGGTTATATAAGTGCCTATATAATATCCTCCACCTTGCCTCTTAGTCCGCAGAACCTAACACATTTACTATTGGGCACATTACGGAAAGTTTGCCTACTCCTGCTTTAAGCAACAGTGCTTACAGGCACTACAGTGTCATGGTGTGAGACCTGCAGACTCAGCTCTGGCTCTTACCAGTTGTGCGGCCTTGCCCCTTAATCTCTGAGCCTCAGTTTATTGACTGGGTGGCTTAAACAACAAAGATTTATTTTCTCACTGTCTGGAAGCTGGATGTCCAAGATTAAAGTGCCAGCACGGTTGTTTTTTCCTGAAGCCTTTTTCACCAGTTGCATGTATAGCCTTTTCTGGACTGGACACTCATTCCTGGCACCTCTTCCTCTTCTACTAGAGACACCAGTCAGATTGGATTAGGGCACAACCTAATGGCCTCATTTTAACTGAATTACTCCTTTAAAAGCCCTGTATCCAAATAGAGTCACATTCTGAGATACTGGGGGTTAGGGCTTTAACATATAAATTTGGGGCGGAGGCGGGGGACACAATTCAGTCCATAACAGATAGGTTTGATGTAGCTGAATTTTAGAGGTTGTAAAAAGCAGTCATAAGACTTCAGTTATGATATAGGAGGCCATAGCATCCAGTTTTGGCCAAGCAGGGAAAAACATGAATATCATGGCTTTCCTAAGCAAACTTCCAGCTGCTCTTAAATGTGATGGTAGTGAGAATGAGGACCTGGGGAGAGAGGGGGTAGATGGGAAGAATTTTTGACAAGAAACTATCTGGACTCTTCTACAGTGCAATGAAGTTGCTGAAAGAGTCAAATTTTTAACTTCTCTAGAAATTTCTAGAAAAATGAAGACAATCTTTTAGTGGGGGTAGAGGGGCAAAGGGTGAATATGGCAACCTTGGTTTTAGATCTGTTGATTATACACTTGGCAACATGGAATTAGAACTCAGAGAAAAGGTCAGAGCTGGAGATAGGAACCTGGAGTCTTTATATAGTCAGAGGTGAATCTGTGGGAGTGGGAGAGCTTGCTCAGAGTTCAAAAAACATAGAGGCCAAAAACTCAGTTTTCAAAGTGCTTTGCTGCGACATTGGCTTGGGAGACAGTTTTCCAGGACCTCTCTAGCTAAAGTAGCACCCCTGGCTCTCTCCCTCTGCCTTGCTTTGTTGGTCTTCATAGCACATTATTACCACCTGCCATTATATTTATATAGCTAGCTATTTGACTGTTGTCTGTCTTTTCCAGAAGAACATAAGCTCCCGGAGAGCACAGACTGTCTTTTTGTCCAGTACTCTGGAACAAAGTCCAGAACATTTTAGGTGCCCAATAAATATTTACTGAATTAAGTCATAAATAGGTTAATTTTTATGATCAATAGAATTTAAGTTGATAATACATTGCTGAATATTGCCTTTTTATCTTAAAATAACATGTTGTTCTTTAACAAATAAATTTGGATAAATGAACACATAGACACATATATTTGAGAATCTTGAAATATATAACCTAAAAACTTAGTTTTGCTTCTGTTTGTGTTTTCCCCAAATCAAGAGCACTAATCCTTTCTCTGTAACAGTATTTATGTATGAGAAACTGCAACTTTCTTTAAAAATCCAGGCATTTGCGCAATCTGGTTACTCTTATCAGATAATCTGTTTGCATCTACTTTTTTTTTTTTTAAGTTTTTCTTGGCAGGTGATTTGTGGTGTCCTTGGTTTCTGCCAGGTCTCTTTTCCTTTTACTCACCATATCTGTACTTAAAGATCCTTTTATCATTGTACCTATGTGGGTGCTAACAGAATACCACAACCAGCATTCCTCCTGGAGAAAATTATAAAGAAAAGTGACAAACATATGTTTGTATGGACTGTTGGCACCCACATAGGTACAATGATACAGGAATCTATACAGCTATAAGTGGTAAAGGCACTTAAACCAAGTCCACCCTCCTTTGTTTTTCTAAGGAATCACAACGAGAGAGTAATCTGAATCATTTGTATTTCACACAGGTGAAGATGTTTGTTAAATCTAGCCTCTCTTTTTCAGGTAGGCTGAGTGGTATAAATGGCACTAGAATTACGGGGTAAAGCAATATAAAGCAATAATTCCCCAACAGAGGGGGAATTCCTCCTTAAAGACTATCAGAATCACTGAGGAAGTGTTTTCCAGGGCTACACGATCCCAGACTGCACCTTCCTAGTGGGAGTGTACCACATCTCCCAGCTGCTGGAGGAGTAAAGGGTTGAGAATCACTGGTCAGGCATTCTGAGAGTTAAAGTGAACACAACACATGACACTAACAAATGACTGGTTTCTATCTATCCTCTACTCTTTATTAAAGGATTGGGTGGGGGGTTTTTGTTTTGTTTTGTTTTGTTTTGTTGGTCCCCCAGACCCTGTTTGCTAGAATTTTATGGAACCTTTAAACCATAAAGGAAAATATAGGCTGATGGGAAGAAGGCACTCTGCGGGGCAACAGGACAAGTCTGTAAAATCCAGAATGAAGCTAAGAGAGGAAATTTGAGCATGCTTGTTAGAAATAGAGAAAAAATGAAAAGATGCTAACAGGAGAACTTGTTTACTAAACCTTGTGGCCAATTTAGTGCAACTTTGGGAACTGTTTACTATAGTAATAGTTTTCTGACTTACAAATTCTGCAATTATGATTTTAGTTAAATACATTGGGCTCTTTCCTAACAAGTCTGCACAAATGTGAAAGTACTCTGGGGGAAGAGGCTATAGAGACACAAGTTATAACTAGACAGGTTTTGATCCAATATGTAATCTATCCCACCCCGGTCCTCCCAACCATATACATGCAAATAGGTAGAGGTTTACTCAATGGTCATAATAACTATGGGAGTGAGAAAGGAACTAAAATGTCTAGGATGTGTCACATACTTTACACACATTGTATATTATCTTGTGTGATTTTAGCAATTTGGTTTTGATACTAATATCCCAATTTATATGTGTTTGTGGGATTGTATTATGGCAGCCCTAGCAAACTAATGCACTATCCCATCATACTTCCATTTGCTACTCAACATGCAGTCCTTAGGCATAATCCTGGAAAACAGCACACCAATTCTTGTCCCTAACTTTTATCCAAGCTAGAATTATTGACTGATTTTCTTCATCCATTGCTTAAAAGCATAGTTTTGAAGCCAAACAAACTGGGTCCAAATCCCAGCTCCATTCACTTAACAATCATGTAGCTTCAATGAACTTCTCTAAAACTGTTTTCTGATCCATAAAATGGAAATACTAACTTCACGTGGTCAGTATGTAGGTTACACGAGGTAGTGTACGTGATAAGCCTAGCACAACTCCGGGAACGCAGTATACATTCAATGATGATAATTATAATTATTATCCATTTTTCAAAGCTCCATTTAATACTTGATTGTTAAGCATCTGGCCTCTTTGGACCACCAGCCAAACTTGAAGAGAATATGGAAGAGAATCATGGAGTCAAGTGTGGACTTGACTACAGAGTCTTGATGCCACTGAAAAGATTGGAGTTCATGTAATAAGCCATGGGGAGCCATTCAGGATTTTTGAACTGGGAAAAGCATGACCAAAGCCATGCTTTAGGAAGGACAAAGCAACAGTTGAAACGTAGGTGATCAGGACAGACAGCCTGCAGTAGTCAAGGTGACAGGTCCTAAAGGATAGAACAAGAGGGGTGCCTATGGGAATAGAAAGTGAGGAATTGTTTAGAGAAATATTTCTGACATATAATCCATAGAATTGGCAACAGACTGGACACATCAATGATAGGAGAGAGCCAGAAGTAACTCCAACACCTTAAGATTGATAGAGTGGTAGTACCATGAACAGAAATATGGAAGCCAGGTGAAAGAGAGTACAGGAGGCATCAACTTTGATTTTAGCCTTCACATTCCACTCCTTGTGCTGCTCCTACTACTGCATCTCACCCCATATCTGCAGTCTAAGCAGGGCAGTCTCCATGCCCTTCCCTTCTAGTAAAACGTCAAGAAGGCATTTCAAAATTAATTCACACCACGACATAAACAGTAATCTTTCCCAAAGGCTATCTGCATTTTAAAAGAGGCCTCCCAAAATTAACTACCATGAAATTTGGATAATGGACAAACATAAATGAGGTATGAGATGGAAAGAGGAAGTCCTTCAACATTATTATCACCCTACATTTCCCCACCTGTTTGCTACAAACACTTTGGCTGGAGTCTGGCACCATCCCTAGATTTTGACATTAGTGTTGTGTCTAAGAACCCCTTTCTTATCTTAATGCTGGATGGTGTTCAATGCCACAGATGAACAAGACTGTTTTTATTGCCTGTTTAAAAGATATGAAACATCAGCACAAAGCAGGAGGGTTGGCAAGGTCCATGATACATCGTCATCTGCCACCTTCTGACAGTTCCATCATCTATCATGATACTAAAGATGCCGAGGGTAAATTCAGTAGTCTTGCCCAGTGATCATTTTTTATTTCTTCCAAACCTTGTCTTCCCTAATTAGACCCACCTCCTTTACCCTTGACAAAGGTATGAAATAGAAACTTCTTACAGTGTTCAAAATAGTATTTCACAGATCAGAAAATAATTTAAAATTCACCTTTTTTATCATTCTGGGTCATTCTGGGGTTTTTTTCCCCGTTCTGTGTTGAACCAAAACTCATGGAGTGACCATGTGCTTATATTGCAAAGGTGAGAGGGGAAAGTAGAGGAGAAGAAGAGGAGGGTGAAAATCTGAAGGCACACAATTCCCATACTCAAGGTGTTCTCAGTTCAGTCAACCTTCATTTGCATCTGTGGGTTACCTCTGTAGCTCTGATCCTTGAACATCCCACAAGTCTCTCCAGGTTTCTTTTAAATGTGGGAATCCATGGCAAGGGGTGTACATTTTCAAAAGGATCTGACCCATATAGAATCTAAATGCATTGCCTCGACTCCCATACGAGTTATTCCCAGCCAAGCACTTGTTTGTAAGTATATACATTATAGTACGTGGACAGGCAAGGGTGAGTGTGTAGGAGAGGCTGATTTGTTTTAATAGTCATGGTGGTGAATCATTCAGCAGATTATTTACTCTGATCTTCACATCATTTTCTGTCATACATTCATGGTGTAAACACCTTTTCACTGCACTCTGCAAAATACTGCACAAAATGAGTGAAAAAGCAATCATCCTGGTGCTATAGAAAATGGTACAGCAGTTCCTCAAATATTAAACATAGAATTACCATATGATCTAGCAATTCCACATCCAGGTACCACCCAAAAGAATTGAAAGCAGGAACTCACACAGATTCTCGTACACCCATATTCATAGCAGCATTATTCACAACGACCAAAAGGTAGAAGCAAGCCAACTGACCATTGAGGAATGGATGGATAAACGAAATGGGGTATATCCATATAATGGAATATTATTCAGCCTTATAAAAGAAGGAATTTTTGACACATGCTACAATATGGATGGACTTTGAAGACATCCCAAGTGAAATAAGCTAGTCACAAAAGGACAAATACTGTATGATTCCACCTACATGAAGCACTTAGTCAACTTCATAGAGATAGAAAGTAGAATGGTGGTTGCCAAGGGCTGAAGGCTTGGAGGGGAATAGGAAGTACTGTTCTGTGCATGTGGATTTTCAGTTTAAGAAGATGAAAAATTTCTGAAGATGAATCATAGTGATGGTTAGACAACACTGTGAATTAATTTAATGCCATTGTACTATACACTTCAAAATAGTCAAGATGGTAAATTTTATGACATGTATATCTGATGACAATTTCTTAAAATATTAAAAACATTTAAGGATATAATAGAAGAAAATATTCCTGAAATAGAGAAATATGGGGAGAAATACCAGAAATCACCCCCTTCTGGAAGTAGATACTTTAAAAATCTATGGCAATGATGCAGACACAAAACAAGACACAAAGAGAGAACAGGCCAGAGAAAAATCTTTTTGACCACAATTGACTAAGTATATGCAGAGCATTTACAGATGTGTATCCAACCTTGCTTTCATTATCACACCCCTTCCCTATGGAGCCTTTTTAACCATTTCATCCCTAACTGTCCTCTGATGAAAGTTTAGAACTGCAGATATACTATATATCTGTTTATGTACTATTATGGTCCTTTAGAAGGCCACAAACCACCATCATATCTAAGATATTTCCCTCTGCCAAGAATAAATTTTGCCCTCTTGGGAACACTATCACCCTCTTTGAGAAGGCATGATTTATAGTGTTAGCCACTTGAAAAACATGGGCGCCATGACAAACAGCAAATTTGACTAACATAATCACAGGACTGGGGATGCACACATACTAACCAATGCTAAAATGTGTCCAAAAGTCTTACAGCAATATTAAAAGTGTCTGCACACTACTAAACTTCTGAACAAAAAGTGAGAAATTCATTTTTAGTGTCTTCAAACATCTGGAAGTTGCCATTGTATAGATATAACACTTAGATGATTAACAAAATTTCACAAAAGTTTAATTCAGATATTTGGTATCATGTATTAGAATGTAGCATTTCCTATTCGAAGGGGCACATGCACCCTAATGTTTATAGCAGTACTATCAACAATAGCACCCAAATGCCCATCAACTGATGAACGGATAAAGAAGATGCGATATATATACAATGGAATATTACTCAGCAATCCAAAAGCATAAAATCTTTCCATTTGCAACAACATGGATAGAACTAGAATGTATTATGCTAAGCAAAATAAGTCAGAGAAAGATAAATATCATGATTTCACTCATATGTGGAATTTAAGAAACACAACAGATGAGCATAGGGGAAGGGAAGGAAAAATAAGCTAAAGACAGAGAGGGAGGCAAACCATAAGAGACTCTTAAATACAGTGAACAAACTGAGGTTTGCTAGAGGGTTGTTGGGTGCGGGGATGGGCTAAATGGGTGATGGGCATTAAGGAGGGCATTTGTTGGGATGAGCACTGGGTATTATATGTAAGTGATGAATCACTAAATTCTACTCCTAAAAACATTATTACACCATATTTTAACTAACTTGGATTTAAATAAATTTTTTTTAAAAAAAAGAATGTAGCATCACCACTTCTGTTTTACATAACCATGACAGAATTTACTTTTCTACATGGTAAAATGACATATATAAATTTTAAAGAAAAAATTCCATAATTTTTCTTATTATAGAATTTAAGGAGCCTTGTAATTTTGCTACTCAAAGTGTGGACCTCGGGCGGACTATTACCACACGGGAACTTATTAAAAATGCCAGATGATAGGGGCGCCTGGGTGGCGCAGTCGGTTGAGCGTCCGACTTCAGCCAGGTCGCGATCTCGCGGTCCGTGAGTTCGAGCCCCGCGTCGGGCTCTGGACTGATGGCTCAGAGCCTGGAGCCTGTTTCCGATTCTGTGTCTCCCTCTCTCTCTGCCCCTCCCCCGTTCATGCTCTGTCTCTCTCTGTCCCAAAGATAAATAAACGTTGAAAAAAAAAAAAAAAAAAAAAAAAAATGCCAGATGATAAGCTCCACCTTAGACCTACTGACACAGAACCTGTAGTTCAACAAGATCTCCAGATAATTCTTATGCATATTAAAGTTTGAGAAGAACTGCTTTACAAGATGTCTATCAAAATTCTTCCTTAATTCACCAGAGCATTTTATTTCTTTTTTTTTTTTTTAACGTTTATTTATTTTTGAGACACAGAGAGACAAAGCATGAACAGGGGAGGGGCAGAGAGAGAGGGAGACACAGAATCCGAAACAGGCTCCAGGCTCCGAGCTGTCAGCACAGAGCCCAACGCGGGGCTCGAACTCATGGACCGTGAGATCATGCCCTGAGCCGAAGTCGGACGCTCAACAGACTGAGCCACTCAGGTGCCCCGTGAGCATTTGATTTCTTAACTAAGTAGATTAATTACCCCAATCATACTCTATAGGGCCTAAAGGAAATGCAAACTAGAAAAAGATCATACAAAACTGTTAAAAAACCAACAGATACAAAACATGCAAATTTCTATCTTTGGGGCTACTCTGAAATAAGGTAATTCAGGTAGTTACTTAACTTACTGTGCATTAACAGGGATGGTAGAGAGCAGGTAAATGCGTTTGTTAGGTGCCCGCAGCTCCTCTCCAGAAGCAGTAGCAGTGGGCCCTTCATCAGAGCTTTGACTAGCAGTGTTCTTCCAAGCCTCAGCTTTTTTAGCACAGAAAGAAACATCCCTTTGAGGGGCAAGGTAAACAAAGGGCAGGATTCCCTTTACTTTGTAATCGCAAGTGTTGTGTCTGAAAATGGCTGCCCTCATCCACTAACCCAGCCAATCTCATCAGACAGATTCTACCAGACAGATTTACTCTTGCAGGTACAAAAGATTTTTTTAGGGTCTTCTTAAAATAGGAAGGCTTATGTGGTTATCAATGGCAACTTTATCAGTTAAATCTGAACAGGAAGCAGCGGGTAGGTAGCCAGGTGCCAGCTAGAGAAAGGGAAGGACTCTGGGGAAATCAGAGCCCTGGAAAGAGGTTGACCTCTCCCCATTGTACTCTGCTAATATCCCAATGGCCTGGTGGTAAGGGTGCAAGCTATAGAGACAACCCCCTCAGATTCAAATCCAAGCTCTCCCACTTACTACCTGGGCATCTTGAACCAATTGCTCAATCCCTCTGAGCCTCAATTTCCTCATCTAAAAAGTAAAGCTAATTATGTCTACCTCAGATGCCATTATGAAGGCTAAATGAGATCTTGGTGGTCAACTTCCAAGACAAATGTTTCATAAATGTTAATTCCCTATTACTAACTACCCCAAAGGAGCAGTAAAATATTTTCATCTGCTAAATTTGGAAGGAAAGTGTTTTACCTCACAGTCACAAATTAAAGGAACAGGAAGTGCTTTAATCAGAAACCACATATGCTAGCTTTAATGAGTGGCTTCACCAAAACCATAGGAGGCATAATGCTCTCTGAGCCTGTTAAAGATTACATAACTCCGAAACTGCCAGTCAGCAGAGAGCTGAATTCCCCTATTAGACGTATGCGTTGTGTCCTCCTCTCATAGAAAATAGTGGAAATTCAAATAGGTGAAAAGCGTACTAAACCACCAAAAAGCCTTAGTTCACAAGAAATCACAGTAAAATGCCTATAAGTAAAATTCACAGTAACCTTGAGGCAAATTCAAAAAATGACTGATTTAAGATATCTAAGAATCTTATAAATTTTAGAAAACATCCCACTGCCCTTTTCAACTACATCAGCCAAGGCCAAGGTAACATCTACACCCCACTAGGTTAGGAATATCTGCCTTTCTCACCCTCAGGCGTTCATCATCAGGCCAAGAAAGCCAAAAGGTCAAAGTTCAGCCTCCTGATCTTCCTGTTAACCTGTGGGGGAGAAATCAAGAGGCCACCAGATCAGTCAGCTATAAGCCAAAGAGAATGGTTTTCTCAGGAACAATTCATTGTGGGTCTCAGAATAATAGAAAATCTTCCCCCTCAGTAGTGATCTCCATTGGCTCTTCACCTTCTGAGAGGGTTTCTTTTGCTTTCTGAGAGCAGGACTTCTTTCAGGACAAAACAGAATGAGAAAAGTTTGCCTCCATTTCCTCAGTAAGGAATAGTCTGCATCTGAGCAACTAAATTACGCTGACCATGGTCACCATCTCCATGCTAGATAGTATGCTGTGAAACATTCGACATTGTACGTGCCATGCATTGATTTCTTGTGCGACTCACCCCAGACTGACTCTTCTGTGGTCCCAAGGTTCTTCCCCAGCACCCTGCCCAACTGTGACTAAGCAAAATGGAGAGTGGATGGTGGATCATACATTGTATCCTGAAGCCAAATAAAGATTCAGGATTATCTGCGTATTTAGATGATCTGTGAGCTCCATCCGCTCCTCTATCAGAGATTGCTGAGGGTAGTGAATAAGCCTTGCAAATGTTTCTCTCCTTTTATTGTCTAAACAACCTACTATGTGAGAGAGGCAAAATATATTTCACCTGCCCAGATAATGTATTTCTTTCGAAGGCAGATTTAAAGTAGGGGAATATATATTATCAAGTGCTTAAATGTACATAATAAATGTCATGCACTTTGGGACACACCCACCTGATGGCCAGTTTACTGATCCACTAATCCCGGTGGAGAGAATCTCTAATCCACCCTACCTAGAAATGTGTTTTATTCACACAAAATTCCTTCAAATTCTTTATACAGATTGTTATAAATCTGGGGGTCCAGCCAGGTCAACAAAGTTCAGGCTTTCCTTCATTCATAAAATGGTCTTGTAATACTTTTCTTTAATTTTACAGGGTTAACATAAGAGTTAATGAGGGCTTAAATGAGAAAACACACTTCTAAATCCACACTCAAACCTCCTGGGAGATTTCTGCCTTGGGGTATCATAGTCCAACATCACAGACTAAAGATAAATTGTTACATCAGATCTATGACGCTTCCATCAGGCATCCTATTTATCTCCTCCACCAGCATCTTAGTCCTTCCTGAGCTTTCAAGGCAAACAGATGTGATTCATGGCCATTACCAAGCTATAGAAACATCCTTGATTTCCTTTCCCCAAAAACCTGCTCCCCAATATTTTGCCCCAAAACAAGTATGCTCACCCCAGTATCAGAGACTGATTTCAAAGGAAAGAATCTGAATATGGGAAAAGAAAAGTAAAAGCTTAGCATTTAAGATAGTTTTTCATACCAAATATCAAATAATAAAAATATACCTTTGTGTTTGAAGAGCCAAGTCATAGAAATACGTAAAGGCAAATCAATTGTTTCCAGCTGTAATCAGCGATAATAACCCAAGTACGTGAGAGCATGAGAAAGATGATCAGTTTCCTTTTGAGGTTACATGATAAGCAGCAGCAGTTAAGCAGCCTTTTTCTCTAAAACTCAGCGTCTGACCTCATGGCAAGAAGAGGCCAGCCCCTCTCCCTGTCCCCCTTTATAGCGTCAGCTTTCTGTTCATCACTCTAAATGGGGGCGGGGAAAGCTAAGGACCTATTTTCTAAAATACAGAATACAGACTGTCGTTCGAAAGGTTGCGTGGGCACAGAGGAGGGGCTGAGGAGGCGGGGAGGGGGCAACGAGGACTAGGTTTGTGGATTTTTTTCTGCATACTGGAAATTCCCAAGCCAAAAAGGTACCGACCCGAGTCCCGGACATTCCCCGAGAGGGCCGGCTCCAAGAGCTGGACTGGAATCCCGCGGAGGAATCAGAAGCAAATCTAAAACAAAACATTTTTCTTAGGGATACCTTTTTAAATTCTCAATGAATCCACACCGGGCATTAGCGTTGCCCCCCTCATTTGATTCACCTCTTCTTATTTAGCTTTCTCTGCGTGGCTTCAAGACGCGGGGGAGAGGTTGGGAGCAGGTAGATACTTTCTACGACACAGCTTTTCAAAATATGGCAATCAAAAAGTAGTAGAGCGATCGCGTGCCTTCAAAGACAAAGGACAATCTGGGACAATGTGAGACATCTATAAAGCAGTGGGTCTGTAACAAGAAGATCACGTTAGTTTCACCGGCGCAGGGGCAGGGGGATTAGAGTGGGTTGAACAGAGAATGAACTATTGCACAACACTTAAAGGATTTTGCCTATAACATTTGGTTTCACTGTGACTCCTTTTCCTTCTGGGACACTTAACAACTACTCCCTGCACTGCTTCCCGCCCCTTCCCCCCAGCAGTGTTACAGTTCCGATCCAGCTTTATAATTAGACAGGAAATGTCTGATTCTCCGATAGGAATCGGCATCTGGAGCTGAACACCAGAAGGTCCTTACAACTTTAACAGAAGGCCATTCTTCAAAGAAGTCTGACTTCTTCTCATTTGATGGAGAATATTATAAAAGGAAAATATTATACTTAAATTCACACTTTTTAAAACAGTTAAAATGTAATTGCATTTTCAAGACACAGATTAGAAAGTTCACTTTCTGCCCTTCTACCTTTTGTATCCCATAAACTTCCGCCTGCAGCAACTCTTTTATCTTCCACCGCCACCACCACCCCAGCTTCCCACAATTCCTAGGTGCTCCTCGTACTCAGGGACTGTGGTCTCACTTTCAAAGAGAAAAAGAACACCTTCAAAATCGTGTTTAGTGTACATTGAACAGTCAGGCATTCCAAGGGCACTGAGAACTGCACTCGAGACCTAAACTGAAGAGAATGTTTAACACAAGAGAATGAATACATTTAAAGTGGAATTTCTAGTTGGAGGCCAGTGTGAGGCTCTCTGCTGACAGCTCAGATCCTGGAGCCTGCTTCTGAGTCTGTGTCTCCCTCTCTGTCTCTGCTCATCCCCTGCTTGCACTGTCTCTCTCTCAAAAATAAATAAAAACATTAACAAAATTTTTTTAAGAAGTGGAATTTCTAGCATGAGCAACTAGCTACTGTTAATAAACTGAATTAACCCAAAGGTAAAGCTGAGCACTCTTTTTGGGGGGTGGGGTGTTAATTTCCCTGTGCCTCTCTCAGTAATAACTTTTTCCTTTAATAGGGCCCAGAAACAGACTCACCTCTGGCATGTAACATGGATATGTCAAGGTTTACCATATATTCTTAAGCACCCCAATGTATCAATCTGAAACTTAATACCTGAAACCCCAGAAGTGTTAGTCAACTGGTATTTAATAAAATAGTGGTTGTTCAGAATGGTAAAATGGATCATACCAGAACACCAAAGGTCTGTTTTGTATTGCTAATGAAAGGTTACCCTTAATAAGGTAACTTCTAAAAAATATAATTTGCATAGAAGGGCCTAATTATGGATTCTTCCTTTCACAAATAGCATCAAATCAATCGAGTTCTAGAAAATGAGGAGATCCACTAAGCGAAATTAATGCTGTCATTCCAAAATAAAAATCCATATGAATTTTAACCTATATGACATTTAATCCAAAGAAATTACATATAAGCCCATTTTAATATTTTATTTTAAAAAAAAAATTTAATGTTTATTTTTGAGAGAGAGAGAGACAGAGACAGAGTGTGAGCGGAGTAAGGGCAAAGAGAGAGGAAGACACAGAATCCAAAGCAGGCTCCAGGCTCTGAGCTGTCAGCACAGAGCCCGACACAGGGCTCAAACCCACAAACCATGAAATCATGACCTGAGCCAAAGTCCGATGCTCAACCAACTGAGCCACCCAGGCACCCCTTAATATTTTATTTTAAACCTAAATGCCCAACCATAATGGCCGACTTATGTAAATAATGGTATCATTAGCTAAACTGTTGGGCAGACTTTTATAACTCAGTTATGAAGACTATTTAACACAGAAAAATATTTGTATGCTAAATAAAAAAACACAGATACAAATTACATATTATCTGTGTTTATAGCTATGTGGTTTTAAAAAAAACAGGAAGAGGGGCGCCTGGGTGGCGCAGTCGGTTAAGCGTCCGACTTCAGCCAGGTCACGATCTCGCGGTCCGTGAGTTCGAGCCCCGCGTCGGGCTCTGGGCTGATGGCTCAGAGCCTGGAGCCTGTTTCCGATTCTGTGTCTCCCTCTCTCTCTGCCCCTCCCCCGTTCATGCTCTGTCTCTCTCTGTCCCAAAAATAAATAAAAACGTTGAAAAAAAAAAATTAAAAAAAAAAAAAAAAACAGGAAGAAAATATACCAAAATGCTAATGCGTACCACATTCAGATGATAGAATTATAGATTCTTTGCATAGATTTTCTTTGTCTAGATTTTAGTTTCTAAAAACAATGATGTCCTTTATATTTATAATGGAAAATATATAAAACTATATTATTTTGCTGGCATGCTAATATTTACAACTGTGTGGTACTAGCCTAAAATACACTTTTCAGAAGAAATTAAAATACTGTATCTAATTGTTCTGAGAAAGATTTAGGTAATATTCCAAACTCCACACTTAGGCATTTTTTTTTAAACTTCCACACCAGAGTATAGAAAGACAAATTAGAAAAGGCACAAAGTGAATTAGAATACATCAAGAAACTATGTCATCAAATCTTTAGGACCTTTTATAACTAAATCAAAAAGTAATAGAAGCTGGACGAGGTCACAAGAAACCACTTGCACAAACAAGAAATGTCACTCCAAAGCCCTGGAGAGGCAGTAGAAATTGAAATTCTCCTGGGAAGATGATGCCTCAGCCTCCTCCAGCAATCTTTTAGAAAATGTTCAAAAGTCCTTATATGAAAAAGAACATCTCTCTTTACAAAAGTCCAACAAGTTGTAGTTGCAAAGGGCTATGCACTCTCACATACCTTTGTTCAAATCCAAACTCAAGTTCATCTATAAAATGTACCTAATATCACCTACACTACTAGATGGTGATCAGGATTAAATGTTAGGGATTATGCCCAGGAAATAATAGACAAGCAACATTATTTCCTTAGTTCTATCTTCCTTCTTCCCTTAGTTGGTATTTCTCAAAGTGTAGAATACTGTCATTGCATCAAAATCACTGGATGCTTGTAGCAAAGTCTGATTCCACAGTTCCCAGAGGCATCCTGTATTTTTATCAAATAGTCCAGGCGATTCTCAGACACTAAAGCTTAAAGACCATTAAAATTAAGCAATCTTAATATGTTTAACTACTTGTTGGTGAGCCTTAGCCTCAAAATAATTTAAAAATATTTTTCCCCATATATATATTTTACAAATTTGAAGATGGCCCTTAAGTCTAAGAAAGGAAGTTTTTTTGTTTTTGTCTGTCTGTTTGTTTTTGAGAGAGAGCGCAAGTGATCAAGGAGCAGAGAGAGAGAATCCCATGAGGGGTATGGAGAGAGAGAGAAGCAGGGCTCCCCTGAAGCAGGCCTCAAGCTCACCTGATGTGGGGCACGAACTCATGAACCTGACCCTAGCCAAAGTCAGATGCTTAATGACTGAGCCACCCAAGCGCCCCTACACTCTTTAAGTTAAAACTCCAAATTCCTTGGGGCTCCTGGGGGGCTCAGTTAGTTAAGCATCTGACTTCGGCTCAGGTCATGATCCCACAGTTGAGTTCAAGCCCTGCGTCGGGCTCTGTGCTGACAGCTCAGAGCCTGGAACCTGCTTGGATTCTGTGTCTCTCTTGCTCTCTGACCCTCCCCCACTCACATTCTGTGTGTGTCTCTCTCTCAAAAATAAAAAAAAAAACATTAAAAAAAATTTTAAACCCCAAAATCCTTGACCCATTCCCCACTCACACTCTGTGTGTCTGTCTCTCAAAAATAAATAAACATTAAAAAAAACTTCTTAACTCCAAATTCCTCGACCCATTCTCCTAAGAGAATGCTTTTAGCATCAGTCTTCATCTCTAAAGCCTCTCCAGTCTCTTCATATGTCCATTTAGGGATAACTAAAACTAGATTGTAATCCATTCTGGCTCAAAAAGAAAAGAGTGCTTACTAAATGGCCCATGCTAGCCTAAACCCATTTAAAATTAATAAGGCAAAGACAGTCAAGTAAAATTGATAGTATCTTAAGACAGCAGTTTTTTACTTCCAAGCATGACAGAATGTGTGTACCTTATGTCCCCATCAAGAAATAGTTGTTACAGATCTCAATATCTAACTTCTAATTAGATTTTCATTTCTAATGTTGGTATGTGATCCAAACTAACAACGAAAAAAGAAACACTTGAAATTGATGGAAGTAACTTGTACAAGTTTATAATAAACAATGGCGTTCTTTACATAAAAGTCAATTCTTAAAACCCTCAAACTTCAAAACACAAAAATAAATTTCCATTTATACATTTCCCCCTTCCAGTTCCAAAAGTGATTATTTTAAAGTATTCGTCATGTAAAATTTAGCTGAATCAAGTAAGTAACAACCGCCCAATGCAAGTATCAGTGCAACACACAGATTTCATATTAACCGCTTTCGTACTCCCCTTTTGCTTCTTTTCTAGATAAAAGCAGAACACTGTAAATGTTCTCACTAAAAAATTCTAACCAAAGATACTGGCCTTTTCAAGTAATTCAAGAAAGGTGAATCAAGAGAAACTCCTGAGACACAGCAGGCTCCAGTGTGTCACAGGAGCCCCTAACCATAAGCCTCATCAGTTCATCACACTGAAGATGGACCCACCGTGCTATTCATGCAGATAAGCACAATTGCCCTTACCAGATAAGCTACACACACTCCACTACCAACCATTTAGGTCAGAACATTTTTCAGTTTTTAGCATAGTAATCTCCCCTCTCCAGAGAGGCTAATTCAAACACACTCATTAGCATCTTTGGTTACAAGGGCAATACAGTGCGTAGATGTTGTTAATAATGGTTCGCCCATGGCTATGTAAAGATTGGAATAAATCCTGTAGGTAGATATAAATGCAACCTGCATTTTCTAAGCTCCTTACAAATCATTATATAAAGTCCAGCTCTTTCTGAAATTTTGTACATATCAGTAGCAGCAATATCTCCATGGGGCCTCCCATAAACTGTCTCTAATGCAGAAAATGTGATTCCTCCAGTTCCTTCCAGGGCAAGCTAGGTCTCCAAAGGGCACACAAAGGACAAGAACATGTCCAGTTGATTCTTCACAATAACTTCATCCGGATGTAGCTTGTGGGGTAAATAATGAGCCAGGGTCATCTCCCAGGCATCAACAAGATACACTCCAACCCCTGAGAACATCTTCCGAAGGATGGTGTCCAGCTGGAAGTTGTACCAGTCACTGTTGAAAAGGCTCACTTCAGGCCCCAGCTCTTGGGCATTGGCTGTCCGGATGACTATCACAGTCTTAGGGCTTCGATCCAGGAGCTGGACCACTGCTCGACGGATATTCCTGAGCCGCCGGATATACACTTCCAAAGGGAAGGTGCTGAAATGAGACCATATAGCTATGGCAACCACTGTGTTCTTCCCTCCCACGATGCCATTCAGCTCATTTGCCACATAACGAAGCTCATTGCTAAAGACAGTTGTAAAACGGATGGGTGGACCATGGCAGCGATATTTGAGCAGGATGTTGTGCTTCTGGTCCACCGCAAGGAAGGGACCCACATTCTTGGGACTACCCAAGTTAAACTCCACTAAATCTGAAACAAGGAAAATCCAAATTCATAAAAATGTTCAAAACAAGCACATATATTATGATCATGTTTTACTTAGTGGCTTAAGAGAACGTTTTTTTTTTTTTAAATAAAAGTACCACAAAAGTACAACAAAAAGGTACAACTGTAAAGGTAATACCTATTTCACTGGCCTCAATGGACCTTTATTCTAACATATTATTTAAACCATCAGTAATAGATTCTATATGTATGTCTATATACCTCAGAAGCAAAATAACCTGTTTACTTCTAACCATTAGGTCAAGAAATCTTCCTGTAGGCACTGATTGCTAAATATCTAAAAATCAATTTGGCATTTATACATCACTATTCTAACATATAAATACTATTTCTTCCAGGATGAGGGCTATAACTTGTGCTTTTTTAAGTAAACACGTAACAGTAACCAAATACTTTTTGAAATACATGAAAGAAACAAGCAACCCTGTTTCTTTTGACTTTCAGTTTCACCCTATGGGTGGAAAATCATATTAATGTCTTACAGAATGTCTGTCTCTGTCACAAGAATAACAAAGACAGCAGACAAGTTAGAATTCACTTTTCCCTCTCCTTTACCTAAGTTGTGTTTCAAAGTCCAGCTCTTCTGAGGTCTTCTGAAGGCCCCAGGAATCAGTCAGGATTTCTCTTTTGTTACTTCTGAAAAACCCTATCTGTAAAATTCATCACTTAGCATATGCCCCATAAGGAAAGAGGGCCTGTCTCATATCCCTGAATGTTCCTACAAGTGCCTTACAGAGAACAGACTAAGTAACTTCTGGCAATCCAAGTCCATTAACACTTCCTAAGTACCTATTCAGGGCCAGCCACTGCAGTGCCACTAGCCAGCACTGCTCAGACGGTAAGTCACAGTCCTTGCTCTCAAAGAGTTTACAGCCAATTCTGAAGAACTAACATCACAGCCTAATTGTCCTACATTCTTCTTAAGGGTTAAAGTTTTCACTCTTCTCTCCATGCAGTCCTAGTCTCCTCTTCCAGATCTTCGTACCTAAATCATTACTACTTAGCATTTGGCTCCATTTAAACTGAACAAGCTCAAGCTACCATTTTTTTCATTTGATTAAAATCAAGCACCAGCACAAGGCTTTATCAGGTGAAAATCTATCTGCAAAGGATACAGTGGAAAATAATTATGACACTCAATGTGATCACTGCTATGAACGGAAATATTGAGCTCTGTCATTAGAACTTAAACAAACAACTACAGACTTCTGGAGGGCCCTGCCTAGTCAGCATCAAAACATGCTTAGCATTATGCCATACAAATTATATCCCTTTTCCTAGTTTTTAATTTATGCTTTATTGACCAAACTCAACTATGCTTGTGTCAATAAAAAAACAAAAGCACAACAAAAACTGGAATTAACTTTCCACTTTTGGGGACCGTATCTACTTCTTCCGTTCCTTTGAAAAATTAAATCTGAAATGAGGTTAGTGTAAAAAAAATAAAAGAGAAACACAACACCAACAACAACTCACAACAAACTATGGGAATTTGCTTTATGGAAAGTCCTGCCCATGTATAGCCCTCAAAAATAGTTCCCATGGAATTATTTATCAGCTCTCTCAATTGTAAGCAGGGTCTTTAGTACTGTTACCTGAGATTCATTCCTCCTCACTCCATCCACACCTTCCACAAAGAGGAAAAGGCCCATTTGAATAAGGGAGGGCCTTCCAATGAGTGCGGCTTTATTCCGAGTCTGGAGGGCACCCCAGGAGCCCAGCAGTGACACCAGGAAGCTAAGAATGCTGGGACTTACCAAGACTCCCTCAGTAGGAGCCAGCTCATCTCAGAATCATATCAATGGAATGCCCAGCAGATGACACCGGAAAGGCTATATACTGCATGGATGTATTAAAATGGACCACAGTCTGTTTGGCTGCTTCCTTCCAGTTAAATCTATTTTAAACTTGAAATCTGACTAAACAGAACTAGGAGAGAAACAACTGAAAATGTCCACCTCTGTTTTATAGCCCAGAATATCAGAAGTAAAAGACACCTATAAGGTGATTCTGTCCAGCTGCCCCGTTGCACATGGAGAAATAAAGCCCTGGGAAGTAAATAACATGTCCAAGGTCACACAGCTCATCAGTGGTATGAACTTCAATTCCAGTGCTTCCATCAATACATCACAACCCCACCATGGATCAGAAACCATCACACATCTCTCCAGGGTCAGGACACCTGTTTAGTCCTACAGAGAAATAACTACTTCCTCACCTGATGCCCTTCCTGGGGCACTGGAGTGAAGAAAGCTGATTTTGTGCATGCGGAAAAGAATTATGAAACAAAATGCAAAGTACCAACCTGGAACAAACGTAGTAAGGTATTCAAACCATTGCCTGATTGTTGAGTCACCAAACAAATACACCACTTTTCTTTGTAAGCATTCTGTAATGTTGTCAGGGTCATTAAACTGGCGCATCTTAAACTTTCTGGGCCTCCACTGATCTTTATAATAATACCCAGAAGGAAAAGTTCCTGAGCCATGAGATAGTTCTAGATTGTTGGTTTCTGAAAAGAAAAAGGAAACAAAATTAGATATTCTGAAAGTCTCCTCCAACTAACCATACATGGAAAATGTTCCAAGAAACAAAATTATGGCCCTGTATCTGTTAGCCTGCTGGTATATGGGTAACGTTTCCTGCCATCACATCTCAAAGAAATCCCAGACTTTCCCCTTGCTACAAAAGGTTCTCCTTTGCACAAAAATAGGAAGATGTGAAATATGTGTGAGGGTATTATTGGTGGACAGAGGCGAAAAGGGGACTTTGGGCATTCTCTCTGATTATGCATGTTTTTATCAAAGCCAAAAATAAGGCAGGCAAATACCATGGAAATGTGTAGACATTAACTATTGTCTAGCATTTTCCCGGAATAAGTTTCTCATCCAAAGGCCTATGAGGCAAGTAACACCTTAAATTCATATTTTACATACGCATAGTAATATTAGTCCACTGTTCCTCAACCTAATAAAAGGAAAATTTTAACCCATGGGTCCCGCAATCAAATAGTAATTCAGATAACCACCACTTAATACAGCGAAGAAACCAAATATACACACTCTAAAGAACTATTCCCCACGTTACAAAAGGTTCAGAAGAATGTACAAATATTACAATGAGCAATATTTAAAATGCAGCAGCAGTTTGTACTCATGGCTGTAGCCCAGCTACACATGACACGAGAGGCAGGACACCCTTCAAAGGGAAAGTCAACATCCTTCTTCCCTAACACCTCCCTTGGAAAATGCTGTTGTAGACACAACACACTTTAAGTGCTTCAAAATAAACAGACAGGGATGGCTAATATTTCTTGAGAGTTTACTCTGCAATTAAATATATTATCTCATACGATGCTCACAATAACCCTTTAAAGTAGGCCCTAGTGTTAACCCTGCCTTTTGGAACAGCAACTTGACTTAGATCCAGAGCTAACAAGCAGCAAAGCCAAGACCTGATCCAAGCAGGTGAGCCCCAAAGCCCATGGTCTAACCACTGTGCTATAGATACCACGTCTCAAAAACAGAGGTTTGTAGATGTCAGCCATTTTCTTTTTGGATTTTTTCCTGAAGGTGTACGCTTACTTGTTTCTAACACTCAAATCTACAATCTTCAAATACCATCAATTATTTTACATCACTTCCTTACACACCCCAAAGCTTAAACCTTGATCATAATCCAGTAATTCTCCAGTCTCACCTGTTAAACCACAGTTCAAAATCCAAATGTTTATACAACTCAGAAATCTAAATTTGAGCCCCATATTTGTGACTATTTTCAGCTTATTATCTTGATATTATAAGATAATACTCAAAATTATTTTGGTTTTATTCCCTTCAAAGAAGATGCCCTATTTGACAGATAGTGCATATTTAACCTTTTAATTCAGCCATCTGCTAATTCTTTGAAGGTTCAGGGCCTAAGCTGAAAAATAAACAGTATTTTTAAAAGCTTTACTTGGAAAATGTTATTGTCAAAGAAAAGAAAAGGGGGGGGGGGTAAATATTTATTTGGCTTATTCATAAACAGTTTCTCCACATGTTACCAAGTATGACTTTACTATGATACCACACCTTGCCCAAAGCTTCCTCATTATATCATCATGTCAAGGTTATACAGACAGGGAGCTCCAGAGCAGACACCTGGGGCCCAAAGAAAACATCTACTAGAAGGGGAATTAAAAGTGATTTTGAAGTTACACTTTTTACCATGGTTAATTCAGAAGATTTGGCTATTCTGTGCCAAATACATGTTATAAAGGAAAGTGTATATCACACAGGAAACAATTACCATTTCCATTCAAATGTTAATTTTATTTACTACCAGAGTTAAGTCAAGCAAAGCAAATCAATTACTGAACTGACATTAATTCTTCACACATGCAGCACTAGATAACAGAGCAGATTTTTAAAGTGTAATGCATGTACCTACATTGCCCTCTTATGGTCAGCGGAGACAAAAACATTTCTTACTTTATTAAGACTTTAAGCAGTCTGAAGTTCTTTAAAAAGACCGCATTTCTTGGAACTTGGAATGCATTTTCACATAAGATATGAAAGTCTCTTAAATCAATAATATAACACCTAATGAACTATACATGTGGAATAAAAATAGTTTTGTGGGTTTTTTTAATTTATTTGAGAGAAGGGGAGAAAGAGAGAGAAAGCACAAGCAGGAGAAGGGCAGAGAGAGAGGGAGAGAATCCCAAGCAGGCTCCTCATTGTGAGCGCAGAGCCTGATGAGGGCCTCAAACTCACAAACCATCAGATCATGACCCGAGCCAAAACAGAGTCAGACACTTAACTGACTGATACACCCAAGCGTCCCAAAAATAGTTTTAAAACAAAATGGAGTTATTGCTTAGACTTTACAGTTTTCTTAAATACTGATGGTGAAGGAAGTAGTTTTTGTGGATGGTTACCAAAAGCAGATAAGATCTTTATGCAAAATCAGAAGGGATAGCTTCAATTATCTGCAAGTTAAGGTCCTTGCTTCTCTAAAATGTCTTGGCTTCTCTTTAAAACTCATAGCTTATAGTTTCCTCCAAAGGGTGTCATCCCATGTCATTCATTAGCCAAAACGAGGACTATTTGGACCACAAATGGGACAAAACAAGAGAAGAGCAGAGAAAAAAATTTCTGTCAACTATCTAGAAAGAGCTGGGTGAGAGGGAGACAGTGTGAATTAAGACTGGGAGGTATGAGTGAGTGCATGTTAGTGCACACGTCCCTTAACTTCATAGCATAGAATTATCTGTAGAAGTGAGAAAAGTAAAAGGCAGGCCAATGGGGAGTATATAGTTCATAAGAGAAAAAACAAGACAAGACAAAGAAAGAGAGTCAAACAATTCCTCTCCTCAAGGAACACAATTAGCACCGGAACGCTTGGGTGCCATCTCAGGGAGATGAGAAATGAGGACAGCGTGTGTCGAGCTGTTCAGGTACAACTTGTCAAGCACTGGGACTACGAGAAGTCCTGGCTACACAGCAGTTATTATAGCTTGAGTTTACCCTTGAGTCTCCCCCTGGAAAACCTTGGGAATTTACTTTTTTTCTTTATACTTTAGTCCCCTAAAACCTAAGCATTTTTCGGAGGGAAACTAAACAGGTACAGGTAGAAATACCTATAGATTAAAAGAATGCTGGGGCGCCTGGGTGGCGCAGTTGGTTAGGCGTCCGACTTCAGCCAGGTCACGATCTCGCGGTCCGTGAGTTCGAGCCCCGCGTCAGGCTCTGGGCTGATGGCTCAGAGCCTGGAGCCTGTTTCCGATTCTGTGTCTCCCTCTCTCTCTGCCCCTCCCCCGTTCATGCTCTGTCTCCCTCTGTCCCAAAAATAAATAAACGTTGAAAAAAAAAATTTTTAAAAGAATGCTAAAAGGACCTCAGATAATGGCTAGTCCAAATGTCTTTTAAAGGTGAAAATGGTACATCACAGAGGGACTTGCCGAAGTTTCCCAGAGAGCCATAGAGCCAGCTAGTGGTAAAGGTGGTCCTGTTTACAAAGCCATACATTTCACTACTGATACAGTTGTGGGGAGCTTCCTACCCCCAAATGATATCAGTCAGTTGGATTTTACATAGCATATGAGCCCTTTGATTTTCAAAGTTAACCAAATAAAATGTATTCTGTACCAAGTATTTTTTCCAACTGAAGGTGGTTGTCTTTAAAATAGCTTTGTCCAGGGGCGCCTGGGTGGCTCAGTCGGTTGAGCGTCCGACTTCAGCTCAGGTCATGATCTCACGGACCGTGAGTTCGAGCCCGCGTCGGGCTCTGGGCTGATGGCTCAGAGCCTGGAGCCTGCTTCTGGTTCTGTGTCTCCTTCTCTCTCTGCCCCTCCCCCGTTCATGCTCTGTCTCTGTCTCAAAAATAAATAAACGTTAAAAAAAATTGTTTTTTAAATAAAAATAAAAATAAAAATAAAATAAAATAAAATAGCTTTGTCCAGGGGTACCTGGGTGGTTCAGTCGGTTAAGCATCCGACTCTTGGTTTTGGCTCAGGTCACGATCTCACAGTTCCCTGAGTTCAAGCCCTGCTCGGGCTCTGCACTGACAGTATGGAACTTGCTTGGGATTCTCTCTCTCTTCCCCCCTACTCAAAATAAATAAATAAACCTTTTTTTTTTTTTTTTAAGTAGCTTTGTCCACTTTGTTGTGATAGCACCTTTCCATTTTCTTTTTTTTTTTTTTAATTTTTTTTTTTTCAACGTTTAT
This sequence comes from Leopardus geoffroyi, assembly GCF_018350155.1. Classification (NCBI taxonomy): domain Eukaryota; kingdom Metazoa; phylum Chordata; class Mammalia; order Carnivora; family Felidae; genus Leopardus; species Leopardus geoffroyi. The sequence continues at coordinate 49,529,696 of NC_059333.1, read as the reverse complement.
TTATTTTTGGGACAGAGAGAGACAGAGCATGAACGGGGGAGGGGCAGAGAGAGAGGGAGACACAGAATCGGAAACAGGCTCCAGGCTCTGAGCCATCAGCTCAGAGCCCGACGCGGGGCTCGAACTCACGGACCGCGAGATCGTGACCTGGCTGAAGTCGGACGCTTAACCGACTGAGCCACCCAGGCGCCCGCACCTTTCCATTTTCTAAACAACCTTATAGTGAGGTCCCATCCATAAAGTCATTAGTATGGTTTTCATCGAACAACATAAAACACTATTTTATCATTCACTCCACCATTTGGATGCATTTAGAAACTAGAGAGTTGATGAACTCCACTACTGCAGACAAACCCAAACGTTAAGACATCCTCCCCCACACCTCCCAAGCATATTAAGGGATAGCAGAAAAAGGGCTAGACTCGAGTCAGAGGTCCTGGTTTATGGCTGACTCCACATCTCCAATAGGAGACCCCAGAAATCACTTAAAACTCTCATCTTACTCATCTCCTGTATTCTCAGAATCTAGTCTAGCATCAGACACAGAGCAGATGTCAAAATGACGACGTATCAGTCTCTGGACCTTGCTTCAATTACCTATAAAATGGGTAAATTATTAGTTATTTTGAAGGGCTGTTGTGAAAGTTCAATACTGTAGTAGTATTAATAGTTTTTAATCATAAAGGGCAACACTGGAATGCTAGAAATATTCTATATGTTCTAAACATTCTATATCTTTGTAGGGGTGGCAGTAATTGTATTAGTTTTCTATTGGTGCATGGCAAATCACCACAAACTTAGTAACTTAAAAACAAGAGACATTTAATATCACAGAGTTCTGCCAAGAGTCCAGGGCATGACATAGCTGGGTTCCCTGCTAAGGGTCTCACAGGTTGAAATCAGGTTGACAGCAGGACTGTGTTCCTTTCTGTAGACAAGAGAAATCTGCTTCCAACCCCATTCAATTAGTGGCCAGATTCAGTTCCTTGTGGTTATAATACTGAGTTTCTTGTTTCCTTGGTCACTGTCAGCTGGGGAATGCCCTTCAGCTCCTAGAAACTGTCTACATTTCTTGCCACATGGCCTCCTCCATCTTTAGAGCCAGCAACAAAGAATCCCGCTCACATGGAAGCCTTCTCACACTTCGAATTTCTTCAAGAAGAACTTGGTCCCTATTGAGGGCTTATCCAATTAAGTCAGGTCTGCCCAGGATAGTATCTCTTTTTTTAAAGTCATGGGAGTGATATACTATCACATTTACAGGTCCTTCCCACACTCAAGAGAAAAAGAATTATATAAAGGCATGGATCAGTGGGAGTCATCTTAGAATTCAGCCTACCACAGCTACAGATACAAATGTAAAATTCCATTGTACTATATATTTGCAATCCACGTACTATACTGTACGTAAGATATACCTCAGAAGATAAAGAAAAGGGGCGCCTAGGTGGCTCAGTCAGTTGAGTGTCCAACTTTTGATTTCAGCTTTGGTCACAGTCCCAGGGTTGTGGGCTTGAGCCTGGGTCCTGCAACGGTCTCTGTGCTGAGTGTGGAGCCTGCTTGGGATTCTCTCTCTCTCTCTCTCTCTCTCTCTCTCTCTCTCTCTCTCTTTCTCTCTCTCTCTCTCTCCTTCTGGCCCTCTCTCCCACTGGCTCTCTTTCTTTCTAAAATATAATTAATTAATTAATTTTTTAAAAAGATAAAGAAAATAGCAAAAGGCTACAAAGATGTTAATGCTTATTCTGTTGCTATTAAATCTAGTTTTATCCCAAACTCTCAGTAAGCTTCTCCCCAAAATATGAACTCTAGTTTAGTTGTTGATGAGGTTAGAAGCCATCAAGGCTTCTATCAGGCTATGATGATCTAGGGACCACAGTACAGGTGCTAATAAAAATTCAGCAGCAATTCTGACACTGGGAAAGCCTGTCAGAAACCAGATACTTATCCCTGATGAGCTATTTTCATCTAATTAAAAGCTATGTTTCTTTGCTTTTGACTGGAATTATACCCATGCATGGGGGAAGACAGGTAATCTCAAACAGTTCAGCAGGCTAAATATGCATCTTAGAATAAGTTTAACTTGCAGGAAAATCAATTAACTAATACTTTTTTTAAATGTTGATAGGGAAATAAAACCCTTCAAAATATAGGATTCATAAGTAAAATAATAAAAGTGGAAAGACTATGAACCCTTCCAAGTCTAGGTCAAATAACACACAAATGGGTGTGAAACATGTCAGAGAGTAAGGAAGTGCTTAAGGAAAAAAAATGTGTACACACACACACACACATATACACACACACATATATATACACATATATGTATACATACACACACATATATATACACATATATACGTATCATAGGTACATATATACGTTAGCATGTCAAAGGGGCATAGGAGCCAAATTGAAAAAGTTCCCAATTGCCAAAATTGAAGCAATTAGAGCAACAAAATAAATAACAGTTGAATTCGGTAATAATCCAAAAAATGAGATAAATAATCATGAGCCATGAGTCTATATGGACATAATTAAATAAATGGGAAAGAAGGGACAACTCTTCCTTACAGAAAAATTCCAATTAATAAATGTCTTAGAAATGAGAGATTAGAAAGTCACCATTAAATACCACCCAAATAATTGCTGCTGACAAGATCTATTAATGAATGCTAAAATTAGTGGGTGAAAGTATAAGCAGAAATAGGATGTTTACATCCTGATGGAATACAGAGACATCCAGGATGTCTTTGTATTAGTTTCCTGTGGCTACTATAACAGATTACCACATATTCAGTGGCTTAAAACAACACAAATTTATTCTCTTACAGTTTTGGAGGGAGGCCAGAAATCCAAAATCAGTATCACCGATACCAAATCCAAGGTATCAGTAAGGCCATGCTTTCTCTGGAGGAGCTAGGGAAGAATCTCTTCCCTTTCCCCTTCCACACCTGTATTCTTTGGCTCATGGCCCCTTTCTCCATTTGTTAAGCCAGCAGCATGGCATCTTCAAATTTCTCTCTACTTCCACTGTCACATTGCCTTCTGCTTTTGTATGAAATCTCCCTCTTCCTCCCTCTTAAAAGGACACTTGTGATTGCGTTTAGGGCCCACTCAGATTATCCGGATAATCTCTCCCCATCTCTAGACCCTTAGCTTAATCACACATGCAAAATTTCCTTTGCCATCCATATATAGCAACGTTCACAAATTTGAGGCATTAAGATCTGGATATCTTTGGGGGCCATTATTCAGCCTACCACAGTCTCAAAGTATCTCCCCAGGATACAAAAAAGAGAACCCTGACAGACACCACTTTAACCAGGTGATCAAATTTAACATTGTTAACAGAACATATTGACATCATGTACTCCCTCAAAAGGACACAACATCATTTCTGTGCTATTCTTCCAAAAATGCATACTCTCATTCCAATCATTAGAAAACATTTAAAAATCCAAATTTAGAAACATTCTAAAAAATATCTGACCAAAGCTCTTCAAAGTGTAAAGGTCAAGATAATGTCACAGAAGGAAGACTAAAGAAACATGGTGACTAAATGCAACCTGGGATTCTGCATAGGATTCTAAAACAGAAAAAGGACATTGGTGGAAAAACTCATGAAATCCAAGTAAACTCTACAGCTTAGTTAATGATACTGTACTGATGTTAAAACGTTAGTTTTGGAAGTATTCTGTGGTTATATAAGATGTTAGCATAAGGGGAAGCTGGGTGTAGGCTATACAGGAACTTTATACTATTTTTGTAACTTATTTTAAGTCTAAAATATTCCAAAAACAAAAAATATATATATTAAAAAAGAGAAAGAAAGGAATGAAGGGAGGAACATAGGGAAGGTGGGAGGCATGTGAGCCCTTGGTTTAGGGTCTTTGAGTGCGCCCTGCTGGTCACGAGAGTGAACTGCAGTGAAGTCCTCCAAGACTGGGTGTCTTTGATGTTATGTAAAGCAATTGCCCTTCTCTTTTCCTTCCAGTAATGTACCTGCTCTGAGGCAGTCTTCTCAAAGCCAAGCTATTCTCCTATTGATTCACGGTTCCTTTCTTCTTCTAAAAATCCATCAAAAGTCTCACTAGTTCCAAAATCTGTCTTCTCTCTAAACAGAACAGTACATCACAAACCCACAAACACTTACTGGCTGAACATCGAGACCTGTCAGGTGCAGGTAAACCGTCCAAAACTCCACCCACTGACCACCCCACTAGACACCCAGGGATGAGGCAGCCACGCCAGAAGACTGGGGCTGGGGCAGAGAAGGATAGAGTATGAGGAGTGCAGGACTAGGGGGAATAGACACGGAGGTTGAGGCCCAGGCAAATAAAGGCAAATAAAAGTATTTCTGTTAATGATGTTTCATATATGAATCTTTTAAAATTAGTAACTCACTGGCTTCAAGTAAATAAAATACAGCTTTCATTAGGAAAAGACTGAGATTTCTTGTGGCACATGATAGTGGAGACCAGAGATATATAGACTGGCAGTATCCTGGCTTTATCTGGGCCACAGACAATAATTTTATTTAGCCCACACAATATTTTAAATGTTTGCAATTGGATGCCAATGTTTTGAAGTCTGGAGATATTACATTTAAAGATTAAGGATTAAGACTTCTGATTTTTGTTCATGGAAAAAAGAAACCCTATACATCTGAGCACATTTCTGCACAACAAAGCAGCAAGAGCTGTAGACAGGCTGTGCTTGCACTTAGGTTCTTCCCCCACCATTCACACAAGGCATGCCTACGACTAATACCCACCCTGGCTAGATTCACATGTATTACACGCCTAGGCCCTATGGCAATAGTGTTTGCCAGTATCTGTGCAATATCTATCATATACACTGTCATATATGCTTTCAACAGCTAAAAGGGCCCTGCCATCTGCATAAGTTTCCTTAATAATATTCATCCTTTCTTTCTAAAAGTCACCGTGGCTAAAACAGAACACATACATTTACTCTTCATTGTTTTACTTTTAACAATACCCATTGCCAATGGATCAAAATCACCTAGAAGGTTTGCTAAAACCCAGATTGCTAGGCCCCACGCCGAGTTTCTGATTCAGTAGCCTGAGGTAAGACCTAAGAATCTGCAATTCTAGCTGATTCTGCTAATGCAGAGATCACACTTTGAGAAAGCCAGAGTTCAGTAACATAATGCTTTTGATTTTAAAAATTTCCTTGCCGATTTCATACACATTTCTTGGATAACTCTAGAGTAGTGATATCCGACAGAATTTCTGCAATGATGGATACACTACATTCCATATAAAATGCTGCCCAACATGGTAGCCACCAGCCACACATGGCTCCCGAGGATGTGTGACTTAAGAATTAAATTTTAGGGGCGCCTGGGTGGCTCCGTCGGTTAAGCGTCCGACTTCAGCCAGGTCACGATCTCGCGGTCCGTGAGTTCGAGCCCCGCGTCAGGCTCTGGGCTGATGGCTCAGAGCCTGGAGCCTGTCTCCGATTCTGTGTCTCCCTCTCTCTCTGCCCCTCCCCCGTTCATGCTCTGTCTCTCTCTGTCCCCAAAATAAATAAACGTTGAAAAAAAAAATTAAAAAAAAAAAAAAAGAATTAAATTTTAGGGGGCGCCTGGGTGGCGCAGTTGGTTAAGCGTCCGACTTCAGCCAGGTCACGATCTCGCGGTCCGTGAGTTCGAGCCCCGCGTCAGGCTCTGGGCTGATGGCTCAGAGCCTGGAGCCTGTTTCCGATTCTGTGTCTCCCTCTCTCTCTGCCCCTCCCCCGTTCATGCTCTGTCTCTCTCTGTCCCAAAAATAAATAAACGTTGAAAAAAAAAAATTTTTTAAAAAAAGAATTAAATTTTAGGGGAGCCTGGGTGGCTCAGTCAGTTAAGTGCCCAACTTTGGCTGAGGTCATGATCTCACAGTTTGTGGGTTCGAGTCCCACATCGGGCTCTGTACTGACAGCTCAGAGCCTGGAGCCTGCTTCGGATTCTGTGTCTCCCTCTCTCTCTGCCCTTCCCCTGCTTGTGCTCTGGCTCTCTCTCTCTCTCTCTCTCTTAGAAATAAATAAACATTAAAAATTTTGTTTAAAAAAAAGAATTAAATTTTAATTTTTAGTTAATTTTAACTAATTTAAATTTAAATAGCTATGTGTGGCTAGTAGCTACCATATTGGACAGTATAGCACCGAAGTCTCTTGAGCAGCCAACCAGAGAGGGGAAGGGGAAGAAGACAACTTTCACAGGAGTATAAATAGCAAAGCCCAAGATTATGCACATAAGGTCTGATTTATTTTAATTAAAAAGCTCTTTTAGTATTTTCAATTGTGCCCAGAAGTAACCACGGCATATTAAAAGGAGGAAAGAAGTTTTCATGACATTAGTGAAACCACAGAGCCTCAACCCATTTAGCAAGAAAAACAACAAATCATCAAGCTCATTCTTTTTACCTTTTATTCTCCTGGGAATCACAGTCACCCAATCAGGTCCGCTGGAGTTGATTGGCATTTTGATATTGACACCACTTTAAAAGGAATAAGAAGAATACAAGTTTAGATTTGAGAACATTTACTTTCTAATATGTATCTTCATTTGCAAATTAAAATAACAGGATTTCACAGAACCTTAAGATGAAATATTCTTATAAATGCTACTCAACACAATCAATTAATAAACTATGTCTCTTAAAATAAGCAGGTTATGTGGATATATAAAGTGAATAGAAATTAAATAGGTTTTTAATTTTTCACCACATAGCCCTGAGAGTATAATCTCTAAAATGACAAATTCTGGTTTAAATTCTTTATTCCCCTTGGACTCGGAAAATGGCTCACACTGATGAGAATGTCCATTCTGTCACTATCTAATTTTCAGATTATAAATCTATGTAGCATTAAATCACAGGTCAGATTCCTTAGGCCTTGCCCAGAACAGAGATGAGTCCTACTAGAGACATTTGTCCCCAGATATGTGCTCTTTCAGGACTTTGTTCACCATTGGTATGGCCCTGTAGTGTCTCTTTCTAAAACATACTCCTCAGTGACACAGATTGTGTTTCACTCACCTTTTGTCTCCAGCACTTAGCACAGGCCCTGGGCTAGAGTCCATGCTTGGACAATATTAGATGGAGGGCTGTGTGAAAAAGTGGGAGAGTGTGGAATCCAGGGAAAAACTACTGGAAATTTGGGATAACTATGTCAGAAACTGGGTCACAACAATTACCTCTTACACTTAGGCCAAAAACAGACAAAAAAAAATAAAATGCTAACTTTCCAAATTCTTGATATGTGAACTTGAATCACAATATTTTGTTTTATCAAAAATCAGTTCAAAAGAGATATGTTCTTAAATAATTCTTAAGCTTCTAAATGAACAAAGGGAAAAAAAGAGAGAGACCAAAAAACAGATAGTACAAAAAACTATGGAGAACTGATGGTCACCAGGGGGAAGGTGGGCAGGGAGACGAGTGAAATAGGTAAAGAAGATTAAAGAGTACACTTCTATTGATTAGCACTGAGTAATATATGGAACTGTTGAATCACAATCAATATTATACACATGACACTAATATAACACTGTATGTTAACCACACTGGAATTAAATTTTTTTAATAAAATAAAAATATAATTTTTAAGCTTCTACTATGGGCCGGGCACTGTCCTAGATGTCAGGGATGTAACAATAAACAAGACACACAGCATCTCCTCCTTCAGGGAAATGACATTCTAATGGGGAGACAAGAAACAAGGAAGGCAGTGCAGCTGACCTTGAACAACATGTTTTGTTTTTTGGTTTTTGGGTTTTTTTGCTGCCTACAAGAGGATCATTTCTTTTTTTCAAACATTTTGGAAGTTTGCAGCCATTATTTCTTTATTTTTTTCTTAAGCTAACGTTCAATCTTTATTATACACACACACACACACACACACACACACACATATATATATATATATATATATATATATATGATTTATTTCATTCTTTCTCATTGCCAAGTAATATTCCATTGTAAATATAAACCACATCTTCTTTATCCATTTGTCAGTTGATGGACATTTAGGCTCTTTCCATAATTTGGCTATTGTTGAGAGTGCTGCTATAAACATTGGGGTACAAGTGCCCCTATGCATCAGTACTCCTGTATCCCTTGGGTAAATTCCTAGCAGTGCTGTTGCTGGGTTATAGGGTAGATCTATTTTTAATTTTTTGAGGAACCTCCACACTGTTTTCCAGAATGGCTGCACCAGTTTGCATTCCCACCAACAGTGCAAGAGGGTTCCCTTTTCTCCACATCCTCGCCAGCATCTATAGTCTCCTGATTTGTTCATTTTAGCCCCTCTGACTGGCATGAGGTGGTATCTCAGTGTGGTTTTGATTTGTATTTCCCTGATGAGGAGTGACGTTGAGCATCTTTTCATTTCATGTGCCTGTTGGTCATCTGGATGTCTTCTTTAGAAAGTGTCTATTCATGTCTTCTGCCCATTTCTTCACTGGATTATTTATTTTTCAGGTGGGGAGTTTGCTGAGTTCTTTATAGATTTTGGATACCAGCCCTTTGTCTGATATGTCATTTGCAAATATCTTTTCCCATTCCGTTGGTTGCCTTTTAGTTTTGCTGATTGTTTCCTTTGCAGTGCAGAGGCTTTTTATCTTCACAAGAACCCAATAGTTCATTTTTGCTTTTAATTCCCTTGCCTTTGGAGATGTGTCAAGTAAGAAATTGCTATGGCTGAGGTCAGAGAGGTTTTTTCCTGCTTTCTCCTCTAGGGTTTTGATGGTTTCCTGTCTCACATTCAGGTCCTTCATTCATTTTGAGTTTATCTTTGTGAATGGTGTAAGAAAATGGTCTAGTTTCATCCTTCTGCATGTTGCTGTCCAGTTCTCCCAGCACCATTTGTTAAAGAGACTATCTTTTTTCCATTCTTTCCTGCTTTGGATATTCTTTCCTGCTTTGTCAAAGATTAGTTTGCCATACATTTGTGGGTCCAATTCTGGAATCTCTATTTTATCCCATTGGTTCTATGTGTCTGTTTTTGTGCCAATACCATACTGTCTTGATGATTACAGCTTTGTAGTAGAGGCTAAAGTCTGGGATTGTGATGCCTCCTGCTTTGGTTTTCTTCTTCAATATTACTTTGGCTATTCAAGGTCTTTTGTGTGAACAACATGGCTTTGAACTGTGCAGCTCCACTTATGCATGGATTTTTTCAATAAATGCAGTACAGTCCTGTAAATGTATTTTCTGTTCCTAATGATTTTCTTAACATTTTCTTTTCTCTAGCCTACTTTACTATAAGAATACAGTATATGTAATACATACAGCATACAAAATATGTGTTAATCAACTGTTCTTATCAGTAAAGGTTCTGGTCAATGGTAGAATATTAGCAAAGTCTTTGGGAAGTCAAAAGTTATAGGAGATTTTTGACTGTGCAGGTGGTTGGCACCTCTAAATCCTGAGACTTTTAAGGGTCAACTGTATGTTTAGAAAATAGTTTAAATAAGTTACATTTAGGAGAGAACATGACTTTTAAAACAGCACAAAAAAAAACTGCTTTCATGGGAGAGCTTTAAGATAAGGAAAAGAAGAAAATTTGCCCTTTGTAATTTTCCTGTAAAAATGTTTAACCTCAATCTGGTCATGTAGAAACAATAAAGCAGCAAATCCAAATTAAGGGACATCTACAAAGCAGTGACATCAAAACCTTAATGTTGTGAAAAACATGCTAGAGGAGGCGCCTGGGTGGCTCGGTCAGTTGAGTGTCCGACTCTTGGTTTTGGCTCAGGTCATGATCTCTTCATGAGTTTGAGACCCACATCTGGCTCTGCAATAGCAGGGTGGAGCCTGCTTGGGATTCTCTCTCTTTCCCTCTCTCTCTGCCCCTCCCCTGCTCACGCTGTCTCTGTCTCTCTCAAAATAAATAAACAAAAAATCAAACAAACAAACAAAAAAAAAAAAAAAAAAAAAACAAGCTAGAAACCTCATCCAAATTAAAGATTAAAGAGATAACTGAGGGTGCCTGAGTAGCTCAGTCAGTTGGTTAAGCGTCTAACTTTGGCTCAGGGCAAATCTCACATTTTGTGAGTTCGAGCCCCGCATGGGCTGTCAGCACAGAGCTGCTGTCAGCACAGAGCCCCCTTCAGATCCTCTGTCCCCCTCTCTCTCTGTCCCTCTCCTGTTTGTGTTCTCTCTCTGTCTCTCCCAAAATAAATAAACAAAATTTAAAAGAAAGGATAACTAAACACATTGCAAGTAATCATAGGTTAAATTAGTTAAAATAAAAATGACAGCTATAAAGGACATTATTGGGACAATCAGAGAAACTTGAGTATGGACTGTATATTAAATAATAGTATTGTATTAATGATAAATGCCCCAAGTGTGATAAATATGTTACAGTTAAATGTTGTAGAAAGTTCATGTGCCAGGAGATGCATACCCATGAGGTGCAACACCATGTTGTCTGCAACTTACTCTCAAATGCTCTGGGAAGGGGGATAATTATACATCAACAGACATATATATAAACACACATACAAAGAGAGAGAGAAAGCAAATGTGGCAAAACATTAACAATGGTGAATCTAAGTTAAAGCTATATGGATGTTCATTTTTATTATTCTTGCAGTGTTTCTAATGATTTGAAAGCTTTTTTAAGCACAAAGTTAGAAAGAAGAAAATATGAAATGATGCTAAAATATATGGGAAGCTTTTCATGTGGGAACCTCATTCTTCAAAAAGCCTTCCTTTATATTATAGAATCTTTTAAGCAAAGTACTGTTGTTCTTTCTAAAACCAATATTTTTTAGGAGTAAAGAACAAAGATTAGATCACCTTAATTGTCCAACTGTTATTTAGGGAACCAAAGACCAAAGCTAAGCTTAATCCTTTCTGAATTAAGCAATGCTATGAGCCACCAAGGAAAAAAGGTAAAAATAGGTATCAGCTTAACATATTCAGGCCATGAGCTCAAAACAGCATACCCAAGGACACCTCAAAAAATCAATTTCAATCTTCTTCTTTTTAGTTAGCTGATGTAAAATTTCAGAATTCTAATAAACAATGCAAGAAAAAAAATTAGTAGCAGAACTATCAGATGTTTGATTCCCAAAAATGTTACCTCAAGCAACATCTTATCAGCAAATTTCTAGGTAAGTAGAATTTCTTAATGATTCTACTACAAAGTGCCATCAGTCAGCCTTATCCAGGATGTGCAAGTAAGGACAGAGACATAATTATTTCATCCTTCACGATTCACAGGTGTTTTCTGGTTTTAATGGTAGGATTTAGTGTCAGGAATATTCTTAAATTTTATACTTACTCTCTAATTTTTCTCCCACTTTTTTCCACATGGAATTTCAGTAAGTTATAAGCTGTGCTTCCTCTTTTTTGCTAAGCCACTAAGGAGACTGACCACACAGCCCTAAAGGGGAGGAACTGAGCAGTCTTCACACATAGGCAAAAAGTACACAGACCTGAAATCATCTGCTCCCCGTCATTGATAAATAACGTGTCTGAAATTGAACCCAGGATTAAAACTAAAGCTAAAGTCCTTGTATACTCAGCCACACGACAAACTAGACAGTTTTCTGAAGAACAGTATAGTAAATACATTGAATAGTGCTCCCTCTGCTGGCATCTAAGAGCATCCCTCTAAAAGCATGGCATCAGTCCAGCAAACATGTATTTAAAACCGATACGACCAAAAGCAGACTCCAGAAATGAAAAATCAGAGCTTTGTTTGAGAAGCTCCTACATACGTTATAGTATGAACATTTCCCTCACTGAGTAAGGAGTGGGCATAAAACATAAAATTTTTACGGTTGCCCAGAGGTACTCAACAAAACTACCTCTCCACCAGGCAGTATTTTTAAGTATTTATTTCAATAAAAAAATAAAAGGCGGAAGATGGCGGCATAGGAGGACGCTGGGCTCACCGCGCACCTTGCTGATCAATTAGATTCCACCTACACCTGCCTAAATAACCCAGAAAACGGCCAGAGGATTAGCAGAACGGAGTCACCGGAGCCAAGCGCAGACGAGAGGCCCACGGAAGAGGGTAGGAAGGGCGGCGAGGCGGTGCATGCTCCACGGACTGGCGGGAGGGAGCCGGGGCGGAGGGGCGGCTCGCCGGCTAAGCAGAGCCCCGGAGTCTGGCTTGCAAATGCGGAGGGGCCTGATGGACTGTGTTCCGACAGCAAGCACGACTTAGCGTCTGGGAGGTCATAAGTTAACAGCTCTGCTCGGAAAGCAGGAAGGCTGGAGGACAAAGGGAGGGAGAGCTGCTGAGCCCCCGGACGACAGAGCTCAGTTTGGTGGGGAACAAAGGCGCTCGCCAGCGCCATCTCCCCCGCCCATCCCTCAGCCAAAATCCCAAAGAGAACCAGTTCCTGCCAGGGAACTTGCTCGCTCCGCGCAAACACCCAACTCTGTGCTTCTGCGGAGCCAAACCTCCGGCAGCGGATCTGACTCCCTCCCGCTGCCACAGGGCCCCTCCTGAAGTGGATCACCTAAGGAGAAGCGACCTAAGCCTGCCCCTCCTGCCCCTGTGCACCTTGCCTACCCACCCCAGCTAATACGCCAGATCCCCAGCATCACAAGCCTGGCAGTGTGCAAGTAGCCCAGACAGGCCACGCCAACCCACAGTGAATCCCGCCCCTAGGAGAGGGGAAGAGAAGGCCACACCAGTTTGACTGTGGCCCCAGCGGTGGGCTGGGGGCAGACATCAGGACTGACTGCAGCCCCGCCCACCAACTCCAGTTATACACCACAGCACAGGGGAAGTGCCCTGCAGGTCCTCACCACGCCAGGGACTATCCAAAATGACCAAGCGGAAGAATTCCCCTCAGAAGAATCTCCAGGAAATAACAACAGCTAATGAGCTGTTCAAAAAGGATTTAAATAATATAACAGAAAGTGAATTTAGAATAATAGTCATAAAATTAATCGCCGGGCTTGAAAACAGTATACAGGACAGCAGAGAATCCCTTGTTACAGAGATCAAGGGACTAAGGAACAGTCATGAGGAGCTGAAAAACGCTTTAAATGAAATGCAAAACAAAATGGAAACCACCACAGCTCGGATTGAAGAGGCAGAGGAGAGAATAGGTGAACTAGAAGATAAAGTTAGGGAAAAAGAGGAAGCTGAGAGAAAGAGAGATAAAAAAAATCCAGGAGTACGAGGGGAAAATTAGAGAACTAAGTGATACACTAAAAAGAAATAATATACGCATAATTGGTATCCCAGAGGAGGAAGAGAGAGGGAAAGGTGCTGAAGGGGTACTTGAAGAAATAATAGCTGAAAACTTCCCTGAACTGGGGAAGGAAAAAGGCATTGAAATCCAAGAGGCACAGAGAACTCCCTTCAGACGGAACTTGAATCGACCTTCTGCATGACATATCATAGTGAAACTGGCAAAATACAAGGATAAAGAGAAAATTCTGAAAGCAGCAAGGGGTAAACGTGCCCTCACATATAAAGGGAGACCTATAAGACTCGTGACTGATCTCTCTTTTGAAACTTGGCAGGCCAGAAAGAATTGGCACGAGATTTTCAGTGTGCTAGACAGAAAAAATATGCAGCCGAGAATCCTTTATCCAGCAAGTCTGTCATTTAGAATAGAAGGAGAGATAAAGGTCTTCCCAAACAAACAAAAACTGAAGGAATTTGTCACCACTAAACCAGCCCTACAAGAGATCCTAAGGGGGACCCTGTGAGACAAAATACCAGAGACATCACTACAAGCATAAAACATACAGACATCACAATGACTCTAAACCCGTATCTTTCTATAATAACACTGAATGTAAATGGATTAAATGCGCCAACCAAAAGACACAGGGTATCAGAATGGATAAAAAAACAAGACCCATCTATTTGCTGTCTACAAGAGACTCATTTTAGACCTGAGGACACCTTTAGATTGAGAGTGAGGGGATGGAGAACTATTTATCATGCTACTGGAAGCCAAAAGAAAGCTGGAGTAGCCATACTTATATCAGACAAACTAGACTTTAAATTAAAGGCTGTAATAAGAGATGAAGAAGGACATTATATAATAGTTACAGGGTCTATCCATCAGGAAGAGCTAACAATTATAAATGTCTATGCGCCGAATACCGGAGCCCCCAAATATATAAAACAACTACTCATAAACATAAGCAACCTTATTGATAAGAATGTGGTAATTGCAGGGGACTTTAACACCCCACTTACAGAAATGGATAGATCATCTAGACACACGATCAATAAAGAAACAAGGGCCCTGAATGAGACATTGGATCAGATGGACTTGACAGATATAGTTAGAACTCTGCATCCCAAAGCAACAGAATATACTTTCTTCTCGAGTGCACATGGAACATTCTCCAAGATAGATCATATACTGGGTCACAAAACAGACCTCCATAAGTTTACCAGAATTGAAATTATACCATGCATACTTTCAGACCACAATGCTATGAAGCTTGAAATCAACCACAGAAAAAAGTCTGGAAAACCTCCAAAAGCATGGAGGTTAAAGAACACCCTACTAACGAATGAGTGGGTCAACCAGGCAATTAGAGAAGAAATTAAAAAATATATGGAAACAAACGAAAATGAAAATACAACAATCCAAACGCTTTGGGACGCGGCGAAGGCAGTCCTGAGAGGAAAATACATTGCAATCCAGGCCTATCTCAAGAAACAAGAAAAATCCCAAATACAAAATCTAACAGCACACCTAAAGGAAATAGAAGCAGAACAGCAAAGGCAGCCTAAACCCAGCAGAAGAAGAGAAATAATAAAGATCAGAGCAGAAATAAACAATATAGAGTCTAAAAAAACTGTAGAGCAGATCAACGAAACCAAGAGTTGGTTTTTTGAAAAAATAAACAAAATTGACAAACCTCTAGCCAGGCTTCTCAAAAAGAAAAGGGAGATGACCCAAATAGATAAAATCATGAATGAAAATGGAATTATTACAACCAATCCCTCAGAGATACAAACAATTATCAGGGAATACTATGAAAAATTATATGCCAACAAATTGGACAACCTGGAAGAAATGGACCAATTCCTGAACACCCACACTCTTCCAAAACTCAATCAGGAGGAAATAGAAAGCTTGAACAGACCCATAACCAGCGAAGAAATTGAATCGGTTATCAAAAACCTCCCAACAAATAAGAGTCCAGGACCAGATGGCTTCCCAGGGGAGTTCTACCAGACGTTTAAAGCAGAGATAATACCTATCCTTCTCAAGCTATTCCAAGAAATAGAAAGGGAAGGAAAACTTCCAGACTCATTCTATGAAGCCAGGATTACTTTGATTCCTAAACCAGACAGAGACCCAGTAAAAAAAGAGAACTACCAGCCAATATCCCTGATGAATATGGATGCAAAAATTCTCAAGATACTAGCAAATCGAATTCAACGGCATATAAAAAGAATTATTCACCATGATCAAGTGGGATTCATTCCTGGGATGCAGGGCTGGTTCAACATTCGCAAATCAATCAACGTGATACATCACATTAACAAAAAAAAAGAGAAGAACCATATGATCCTGTCAATCGATGCAGAAAAGGCCTTTGACAAAATCCAGCACCTTTTCTTAATAAAAACCCTTGAGAAAGTCGGGATAGAAGGAACATACTTAAAGATCATAAAAGCCATTTATGAAAAGCCCACAGCTAACATCATCCTCAATGGGGAAAAACTGAGAGCTTTTTCCCTGAGATCAGGAACACGACAGGGATGCCCACTCTCACCGCTGTTGTTTAACATAATGCTGGAAGTTCTAGCATCAGCAATCAGACAACAAAAGGAAATCAAAGGCATCAAAATTGGCAAAGATGAAGTCAAGCTTTCGCTTTTTGCAGATGACATGATATTATACATGGAATATCCGATAGACTCCACCAAAAGTCTGCTAGAATTGATACATGAATTCAGCAAAGTTTCAGGATACAAAATTAATGTACAGAAATCAGTTGCATTCTTATACACTAACAATGAAGCAACAGAAAGACAAATAAAGAAACTGATCCCATTCACAATTGCACCAAGAAGCATAAAATACCTAGGATTAAATCTAACCAAAGATGTAAAGGATCTGTATGCTGAAAACTATAGAAAGCTTATGAAGGTAATTGAAGAAGATTTAAAGAAATGGAAAGACATTCCCTGCTCATGGATTGGAAAAATAAATATTGTCAAAATGTCAATACTACCCAAAGCTATCTACACATTCAATGCAATCCCAATCAAAATTGCACCAGCATTCTTCTCGAAACTAGAACAAGCAATCCTAAAATTCATATGGAACCACAAAAGGCCCCGAATAGCCAAAGGAATTTTGAAGAAGAAGACCAAAGCAGGAGGCATCACAATCCCAGACTTTAGCCTCTACTACAAAGCTGTCATTATCAAGACAGCATGGTATTGGCACAAAAACAGACACATAGACCAATGGAATAGAATAGAAACCCCAGAACTAGACCCACAAACGTATGGCCAACTCATCTTTGACAAAGCAGGAAAGAACATCCAATGGAAAAAAGACAGCCTCTTTAACAAATGGTGCTGGGAGAACTGGACAGCAACATGCAGAAGGTTGAAACTAGACCACTTTCTCACACCATTCACAAAAATAAACTCAAAATGGATAAAGGACCTGAATGTGAGACAGGAAACCATCAAAACCTTAGAGGAGGAAGCAGGAAAAGACCTCTCTGACCTCAGCCGTAGCAATCTCTTACTCGACACATCCCCAAAGGCAAGGGAATTAAAAGCAAAAGTGAATTACTGGGACCTTATGAAGATAAAAAGCTTCTGCACAGCAAAGGAAACAACCAACAAAACTAAAAGGCAACCAACGGAATGGGAAAAGATATTTGCAAATGACATATCGGACAAAGGGCTAGTATCCAAAATCTATAAAGAGCTCACCAAACTCCACACCCGAAAAACAAATAACCCAGTGAAGAAATGGGCAGAAAACATGAATAGACACTTCTCTAAAGAAGACATCCGGATGGCCAACAGGCACATGAAAAGATGTTCAGCGTCGCTCCTTATCAGGGAAATACAAATCAAAACCACACTCAGGTATCACCTCACGCCAGTCAGAGTGGCCAAAATGAACAAATCAGGAGACTATAGATGCTGGAGAGGATGTGGAGAAACGGGAACCCTCTTGCACTGTTGGTGGGAATGCAATTTGGTGCAGCCGCTCTGGAAAGCAGTGTGGAGGTTCCTCAGAAAATTAAAAATAGACCTACCCTATGACCCAGCAATAGCACTGCTAGGAATTTATCCAAGGGATACAGGAGTACTGATGCATAGGGGCACTTGTACCCCAATGTTCATAGCAGCACTCTCAACAATAGCCAAATTATGGAAAGAGCCTAAATGTCCATCAACTGATGAATGGATAAAGAAATTGTGGTTTATATACACAATGGAATACTACGTGGCAATGAGAAAAAATGAAATATGGCCTTTTGTAGCAACGTGGATGGAACTGGAGAGTGTGATGCTAAGTGAAATAAGCCATACAGAGAAAGACAGATACCATATGGTTTCACTCTTATGTGGATCCTGAGAAACGTAACAGGAACCCATGGGGGAGGGGGAGGAAAAAAGAAAAAAAAAAAAAAAAAAAAGAGGTTAGAGTGGGAGAGAGCCAAAGCATAAGAGACTGTTAAAAACTGAGAACAAACTGAGGGTTGATGGGGGGTGGGAGGGAGGAGAGGGTTGGTGATGGGTATTGAGGAGGGCACCTTTTCGGATGAGCACTGGGTGTTTTATGGAAACCAATCTGGACAATAAATTTCATACATTATAAAAAAAAAATGCTGCCCATATTCTAAGCAAAAAAATAAATAAATAAATAAATAAATAAATAAAATAAAAGGCATTTTTACATTCTGTCAAGTAATTGGACTTTTTGACCATATGGCTTTTATAATTTTTTTTCCTTAGGCATACTATTTTACTTCAGAACTGTACGAAATGTTGAAGAAAACATTTAATCCATACTGATCCCATACATTCCACTCTGCACATTATTCCGCATATTGATCATTATGCTGAAAAAGTTTTACACTTATGTTCCACAAGAGAAATTTGTACACAATAATGCAAAAATTTCCCTGTTAATTTAAAAAACATAGTTTGCTGTGATATTCCTGGTTTCCCATGTTTATCGTTAAGTCAACCCAGCAATGTTGTCATATTCATAGTCTTTTCCTATCAGTGTATGATTTTAACAACTGATAATATGTCACTTAAAATTGTTTTTAAAGTTTATTTATTTATTTTGAGAGAGAGAGAGAGAGAGAGAGAGAGATAGCCCAAGCAGGGGAGAGACAGGAAAGAGAGAATCCCAAGCAGGCTCTGCACCGCCAGCACAGAGCCCAAAGCAGGGCTCGATCTCACAAACCGTGAGATCATGACCTGAGACGAAACCAAGAGTAGGCTGCTTAACTGACTGAGCCACCCAGGTGCTCCTGAAATTTTTTTAGCTTATTAGACATGAAGATAAAACAGTGTCCTGACTACAAGACCTCTTGTCACCCTGTTCTTGGGTGATGTTTTTCATCTGTTCTGTGAATAAGTGATCTTTCTTATACAGTTATCCATGTGCTATGTAGTTCTGAAGTAAAACATAAATCTGAGGGTAAAAGGTCTTTAATTTGAACTCGAAGAAGCTCCAAGCTTCACTTTCTAAAAACTATTCACAAGGGGGCACTGGCTGGCTCAGTCACTGGAGCATGCAACTCTGGATCTTGGGGTTGTGGGTTTGAGCCCCACGTTGGGTGTACAGATCCCTTAAACATTTTTAAAAATCTAAAAATACTTTAAAATAAATAAATAAAAATAAAAACTATTCACAAAATATAAATATTTATTTATTTTCCTATTCGCTACTTCTCCCAAACAGGGCCAACTTCAGAGAGTTATATGAAGCAAATAACCAAAACAAGAAAGTCTTCTAAATGGGATGATGTCACCTAATTGAGACAAAAACAGTGAAAAAGGACCTTAAAATTATCCCCTGGAACAAGAAACACCTACCTCTGGAAGAAAGCGGTCTCTGCAGCAGTTAGGAGGCCCTTCAGGTATCCACCTTTGAAATGGTTAATTCTGCTACTGCAAGGGAGCTTCTTTGGTTTGAAGCAGAACCAGGGTTCTCCAGTGTAGACATCTGTAAAGTTACACAGGGGATGACTCCCAGGAAGACACACATTGCACTCAGTGGTTTCAGAAATTCTTCCTGAACGGAAAAGACTCTTGAAATAGACTCTGTGTGGTTTCTCTTCCTGCAGGCGCTGAAGAACTCTGATCCCCTCAGTGGGATGGACCAGAGATATGGACACTTTAACTTTGCCTGGCCAGAGCAGAGTAAAGAAGACCTTGTAAAACCCATTCTGGTAGTCTACCACTCTGCCCACAGCCCCTGCCTGCAGCTTAGGGGAGTGGATCCTGGCCTGCAGGTAGTCTCCACCGTACTTCTTGGGCTTTCTTTGAAAATCCTGCACATGAACCAGCACTTCTAGCTGGCTTCCCACCTTGAAGAAGGCTGCGGAGTTCAAGATAACAAAGTAGCTGGAAGAAGGGTCAGTGCTCTTCACAAAGGGGACTGGACCCACATCAGGCACCTGCCACTGTAAGGCAGCCAGCAGGGAGTCCTCCTCCGTGCGCTCCCGGCTGGACAGAGTCTGATGCTCATAGCCACAGTAAGGATTCCGGCTAATTCTTGTCATCTGGGAGGAAACAAACTGTCCACTGCTGTCGATGAATGTGGCTGAAACAGTCTCATGGTCCAAGTACTGAAGACAGAAACATAAAAACAGAAGCCACAGCTGTAATAAATTTCCTTATATCAGCCAAATATATCTCTGCTTCAGTTTAATTTTAATAAAACTACTTGGTATGACATTGTCTCAAAACCCAGAGCTTACTAGCTTAACAGGGCTATCTTATTATAACACAGTGACATCAGGATGAGGAATAAAGTCATAAAGAGATCTCCACACTGTGGATCTCACCTCTGGGAGCTCAATCAAGTTCCTGTAATAAATATCAGACTTCCAGCAAAACAAGAAGAAAAGGAATCATTTTGAAATATAATAGAGCATTCTGTTCTTCTTAACAAGGCCTGCCCCCAAGAGAAACTATTTTACCACAGCCTAATCTATTGGGGTTTTATCAGAACTTAACCAAACTGGGGTAGGGAACATACCCAGCTCCAGCCCATTCTAACCATCTATCCAACTTAAAGAGTGTTGGGGGAGGACTGAGAAGCACTTTTGAAGTTCACAGCCCCATACCAAAGGCTCCCTAAAGGACTGAGAGTCACTCATAGGACTATAAATTGCTTCACCTCCCTCACACCTCACCACTAAAAACTCATTTATCAGAGTTTCCTTTACCCAGTACATCATGTCCAGCTTTCAACAAAAAATTGTAAGACATACTAAAAGACAAAACACATAGTTTGAAAACACAAATAAGGCATCAGAACCAGACTCAGCTATGGCAGAGTTGTTGGAATAATCAGACCAGTAATTTAAAACAAGTATGATTATTTGACAACAAATTATATACAAAAATTTTTAAATAAAAAAATAAAACAAGTATAATTAATATCTATAAGGCCTCTAAGGGAAAAAGCAGACAACATGAAAGAACAGATAGGCACTGTAAAGACAGAGATAGAAACTCCCAGAAAGAATCAAAAAGAAATGGCAGACAGCTGAGAGGATTTTTAGGGAGAGAAAATACTCTGTATAACGCTATAATGATGGACAGTTATCATTACACATTTGTCTAAACCTGTAGAATATACAAAACCAACAGAGAATCCTAAGGTAAACTATGGACCTTGGGTAATGATATGTCAAGGTAGGTTTATCCTTGGTTAAAAAATGTACCATTCTGGGGCACCTGGGGGGCCCAGTCAGTTAAGCACCTGACTCTTAATTTTGACTCAGGTGATGATCTCCCGGTTGGTAAGATCCACCCCTCACTGACAGCGTGTGGAACATGCTTGGCTTCCTCCCTCTCCTCTCTCTCTCTCTCTCTCTGCCCCTGCCCACGCTCACTCTTTCTCTCTACATAAATAAATAAATAAATAAATAAATAATAAACGAACTTAAAAAACAAAATGTTTACTGTTCTGGTGAGTGACATAATAATGGGAGAGACTCAACAATAGCCAAATTATGGAAAGAGCCTAAATGTCCATCAACTGATGAATGGATAAAGAAATTGTGGTGTATATACACAATGGAATACTACATGGCAATGAGAAAGAATGAAATATGGCCTTCTGTAGCAACGTGGATGGAACTGGAGAGTGTGATGCTAAGTGAAATAAGCCATACAGAGAAAGACAGATACCATATGGTTTCACTCTTATGTGGATCCTGAGAAACTTAACAGAAACCCATGGGGGAGGGGAAGGGAAAAAAAAAAAAAAAAAGAGGTTAGAGTGGGAGAGAGCCAAAGCATAAGAGACTGTTAAAAACTGAGAACAAACTGAGGGTTGATGGGGGGTGGGAGGGAGGGGAGGGTGGGTGATGGGTATTGAGGAGGGCACCTTTTGGGATGAGCACTGGGTGTTGTATGGAAACCAATTTGACAATAAATTTCATATATTGAAAAAAAATAATAATGGGAGAGGCTAAGCATGTAAAGGGGTAAAGAGTATGTGGGAAATCTCTGTCATCTTCCTACAATGTAAGCCCTGACAATCATTTCTTTCTATTTTGTCATGCAAGTGCCTGACTTCAATTCCACTTCAAAGACAGCTATCTCAGAAAAACACACTGGCAGTCAAATGACTAGATAAAGAGCCAGGCTACCACCTCCCACACAAGGCTCCTTTGCTTTAGAGATCTTGGTTGATTTAGATAACTGACCATTCCCTGTGCTTTAAATTCCCACTCTTATGTTTTAAACTCACCAATAAAGAATGAACCTGTGAAACCCCAGGCCCCTACCCAAGGACCCCAAAAACAGCAGAACCCCAAGCCCACACTCTTTTCTTTCTCTACCCATGACCTCACTGTGTGACCCCAGGTGTGTTGTATACCCTCCAGGACCCATGAATAATAAAACCTGTTGTTTTTCAAAGTGTCCTGCTGGCAGTCATAATAAGAACCATGAGGACCAGTCCAGAACAGTGGTAATCAAGAGGCTGAAACTAACAGAAAAACATTTCTGGTCAATTTTGCTTTAAACCTGCCAGAGACTCATTTTAGACCTAAAGACACCTGCAGATTAAAAGTAAGGGGGTGGAGAAACACCTATCATGCAAATGGGTGTCAAAAGAATAGAAAATCCAGTCCTAGTAGCAATACTTATATTGGACAAACCAGACTTTTTTGTTCTTGTATTGTTTTTATATTGCTTTGGTACAGGGTAGTGTTCCCTCTATTCCATTATTCATAAGATTTTGATAAAGATTTCCATTAATTATTATTGTTTTTAATGATTGGTAGATTTCACCAATGAAACCAGGTGGTCTTGAGCTTTTCAGTGCTGGGAGATTTTTTTATTCCTAATTCAACCTCCATTTTTGTTATTGGTCTAAGAAGATTTCCCACCTCTTGGATTCAAGATTCATGATTCAATCTTCGTAACTTCCACATTTTTTAGGAATTATCTGGAGTTTTTTCTTCTAAGTTATCTGATTTTTTAGTTTATAATTGTTTATAGTAATCTGTTATCACACTATTGATTTCTGTGGTTATCTGTTGTATTGTTTTCTCTTCCATTTCTCATTTTGGTTTTTGAGTCCTCTTTTTTCTTAGCTAATGTAATTAAGAAAATTGCCAACTTTGTTCATTTTTTGGAAAAATTGGTCATTACTTTCGATGTTATTATTTATTCTGGTCTCTTATTTATTCCTGATTTTTCTTTATTATTTCCTTCCTCTACTAAATTTCAGCTAAGTTTCTTTTTTCTAGTTCCTTGTGGTGTAATGTTGTTTATTTCAAATTTTTTTCCTAATATGAGCATTTATAGCATAAAATTCACTCATCTGCTTTTGCTGCATCCTACAGGTTTTGGAAGGTTGTGTTTTTTTTCCTTTTGTTTCGAGACATATTTTGATTTGCCATTCAATTTCTTGTTGGGCCAATTGCTTGTGCAGTAGCGTGTTAATATTTACATATTAAAATTCAGTATTTACGTTGTAGATTTTGGGGGGTTGCTTAGGTGGCTTAGTCGATTAAGCATCTGACTTTGGCTCAGGTCATGATCTCGCAGTTTGTGGGTTCAAGCCCCACGTCCGACTCTGCTGACAGCTCAGAGCCTGGAGCCTACTTCAGATTCTGTTTCTCCCTCCCTCTCTGCCCCTCCCCCACTCACATTCTGTCTTTCTCTCTCTCAAAAATAAACATTAAAAAAAAGAAGAAATACATTGTAGATTTTTCAGCTTTGTTTCATTATTAATCTTTAGTTTGTACCACTGTGGTTGGAAAATATACTTGGTATGATTTTAGTCTTCTTAAAATTGTAATGTTTGTTATGTCTCTTTTTATGTTATTTAACCAGAGGATTCTTCTGTGTGTGTACTTGAAGAAAATGTTATTCTATTTTTCTTGGATGGAATGTTTTATATATATCTTTTAGAGCCATGTATTCTAAAATATGCTTCAAGTAAAAATGTTCTTGTTGAAAAAAATAACTTTAAGAGGCTACTCATGTAAAATAAAGTATATCAGGGGCATCTGGGTGGCTCAGTCAGTTAAGTGTCCTATTCTTGATCTCAGCTCAGGTCTTGATCTCAGGGTTGTAAGTCCAAGCCCTGCATTGGCTCTGTGCTGAGCATGAAGCCTATTTGATAAATAAAATAAAATAAACAAAACAAAACAAGACAAAATAAAGCATATCAGAGGGGAGATGGGTGAGAGCGTGGGTGAAACAAGTGAAAGGGATTAAGAGAACATTTATGATGATGAGTTCTGAGTAATGATGTATACAATTGTTGAATCACTATGTTGTACACATAATATAACTAATACACTAATTAAAACTAGTATAACACCGTATGCCAGCTATACTAAATTAAAATTTAAAAATAATTTTAAAAAGTCTGCTTTAAACATAAAAGTTCTCTTAAAAAAGTCTTCAGGGGACACTTGGCTGGCTCAATGTAGAGCCTCAAGCTCCCCACCTATGCCAAACAAACTCCTCAAGCTCCCCACCTATGCCAAAACACTTCAAAATCTTATACACGGCAGGGGCACCTGGGTGATTCAGTCAGTTAAATGTTCTACTCTTGACTTTGGCTCAGGTCATGATCTCACAATTCATGGGATCAAGCCCCATATCAGGATCTAGGGTTCTCTCTCTCTCTCTCTCTCTGTCCCTTCCTGCGTGTGCTCTCTCTCTCTCTAAATAAATAAACAATAAAAATAACTTATACATGGTAAAAAATAATCCCATACAAGGTAAAAATAACCCCAAAATATATAAGGGATTTTTAATCCTTTAGAGTTCTCAAACTCTGTATTTTTTTCCCTTTCATTCTACACTTACATACAGACATTTTCAGTTGAAAAGATTTCATTAGGAGCCTTTATTTTAAAGGAGAACATGGTAGGGGGGTACCTGGGTGGCTCAGTCAGTTGAGCATCCAACTTCAGCTCAGGGCATGATCTGGTGGTTCGTGAGTTCGAGCCCATGTGTTTGAGCCCTGTGTCAGGCTCTGTGCTGACAGCTCAGAGCCTGGAGCCTGCTTTGGATCCTGTGTGTCCCTCTCTCTGCCCCTCCCCTGCTCACACTCTGTCTCTCTCTCAAAATTAAACATTTTAAAAAATAGAAAGAAAGAAAGAAAGAAAGAAAGAAAGAAAGAAAGAAAGAAGAACATGGTGTTATTTGTTAATTTTAAAAAGTAATGGAGGAAATGACTTTGAAATTTTTCCCTTAGCAGAGTTGACATCAGCATGGTAACAGCCTGATACATTACTTCTTTTTGTCCCCCTTTCAACAGTGAATTAGGCATTCATCCACAAACAAAAATGCCTTTATGGGAGTTGTGGGAAACAGCACCATATGCCAAGAATCCAGAAGTCTCGCCCATATGTGCATCTGGTAATAGGCAGACAGACCTCAGCACAGGCTACCAGTGCAGTGAACTTACACCAACCCCGCTCGGCCACAGTTGGGAGGAAAACCTCAAGAGTACCCACCTGGGCAGATCCCAGTGAATGAGGAAGAACCTGTGGAAATCCAGCATTCCCTAGAGGAGATGCTAGTATGCCACTGGTGATGTAGTGGAGGGGTTAACAGGAACTCTGCCAGTGCTTCCCCTCCCCCAACACAACACAGTGCAGAGGCTGAACTATCTTCCAAGAGGCAAAAGGAGAGTGGTGAGTTAATGCTCAGCCACCCTTGCTGAATGGGATGCTGCTAAAAAAAAAACCATTTCTCTCTAGCAGCACCCAGAGTACTGAGTCTAGTAGGAGGGAGGAGATCAGGAAAAAGGCAAATAAGAATATCAAAGGGCATTGAAAGGATGCAGGTCCTGCTAACTGCTGAGGACTTTAGCAGAAAGTCTGTCCACAAGCCTATGGGAGAATCTCACCTGACAATCTCCCCACCAAACCCATGAGGCACCCTCAACACCCTGAGTGATAAACTCACACCTCCCCCAATTCTGCCATCAGCTCTTCGCATACCCTTCCACGTGAAGTGGAAAGTGTAAGTCTGATAAATGAGTGTTATCAGAAAAATAAACTAGTATCTCTGGGCAAAGAAGAAACCAGAAAGCTGAGTTACAGTGCCACCTTCTGGAAAACAAAAGAAATTAAGAGCGGCTAGCCTGCTGGGTTGTAAGAATCAGAAGAGAGAAAAGCTTAGGAATTATGCCATATGAAGAAGGAAAAATGTGGGGAAGGTGTATCCATATAAGAGTGGAGAAAACCCCAGATATCATAGGACCAACAAGCAATTTACCCCATCTGAAGGCAGACAGTATAAATTTGAGGAAGTGTCTGCTACTTTAAATGTAAAAGCAGCAATGCAAATCTACAGGAACATGAAAAATCAAGGAAATACATTATCACCAAAAGATAACAATAATCTTCCAATAACCTAGCTCAAAGGCACAGAATTTAACACCATCTGATAAAGAATTTAAGGAAACTCAACAAACTGTAAGAAAACCCAGATAATTCAACAAAATAAGAAATCTACAGAGAGAAATCATAAAAAGAAGCAAACAAAAATTCAATGAATGCAATGAAAAATTCAACAGAAAGCATCTACAGTAGAGCATCTCAAATGGAAAACAGAATAAGCGAACTGGAAAATTAAACTTTAAAATAACCCAATCAGAAATGAACGAAGAAAAAAGAATGAAAAAGAACACAGACAGCTTACATGATCTATAGGATGATATTAAATGTACAAATATTAGAATAATTGGGATTTGAGAAAGAACAGAGAGTGAAAAGGGGTCAGAAAGTTTACTTAAAAAGATAATAGCTGCCAATTTTCCAAACCTGTGGATATAATTATATGACCAAGTTCACAAAGCTAATAGATCACCCTAATATCTCAATGCAAAAAGACCTTCTCCATGACACAATATAATAAAACTGTCAAAAAACCAAGAATCCTGAAAGCAGCCTGAAGAAAAGACTATAATCTTCAAAGGAACACCCATTTGGCTATCAGCAGATTTCTCAGCAGAAACCCTACAGGCCAGGAAAGAGTGAAATGACATATTCAAAGTGTTGAAAGAAAATAACTGCCAGCCAAAAATACTGTATCAGGGAAAGTTAGCTTCCAGATATGAAGAAGAAATAAAGACTTTCCCAGACAAACAAAAGCTGAGGGAGTTCATCACCACTACATCAGCCTTACAAGAAATGCTGAAAAGGGTTTTTCAAGCCGAAATTAAAAGATACTAATTGGTGACATGAGAACATATGAAAGTATACAACATAATAGTAAAAATAAATATACAGTCAAAATTAGAAAACTCTAATTCTATAATAGAATAGTGTGTTAGCCACTTAACTACAGCATTAAAGTTAAATGGAAAAAGCATTAAAAGTAACTATAGCTACTGTAATTTAATGAACACACAATATAAAAAAGGTAAATTGTGACCAAAAATATAAAGGGAGAGAGTACAAGGGTGGAGCTTTGTATACTACTGAAGTTAAGTTGCTGTAAGCTTAAAATGGACTGCTTTATCGAAGAGATATTTTATGTAAGTTCCATGGTACTCACAAAGCAACACCATAGAGAAGATTCACAAGAGAAAGAAAGGAAAAACAGAGCATACCACCATAGAAAAACACCAATTTACAAAAGAAGGCAGAAACATAGGAAAAAAGAAACTATGAAAACACAAAACATTCAGAAAGCACTTAATAAGATGGCATGGTAAGCCTTTACATATCAATAAATACTCTAAATATAAGTAGATTAAATTCACCAGGCAACAGGCAAATAGTAGCTGAATATATTAAAAAAAAAAAAAAAAAAGACCCAACTATAGGCAGCCTACAAGATACTCCAGATTTAAAGACACACATAGGCTGAAAGCAAAGGGATGAAAAAAGATAGTCCATATAAAGTAGAAACTAAAAGAAAGAGGGAGTGGCTACACTTATATCAGACAAAATAGACTTTAAGCCAAAAACAGTAACAAGAGACAAAAAAGGTCATTATATAATGATAAAGAGGTGAATTCATCAAGAAGATATAACAATCATAAACATATACCGACTCAACATCAGAACACCTAAATATATTAATCAAATTCTAACAGAACTACAGGGAGAAAGAGAAAACAATAAAATGATAGTAGGGGACTTCAATATTCCACTCTCAGCAATGGACAGATCATCCAGACAGAAAATCAACAAGGAAACATTGGACTTGAACCATACATACATTAGATTAAATGGACCTAACAGACATTTATAAAGCAATCCCTATCAAAATTCCAATGGCATTTTTAACAAAAAGTAGAAAAAACAGAGTTTGTATAGAACCATAAAAGACCCCAAATAGAGCAATCCTAAGAAACAAGAACAAAGCTGAAGGTATCACACTTCCTGATTTCAAACTACACTACAGAGTTATAGTAACCAAAACAGGGGCACCTGGGTGGCTCAGCTGGTTAAGCGACTGACTCCTGATTTCGGCTTAGGTCATGATCTCATGGTTCATGGGATACAGCCCCACACTGGGCTCCACGGTGAACATAAAGACTGCTTGGGATTCTCTCTCCCCTCTCTCTCTCTCTCTGCCCCTCCCCCAGCTTGTGCACTCTCTCTCTCTCTCTCTCTCAAAATAAATGAACAAGCATTTAAAAAAACGGTATGGTACTGGCATAAATACAGAATAGAATCAAGTGTCCAGAAATAAGCCCTCACATATATGATCAACTAAATTTTTAAAAGTAATCTCTATGCCCAGTGTAGGGCTCAAACTCATGACAGAAGATCAAGAGTCACATGCTCTACCGACAGAGCCAGCCAAGCAACCCTGGGATCAACTAATACTTGACAAGAGAGCCCAAATACTTAACGGGGAAAACAGTCTCTTCAACAAATGGTGTTGGAAAAACTATAATCACATGCAGACAAATGAAACTAATCTGTATCTTACACCACTCAAAATGGATTAAAGACTATGTTATACAATATGATATTATGAAATCCTATGGTCATAATCATATTGCAATATATAAGTGTATCAAATCTACACACTGTATACCTTAAACTTACATGTTATATGTCAACTATATCTCAATAAAAAGAAAGAAAAAAATTTCCCTTACCTACTGATTACCTATTAGGAAATATTCCAGCCTCCCTCTCTTTTCAAGTTGTTGTAAGGATATAACAAACCATTAACTCATGCTCACAATACCCCCTCTTCTCCTTGCTACCCTTTTCCTCTCTTCCTTTCCACTCTTACTCTTGTTCCTTGGGTAGCCACCCCAGCTATTCAAGAGCAGCCAATGTCAGGATACAAAATCAATAGACAGAAATCCATTGCATTTCTATACACTAACAATGAAGCAGCAGAAAGAGAAATTAGGAAAACAATCCCATTTATAATTGCACCAAAAATAATAAAAATACTTAGAAATAAACTTAACCAGGGAGGTGAAAGATGTACTCTGAAAACTATAAAACACTGATGAAAGAAACCGAAGACCACACAAACACATGGAAAGATACTCCATGCTCATGGATTGGGAGAACAAATATTGTTAAAAGGTTCATACTACCCAAAGCAGTCTATGGATTTAATGCAATCCCTATCAAATACCAACAGTATTTTCACAGAACTAGAAGAAATAATTCTAAAATTTGTATGGAACCACAAAAGACGCTGAATAGCCAATGCAATCTTGAAAAAAAAAGAACAAAACTGGAGATAGCACAATCCCAGATTTCAAGATAGACTGCAAACAAAGTAATCAAAACAGTATGGTACTAGCACAAAAATACACACATAGATAAACAGAACAGAACGGAGAGCCCAGAGATAAACCCACGATTACTTGGTCAATTAATCTATGACAAAGATGGCAAGAATATGCAATGGGAAAAAGTCTCTTCAACAAATGATGCTGGGAAAACTGGACAGCTACATGCAAAAGAATGAATCTTCTTACACCACACACAAAAATAAACTCAAAATGGATGAAAGACCTAAATGTAAGACAGGAAGCCATCAAAATTCTAAAAGAGAGCACGGGCAGTAATTCCTCTTAAATTGGCCATAGCAACATTCTTCTAGATACATCTCCCAAGGTAAGGTAAACAAAAGCACATGTAAACAACTGGGAATATATCAAAATAAAAAGCTTCTGCACAGCAAAGGAAAACAATCAATAAAACAAAAGGACAACCTACAGAATGGGAGGAGATATTTGCAATGACAAATCTAAATGAGGGTTACTACCAAAAATATTTAAGAATTTATACAACTGAACACACAAAAAAACAAATAATCCAACTTAAAAGTAGAAGACATGAACAGACATTTTTCCAAAGAAGGCATACAGATGGTCAACAGACACATGAAAAAGATCCTCAACATCACTCATTATCAGGGAAATGCAAATCAAAACCATGATGAGATATGCCCTCCTACCTGTCAGAATGGCTAAAATCAATAACAGAAGAGACAACAAGCATTGGCAAGGATGTGGACAAAAAGGAACCCTTGTGCACTGTTGGTAGGAATGCAAACTGGTGCAGCCACTGTGGAAAACAGTAAGGAGGTTTCCTCAAAAAGTTAAAAATGGAATTACCATATGATCCAGTAATTGCACTATTGGGTATTCACCTAAAGAAAATGAAAACACTAACGTGAGAAAATATATGCACCACTATTATGTTTACTATAGCATTATTTACAATAGCCAACATATAGAAGCAACCCAAGTGTCCAAATAAAGAAAAATGAAGAAAGAAGAGATGGTGTATATGTGTGTGTGTGTGTGTGTGTGTGTGTAATGGAATATTACTCAGCCATAGGAAGAATGAAATCTTGCCATTTGCAACAACATAGATGGATCCAGAAGGTATAATGCTAAGTGAAAGTCAGTCAGAGAAAGACAAAAACCCTATGAATTCACTCATATGTGAAATTTAAGAAACAAAACAAAGAAAGAAAAAAAACAAGCAAAAAAACCCAGACACTTAAATATAGAGGACAAACTGGTGGTTACCAGAAGAGAGCTGGGGAGGGGGGGAGGGGGATGAATGAAATAAGTGAAGGGGATTAAGAGAACACTTACTGGGATGAGTACTGAATAATGTACAGAATTGGTGAATCACTATATTCTTCACTTGATACTAATATAACAACGTATGTTAATTATACTGGATTTTTTTTTTAAAGACCAGCTGATTGACCCAAGCAGCCTAATCCAAGAATCACCAGATACTTGGGGCTGAGCCATGTGAATTGTTTTTTAAGTAAGCTTCACACCCAGCACAGAGCCCAACACAGGGCTGCAACTCATGACCCTGAGATCAAGATCTGAGCTGAGATCAAGAGTCAGATGCCTAACTGACTGAGCCACCCAGGTGCCCCAAATAGTCCTTAATATTAAAGCCAGCCAGAATCAGGTTTCTTGCAGCCAAAAGTCCTAATAAAATGGTATTGTTTTTATAATCAGAAAAAACTATATATATGTATATATATATCAATGAATAAGAGGAAAAAACAAATAAATAAATGCAGGCCATGCTCAATGAGAGCTTATCAGAGAAATAATAATGATTCCCTCTACAATCTTTAGCTGGATATTGCTATATACACCTTATGTGATATTTTTACTTAAAACTGAGTGTATACTTTTTAGAAAATGCTGAGATACTCTAATTCCATGAAAAGTATTGTCAGGACCAAGATGCATAGGATGGAAAGGGGATTAAGGGAGGGCAGGTTGCCAAGCTTCAGAGGCTTTCCCACTCCTCATCCCCACCCCAAGCTTCTTTGTCAATTCTCATCACAGTAATAAATTGAACAGTTTAAAAACCATGACAATATTTTCATCTGGGACAAGATGACTCTTCAGACAGGGAAAATGTTTTACTGAACTCCAACAAAAGACCTATTTGCTATTTTCAATGTAAGAATTGTCTTAATCATTGATTACTGCTATCTCCCCTCCCTTAGGGCTGAGTTTGTGTTTGTGTGGATAATTAGAGCTGTTAGTTACCATTCAGTCCAGAAGTTTTCAAGAACTAAAGCTGGACTATTATGGGAATTTTCTCACATTCCTTCCTGACTGTCATAT
This sequence comes from Leopardus geoffroyi, assembly GCF_018350155.1. Classification (NCBI taxonomy): domain Eukaryota; kingdom Metazoa; phylum Chordata; class Mammalia; order Carnivora; family Felidae; genus Leopardus; species Leopardus geoffroyi. The sequence continues at coordinate 49,497,928 of NC_059333.1, read as the reverse complement.
TAATGATGTGGGACTCTGGCCTGCCCTCTCAAGTCTCTGTCCCTTCTCCTGTCTCCTCACTGAACCTAGACCCATACAAGGTTTTCTCTATTTGTATACCCAGGCTGTTGAATGTGGTAAAACACACACACACACACACACACACACACACACACACACACACTCACAAAACCAGTGAAGGTGAGTGCCATGCACACCTCTGGTCTTGAAAAGTTACTGCCCCTGTCCATCTCCCAACCCTGTTCTCCAAGGCCCTACACACAAACCTGTTGGGCAGCACTCTCCTCCTTCCACCCTCCACCTCCTCTACGGGCAAGAACTGCTTCAATGTCTTACCCTCCAGCAGTGAATGTATCTACATTGCCAACTACCATGATATTTTTCCTTCTTAGCTCAGACAGAGAAAGGAGCACGGCTCTCCCTACATACTTAATACTGCAAGAACAACAAGAACAAGAGAGACACAATATACCGTGTCTCTCATCCTACAAAGTTATATGCTCCACTTGTGTTCTAGATCCCATTATCTCCTCTCCTTGGCCCATTAATCCTTCTCCCCACACCCCCCAGTTTTATTTTTTTAATAAATGTTTATTTATTTTTGAGAGTGTGAGCCAGAGAGGGATGGCGGGGGGAGGGGCGGTAGGGACACAGGATCCAAAGCAGACTCCTCACAGACAACAGAGTGTCTGAAGTGGGGCTTGAACTCACAAACCATGAGATCATGACCCAAGCCAAAGTCGGACACTTAACTGAGCCACCTAGGCGCCCCTCCCCTCCAGCTTCTTAATTATCACTTTCCCCTCAAATTCAAATTCCTTAGACTTCAACTTTCAGCCAAGATAAAAAAAACAGTAAGATTTACCCTTCCACCTGAAATAACTTTTTTTTTAAAGTCCAAAATATATGAAACAATGGTCTTCCAGACACTGGACATCAGACAACAAATGACAAAGATGCCTGAAAGGAAATACAGGGGGTGATCCTTTGCTTGCACCCTTGAAAGCATTTCCAGGCTGCAGCATGGAGAGCAGAACCCAAGTGGGGCCTGGCCAACTGCTCAAGTTGAAGAGATGTGGCTGAGTCTTGAAAGACCAAGGTGAATCCACAGGACAGAGTGACAGGAGGAGAGGTACAGAGTGAGAGAGAGAGAGAGAGAGAGAGATCTTGGGAGATCTACAGAGGGTCCCACTTGCGTACTTGGCAGAGTACTGGAGGGCACAAGTGCATGATGAAACTCCTGGAGGCGGAATAAAAAAACCACTTGAAAGCATGAAAGACAACAGTAATCTGAGCTCCCACAGGGCCCGAATGTTTGGGGACACAGACATTCAATCTATAGCAAAACCCAATAAGCAGAGAAACACCATAATTACGTTGGACCTGAGAAGTACCACAAGCCAACAAGACAGGCAGCAGCATCTTATACAGAATCACTCCATAAATTTTGGTGTCCTATGAATCTGTGCAGCGAGTGGCAGAGTGGGGGAGGGGGATACTGCTAAGTTCCTTCGCAGTGCCAGGCAGTTGAGGGGGTTCAGGAAGACACAGTCTCTGCCCTTGTGTGATAGTCTTCAGAACAGACTCATCAACTCCCTCCTCTGAGACACTTCAGCTCTTTGCTGGCAGTCCGCTAAAAGGTCCCCTCCTTGAGTAAGCTTTCCTTCATCTCTCTAAACTGCTACAGAGTAGCCTGCTTTCCTTTCTTTATAGTACTGTTCACAATTTCAAACTATCATTTATAAAGAAGATTTTTTTTTTAATTTTTTTTTTCAACGTTTATTTATTTTTGGGACAGAGAGAGACAGAGCATGAACGGGGGAGAGGCAGAGAGAGAGGAAGACACAGAATCGGAAACAGGCTCCAGGCTCTGAGCCATCAGCCCAGAGCCTGACACGGGGCTCGAACTCACGGACCGCGAGATCATGACCTGGCTGAAGTCGGACGCTTAACCGACTGCGCCACCCAGGCGCCCCACAAACTATCATTTATTATTACTGTATGATTATGACTACTCATTATTTTCTCCTGTGCACACTGAGAATATGAGCTCCATAAGTGAAGAAACCATGTCTGTCATCTTGGGTACCTTTTGTGACAACACAGCATATAACCACTGAAAGGACCCAAACCCTTACTGAGAAAATGAAAACAAAAGCTATGGCCTGGGTAAGTTTTCTGATGACCAACATTTCCCAGGCTACCTAGCCCCAAACCCTTAATTTGGTTCCCTTAGTCATGAAGGAGTATACGATGTACTCACCTCCACCTGAGTAACATTGATGACCAACACCACCACCATCAGCACTGCAAGCAGGCAGCAGAAAAGCCGTAGTTTGAAGAAATTGATCCACATTGTCTGGCTGTGTCTTGATCACCCATGGCTGACGCCAGGCTACCTCCACTCCTCAAAACTCCATTTCCTTGTTCTTCTGAGCTGCAGATAAGCTTTTAGTTTAATTTGCTTGTACAGAGGAGAAGCTGGGGTCGATTTAAGAAGCACATTTTTCTTCAAGGGACTCCTTCAAAGAGGGGAGATGAGAACACAAATTACCAACTGCAACGGTCTTGGGTGGGGTAAGAGGAAGGACATGACATTTCTTCTTCCTTAACCTTCTCAAAGGCCCAGAGTCCTGAGGAGAAAGCAAAGAGCCAGAGCACAGTGAGATCTGTTCCATATCCAGACAACTTGCTCAAACCCAACCCCAGGCTTCCATATAAATACAGTGATAGTTGTCCTGCAACCTATTTAGGTTTTAACTTTTTAAAAAGGCAAAGAACAATATCTTCAAACTCTTAGAGCTAGAAAATTAAAGTAACTGTTCAACTTCTAGAGATCTAAGTAAATAAAATCCCTCCCCTTCTCTTATAGTTCAAGTCATATAACATTCCTAAAGTAATTGTGTTTGAAGAGCATTAGGAGGAAACCTTGTGATTTTAGGAGGAGATCTGGGATACTGGGCAAACCATCCTGACTTCTAGAAAACAGTGCTGTCCCTCTGCATGGCAGGGGATAGGAAACGCCCTTTGGATTTCCAGCTCTCTCAGCGCAGATGTAGAACTGGTCTTCCCTCAGCTGAGTAACGGCACAGAAAGGAAGACACTTGCCCTGAAGATGCAGGAGAGAAAAACTAAGCCCGACAATTAAGAGGACACCCAAATCCATCATCATAAATGCTAGAGGTGGAGGCTGTCAGAGCCTGCTGCTCCTAATTGTTCTCCCACACAAGGAATTCAAAATGCTCCCCTCCCCCAGTTGTTATTTTGATATAGGTAAGCAGAAAAAGTACTCATATTTTATTCCTAGCGAGACTTTCCAAGGAGGACCAGAGGGCAGGGTGGAGAAGGCAAGGTGAAAGGGTGCATAACTGCGGTGCAAGGATCTGAGAACACTTGGCTGCACCAGCACTCCCTGCAGCTCTGTATGGGGTCTGGCATGCCCGTCACCCCCTCACTCTTCCACTCCACCTATCCAATGCATTCCCATGCGCAGGGACCACAACAACTCTTCCTCACCTGCGCTTCATAAAGGAGACAGGGCTAAGCTATTCTAGCATGCTCTCCATCCTCTGAACTCCCACAGCACTCTCTTCTCATTTCACTTCTCAGTGATTTCACTTCTCTGTATTTGTAGTTCTTGTCCCCATGACAAGACTATACCAATTATGATTACATTAAAAAACAAAACAAAACAAAAAACAGGGGCCCCTGAGTGTCTCAGTCAGTTGAGCGTCTGACTTCGGCTCAGGTCATGATCTCACGGTCTGTGAGTTCGAGCCCCGCGTGGGGCTCTGTGCTGACAGCTCAGAGCCTGGGGCCTGCTTCGGATTCTGTGTCTCCCTCTCTCTCTGCCCCTCCCTGGCTCGGCACTCTGTCTCTCTATCAAAAATAAACAAACATTAAAGAAAAAGTTTTTAAACACAAACCAGAAACCACGTATCAGAGAAAAAGCTGCTTCGCAATAACAATATATCATACTTCCTTGATTCCCTCACAGGACGTCTTCCCTTACGTGATATATGTGGATTCAACCATCCATGCCACAAATAATTATGGAAGCCTGTTCTGTACCACACACTGTACTAGGCGCCAGAAATTCTCAGGGAAAAGCTAACAGTCATATTAGGGAAGAGGTGGTTCCCCTCCTAAATTGAGTTAGAACAGATCCAGCACTCCTGACCACCTCTACAGGGATACCACACACCGAACCACGTGAGGAGCCCTCAACACCACCCCTCTCCAACACCAAGGCACCCACTCACCTCAAAGTGAATTCTGGGAAGGAATAGCAGTGAAATAGAAGAAATAACTGTCAACAGGGCACACTGCTCCTCTATAGAAACCCTTCTCGAGGAGTTGGCCATAAAAATCATAGGCTTCTCTTATGCCCAGAGAGGGAAAAGGCCAAAGATGACACTCCACAGAAATTCAGCAGCACCACAGGAGGCATAGTCTGTGTACTGTGGAAACGCCAGCAGTTTAGACAATGTGTTATTCAGAGCCAGTTAGCAGCAGCACAGCAGCAGCCAGTGGGGGAGAAGGACGGCAAGGGCAGCAGACCCCAGAGCTACAGGGACTACAGGGACACAGGTAGCAATGCAAATATGCAAGAAGCCCCTCACAGCGAGGGACTTAAACTGAAAGTCATTACTGGAAGGTCATGCCAAGAAAAGACCTGACTTCCCGCCATGAGCAAGTACAGCCCTGAGACGTGAGAGACTCATCTATACACCTAAGTAAATGTGGTCTGAGGAGCACTGAGACCTCTCTTTAGAAAGACACATAATATTAGGGGCGCCTGGGTGGCTCGGTCGGTTAAGCATCTGACTTGATATTGGATCAGGTCATCATCTCAGGGTCGTGAGATTGAGTCCTGTGTTGGGCTCTGTGCTGACAGTGAGGACCCTGCTTGGGATTCCCTCTCCTCTCTTTCTGCTCCTCCCTTGCTCATGCTCCCTCTCTCTCAAAATAAATAAACAAACATTTTAAAAAGACATATTAAAATATTGATAGGTGTCACCTCTCAGCAGTTTCTGTTTTTCTCCTTCATCTTTATCTTGATGTCTTAATTTTTTGCCAGGAAATAAAAATCACAAATATAAAGAAAAAAAGCGGGTTTCTAAAAGTAATAAAGATAAGCCATAAGGAGAAACAGAATATTAAAGCAAATATAGGAAAACAACTCAAGCTAAAATGAAAAATTTCAGGGGTGCCTGAGTGGCTCAGTTTGGTAAGCTTCTGACTTTGGCTCAGGTCATGATCTCACAGTTCTTGAGTTCAAGCCCTGCATCAGACTCTGCACTCACAAGCTCAGAGCCTGGAGCCTGCTTCAGATTGTGTCTCCCTCTCTCTCTGCCCCTCCCTGGCTTGTGCGCGCTCTCTCTCTCTCAAAAATAAACAAACACTTAAAATATAATAAATAAATAAATAAACAAACAAACAAACAAAATGAAAAATTTCAAAGTGAAAGAAGAAATGTGTAACAGTTCTCTGCTATTTTCCTACCAATATAAAACCTAGGCATTAGAACAAGAAAGCTGTTTGCCAAGACAGCAGAACAATATCATTTGGTATCTCAAATTGCCTTAGAACTGAATAAAAACAAAAGTGCTAGATGGGAATGACTCTAAGAAAAAGTTTCCTAGATCAACCGAAAATAAACTATATTACTGAATGTAATTTACCTTTTTCTTTTTTGAAATCTCCAATTCCCAAGAAGAGATGCTTATTACAACTAAGAAATTAGAGTTTACATCTAACTTTTCTTCCAGTGTGAAGTCCTGCATTCAAGCAATCACGACAATAGCCCTTATTCTCTTCTTGCCACATTCAAAGCATAGGTTGATGTTTTTTCATTTTTATACCATTCTTCCTGCTCCAGCAGAGATAAGCACATGATATATAGGTTAAAGATACTGAACGTAAAGGAAAACGTATTTGAAATCAAGAGTATAATTTTCTACTGGGATGCACATAGATTTCAGTACAACATAGTAGGAGAAACATTTCCTTTACTACTAATAAAAAACCGTAACTGGATGTTTACATATATGAACTTAAACACGGCAAATCACTCCCAGAGCTGAGTTGAAGGTCAAAACTTTATAAATAGCAATATAACTGAAAAAGAAAAGATAAAAGCTTCATATGTTATTTTTCTTAAAGACTAGAATAACCATGTACTTCAACAATCCATCCTACCTACAGAAAACAAGCAGTGTCCAGACAGATCTAAAAGTTATGATTACTTCGTGAGGAATTTAAATTTGAGTGGTCTTGTTTTCAAATCCTTCTGATCTGTCAGTCCACCCCTTACTCATGTTTCATATTCATGTTCAAAGGACAAGCAGAAAGTAAAATTTGTGGTCTGTTGAGTCTCTTTCTCCAAAGTTGATTGAGACTACTTGCCAGCCAATCTAACTTCTTTATGGTCCACCACAACAACCCTAGACTGTCATTACCTACTGGACCTCCCACCCTCTTTCATAAGAGAATTACAAAGTGATTGCTTACATCACTTGGAATTACAGTTGTCAGTAACATCAATGAGATAGTTGAGCTAGTACTTTTTTTTTTTTTTTTTAATTTTTTTTTTTCAACGTTTATTTATTTTTGGGACAGAGAGAGACAGAGCATGAACGGGGGAGGGGCAGAGAGAGAGGGAGACACAGAATCGGAAACAGGCTCCAGGCTCTGAGCCATCAGCCCAGAGCCCGACGCGGGGCTCGAACTCACGGACCGCGAGATCGTGACCTGGCTGAAGTCGGACGCCTAACCGACTGCACCACCCAGGCGCCCCGAGCTAGTACTTTTAAGAGAAAATCAAGCAGTAAACCCATCCTCTAGGGAACTAAAGTTCTTAGACAACCATTTCACAAAGACAATGTATTAGAGGATAACCACACATCCAATTTCTGGCACACGCCCCATCCTAAATACTCTGAACTGCTATCCACATTTATATAATTTTGCTTTTCAGACCAAGTGTCTAGAATTTCAATTTAGAAAACACAGACCCCCTACATGAGACAAATGACAGATTTATAAGGAATATTCCCAAACTTAAATACTTATATATCAAACTTTCCAAATTGCAGCTATATAACTCATAAATATACAGAACAAACTGGTGGTTGCCGGAGGGAAATGGGGGGATGGGAAAAATAGGTGAGGAGGATGAAAAGGTACAAACTTCCAGTTACCAAATAAATAAGTTATGGGGATGCAAATATAGCACAGGGAATATAGTGAATAATTTTGTAATAGCTTTGTATGGTGACAGATGGTAACTACATTGATCATGCTGATCATTTCATAATGTACATAAATGTCAAATCACTGTGACATACACCTGAAACTAATATAATATTGTATATCAACTATACTTCAAAAAATAAATAACAAAGAGCAGCTATGTTTCATAGGGGACTGAGTGAGACCTTGAAACTTAATGGGCCAGGATCTAGAGAAAGAACTGGAGACCTATCCAAGACCGTGAAAATGATGGATCACCAAACAAGGTCAACTCCTGGACAAAGATGAAGCACAGCAGAAGTCTGCAGGACTTGGTTCCTCTGATTCTATTTCTCTTTCATGTACCCATCTCACACACCCAAAGTGCTGACTCACCTAGGCCTTCCTTGCCCTTCCACCAAAGCAGCACCCCATGCTTTCATGGAGGGGAGGGGTTGAGAAGTAAACAAACCAGTTAAATAAGTCACAGAGTATTAAGTGCTATAAGAAAATATAAAGCACATTAGTAGGCTGTGTTCTTTAACCTTGCATGCCCATGAATATCATCGTGTAAGCTTTTAACAACGCCGATGACTAGACTAGACTCAGAATCAGACTACACTGAATAGGAATCTGTGGGAGCAAGTCCCAAGAAACAGCTTTTTAAAAGAGGTCTCCAAATATTATAATATTTAATCATAATATATAGCCAAATAGGGGAACCACTAGTATGCGGTGGCCAGGGTTGTTACTCCTATCATTCAGTCAGGGATGGCCTTTCTAAAATAATCTCTGAATTGTAACCTACACTGTCCCCTCAGGACAATCCGAATCCAGGGCAATATGGACAGCCAACCTCACTTCAGTTTCCTTTCCTTCGTTTCCTTTCTCAGTAACAAATAACAGCACTGTATCAGGCCAGAGACTGTCAAGGAGAGAAGAGAACTAAGCACAGTCAAAGAAAAGCAGAACCCAAACACCATGGAGGAATAATAGTGTGTTGCTGTCTCCACTGCATGGAATCAGACAATTAATGATCGGGGTCTGGGAGTCCCGCCAGCTTCAAGCACACCCTGATGTTCCAAATGATAACCACAGTGAGGAGGGGGAAGGCCCACTGAGCAGTGCGATTCTTCATCTTTAGGAAATACGGCAATCCTCCTTTAAATAATGAAAAGAAAGGAAAATTTTACAGACAATTACACACAAAAGTCACATAAATCCTGACTGAGAATGCCCCTGACCACCACCCTGGTGGCCTCTGATCAAACGGATCCAGGCCAGGGTTTCCACATCACACCTTGCAAAGTCACACTTTTCTCTCCCCAAACGATCTGAATCTGAGGTCCCAAAGCGTCAGCTGAGTAATGCCAGAAGAGTCCAAAGTGTGAGAACATCGCCAGGCAAGTGGCAGCTGGGGCCCACAGCAGCAACGAAACCGGAGATTGGGGAATAAGGAGAGAGGCGTCGCAAAATGGACCGCACTGGGTTAGGGAGGGGTCTTTGGCAGCTGCACCTGCCGGCGTTGCAGCAAGTGCAGAAAACTGAGGACAGAGATGCTCGCGCCAGCCCCGCCCCTCCCTACCGGGACCTGCAACGACTCGGGCAACTCAGGTCCGAGGCTGCCGGGGTTGCAGCTCTGCCCCTCCAAGGGCCAGAGTCTCCCCTTTCTGGCTCCAGTGCCCCCAGTCGCGATCCCCTTGTCTGAGCTCCTCTGCACCAGGCCAGGGACTCAGGGCTGTCGCGCGCGGAGTAAGGGGCTTCGCGGACGAGAGGCGCACGCGAGGAGCCAGGCAATGGGTCGCTTGAGCGGCAAGGACCCAGCCGGCGCCCGCGTACAACCCGCAGTCCCGCACTCACCTCCAGGCCCAGCTGCTCTCCTTGCGCTCTCCCGCCGCCTGGCATCGGGACGCCCCGATCTGTAGCCGCTGCGCCAGACCGCCCGGCCCCTGCTTCCTGGCCCCGCTACGTCGCCTCACCCCCAACTCCCGGCTACGATTGGTCGAATTCCGGGAGGGGCGGGCCCAGGACGCTGACTGACAGCCGCGGGTGCCGAGCGCGAACCTCTGAGCCGCGAGGCGAGGAAGCGTTGGAATCCCGGCTCCTGCGTGCAGCGGGAGGGTGGGGGTCGCCTCGCTGCACCGCTGTGACCTAAACTCTCGGGACCGGCTCCTCTCGCCTTCGAACACCAAGGTTTCCTACGGGTAATCGGTTTCAAGCCTTTTTTTCTTGTCAGCGAAAGTGACCAAACCGGAGAAGCCCCTACTTGGGCCATCTTTCCTGTCGGTGGCGAAATTTATTGTTTCCTCAACCAGAAAACACTCTTGGCCAAGCATCAGCACCGAGACGGCAAGTCGTTGAGTCTTTACCTGCTTGCAATTAGTCGACTTAGTCTATTTGCCCTTAAAACAGCCCCGTCCCTTTTACTCTCCCTTTATATGGCATAGGACTTCTGGACAAAAATGCCTGCATACGTTTCCCGCCCCCCCCCCCCCCCCCCCCCCCCCAGTTCTGGGTTATCCTATTTTGTACATTCTTCTAAGCGGGAAAAGGTGCACAGCTATGCGACATTCAGGAACTGAGAGGAGTCCTTGGAAGACAGACAGAAGCCCTGCTCAGAAAGCTGGAAGGGATTGCGGCCTGCTCTGTGTTCTTCAGTGCACAGGGGAGTTAATGGAATTTATCCGAGCCAAACGCAGACTCTAAAAATAGACCTACCCCCAGACTATTACCTCAAGGTTGAAGAGGAGTTAATATAAACTGCAACTACCACTAATTATTTTTACATTTACTGACCACAATGGACTCTACATGCTTATTCAGATGTTTTCATGGCAGGACTACATGCATGGGTGCCTAGACCTATAAGTGGAATAAAAGAAGGTTCCTTCTACACAGGGCTGTCTCTTCTACAGTAACCATTTCATTCTCCTTCCTGGAGAAGTTCAGTCTTCCAGGGCCTACTCATAAAAGGTGGCTTCCGTTGCCTCAGTGTGGGATGAAGAGCCCCATATGATAAACTTATGCTGTAAGTCCTATCTCCCAGACACCCCATCACCTATTCTTTCACAGTTAGGCTGCCTGGCAAGTGGCAAATACTTAAACAGGACATGCTGACTTCTAGGTCATGGTTTTGGACCACATTAGCGATCCCTGATAACCCCATTCGCACACAGGCACTCATAACCCTGAGGCATTTGAGTATAAAGACACACACACACACACACACACACACACACACACACACACATATATATATAACATATATATATCATTGTATATCATTGTAGCCACAAATGAGAATGCCGAGGACCAGAGAGTCCTGCATATCACTATTAATTCATTAAAATAACTCTGACTACAAAGTCACCACACTCCCAATGAAAAGATACCATCATACAGAAAATATTTGATTTGGATCCTGGCCTGACTGTGTCTGACTTACAGCTTTGCCTCTTACTAGCAGGGGGCAAAGTACTCAACTCCTCTCAGCTCAGTTCCTCAACTGTAAATTAGGGGCAACCCTACCTGCATTTAGGAATAAATTAAATGACAAATGAAAAGTCCCCTAGCACAGTGTCCCAAATCTCTTCCTCTTTAATCCCCTACCTCAGGTTGTGACATGGCATAAGGAATTTCTGAAAGCTATATTTATGATCATCTAACTTTGAGAACTGGGAGGAAAAATGAGAACATAAGGTTTGTATGTCATCATAAAAACCAAAGGAACTGTTTGCTTCTGACCTATCTGCAAAAAATGTTTAGATGTTAATGTTACTAAACTTTATTTCTCTAAGAAACACAAAGCATGGATCTTTTAAAGGTAGATAAGCAAATTAAGCCTGTTTCTGATGCAGCTAACTTGGGGGGTATTTACCAGCCATCTGGCTCCATCTCTGATGGCAGAAGCTTGGGACACAAGCACTTCTGATCCCATATCAGTTCCTGTTTCAGTCACTTTGCTTCTTAACCCTTTGAAAAAGTGACTAAAATTTAGGCCCCCAAACTTCTCAAACCATTGTTCAAAATAAACGATGACTGTCATATTAGGTACCAACCACCCTATCCCCCAAAACACCATAGGCCACAAGAAAATGCTGCCAAGGGTAGGAGACTAGAAGGAAGAGGTATTTGGTGTCTGTATTAGTCTGTTCAGGCTGCCATAATAAAATACCATAGACTGGATGGCTCGAACAACAGAAATTTATTGTCTCACAGTTCTGGAAGCTAGAAGTCCCAGATCAAGGTGCCAGCTGATTCAGGTCCTGGTGAGAACTCTCTACTTGGCTTGTAGGTAAACACCTTTCTATGTCTCCTCATCCTCCTTCCCCCCCCCCCCCCCAGAAACTGTGTGTGCTATATCATAGGTGGAGGGGCTAGGACTCAGGCACTTGGAGGCCTCAAGAGCTCTTCTGGACAGTGCAGACCTTCTCCTCCTGCTGCTTCCATATCCTGTCTTTGAATCCTTCTAGCTCTCAATGCTGGTCCTCCTTCATAGGTAGCCTCAGCTCCCTCTTGTGCTGTATGACATAATCCTCAAACCACCCAGCCTGACTGGCAATCTAGAACTTAGCCACAGGGAAGAGAAGTAGAGTGTCATCTGAAGCATCTCTACCTTCACCCCCATCTTGTTTCTCCATTCTCCTTTTATAAGGACACCAGTCTCGTTGGATTAGTGCCCTACCTTATGACCTCATTTAACCTTATTGCCTCTTGCTGGGAAAGGCAGTCTCATGCATGCAGTCGTTCATACATATGGCCTTAGCCTGCAACACTTCCTTACCAAGAGATGAAAGAGACCTCATAGCTTGTGTTGGATGTTTTGCCCTGTGTGGGACTTTCTTTATGTATGCCTTTGTTTTGCTTAAGACACATGAGAGCTCCTTAGCCCCTTCCACCATGTGAGGACACACTAAGAAGGTGGTCATCTATGAATCAGAAAGCTACCCTCACCAGACACTGAATCTGTTGGTACCTTGATCTTGGATTTCCTACCCCAGAACTGTGAGAAATAAACTTGTTGTTTATAAGCCACTCAATCCATGGTATTCTGTTATAGCACCCTAAATGGACTATGACACATACTATCCACTCAAAACAGTTTTCTAAAATTACTTAGGTCATCTCCCTTTTTCCTACCCCCTTCATATATGTTGTCATAGTCCACACTCCATCCTAAGATCCCTTGACTTGATATTTGGGGGGTAAAATTTACATGTAATAAAACTTCAGTCTTTGTGTACTATTCTCTGAATTTTGAAGGTATGTGATGATAAAGGGGTCAATTCATCAAAAGATTTAACAATTATAAATATTTATGCATCCGAACATCAGATATATTACATAAATGTATAAAACAAATACTTCCAGAACTAAAAGGAGAAATAGCAATATAATAATAGCTGGAGACTTTAATATCCTATTCTCAACAATGAATAAATTATCCAGACAGAGAATCAGTAAGGAAATAGCAGATTTCAACAACAGTACAGACCCAAATGGATCTAATAATCACACACAGAACATTACATACAAAAGCAGCAGAACACATTCTTCTCAAGGGCACATGGAACATTTTGTAGGATAGATCATGTTAGGTCACAAAACAAGTCTCAACAAAATAAAGAAGATAGAAATTATATCAAGTATGTTTCCAACCACAGTGAAGTGAAATTAGAAATCAATAACGGGAAGAAACTGGAAAATTCACAAATACGCAGAAATTAAACACATTCCTGAACATCTAATGAGTCAAAGTAGAAATTAAAGGGATATAAAAAAATATCTTGAGACAAATGAAAATGAAAAGGTGAAATACCAAAACTTAAGGGATGCAGCAAAGCAGTTCTCAGAATTGTGTGTCAACTATTTCAAATTTAATTTTTTTTTTTTTTACTTTCAAAGTAAAAAAATAAAAAGAACATTAGAGCAGAAGGATCTATACTCTAAGGAGTAGAATAAAGGAGTAAAAGGGTAGGGCAGGGAGGGAGTGATAACTCATAGATGATCAGACTTGTGAAATTATTTGGGGAAATCTTCTTAAATATGTACAGTAGATCTAGTGGAGCATCTGAAAAAAATAAGAGTGAGTATATATTCATGGGACCAAAAAAAAATAGGGCAGCTTTTAATTCCAAGAAAAATGTTTAAAGATACAAGAAAGGAACTCTCACTACTGTTATTCAACATAGTGTTGGAAGTCCTAGCCTCAGCAATCAGACAACACAAAGAAATAAAAGGCATCCAAATTGGCAAGGAGGAAGGCAAACTTTCACTCTTTGCAGATGACATGATAGTCTATGTGGAAAACCCAAAAGACTACACCAAAAAACTGCTAGATACATGAATTGAGCAAAGTTGCAGGCTATAGAATCAATGCACAGAAATTGGTTGCGTTTCTATACACTAATAATGAAGCAGCAGAAAGAGAAATCACGGAATCGATCCCATTTACAACTGCACCAAAAGCCATAGGATACCTAACCAAAGAGGTGAAAAATCTATACGCTGAAAACTACAGAAAGCTTATGAAAGAAATTGAGGAAGACACAAAAAAATGGAAAAACAGCCCATCCTCGTGGATTGGAAGAATAAATATTGTTAAAATGTCAATACTACCCAAAGCATCTACATATTCAATGCAATCCCTATCAAAATAACAGCAGCATTCTTCAGAGAGCTAAAACAATCCTAAAATTTGTATGAAACCAGAAAAGATACCGAATAGCCAAAGCAATCCTGAAAAAGAAAACCAAAGCTGGAGTGATCCCACTTCCGGACTTCAAGCTGTATTACAAAGCTGTAATCAAGACAGTATGGTACTGGCACAAAAACAGACACTCAGATCAATGGAACAGAATAGAGAACCCAGAAATGGACCCACAAATGTATGACCAACTAATCTTTGACAAAGCAGGAAAGAATATCCAATGGAAAAAAACGTCTCTTCAGCAAATGGTGTTGGGAAAACTGGACAGCAACATACAGAAGAATGAACCTGGACCACTTACTTATACCATACACAAAAAAGAAACTCAAAATGGATGAAAGACCTAAACATAAGACAGCCATCAAAATCCTAGAGGAGAAAACAGGCAACAACCTCTTTGACCTCAGCCATAGCAACTTCTAACCTGACATGTCTTCAGAGGCAAGACATGCCAGGCAAGGGAAACAAGAGCAAAAAATGAACTATTGGGACCTCATCATGATAAAAAGCTTCTGCACAGCAAAAGAAATAATCAGCAAAACTAAAAGGCAACTGATGGAATGGGAGGAGATATTTGCGAATGACATATCAGATAAAGGGTTAGTATCCAAAATCTATAAAGAACTTATCAAACTCAACACCCAAAAAAACAAATAATCCAGTGAAGAAATGGGCAAAAGACATGAATAGACACTTTTCCAAAGAAGACATTCAGATGGCTAACAGACACATGAAAAAATACTAAACATCACTCATCATCAGGGAAATACAAATCAAAAGCACAATGAGATACCACCTCACCAATTAACATCTCAGGCAACAACAGATGTTGGTGAGGATGTGGAGAAAGAGGAACTCTTTTGCACTTCTGGTGTGTATGCAAACTGGTGCAGCCACTCTGGAAAACAGTATGGAAGTTCCTCAAAAAAATAAAAATAGAACTACCTTACGACCCAGCAATTGCACTGCTAGGTATTTATCCAAAGGATACCGGAGTGTTGTTTTGAAGGGGACACATGCACCGCAATGTTTATAGCAGCACTATCAACAACAGCCAAAGTATGGAAAGAGCCCAAATGTCCATCAACTGATGAATGGATAAAGAAGATGTAGTATATATGGATATATACAATGGAATATTACTCAGCAACCAAAAAGAATGAAATCGCCATTTGCAACAACATGGATGAAACTAGAGTGTATTATGCTAAGAGAAATAAGTCAGAGAAAGACAAATATCATATGACTTCACTCATATGAGGAATTTAAGATACAAAACAGATGAATATAAAGGAAGGGAAGCAAAAATAATATAAAAACAGAGAGGGAGACAAACCATAAGAGATTCTTAAATACAGAGAACAAACTGAGGGTTGCTGGAGGGGTACTGGGTGGGGGGAGGGCTAAATGGTCAAAGAGCATTAGACACTTGTTGGGATGAGCACTGGGTGTTATATATAAGTGATGAATCACTAAATTCTATTCCATTCTATTCTATTTTATTCATTATTACACTATATGTTAACTAACGTGGATGTAAAATTAAAAATAATAATAAATAAAAATAAATGAATAAGGGGGGAAAATCCCATTAAAAATAATAAAATAAAAATACAAGAAAGGAAAGGCGATCATAGTATAATAGTAGCCTATACAGTAAAATATATTTACTTACATAATAATAATATAAAAACTGAATTCTAGGGGTGCCTGGGTGGCTTAGTCGGTTAAGCATCCGACTTTGGCTCAGGTCATGATCTCACGGTTTGTGAATTCAAGCCTAGTGTCAGGCTCTGTGCTGACAGCTCAGAGCCTGAAGCCTGCTTCAGATTCTGTGTCTCCTTCTGTCTCTCTGCCCCTACTCCACTTGCTCTCTCTCTCTCTCTCAAAAGTAAACATTAAAAAAATTCTTTAACTGAATTCTGACTTTACTAAAATTATGGCCATTATTCAAAGAAAAGGAAGAAATTTGGAGGGTGGTACAGAGCCAAGTCCTTAATTATCATAAAAGGAAGTCAGTAGAAAATGTCTAAAACTTAGGGATCAAGTGAAAACAGTATACTGAAGTTAATTAATACCAGAAGAGATAACTCAGGGGTAGGGAGAAAAGGACAGGGCAGGAGAGTTATTTTATAACTATGCGCATACACTGTATTGTATTGACAATATTTTTTAAAGTAATAATAAACATTTTTTAAGTTGATGAAACAAAAAAATTTAATGGCTTTAAAGAAATTTTTAAAAAGGCAGCTCTCAAAGGGAAGTTTACAGTGATAAATGCATTTACATCAGGAAAAAAACAAGATCTCAAACAGCCCAATGTTACACCTCAAGAAATTAGAAAAAGAACAAACTAAACCCAAAGTTAACCAAAGAAGGAAATAATAAAGATTAGAACATAAATAAATGAAATAGAGAACAGGAGAAGAATAGAAAAGATTAATAAACTAAGAGCTGGCTTTTTGAAAAGATAAACAAAACTGACAAACCTTTGGCTCTACTAACCAAGAAAAAAGATAGAGGGCCAGGGGTGCTCAGGTAGCTCAGTTGGTTGAGCATCCTCCTCTTGATTTCAGCTCAGGTCATGATTCCAAAGTCATGGTATCCCATGGGGCTACACTCTGAGCATGGAGCCTGCTTGGGATTATCTCTCCCCCTTTCTCTTTGCCTCTTCCCTACTCTCACTCTCTCTCAAAAATAAATAAACATTAAAAAAAAAAAGATAGAGGGCCAAATAAATAAAATTATAAATGAAAGGAGAGATATTACAACTGATACCATACAAAGGATCATGAGATAACTATAAACAATTATACACCAACAAACAAATTAGAAAACTTAGAAGAAATGGAGAAATTCCTAGAAACATACAACCTACCAAGAGCAAATCAGAAAGAAATCTGAACAGACCAATAATGAGTAAGGAGATTAAATCAGTAATCAAAAATCTTCCAACAAAGAAAAGCCCAGGACCAAAAGGTTTCACTGATGAAGTCTACCAAACATTTAAAAAATTAATGGCAATCCTTTCAAACTCTTCTCAAAAAAGCAAAGAGGAGGGAACACTCCCAAACTGATTTTATAAAGCTGGCATTACAGTGATACCAAAGCCAGACACTACAAAAAAAGACAGGCCAATATTCCTGATGAATATAGATTCATATTTCTTCAACATAATACGAGCAAACCAAATTCAAAAGTACATTAAAGGGGATCATATAGCATGCAAGTGTGGTTCAACATACACAAATCAATAAATGGGATGCATTGCAAGACAAAAGTTGTAAGATCATCTGAACAGATGCAGAAAAAGCATTTGAGAAAATCTGCATCCATTTATGATAAAAATTCTCAATAGATTGACATCAACATAACAAAGGCCACATATGACAAGATGCACCATACTCAATGGTGAAAAGCTGAAAGCTTTTCCAATAAGATCAGGAACAAGGGTGCCTACTCTCACCATTCCTATTTAACATAACACTGGAAGTCCTAGTCAGTGCAATCAGGCAGGAAAAAGAAATAAAGCAACCAAGTCAGAAAGAAGTAAAAATGTCTGTTTGCATATGAAATCCTATAGTCTACCAAAAAACTGTCAGAACAATTCAATGAATTCAGTCAAGCTGCAGGATACAAAACGAGCATAGTAGAAAAATAAGTTGTTTTTCTAAAACTAAAAACAAATCACCTGAAAAAGAAATAAAGAAAATAATCCCATTCACAATAGCATCAAAAACAATAAAATACTTACGAATAAATTTAACCAAGGAGAGAAAAGATCTTTACACTGAAAACTAAAAGTCATCATGAAAGAAATTGAGGAAGATACAAATAAATAGAAAGGGATCTTGTGTTCATGGGTTGTAAGAATTAATATTGTTAAAATGCCTATACTATCCAGAGCCACCTACAGATTGAATGCAATCCCTATCAAGATTCCAATGGCATTTTTTTTTTTACAGAAATAGAAAAAGCATTCCTAAGATTCATATAAAAACACAATAGACCCCAAATAGCCAAAGCTGAAAAAGACCAACAAAGTGGGAGGCATCACATTTCCAGATTTCAAACCATATTACAAAACTATAGTAACCAAAACAGTATGATAACTGGCATAAAAACAAACACATAGACCAATAGAACAGAGTCAAGAGCTCAGAAATAAACCCATGCAAAGATGGTGAACTAATATTCGACAGAACAAAGAATACCCAATAGGAAAAGGATAGTCTCTTCAATAAATGGTGCCAGGAAAACTGAATATTCATATGCCAAAGAATGAAACTGGACCTCTGAATTATACCACTCTCAAAAATTAACTCCAAATGGATTAGACTTAGGCATAAGACCTGATACCATAAAACTCTTTGAAAGTTGCTAAGAGAATACATCTTAAATGTTCTCAACAGACACACATACAATTGTAAAACTAGGTGAGGTGATGGATATGTTAACTAACCTTAGCTGGTAAACATTTTGTAATATATACGTATATCAAGTCATCATGCCATATATCTTAAACTCACACAATATGTCAACACTTTTCAATAAGGCTGGAAAAACTTTTAAATTAAAAGAAAAAATGCAACAAGTACATACAATGGAATACTATACTCAGCAGTAAAATGGAATGAACTATCAGATAATTCCCAAATAATCATGCCGAGTAAAAGAAATCAAAAATAAGAGGGGTTGTGAAGGAAATGAAGAATCTTTTGAGGGGTGAATATGTTCATTATCTTGATTGTTGTGATGGTTTTATAGGCATGTAAAAGTGTCAAAATTTATTAAATTGTCCACTTTATTTTTTTTATTTTATTTTATTTTTTAACGTTTATTTATTTTTGAGACAGAGAGAGACAGAGCATGAACGGGGGAGGGGCAGAGAGAGAGGGAGACACAGAATCGGAAGCAGGCTCCAGGCTCTGAGCCATCAGCCCAGAGCCTGACACGGGGCTCGAACTCACGGACCGCGAGATTGTGACCTGGCTGAAGTCGGACGCTTAACCGACTGCGCCACCCAGGCGCCCCACCACTTTATTTTTTAAGTAGGCTTCATGCCCAACATGGCTCTTGAACTCACACCCCAGAGATCAAGAGTCGCTTGCTCTCCCAACGGAGCAAGCCAGGCACCCCTTAAATTGTCCACTTTAAATACATGCAGTTCACTCTATATCATTTATATCTCAATTAAATTTTTAAAGTGTGTATGTAATTTTTTATGATTCCCTGCCCTAACCAAATTTTGATTATCCAACTGTACTAGTCTGCTCAGGCTTGCATAACAAAGTACCACTGATTGAGTGGCTTAAACAATAGAAATTTATTTTCTCATATTTCTGGAGGCTGGAATTCCAAGATCTAGGTCTCAGCAGGTTGGTTTCTGTTGAGCTCTCTCGTCCTGGGTTCCAGGTGGCTGCCTTCTCATCGTGTCCTCAAAGTGGCCTTTCCTCTGGGCATGCACAGAGAGTATCTTGTGTCTCTTCCTCTTCTTACAGTACACCAGTCCTATTGGATTAAGACCCCTTCCTTATGACCTTATTTAACCTTAATTACCTCCTTGAAGATCTTATCTCCAAACACAGTCACATTGGGAGGGCTTCAACACATGAATTTTAGCAGGGGCTATAATTCAGTCCATAACACCAACCAACTACAGGTCCCATTTGTGTCAAATGAGACGGTTTGTGCTCTACTTACTCATTCGCTCCCTAACACTTTCAGCACCAGGTTTCAACAGTATCTGACAGTGTCATCTGTGATCTGTGAGGATAATCTGCTTTTCTCTACCCATTACCTGGAAGCAATGAAATCTATACCAAATAAAACTACTAAACTAGCTTTTCTTTCATTTCCTATCCATATTCATAAGGCTAGGACTGTATTACTGTAAACTCACTTATATAACAACTATACTGTAGATCTTTCTTAGAATTCTATCTGCAATTTGTTCTGAATTTTAATTACCCATTAATTATAAACACAATGAATAACAACCATTACTACTAATCACTATAATAAACAGATGAATCACTCAAACAAATGTACAAACTTTTTATTTAGAATTAGAGACTCAAATACAAATTAAATAAGTACAATACAAAATATTAAGCCTTCATAAAACAGATCATAACCACTTTAAATCATCTATTTCTAAAACAAAATTAAAGAGAAATCTAAAAATGGTCTAAACTCAAATTATTTTTAAACTCTTATTGTCAACATTAAAATTATCACAAAACGCTTAAAGAAATTTAACTGGAAAATGAACAAAGCCACTACTGAGAGATTCCTGCTATCTACTATTTCAATTAAGGAATGAAAATATAGTATGATTTCTACTCATTCACAAATAAAATGCACCTCATTTTAAAAAGACTATCTATTTTACTCCAAGACTGTGAGAACTGCTTTGTTTACTTGACTTTTATTTTTAATATGGCACAATAGGTTTGATCAGTGTAAGCAATATCACCAGAAATATTTAGAATGTTCATTTTTATGAACAAAAGAATCACATATTTTAGAAGTTAAAATATTACAATATAATAAATATCATTAATAAGGTACATGGCAAAATAAAGATATACATTAAAAATTAAGTCTTTTTCTTTTCATTTATGAATGGGAAACTGATCACACTCATGCTATACTTTCCCTTTTTACTCCAGAAAAAAAAAGGTTTTATAGTTTATATTATTGTTATAAATCCAAATCTAAGAATCTGCACCAAAAAAGTACCAAGGAGATAATATACTATCTTAAGCTCATATTGTTTCTGAAAATACTTATAAAAGTAAAACTAGACTTGTATTAAGTAGATAACAGGAAAATACTAATACAGTGTTTACATATTTAAAATAACCCAAAACAAAAATAAAAGAAAAATCCACACTCAAGAATGGTACCCACATTATTTAAGAATAAAGTTATTTCCATATATGCAAACAAGTGTGGGGTTAAATATTTCCCTAAAACATGCATATTATGAGGCCTTTCATATTTAAGCTTATAAAACCAAACTATATTGTGTTTATATCAATTATCATGATGGGACATTTTAAAACTCTGACATCTGTTGTTCTGTAAAACTGAAGATGAAATATAAACAAACTCAGGATCTCACTAGAAAATCTTAGATATCTCCGCAACCTGTTATATTTTTCCATGAAATAAATGTACTCCAAGATGCAATTGTTCTTCAAAATTTTTAATTTCTATGACTGATCTTTAAAAACTATTTAAATTAGGGGCACCTGGGTGGCTCACTGAGGTCAGCATGGAACCTGCTTCGATCCTGTCCCCTCTCCTCTGCCCCTCCCCCACTCATGCTCTGTTCCTCAAAAAAAAAATAAATAAAACATTTAAAAACCATTTGAATTAAATCACATTTCTTGGAGAAAATTTACTTAAGAGTTCTTAATGACTTAGCCTTTTTCTATGAGCAATTTTGCTTCAAGTGGTAGAGTTCAAGCTCTGTTAGAAGTTTTGGGTTTTTTCTCTTTCAAAAAGATTTTCCTACGGACTCACTAAATGTAAAATTAATAGTGTATGATAAGTTTTGGAATACAATAATTCTTAAGTTTTCAGTTTATTACAACTAACTAGCTATAACATCAAACAAGTTACTTAACTTTTCTGTGCCTTAGTTTCATCTTTAAAACAAAGAGATTAGAACAGATAATCTCTAAAATTCCTTCCAATTTTCACATGGTAGGATTCTGTGTTTCTGGAAGAATAGCTCATTGAATTTTCCATACAGCAATAAAATGGATACGAACTAAAGTAGCACAGCTAAACTAATCTCCTATAAGAAAAAACACAAAGACCATGTTAAAGTTCAACTTCCCAAACTTTACTAGACCCATTCTCTCTAGCCAGACCAATGCACTGCCCATAGAGATAACATCAAATATCTTACATAAGGTATTTTAAATTACACTGTAAAACCTATTAAAATATATTAAGTCTATGCCACAGTTTTCTTGCATTCTAATTTACATCATTTTCATTCTATCTACATCCAAAATGATCTGTACAGTTAAGGTAGGGGTCTACTTAATATTCTTGCACTTCAAAACACTAGTAAAGTTCTATCAAATGAAGAGCAAAACATTAAGCCTTATCATAATCTGCCAAGTTTAAAATAAAAGTACACTAATGCTATTTATGGGCTAGAAAAACAAGGGAAAGGTAAAAAAGGAAATCTTGCTGACAAATGCTGATGTTCAAGTGAATTTAGGTGTGTTTTGCCATTTCTCAGAAAAGGGGCAAAAGTTGTCAGCAGAAACCTACGTAGGCAATACTGAACCATGACATTTCAGGAACTTTTATGAGAAATTAATTTTCCATGAACAGCACTTTAGTATTAGTGCAGTGCAAGTTGGTTTTTCTGTGTCTAACTATGGGCAGCAAATGAGGCACTTAACTGTAAAATAGAAAAATAGGGTATATTTAAGAAGAAATTCAAAATCACTCATAAAAGATAATTAGCATTATTCAAAAAGTAAAAAATTCTATTTTTATTAACATGCATTCAATGTTACACATGCTTCACTAGGGAAAATTTTCAATGTAAGACGACTGTTTGATTTAGAAGAGACAGAAAATATTTCCTTTTCAAAAGATTCTGGATTTCTGAGAATGAAATACAAGTCTTCTCAACCTGAGTGCTACATATTTATAAACAGAGAAAAATACATTTTACCCACACTGGAGAAATGTTCCTAACTATCAACAAAGTATAACATGTGATCCCTGACTTTATTAGTGAAGGATCAGAAGTTATTATTTTATATAACTTCAAAGAAGGAGATCTAGTGACTGTAACAGAAAAATGAATTTTGATATTTAGCACCTAAATTTAGAGAACACTTAAGTATTGCCATAGTTTTAAATAGTTGTATGTCCAGAGATCGGGGGAAATCAGATAGTGTAGTTCAAGGATACTTTAACATTCTCAAAGATTAAAATACCAAACTTCCTTGATTTGCAAATGCATCCATCCATAACACTCAAACACAATATTATCATCTCTTCCTGAAGCTACTGATCTATATTCTTCTTAACAAGAAATAAGTGAGGTTTATTTTTTCTTAGCCACCATTAAACTGTCTTCCAAATGTGGCACTTTTTCAGAAATTTGTTTAGAAAATAGTCCTTTAAAAAAAGTCATTCATATTCTATCACTAATACTATTTTAAATGTTCTTCACTATGAGGCAGAGGTCAAAAAATGAAGTAAATGGCCATGGACCTTCTGCTGAAATACATAAGCAAATATAAAGCAGGATCAGAGAAGATGAACATAGTATGTTGGCACAGAAACGGTTATCTGTAGGGTAAAAAAGCACTGAATGAAAAGACAATGTCTGCTGTGACATTATTCCAAGTGAATGGAACCTAGCATCTGCTCTCCTCATATCTAAGAGAAAATTCTTGTATTGTCTCTTTAAATAAGCTTGATTTTAATGCTAGATGGAACACTTTGCTTCATATGTTAAAACTAATACATGACATTAAAGTTTTCCACGAGACGATTTAATCGTTTTCCTCTGAAAAATCCTCTAATCTTACTTTTTCTCCCTATTTGCTGATAAGAAGGCTTTCCTTGACTCATAAGGGAGGGAAAGGGGAAAGGCTTAGAAATATATGTTCTTATTCCAAGGAGGCTGGAAAATCTCTGGAGTTCATTTATATTCACTTTAACAAACTGTATTCCTTACTACATAATTAATCTCCTGACATACAGAAAAATCTAAATTCTCTTATTTATACCTTTAAGGTAAATTGTTCTATTTTCTTGAAGATATTCTAGTTTGTTTTTGAAAGGCAATGAGTACATTGAAAAACAGGAACACTGTTGATGCAATTCAGTTGTTGGGAAATAAAGTGCACATAGCTTTCAATATAAACATTGTTTGATAGATTACAACTAAGAGCTCACAAAATCAAAACAAAGAGTCAGCTCAGGATCTAGAATATGGAAAACATGAGACAAGAATACAAATTCTATACAAATAGTAACAAAATGGGGATGATAGTCCCCTTCAAAAAAAAAAAAAAAAGGGCAAGTGAAAATGGTAAAAGTAGATTTGTGCTTCCCAAGCAACCACACATGCTACACAGTAATACCAACATGCAGTACCTGAAATGCGGACTCACAGTCTGACTGTTGCCCTTGAACTTCAGCATTTAATTTACAATTTTCTGGTGCCTGGCTGATTTCATCTTGCAAAGCAGGAGATATGCCATGAGAATCATCTACAGAAGTGCTGTCAGACAAGGCATCTAACTTTTCAGGGGAAGGAGCAATATGAAGCTTACTATCTCCTGTGCCTTCCTCCAAATTTGTCCTCTCCTCAGCATCTTCTAGCTGTTGAACTGAAGTTAAATACTGCTCAAGTAGACTATTATCCTGCTCGTTGTTTAAACTCTCCTTACTCCATTCACCATGTTCATCGCTAACATCCCCTACATCAGACTCTTTGCCGTATTTGACTGTGTCAATGGAATTCCCCATTATGGAACTTTCACTGCCTTCTGTGGAACTTTTTTCAAAATCCAAAGAATCCTGCAAACAGTGAACTTGCTCTGTTAGGGAAGAATGAAAACCAGAGTCTGGAAATTCTGGTAAGGATTTCTCTTGAGGAGCCTCATCAGGCTCAATAAACCAGTCAGGATTTTGATCAGAAGAGGGCTCCTGACTTTGGGTGAGTAACGGAGGCTTACATGGCACTAGAGTACTTGATACAGGAGGAACATCAGTACGCCAGGAACTTAGACGCTGATCCATCATCTGCTGCCAAGCTTGTAGAGACCTTACCTACAAACCAAAGGATATAGTTTTATCATAAAATAAAAGTCACGCCTGTTTTACAATGTTCTTTAAGCTTTCTTCCCAATACTCATGAAGGTGATAAATGGCAGACAGCAGAACTTGAGTTAGAAATGGCCTGACTCCCCTTACCCCTTCCATAGCACTCCCAGCCTAAAGCAGGCTGGCACAAGTGGTGCACATCCTTGGTAACAGAAGGTCCTCACCAGGAGAGTTAGGATGGGCCAAAGCAATTCTCTTGTTGCTACTGGAAGAACTATCAGAAGCACAACAGCACATGACTAAGGGGTAAATAATGTGCTGAGTATGAACTGAAGTCTATTGAATAAGACAGACTAGAGCCTATTATAAGTAGATTCTCTAAAATAAAAATCTCATTGTAGATATCCATTTAAGGTAAGAGTTTTTAAACATTATCTAACAATATATAGCATATACAACTCTAAAATACCTAAAAATATCCCGGGCACTTGATAACATGACCTTTACATTTTTATATTATAATTAAAATCTCAAAATTTTACAGTTAAATCTGCAACAAGAAAGCAATTATGAATTTTTTAGTTTCCCTTTGACCACCCTCTAAGGTAATCACTGAGAGCAGTGTGATGTGTGTCCTTCCAGACCTTTTACTATGTATTTTTAAATACACACGATGTTTTTAAAATCAAGCAGAACCTTAAGTTCTGCAACTTGCTGTTTTTCACTGAACAATGTTATTCTGGAGATCTTTCCAGGTCATCAGTTCATACCCTTACCTTATTCTGTTTAACTGTTTCATAATGTTCCATGATGTTGTTATTCTGTAATTTATTTAACAGCTCCCCTACTATTAGTAATTATAAAACCTTAGAAATCAGTAACTATTTCTTAATTTTGTAGGCAAAATCCTATTATAACAAACTCATTTATAAAAATGTTTTCAAGAAATTATCATTAAGAAATATTTGATGAAAAGGGCACCTAGGTGGCTTAGTCAGTTAAGTGTCCGTCTTGGCTCAGGTCACGATCTCACAGTTCGTGAGTTTGAGCCCTGCATCGGGCTCTCTTCTGTCAGCACAAAGCCTGGAGCCTGGGCTTTGGCTCCTCTGTCTCCCTCTCTCTCTCTGCCCCTCCCCTATGCGTCCACACTCCCTCTCTCAAAAATAAATAAACATTAAAAAAAATATTTGATGAGATAAAATAACAGTAAAACTGATTGTCTGAACTATCTCTGATGTGTGCTATTATTACAGGATTCAAACTCTTTCCCAAGAAGTCATGCATTCTTTTTAGGACATGCATATTGTAGCCATCATATACCATTTTAGCCACCTTATATTCAAATATTCCCAAAAGATAAAACAAGAAAGACAACTACATAAAACTTCCAATTGGGTTTTTTCTCCCTAGTGGAAATTATGACAACATCCCTCAATTTAGTGCTTTCCTTCATCTTTATGGTTTATCTTTGTGGACAAAATTATGAAAATATTTTTCTTTAGATTAAATAAAATGTAACGAAATTCACTGGCCTGGTTCAGAGTTAGTGGCAAAGAACACAGACCATATCCTCAACCTTTAGAAGAAGTAAGTGCTTAATATGCCTGACTACTCTATGATTATCTCCATAAATCCAGAATGTTTCTTTGTTCATACATTAGGTAAATCAGCAGGAATGGGTTTACCTGGTTCCAAAGGAATCTGACAGCCTCCTCTTGCACAAATTTTTTAATGCGTTCTTCATCTCTTTCTTTTCTTAATCTACAATAATTCAAAATCCATTACTGACACAATGAAGGGTGCTTTGACTTGAGCCTGTTGTTACAACTAATAAACACATGTGCTGTCAAGACATTAATAATCTAGTAAGAGCCCTTTCTACTTTTAGAGTATCTAAACTGAAACTAGTTTTAAAGTATGACTCAACGTAGAAGCCAAATGCATATAACTGAAATTCAGATGACACTGGCTCCACAAAGTATTGCCAATGATGAAAAACAAAACAAAATATTAAATGGCTCTTTATCTGGCTGTTATTTCCCAGCCAAGAACACCAAAGACACAGGAGCCTGCAGCAAGGAGTACTTGCTCAAAGCCTCAGAGCAACTGAGGATTAGGATCACAGCTTGACAGCCCTCTTCTAAGAGATTATTAGTAGGACTAATCCCATCAAATTCAGTCCCTGTTTGCCCGTCCCTGACATATTCCTCGCCATTATCAACAGAGCTGCCCTTCCATCACTTCCCCTTATTCATTAAAGTATTAGTCTGGGCTCACTGCTGCCCTCTCCATAGGCCTGTCACCAAGCTAAGCCTCCCTTAGTTGTCCATTACCTTCCAGAATGTCACCACTTTTTCTAGCCCCCCCAAGTCCTTCTCCTGTGCCATCTGGGACTCCTGAATTGTAATCAGTAAACTCCCTTAATTTCTCAACCTCTTCTGTGAAATTTTCCTTGACTGAATCAGACATATTGCTGAGGGCACTGTAGCCCTCTCAAGTGGAAGTTATTTTAGGGCACCTGGCTGGCCTAGTTGGTAGAGCATGCGACTCTTGATCTTGGGGCTGTGAGTTCAAGCCACATGTTGTACAGGGAGCCTACTTAAAAAAAAAAAGTGGAAGCTATACATCCATACATCAGGGTCAGAAGATAACTTCTCACTACTGTCGACAAACATTCTTTGCCTTCCTCCTTGAAGAACTCCTGCCATCCTGCTAAGTTTCCCCAAACTCTTTTCACATACAGGCCTCCCATTATCTGTCCCCATTCACGAAAGTCTCAGCGCGAGTGTCTCTCAGCTCCATTCCTATCATCATTTCTGGAGACCTCAGCACTCACATGGACGCTGTCCCTCATAATAATCCACCCTACGTCATTCATTCTCACAGTCTCACTAGAGACCCAGTCATTTTAAAAACGATCTCAAGGGGCGCCTGGGTGGCGCAGTCGGTTAAGCGTCCGACTTCAGCCAGATCACGATCTCGCGGTCCGTGAGTTCGAGCCCCGCGTCGGGCTCTGGGCTGATGGCTCAGAGCCTGGAGCCTGTTTCCGATTCTGTGTCTCCCTCTCTCTGTGCCCCTCCCCCGTTCATGCTCTGTCTCTCTCTGTCCCAAAAATAAATAAACGTTGAAAAAAAAAAAATTTTAAAAAATAAAAACGATCTCAAGCACCCACACAAACCACTACCTCTTTTCCTCCCAGCCCACTGGCTCTTGTTCCCCCTACGACAATCTGGACATCCAGCCTTCATCCAGACCTCCACATTAGCGACCCCCACCTCCTCCTGGCTCTCCTTTTACCTTGTTTAAATCCCAAGATCCACCATTATAAGCATCCCCTCCCAAATATCTTCAGCTCCTTTGTCTCTCTCCCCTATCATATTCACCTGGAAAAAACCCATTCCTGGCAGAACCAAATTAACCATGCCCGAATCAGAAGAAAACAGCTGAGAGCTACTGATGAAAATCATACAACCTGACCTACTGTCTTCCACTCTAACTTTTTCCTCACATTGTCTGATAATCCTCCATTCTCCTTGTAAGTTCACTTTTAGGACGAATACCTCACAACTGTCTCATTTTCAAATGTTGAGCCTGTCTTCTATATCACTGAAAAAGAAGCGGCATCCATTAGACAGGACTTCCTGTCCCCCAGTATCAAACCTACCACCTTACCTGCTCCTGCTCCTGCTCCTAGCTCAGGCCACTCCCTCTTCTTGTGCACAGATCCTTCTTTCACCTTCTCAAGAACTTCAACCCCATACTTCTCCTTTCCTTCCTCTGCATTAGCCGTTTTTCCCTACTTATTGAATCATTCCATCAACACATAAACATGCTCTGCATCTCCCATCTTTTTTTTAAATTTATTTGAGACAGAGAGAATGGGGGAAAGGGGCAGAGGAAGAGAGAAAGAGAGAGAGAGAGAGAGAGAGAGAGAGAGAGAGTCTTAAGCAGACTCCACGCGCAGTGCAGAGCCTAATGTGGGACTTAATCCCACAATCATGGGATCATAACCTGAGCCGAAATCAAGAGTCAGAAGCTCAATCAACTGAGCCACCCAGGGGCTTTAGGTTCTTTTTTTTTTTTTTTTTTTTAATTTTTTTTTTTTCAACGTTTATTTATTTTTGGGACAGAGAGAGACAGAGCATGAACGGGGGAGGGGCAGAGAGAGAGGGAGACACAGAATCGGAAACAGGCTCCAGGCTCTGAGCCATCAGCCCAGAGCCTGACGCGGGGCTCGAACTCACGGACCGCGAGATTGTGACCTGGCTGAAGTAGGACGCTTAACCGACTGCGCCACCCAGGCGCCCCTTTAGGTTCTTTAAAGAATTTTCCTGGCGTGCCTAGGTGACTCAGTTGGTTAAGCGTCTGACTCTTGATTTCAGTTCAGGTCATGATCTCACAGTTCGTGAGTTCAAGCCCTGTATCAGGCTCACACTAACAGTGCGGACATGCTTGGGATTCTCTTTCTCCCTCTTTCTCTGCCCCCTCCCCACCCCCCCCCACCCCCCGGCTTGTACATGCACTCTTTCTCTCTCAAAATAATCTTTTTAAAAAATAAACAAATATGGGCACCTGGATGGCTCAGTCGGTTAAGTGTCCAACTTCGGCTCAGGTCATGACTTTGTGGTTCACGGGTTCAAGACCTGCGTTGGGCTCTGTGCTGACAGCTCAGAGTCTGGAGCCTGCTTCAGATTCTGTGTCTCCCTCTCTCTCTGCCCCTCCCCTGCTCGCACTCTGTCTCTCTCTCTCTCTGTCTCTCTCAAAAATAAACATTAAAATATTGTTTTAAATAAATAAAATAGAAATTTCCTTAATTTCAGATTCTCCTCCAGCAACAACTCCTCTGTTCTTTTCCTCAAGCAACATAGTCCAAAAGAATTGGCTACACTCATTCTTCACCTCTCATTCACTATTCAACCCATTCCAAACTGTCTGATTCCACTTCGTCACTGAAGCTCCTCTTAGGAAATTCACTGGGCAGGAAAGGGTTAATTCAGCTAGCTTGGGATCTTCAAACCCTACACATTCCAAAGATAAGACCAGCCTTGACTGGGTCTGGGAAATAATATCCAAGCCTTCAAAATATCCTGTTGATAAGAGTATCTTTGTATATGTGGGCCTTGGGGCCAAACCAGATAGTTTATGCTAACAATGTGTTTTTAGATGAATACCTGTTTTGTTCACCTGTGGCCCTGATACAGACACTGTAGCAGTCTGCCCTTATGTAAGGGGCTAAGGTCTAAGTAATTAAGGTTAGTCACACAGGCACTCAATGCTATGTGACTGATGCCCAATAAAAACCCTGCATATCAGGGCTTCAGTGAGCTTTCCTGGTTGGCAATACTTCATATGTGTTGTCACACATCATTGCCATGAGATTCAAGCCCTATCTGTACTACTCCACTGGAAGAAGACAACTAGAAGCCTGTGCCTGGTCTCTCCGGGACTCTGCCCTATACACCTTTTTTCTTTGCTGACTTTAATCAGTACCCTCTCACTGTAATACACCAGAGTCATGAATAGAATAGCTTTCCTGAGTTCTGTGAGTCTGTTTAGCAAATCATGAAACTCGAGAACAGCCCTAAGGTCCCCCCGTATAGTCGCCAATAACTTCCAGCTTCTAAATTCTCTGTCCTCCCTACGGCACCTTTCTTCTCTCCTAAAACACTTCCCTATCAAAACTGAGACACACGGGGTGCCTGGGTGGCTCAGGTGGTTGAGCACCCGACTTGGGCTCAGGTCATGATCTCGCAGTTCGTGAGTTCGAGCCCTGCATCGGGCTCTGTGCTGACAGCTCAGAGCCTGAAGCCTGCTTTGGATTCTGTGTCTCCCTCTCTCTCTGCCCCTTCCCCACTCATGCTCTGTCTCTCTCTGCCTCTCAAAAATGAATAAACGTTCAAAAAAAAAATTTTTTTTTAAAGCTGAGACACACATTCTCCCTATTTTTCTACCACACTGGGTGTCCCTTCTCAATGTCTTTCACTGCCTCCTCCTCTTCCAACTGATAATATCAATAAATATTGCTAGTGGCAATACTAATACTCAAAATAAATTTATGAAGTCCTAATTCTCTTGGGTGGCACTCAGTAAAACATGTGAGCCCCAGAAGTGAGGAATAATTCCTACCATTGCCCCAGAATTTTAGTCCCTTCTAAATCCTCACTCTTTAATTCTCTCTTCACTTACTGGGTTCTATGTATACTTTCTCATCTTCTCATTTCTATATTTATTCAGTTCCTTTATATTTTCTGTACCTTTCTAAAGTTTAAAAACATCTTTAAGACAAGTAATCACTCAACATTTACTGCTATACTGCATCAATGAACCAAGTGCTGAGCTAGAGATGGAGACAGATGCATTTGGCAGCTTGTCTTCAAAATGCTTTCCATATGTTCTAGATCAGGAAACCAAGAGTGTCAACACGGTATGAAGTGTCCTGACCACAGCAGCGATGGTTCAATGTTCTGAATCAACTCTAAGACTCTGACACTCCCAAACCAACAAAACAACACCTAAACAAGGACTTTTGGCCCACCTCCTTATTTCTTCAGTTAAGCAAACAATGTGCTCCTGCATTCTACGCAGCCGGATTTCATGACGCACATCTTTAGCTTGGGGGTTATAGTTCCTGGTATAAAAGCCTCGCCAAGAGGCCTGAAGTTTGGTGGCTGCTTCATTCAATTTCTGAAGGGCAACTTTATCTTGTCCCAAAGCAACAGGTCTCTGAGTTAAAACTCCGCAGGGAAGTTTCTCTGAAGCTGATTGAGATACGGTTTCTTCACTGTCTGGCAGCGTATGGAAGACATTGTGTCCAACCGACTCAGGAAAAGATATAAGACTATGGGTGTCATCCTTCAAGACAGCATTGGTTACTGTTGGCTCCAGACAAGGTAACAGCCCACCTTCCTCATTTACCTCTGTACTAACAGCACTTTCCGTAGTTTGAGCAGAATTCTCACTTGCAGTCCAAAAAGCCTTTTCTTCTTCCTTACTGAAGTCTTGGTTTTCCAGCCCTTTCAAAGAGTCATCTGCAACACCATCATCTTCTAGGCCCAAGTTAATGCCTTGCAGCCTCAGCTCAACTGTAGGTGATACTGGAGAGAGTCCTGATGGAACTGGCATAAAAGTAGACTCTGAAGAGAGAAGACTACAGTTTAACTTGTCCTCATCCGTCTGTATGTCTTCCAAGTGCAGGTCATTTCGGGAATATCTTGTAGTGTGTACAGAGGCTGGAAAGTTATTCTTAACAGCATGTAATTGATCATCATTACTGTTAGTCCCAACCCAAGAATTGACTTGGATGACGGGTTCTAGAAGAATCAACAAAATATCATTGAAACCACTAAATATTTAAAGAGGTATTTTTTTAGTTTTATCTTTGTAATGAAATCTAACCCCTAAAATATAGTAAATAAAATGCCTTCAGTGATTTCCTCCAATATGCCTAAAACATCAAAGACTTAAGAAAATGAATTCTTGCAATAATCATGGGAAAAATCAAAGTATCCGGTCACTACAAAAGGTGGCAACTCTGAATGTTTTTTCTCTGAACGTTTTTTAAGAATTAAAACTGAAGCACAGTGAAAGAAACAATCAACAAAACAAAAAGGCAACCTACTGAATGAAAAAAGATACTTGCAAGTGACATATCCAATAGAGGGTTACTATCCAAAATATCTAAAGAACTGATACAACTCAACATCTAAAAAACAAATAATCCAATTAAAAATGGTCAGAAGACATGAACAGACATTTCTCCAAGAGACATCCAGATGGCCAGACACATGAAAAGATGCTCAATATCACTCATCATCAGGGAAATGCAAATCAAAACTACAATGAGATATCACTTCACACCTCTCAGAATTGCTAAAATGGCTAAAATCAAAAATACAAAAAAACAAGCGATGGCAAGGATGTATAGAAAAAAGAACCCTTGTACACTGTGGGTGGGAATGCAAACTGTAGCCACTATGGAAAACACTATGGAGGTTCTTCAAAAAGTTAAAAATAGAACTACCCTATGATCTAGAAATCTCACTAGTTGGTGTTTACCCCAAAAATGCAAAAACATTAATTCAAAGGGATACATGTACCCCTATGTTTACTGCAGCATTATTTACAGTAGTGCTATTACGGAAGCAGCTCAAGTGTGCACTGAATAAAGAAGATGTGACACACACACACACACACACACACACACACACATAATGAAATAACATTCAGCCATCATAAGGAATGAAATCTTGCTATTTGCAATAACATGGATGGATCTAGAGAGTATTATGCTAAGTGAATTAAGTCAGAGAAAGACAAATATCATATGATTTCACTCATATGTGGAATTTTAGAAACAAAACAAATGAGCAAAGGAAGAAAAGAGAGACAGACAAACCAAGAAACAAACTCTTAACTATTGAGAACAAACTGATGACCACCAGAGGGGAGGTGTGGGGGCGGGGGGTGGGGGGATGGGTGAAATAGGTGATGGGGATTAAGAATATGTTTATCATGATGAGCACTGAGTAATGTACAGAATTGCTGAATCACTATATTGTACATCTGAAACTAATATAACACTGTATGTTAACTATACTGAAATTAAAATTTTAAATGTAATAAAAAATAATACTAAAAACATAATACCAATGACAAAAACAATAATAAACAAAAATTAACACCTTAAATTACAGTAGTTTTACATGTATGCCTGTATAGATACATATATAAAATATAAGACCTAAATGTTCACTTAACAAACAAAAAATTAGGAGAATGTATACTTTTTTGTTTTATGGTACGCAACAGATCTAACAACTTGAAGAAAAAGGATCAGAGAGCAGTTAATTTCGTACCGCCTTCCTGGACTCTCTGGCCATCTTGAACAGGGCTTGAATGCTCAGGTACAAGGGGTGTTCTTGTTTCAACAGGAGCAAGAGGAGCCAGCTCTTCACTTTGGCTTTGGTTCATCAACTGCCTCTGGTGAAACCTAAAAATCAATAACATCTGATGTGATTTAATACAAACCACAAAAACAAAGCTTTTTTGCTTCTTACATAATACTGTCAAAAACGTAGAAATGTACAAGTTTTTGAAGTAGATATCTTTAATTACTACCAAATCAAAAAGTCTCATTTGAGGGGCGCCTGGGTGGCTCAGGCAGTTAAGTGTCTGACTTCGGCTCAGGTCATGAACTTGCAGTTTGTGGGTTTGAGACCCACGTCGGGCTGTGCTGACAGCTCAGAGCCTGAAGCCTGCTTTGGATTCTGTGTCTCCCTCTCTCTTTGTTCCTCACCTGTTCACACTGTGTGTCTTTCTCTCTCTCTCTCTCTCTCTCTCTCTCTCTCAAAAATAAAGATTTAAATAATTTTTTTAAGAAGTCTCATTTGAAAGCACTGGATAGAAAAGGTTAAAAAACTTACTTTTATTTTTTTTTTTTAACGTTTATTCATTTTGAGAGACAGAGAGAGACAGAGCGTGAGCAGGGAAGGAACAGACAGAGAGGAAGACACAAAATCCGAAGCAGGCTCCAGGCCTGGGGCAGGGTTCAAACTCACGGACCAGACCTCGAGATCATGATCTTAGCCAAAATTGGACGTTTAACCAACTGAGCCACCCAGGTGCCCCAAGAAACTTATTTTTAACTCACAATCCTATAGACACTCTCATAGGAACAAACATGCACAAACACATGAGGGCAAGACTGTGATTAAAAAAAATAATAACTTTGGTTCTAGCTTCACTTTTTTTTTAACATTTATTTTTGAGAGAGCAGGGGAGGGGCAGAAAGAGAGAGACACAGAGGAGCTGAAGAGGGCTCTGCATTGACAACAGAGCCCGATGCGGGGCTCGAAGTCAAAAACCGTGAGATCATGACCTGAGCCCAAGTGGGACTCTTAGCCAACTGAGCCACCCAGGTGCCCCTTGGCTTCACCCCTTGGCTTCACGTCTTAATATTAGTATTTAAACACCCAGATGAGAGGAACCTGGGTGGCTCAATCCATTAAGCGTTAGACTCTTGGTTTTAGCTCAGGTCATGATCTCACAGTTCACAAGATTGAGCCCCACCTTGGGCTCCATGCTGACAGCAGAGCCGGCTTGGGATCCTCTCCCTCTCTCTCTCTGCCCTGCACCTACTCACATGCACTCTCTCTCCCTCTCTCTCTCTCAAAATAAGTAAACTTTAAAAATAACAAAAACCCATATGAAACACCTACACTAAAAGAATAAATATGTATTTTTTAAAAATCCCCTTCTCCCAGGGTGCCTGGGTGGCTCAGTCAGTTGGGCATCCGACCTTCAGCTCAGGTCACAATCTCACTGCTCATGAGTTGGATCGCCGCATGGGGCCCTGTGCTGACAGCTCAGAGCCTGGAGCCTGTTTCAGAGTCTGTCTCCATCTCTCTGCCCCCTTCCCTGCTCATGCTCTCTCTCTCTCTCTCTCTCTCTCTCCTTCTCTCTCTCTCTCTCTCTCTCAAATATAAAAAATAAAACATAAAAAAAAAAAAATTTTAAGTCCCCTTCTTCCATAGTGCTTGGCTCTCCCCACTCAGGAAATGACTAACAATGCAAGCTGGACTGCACCACATGGTTTAGTTCCCCAGCAGGACTGCTGCAGTGACGAGGGGCCCAACTACCCAGAAATGTGGGTCACAGTACTTGCCTCTGTCCTACTAACCATGCAGGAAGACTCAGAGGTATTTTCACTTGTGAATTCACCAGCTGCTACAAATAAAGGGGCTTACCTCTGTTTGCTCAGAATCTTCTCTAGTTTGGCATCCTCAGCAGTTTGAAGACCCAGGGTAGAAGTGAGAGGACAGACTGTAGCCAGATACTGGACAAGCTGGATGTGCTGGCCTGGCCGATAGGCTCTCCCCTTGCCTTGACTATAGAGCCATTCAGCTTTCAAACTGGAATCAGGGGATACACAAAAGAGGAGAGGACACCAGAGTAGACAAGATACATTTTGAAGCAATAATCATCTTCCTTAATTTATAGCATCATTGGATGGTTTTCATAAATAAAATCCACATAAGTTCTTTTAAAAAATCTTTCCTTCTGATTCACTCCCTTTACTATCACAATGTTTTAAACCTTTTTACTTGCTTAGGGGCACCTCCACAAAGTTGTACTCATGGTTCCAAAAATCTTTAAGTTATTTTCAAAGAAGCAATGAGTATTTCCTCTATTTGCTGTCAAACTAAAGTACCTAAATATATCAATTACATTTAAATCCATTAGTTCAGGGGCGCCTGGGTGGTGCAGTCGGTTAAGCGTCCGACTTCAGCCAGGTCACGATCTCGCGGTCCGGGAGTTCGAGCCCCGCATCAGGCTCTGGGCTGATGGCTCAGAGCCTGGAGCCTGTTTCTGATTCTGTGTCTCCCTCTCTCTCTGCCCCTCCCCCGTTCATGCTCTGTCTCTCTCTGTCCCAAAAATAAATAAACGTTGAAAAAAAAAATTTTTTTTAAATCCATTAGTTCATACTGATAGCTAAAAAAAAAAAAAAAAGCTAATGGGGGTGGGGGCGGTGCCTGGGTGGCTCAGTCATTTGAGCATCCAACTCTTGATTTCCACTCAGCTCATGACCCCAGAGTTGTGAGATTGAGCCCTTTGTCCATGCTGTGTCCAGCTCCATGCTGTGCTGAGCCTGTTTAGAATTCTCTCTCTCTCTCTCTCTCTCTCTCTCTCTCTCTCTCCCCCTTGGCCCCTCTCCCCAACTCATGTGCTTGCTCTCTCTCTCAAATAAAAAAATTTTAAAAAGGGGTGCCTGGGTAGCTCAGTGTGATTCTGGATTTTGGCTCAGGTCATGATCTCACAGTGAGATCAAGCCCCACATGGGACTGTCTGCTGTCCGTGCAGACTTCAGATCCTACTTCAGATCCTCTGTCCCCCTCTCTCTCTTTCTCAAAATAAATAAATAAACTTTTTTAAAAAGTCATTTATATAAACAAAAAATTTCTTTAAAGCTGATTGGTCACAGCTGGAAGATGCTAGTGCCCCACCAACTCATTATTTTTAACAATTGGTAAGTAAAGGGTAAGAATTAAATATTATTAATTCTATCTTTCCTATACAAGCTACACCATGAGTGACCAAATAGTTACTTTATAGAAGTATTCCAGCTAATAAAATGAATGGATTAAAACCTCACCATTTTGAAGCTCTCAGTGAATGAATTAAGGGTTTAGGCATTAATAGCTAGCTACTAATAACAATAACATGAAGGGCAACCAAACACTGTGTGTGTGTGTGTGTGTGTGTGTGTGTGTGTGTGTGTGTGTCCCTTGCTAGAACCCAAAAAGTAGTCTTCCCACAAAAAAGCCTGAATCTGATGAAACCTATGCACGTTCCTACCAAGTTACAGGAAACACAGGAGAAAGGAGCACAGCAAAGGACAAAGGGATATAACCAGCGAAATAAGCACAGTGGGAAACTCCACAGGACACATCATCTGGTTTTTTCAACAACAACCAAAAAAAGGACAAAAGAGAGCAAAAATAAATAAATAAATAAAAGAATAGAAACCTATAGTTAAAAGAGATTTAAAAGCATCATCTTGAAGGGTGCCTGGGTGGCTCAGTCGGTCGAGTGACTGACTTCGGCTCAGGTCATGATCTCATGGCTTGTGAGTTCGAGCCCTGCATCAGGCTCTGTGCTGACAGCTCAGAGCCTGGAGCATGCTTCGGATTCTGTGTCTCCCTCCCTCTCTCTGCCCCTCCCCCACTCATGCTGTGTCTCTGTCTCAGAAATAAATAAATACTAAAATAAAAAATAAATAAATAAATAAATAAATACATAAATAATAAAAGCATCATCTTGAGCATCTGGCAAGTTGAGCCCTCAGGTGACT
Source organism: Leopardus geoffroyi (assembly GCF_018350155.1). Lineage (NCBI taxonomy): Eukaryota > Metazoa > Chordata > Mammalia > Carnivora > Felidae > Leopardus > Leopardus geoffroyi. The sequence goes on along the minus strand of NC_059333.1, from coordinate 49,460,315 downwards.
CCAGCCTCATGTGTGATTTCACAATTGCGTGAGAACCACCCAATCAGCATGGCCAGCCCATGGAGCACGCAACAATAATAAATTCATGTTTTAAGTCACTAAAAAAGCAAGAAGGAAATTTAAAAGCTATAGAGACAAATCACAATGTAGGGCCTTATTTGGATCCTGTTTCCAAAAAAAAAAAAAAAACAAAAATTTAAAACCTGCCTTTATGAGGACTATTAGAAATGTAAGCACTGAACTAATATCTGATGTTATTAAGGAATTATTACATTTTTTGAGATGATAGTAGTATTATAGTTATTTCATTAAGAGCCCTATCTTTTAGAGATATATACTGAAATAGTCACAGATGAAATTATATGTACTTGGAGATATGCTTGGAAATAAGAGGAGAACAGGGAGTGGGTGAAGGTACAGATGACAAGGTTGGCCACGAGTTGTAAACTGTTGAAGTTGGATGATGAATTCATGGGAGGTCATTATACTACTCTTTACTTTTGCATATATGTTTTGATGGGTTTTTTCATTAACATGCCATTGCCTCAATTTTACCATTCTTTTTTTTTTCCCTAAGTTTATTTATTTGAGATAGACAGAGACAGTGCAAGTGGGGGGAGCAGAGAAGAGAGAGGGAGAGAGAATCCCAGACAGGCTCCATGCTGCCAGCACAGAGCCCGATGTGGGGTTCGAACTCATAAACCATTAGATCATGACCTGAGCCGAAACCAAGAGTCTGACACTTAACCGACTGAGCCACCCAGGCAACCCTCAATTTTACTATTCTTAAATCTACCCCTCAACTTGAAGTTGAGGCTGGATCATTTTAGTGTACTTTCTCTATTTTTATAGCATTAACTTAGCATTACAAAGAGTTTGAAAATCACTTTCAACCCACAACCATTTACTTGGACCTTGATGTTAAGGTATCCACATCATACAAACTGTACAGTCCAAAACTGTCGAGACACCCACATTCTACTATAGACAGAAAAGAAACTGGTTGTTTGATAACTGGTTAAATCATGCAAGAGAGTCATGGTGTAAATAAAACAACATTAGTTTCCTGTGATTTGCCAATTTCATAAGAAAAGAAAAACTGTTTTCGAACAATGAGATATGAGGTATGGCAAGCTGATGAACTGAAGTTATGAAATCCCAACCTTAGTCTAAAGATAAAAATTTTATTTTACCTAATAAAAATAATTCAAAGTATTTCTTCCATGGATTCATTCCTGTGCACTAAATACTGATCATTCAAAATGTTCTTGAAATCTGCTCTAAATTTCCCTAAGTTCTCCTGGCAAGCAGGAGAAAAGTTGGAAAGCTGTCCCCAAAAAAGATCCATAGTAGAAAACAATCACCAACTTTAATGTTAGCCAGCAAGCAACAGTTCTAAGTCATAGATGTTTTGTAGCTGGGAAAGAGAGAAGTGAAAGTAAGAGGAGAGAGAAACAAGGCTTCAGTGTGAATATTCCAGTTTTAAGTGTGTGAGAAAACCCACAAACTGTGGAGCATCAACTACTGTAACATCTGTTTCTCTGCCTTTGCTTCACATTCATCAGTATCATTACACAAGTTTATTAATCCATACAACATTCTCCTAGGTAAAATAATCTCCTTGCCAATTAAAACAGCATTGCCAATTCAAAGAAAAACAAAATTAAAAATCATTCAGCTTAACCTATTAATTTCAAATCATTGCAATATGATTCTTCTCTTGAAACTGAAGGAATAATTTACATAATAGAAGTAACAACTATTAAAAGAGAGAACTTAAAACAATCTGCTGTTTCTCATTAAAGAAAAAAAGGAGTATTAGATGAAATGATATTTAATATTTGCTTTTAAAATATTCCACAAGGGGGAGCGCCTGGGTGGCTCAGTCGGTTAAGCGTCCGACTTCAGCTCAGGTCATGATCTCACGGTCCATGAGTTCGAGCCCCGTGTCGGGCTCTGTGCTGACAGCTCAGAGCCTGGAGCCTGTTTCAGATTCTGTGTCTTCCTCTCTCTCTGCCCCTCCCCCGCTCATGCTCTGTCTCTCTCTGTCTCAAAAAAAACATTAAAATATTCCACAAGGGGTGGAGGGGTGCCTGGGTGGCTTAGTTGGTTAAGTATCCAACTTCAGCCCAGGTCATGATCTCGCAGTTGTGAGTTTGAGCCCCGCATCGGGCTCTGTGCTGACAGCTCAGAGCCTAGAGCCTGCTTTGGACTCTGTGTCTCCATCTCTCTCTGCCCCTCCCCCACTCATGCTCTGTCTCTCTCTCTCTCTCTCTCTCTCTCTCTCTCTCTCTAAAATAAAGATAAAAAAAAATGTTTTTTAATATTCCAACAAGGGGCACCTGGGTGGCTCAGTCAGATAAGTGTCTGACTCTTGATTTCAGCTCAGGTCATGATCTCACAGTTGGCGGGATCGATTCCCATGTTGGGCTCTGCACTGACACTGTGGAACCTGCTTGGGATGCTCTCTCTTCCTCTCCCTCTGCCCCTCCCCTGCCCCTCCCCTGCTTGCTCACTCTGTCAAAATAAATAAATAAACATTTTTTAAAAATAATAAAATAGTCCAACAAAAAAAGGGGGCAATACATGAAACAAGATAGGCAAAGTTGGTAATTGCTGAAGGTGGGTATTTAGGTGTTCACTATGGTACTCTCTCTACTCCAAAATTCTGCTCTGTAAGTTCTGATCTCCAACTAAACAACAGAGGTGTAGCTTGGGACTAGGATGCATAAATAATAAAACAAATGGAAACAAATTCCAAAAGAACTCCAAATACTGAGCTCCTACACAAAGGTGCTGGTCTTTGCACAGGTGTGCCTCTCTCTGAGAAAGCACTCAGTCACAGCACCACAGGAGTGGCTGACTGCTCAACTTACTCTTTCCAGTGATACACACATTCAACATGTGGCTACTTGAAGTCATCCAAGAACCTGGGATACTTTTCATAATGAAGAAAATTTTTAATCTGGATGTTCCTCGCAAACAACAGGCTGGGTAGATACAAAAACTGGAAATTCATTCCTGTCCTTCAGGGCAATCCCCAAGGTTGACCAGGAAAATGTGTTGAACGCTGCTCAGGCTACTCATATGACAGCTCTCCCTTATAATAATTCCACCCTCCTAAACAAAACTTCCAGAGTTGTGGGTTGTTTTTTTTTTTTTAAGTTTATTTATTTATTTTGAGAGAGACAGAAGACAGTGTGAGTGGGGGAGGGGCAGAGAGACAGGAGGAACGAGAGAATCCCAAGCAAGCTCTGCACTGTCAGCGCAGAGCCCAACATGGGGCTCGAGCTTATGAACCTCCAGACCATGACCTGAGCCTAAATCAAGAGTCGGATGCTTAACCAACTGAGCCACCCAGGCACCTCACTATGTTCTATTCTTACTCTCAGTGGTGACTATGTAGGTATTTTTAAATATTATTTTTTAACTATATCTGAATTATGTGATACCTTGCAGTTTTTTTAAATGTTGGGGCAGGAGGGTGGGGAGGGTGTTGCTATTGTGCTATCCTCCCAACTCTTCCTTCATTCCATACTTATTTAGTGTAGGATGACCCCACGGAAAGACCACCCCAGTGAAAGCCTACTTCTTCTCTACTTCCTGAAATCTCTGAAATCAGAGGAAGTTAAAAAAAAAAAAATGCAAATTCATCTTAAAGTCACTTGTATTAAAACTATTTCCACAGTGTACAAACATAGCCTTTGCATTATTATTCATCTATTCAACAATTCATCTTCTCATCTCTTTTTTTTTTTTTTAAGTTAGCTTTATGTCCAATGTGGGTCTTGAACTCATTACTCTGAGATCAAGAGTCACATGTTCTAGACACCTGGGTGGCTCAGCTGGTTAAACGTCTGACTTCAGCTCAGGTCATGATCTCACAGTTTGTGAGTTCAAGCCCCACACTGGGCTTGCTGCTGTCACTGCAGAGCCTGCTTCAGATCCTCTGTCCCCCTCTCTGTCCCTCCTTGCTCACGTTTTCTCTCTCTCTCTCTCCCCCTCTCAAAAATAAAAATATAAACAAACAAACAAATAAGTCACATCCTCTGCCAACTGAGTCGGCCAGGCACCCCAAATATCTTCTGCTTTTTAGCATTTGCTTTAGTTTCTATGAAACACCTCAATTTTCAGTCTCTATCTTTAAGTAATACTGACAATTATCCTTTATTAAGCACCTATTATATGATCAGTATTATGCTATATGCATTATCCTCATCCTCATTCTTGAAAGCTATTATCCACATTTTACAGATGAGAAAACAAAGGCTCGCAGAAACTAAGGAACTTGTCCAGGCCACATAGCTAATAGGTGGGAGGGAAAGATGTGAAGCCTTCTCTTGTCCCTTTTCCCAGGTCTCTTTTTACACCAAAGTCTTATCTCTGCCCATCTCACCTCCTGCCTCCTATATGAAAATGTTGCCAGTCATACTTGCATAGAAAAATCTGACAAGTATTTTTTCTGTTAAAGGAAGAGCCAGAGAAGATAATCAGAGTAAACCCATATTCAAGCTTTAGAACTACCCATAGTTGAAAACAAAATAAGGTTTCTGAGTACACAGCAACACACTGCAAAAGACAAGCCACACTTTTTTCTAGGCAAACTAGACCCTACACATGTCCCTCCCCTACACTATGTAGGTCCTGACTGCCATTCCTCACTGCCCCATGCCTTATTCAGCAACTAGATGAAGCAGCAGGAAGAAGGAAAAAGGAAAGCCCTGTCAGTAATCTACCACTCATCCTCCCACGGGCATACCCCTCAAGCAGCTACTATCAGTCTCTAGCACAGATGGAGAGAAATGGTAAGAAATAACATACATGTTGAGTCCATGAGTGCATGTAGGTATGCAGCGAGAGGGGGAGGTGAAATGAGGCACAGTGAAGAGAATACACTCATCTCAATTCTCATGCCCTTTAACTCTGCTCTCCCCTTCTTGTCCACATCCTAGTTTCTATCTCCCCTAAAGCTCTGATTCCACTGACCACATGTCAGCGTCCAGAATACCCCATCATGCAGAGGTACCAGCTCCAAGTGTAAAACCATCCATGATTAGAGAGATAGGGGAGTTCCACTTCTGCTGCTTCACAGGGAGGAGTAGGGGAGGACCAATCAGCATGCCTACTACCAGTTCCAAATGGGAACTTGGCAGGAATTTTCCCATGGAATCACTGTTATAAATAGTAGTTGGGTCCTATTATTAATACCACCCTTACATATAGGATGGATTAGAAGCTTTTGTGGGATTGATCTGAGACCCTATATAGCATCCATGACATGATTTCTACAGAAAACGCACCAGGGGTGACTGGGTGGCTCAGTTGGTTAAACATCAGCTTCAGCTCAGGTCATGATCTCGTGGTTTGTGAGATCAGGCCCCGCATCAGGCTCTGTGCTGACAGCTCAGAGCCTGGAGCCTACTTTGGATTCTGTGTCTCCCTCTCTCTCTGCCCCTGCCCCACTTGTGCTCTGTCTCTCTCTCTCTCTCTCAAAAATAAATAAACATTAAAAAAAAAAAAAATGCTCCAAGCCTCTGAACAACCAACAAAAGACCTTTTAGAAATCAAATTGTTGTAAGTTGGGCATTAAGTTAAACTCACTAGCCCCAGCATCTGGGGCTGATATTTATATCTTATCCCTTCTTAGGATAGAAAATCCTAAACGACCAGCATATAGTTTGCCATATGATTGCATTAATGATCTTAATTTCTAAATGCACATTTTAAGAAATATTTCATTTATTAAACTGTAGCCAGCTAGAAATGGTCTTTACGGTAACTTCCATGATTAATGTCATATTAAAGAGGTCATGTTCACCTTTCCTTCTGAGAAATCACATATCCATCTAGGACTCTGAGGTTTAAGCACCAGCTGACGATGTATGGCCGATAGTCAAACCCTGGAATGGACGGTGTTGCCATCACACAAGGATTGTTCATGATTGACAACTGTTCCAATTCAGTTAAGGATGCCAAAAAAGAGATCTGAAACAAAGGATATCTTTGTTGAATGAAATAGACTATTCATTATCAAGCACAGGGCTTCCATTGTTAATTACACATCGTTGGCAGTTTGAGAATGCAACAATTTCCCTCTTGTTCTGAAAAGCAACAAGTACCACTCTTATATTATCCAAAGGCTTCCAAAATTCCATCAATATGACCATCTGTCCTTGCTTCACAAAACCGCTTACAAAGTATCAGCAATGTTTCCTGATAGAGAAAATCCTATCTTGAAAACATAGTAGCCAGAGAAAGGTAGAGTGTCCTTTATTGACCCCTTTAATATGTATATACATCTACCACAAATCCTTTCCAAATGGAACAAAAGCTGCAGCATTACACATGAAATGAAGCGTTAATGACCCACTGACATTAAAAAAAAGTAGAATGAAAAATAACGATCATCTTGAGTCCAGTGTTTCATCTTAATGGTAGTGTCTTCCAAGATGCTCACAGTTCACAAGTGAGCTCACAACTTTATCCTGCATCTCTTCTATTCTTTGTAGCTTCCTGGATCCCACAAAATACCCTCAAATTTTACCTCATTTAGGTCACGGATTTCATTTTCTGCCAAGGAAAGTATAGCCAGACTTCTGGGTAGATAAGCTGGTGCCATTCTAAGAGAAGTGATGATGTTTCCATGTAAAAGCAGGGTCTTGAAGGTAAAAACAGAATGAAATTACAAATGAAAAAATTATAAATGTATCTATTTTGACATAACCAAAATGGTGAGTATGAAAAATAAAGGGACCTATTTTATTATACTTTTCATCACTTACAAAGCAAAGATTAATAACGCTGCAAGGGTCCTAGGTGGTCTTCTAATCCAACTTTCTCTTTTCGTGTCCACATTCTGAGCTCAAGAACGTTTAAAGATGTGTCCAAGAACACACACTTGGTATAGTAACTAGCATTTTTTGAGATTTAAGTTATTAAAACTTGAACAATTTCCAACATATTGTTCATTTCCTTTTAAAACATCAAAATAGGGGCACCTGGGTGGATTGGTCGGTAGAGCATGCAACTCTTGATCTCATGGGTTATGAGTTCAGTCCCACAATGGGTAGAAAGATTACTTAAAAATAAAACCTTTAATACAAAATCAAAATAAAGAGTGAGAAAAGTGAAAGATAACATTAAAAGAATCACGTATATGGGTGCCTGGGTGGCTCAGTCAGTTGAGCGTCTGACTCTTGATCTTGGCTCAGGTCATGATCTCACAGCTTGTGAGATCCAGCCCCATGTTGAGCTTTGCGCTGAGAGCTTGGGATTCACTCTCTCCCTCTCTCTCTCTGTCCCTCCTCTGCTTGCACTCTCTCTCTCAAAATAAATAAATAAACTTAAAAAAAAAATCACACATAAAGCAAATTTTCCAAAAGAGAGAGGTAACCCACAACCCACAATTTACAACTGTATTCTCTTGAAAGCTAAAAGCTTAAGAAAGGTAGAACATGCTATTTGCTGATAAAGCTGATTCAAATTATGTCAGCAACAATGAATAACTAAAGGCTTTGAATACCCAGGGTTCTGATAAAATAATCATTCCAGGAAAAAAAATCCTTAGTTCATTTGAATTCTCTTAGTATATGGACACATCAGATTGTTTACAGTAATTGCTGCTAAAAATGATTTATGCTCAAGACATGGGGAACGGTGAGTTAATAACACTGCTTCTAAGGTTTAACAAATTCACCTAATGCTAATAATATCCAATGATGCAAAAATATGGAAAAAGCCTACATGTTTTTGAAGCTTCAATTGCAACTGTTACTTATTTGATTGCATAATTCATTCCCCTCCATAAAAAGTGCTATATATTACGTTTACTTTTTAAATTAAAGTAAGTTACTTTTGATAACTTAGTGATAACTATTACTCAAAAAACAGCCATCCCGAGTGTCAAAAAACAGATTCAAGTTCAGGAATGATTACATGTCAGCCCAATATGTTACATATTACATAGCTACGCTGCTAGTGTTGGCTGATTAGACATAAAGGGGACTTCATTATGTTCAAAGGATGGCAAATAAGAATTAACCTTAACTACAATGATCAGTTTTAATTAAAATAAATCAATTACAGAAACTAACAACAGAGTATTTCATACTTCATTTCTGGTACTCTAATAGAATTTTTATCAGAAGTTACAATCTGTTCTTCATACAGAGTGGGATGATTTTAGGCCAATCAGATCACTTTCTTTTGGTATATTAATATAAAATTTCAGAAATGACATAGCAAACAGACTTACCTTCAGTGATACCAATTTCGATAGATCACCAATCTGGGGTATGTTATTGTCTGATAAATCAAGGTGCTGTAGAGCTGTGCAGCTACTGATTTGTTCTATGGCCTGTCACAAGAAAAGCATCAGACAAAATCAAAAAACGAAATTCTTCCCTAGTTCCTCGTAGCTGAGTCTCCTGCCTCCTCTGCTTCCAATTGTAAGCAGAGGAGGAGAGCTTAGCAAGAGAAAGAGGGGGCAGTAATAATAGAATTTGGTAAATTCTTATGTAACAAGCTTCCACCCTCATTATCCCTCTGAGAGTAGAACCATGTCATCCCAGATATTTATAGCTTGAAAAAACCTTAGTGATAACACATGACGGTTGGTATAGTATAGAGTTTATAAGTAAAGAGTGGAACCAAACTGGATGGATTCAAATCCTGGCTCTGTAACTTCCTGGCTACGTGACTTTAAGCAAGTTACTTTACCTCTCTGGATCTCAGTTTCTCATTTATGTAATGGACATAATGACTATACTTACTTCATAGGCTGTCATGACATTGAATGAGTTGACAGTTAAGGTGCTTAGAATAGCATCTAGCATTAATTAACTGATCAAGAAGTCAGCTATTACTATCATTTAATTGAGTCCCTCATCTAACATATCAAAAAATAGGACACAGAGATTTTAACTTACCAAAATTTTAGAGCTACTAAGTGGTGAAAGCAGGACTAGAGTCCAGATCTCTTGACTTTTATTTTGCATTTATTTATTTTTAATATAATTTATTGTCAAGTTGGCTAACATACAGTGTATACAGTGTGCTCTTGGTTTTGGGGGTTGATTCTGTGACTCATCGCTTGCATACAACACCCTCTCTTTACTTTTAAAACAGTATATTCTCTACTATATTATTAAACGTTTATTCAAAGCTTAATGCAGCATGATACAGTCTCCCTCCTAACATTCCATTCTACTGTTTGATCTATTCCTCTAAGTATAATATAGATTCTTTGTCCACATTGAAAACACTATGGGACTGTGTTATGTGTTTCAAAATAAATTATTTTTTCAGTTTATGTTAACTGAAATGATCCCTGGGAAGTGGGAGTAGGTACTTTCACGTTTTATTCTATTTATTTCTGTATTCACTATTATAGTGAATACCTTTGTAAATTAAAAAAAGAAACAATTCGGGGCACCTGGGTGGCTTGGTCCGTTGGGTGCCTGACTTTGGCTCAGGTCATGATCTCGCAGCTCGTGTGTTCAAGCCCTGTGTAGGGCTCTGTGCTGACAGCTCAGAGCCTGGAGCCTGCTTCGGAGTCTGTGTCTCCCTCTCCCTCTCAGCCCCTCCCCTGCTCATGCTCTGGCTCTCTCTCTCTCTCTCAAAAATAAATAAACATTAAAAAAATTAAAAAAAAAATTCACCTTGAGATTATTTCCTGCCAAATTCAGCCATTCCAAATGTACTAGATCCTTTAGCCCTTCCACATAGCCAATGCTATTATGAGGCAAATTTAACACCCTGAGTTGGGTCAGTTTGGCCACACCCATCATTCGCACCAGCCGATTATTAGCCACTGACAACTGTGGAAAGGAAAAGATATCATTATTCTTAGTAAAACATGCATATTATTTTCACATGACAATGGTTAAAAAGATTTGTTTACATGGCCAAATATTCCCAAATATACAAACTCAGTTTGAACTTTTCACATATTTTGTCTAAATACTCTACAGTGCTTGTTGTTGTAAGTTGTTCCTAAGCAATGGAGAATATACATAAAACTGAGCCATCAGAACCTCTCCAACTATTCAAAAGAAAACACTTTTAACAGAGCAATTACTTGAGAATATAAGCTCCACAAGAATGAGGTCCTTATAATGTCTGGCAAAATCTAGAGCAGTACCAGATATATAAGGGGAGACCAATAAACATTAATTGAAAGAATGAATGAATGAACTCTTTACCTCCGTCATAACATAAAAGGTTATCTTAGCAACACAACGCTTTGCCAACATAAAATATTTCCTTTTTTAACAAATGCTTCTTTTTCTGGTCTATTTTAAATGCAGCACATAAATAAATGTTCATCTTCAAGGAAAATTGTCATGTAAAAATTTAAGGTAACATTTACTGCTTTCCAGGCCTGTATAGTTACTTTTTGTTAGGTTATTTTATTGTTTTGTATAATAATAAACTGGTTGTATATAACTATTTCCCTAGATAGCAATACCTACCTGTATTAATCGTCTACATTTCTCAAGATTTTCCAATTTAATAATTTGATTTTTATCCAGAATCAAAGTATGAATATCAGCTTCACAGGGTAAGTTTGGACTTAATTTCTGTAGTCCCTGTCCTGACCAGTTGACCACTGATCCTTGAAAATAGAAGAGAAATTGTTAGAAAACACAAATACAATGGTTGAGCATAGGGATGGAATTATATTCATAAAATCTCTATATTTAAGGTTAAAAAACACCAGGGCATAATAAATATCAAGATTTAAAAACTAAAGCAATCGAGTTCTAAAAGACCACAGATTGAAATTATTCACTTTCTCTCAGAAATATCAAAAATTACACCTAAAAATCTGTGATATTCTACTCAAGTTTCTATGATGTAATGCTGTGGAATGCTTCACATTTAAATATGAACTATCCCATATTTTGTGGCTAAGTAATGATTGTATTTTTTTTAATGGAACTAATCTTTTGATAGAGGTCAACCTGCTTGCAATCTAATTACCAGTATATCCTAAAGTCCCCGATTATTTTAAAAATCATAGTTCAGTTAATTTATCTACAAATTGAGAACAATACACTTGATTGAGGTGGGGATAAAAAAAAGAAATGATATAAACAAAACTTAGCCCCATTCCTGGCCCACAGAAGCCAATAAAGTAATTTAGTTTCACAGACGTTTAAAATCCTATTTCCCCGGGTTAACCATTGTGCTATCTTGGGCAGGTTATTGATCTCTTTGGGGCTCACTTTTCCACTCTATAACATGGGGATGATAATAATATTTGCCTTACAATGTTGTTCTACAGAGAAAATGAGATATTAAAAAAAAAAAAAAGCCTCAGAACATCATCTGGCTCACATAAAAAGTACTCCTTAAATGTTTACTGCTATCACTGTAGTTCCCGTGGTGGGCTGGGGGTGGGTGCAGTTTAAGAGAAGCAGATATCAAAAAGGGGTGGGGCCACAGAAACTGCCAATTTCAAATTTATACCCAGATTAAGATTACTGTGGGAAATAATTATGCGAGATTGCTCTCCTGAAAGGTTTCAACGTTTTTTCATTGTCTAATAGATTCTAGCATTGGCGGGGGGGAGTGGGGGCGGGGAGGGGTTGTCACGGGATTCTCTGAGAATTTGGTGAAAGCTGTGTGCTGTGCAATGAAAATGTAGTCTTTGCACGGGGTCGACAGACCCCTTGGAACTATCGATTTCCCCCCACACACATACTCCGAGAAGTTACGGCCCTCAGATAATGACCCCCAGATCCAAGCTTTGGAGAGAGGACTCGACCAGCCCCCGACCCAGTAGGCTGCAGCGGAGCCTCGGAGCCGTAACCAAAACAAAGGAGCTCGGCTCATGCCCGGCGACTCCCGGTCACAGAAGCATCCACACCCTGCGCTCCGCTGGGTGGCCACCAAACCCGATCCCAGGACCTGGTCTGCAGAACAAGGGGTGTAGAACTGTGGCCTCTAGGTCCCCCTAGATTTTATCACAGCCACCGGACACTTCCAAAAAAGGGTTTAACGTCGGTCAGGGAGCTGTGGTTGAAAGACGGTTTCTTAAACGTGATAGGAAGCTAGGGGGAAAGGAGACAGGCAAAGCTAAAGAGGGAGATCCGGCAGTTTTCACTTGGGCATCCAAAATTCGAAGTAAACATCCAAGAAAGGTCACCGCAGCCCGAAATCTACCACCCAAGCAGCTTCAGAAGCGCGGGAGCCAGGGAGCCCGGCCACGCGAAGGACCCTGGGGATGTAGTCCCCAGGTCGACCCTTTCCGCAAATCCGCAGAACTAGGCAACACTCAGGAACTACAACTCCCAGAAGGGAGCGCGGCTCCGCGACGCCCACAGTCCCGCATCGAAAGAACTGGTACAGAACTGCACACCTAAACCCAGGCTTCTTCTCTCCACCAGGTAACTACTTAACTTAGTTCCGTGGAGTAAACCTTAGGTCTCAAGGGTGAGGATCGCCTTACCATCTCCAGGAGGCAAAGCCGCGTCGACGCGCGCCACCGCCATACTTCCCGCTTGCTAATAATACCAAGCAACCGTCCTCCAGCTGCTTGGTGGAGCCTGTAGTCAGGAGGCAGCAGCCGGAAACTACAGCTCCCAGGATGCACGGCAACCAGACGGCCCAATTGGCTGGTCTGCACCTAATGGTGTAAAACCCGGGTTGGAGTCTGAGCCGCAGTGTGTTCAGGAACTCGGGTCAGCTCCCTTTTCTGACAAATAAGCAACTGTATTGTTAGATGATCGTTTCACTCCCTTTTCTAGGTGTCTCCGAAATTTGACACTTTTCCCATTGAGATAATTATAAGGTCGCTATTTAATGCAGACCGAATTTGAGCGCTCAGTGTTAGAAGTCCTCTCACTGCAGAGGTGGCTGCCCCTTCTTTTGACAATTCTGAATAAGTTGAAAGTTTTCAACTCTGCTATAAGAATGACTTGGGAGATCTTGTTGAGATAGTCAAAATGGATACATTTCATATGAAAATTTAAAGCATTCTGGGATAGAAAGTTCTATAAAGTATTTTTAAGTGGTTCTTGAATATTTAACAGAAATTTAGACCTGGGTGTATATTTAATAAGTATGAACCTAGGATTTTTCCAAGGAGTATACAAGAGAAGTTTACAACATAGTCTCCAAATTCAAGAATTACACTTCCCAACGCTACGGGAGGCTTACACCTTTGATATAACTATTTCCTGATAACTAGCATGATTGCAACTATAAACACAGAAAGATCTCAGCAAATGGAGAAAGACAGAAACAACAATCTTCAAAGAAGACTTGAAGGAGGAAGTGAAACGGAGCTAGGGCTTAAAAGATGTGTAGACTCTAAAACGATTCAGAAGTACATGAAAGACATTAGCACAGGCTGCAGGTGAGGGTAGGTGGTAATGAGGTTATTCTCGAAAGAAGTGAAAAACTAACCTAATAGCAGTACAGAAGGTACAAAGGGAACTTCAATTTCTAGTACACATGCCTCCATTCCCCTTGCAACCTTTATTATGAACTCCCCTCTTGCTGGAACAGCATTGTAGAAAATCTCTGATCATTTGTGTTTGGGGAAATCTGGTAACTCACACTTTTAGATTTCCAGGCCCTTGATCCTGTGAGCATTCCCTCCTTCCTGGGTTCTCCTATCTCTGTGACTACACCTGCCTTAACTCCTTTTTTCACTCAATTTCCCACTGATTTAGTCTGAAGACAAATTTCCTAGTTCTGAAGAGGTCATTAAGACTAGGAATCTTTCTCTTCTAACCAAGAGACGCCTTACCTAGAAAGTGCAATTTTACCATATAGGTGTAAGAACAAAGTGAGTCTGAATACTGTCTCCTACTTTTGTTCCCGGAATATCTCGTGAGAATTGAGGGGAGTCTCTGGCACAGAGAGAGAGAAAGTGTTTACAGTTCTCTCTAATTTAGCAGGGTAATGACTTGGGAGGGGGATCCTGGTAGCCCAGAGGATACCTGAGGAGTAAAGTTCCCTCTTGCAAGTTTTTTTGTTTTTGGTTGTTTTTTGTTTTGTTTTGTTGTTATTGTTTTGTTTTATTTTGTTTTGTTTTGTTTTGTTGAGCAAGAGGGAGAGAGACAGAGAGAATGAATCCCAAGCAGTCTCCTCACTAACAGCGCAGAGCTGCCCTCGGGGCTCAAACTCATGAACAGTGATATCAATATCAAGATTCAGACACTTAACAGACTGAGGCAACCAGGCGCCCCTATTGAAGAATTTTCTTATTGAAATTCTTTAACTTTGGTTCTAACCTTCTTTTTGATTTACAAACCACTTCAATAATCTGAAAGGGTTGCAGCCTTTCTTCCAGACAAGTGGACAGACAAAATACATGAACCTATCAGTGTATAACTTTTTGCACTCTTTGGGTTTTGTTATTGTGTGTAACACTTATTAAATAATAACAAATAATAATAAGGAATGCTAATATTCATTCAGGATTTCTAGATTTTCCATGAATAGATATATCATAGTGACAGTTCCTCTTTCCATGTCATAAGTCACAGATAAGGGAGCAGGACCATAAGAGTCTGCCAATGACTACTAACCAAAGAAGAAAATGTTTACTTTTATGCACCTAAACCTTCACATAAAGATTTTTTTAATAAAAACAAATTAGCACATTTTCAAAATCTTTACAGTGTTAAAATTCTTGTAACGATATGGGAACTAAAGGAACCCCATGAAAAAAAACCTGCGTTTTTTTCTCCTTTTCCTTCTTATATTCTTGCTAGGACCTACATGGCTCCTCTATACGTGGCTTATAGTACCAGTAATGTATGTCCTTGTACATGTCAAGGAGTTAATGATTTCTTTGGAATCTTCCAGCACAAAAGTAACATCTAAGGAGTGAGGTCATCATGAACATTTTCTAAGACCGCTGACTCCAGACACCTTGACACCAGGACCACTGGCTCCAAGGCATAAACGACTCATGAAGGACACCTGAGCACTTGCCCTTGTTTTGACCAGTTCCTGGATGCCTGACAGAACATGTACACCAGACCAACATCCTCAGTAAAAACTCCAGACCCCAAGCAAAGATGAGACTCATTCTCCTTTTCCTTTCTGAGTCTCCTAGATGCTCAGTCTGTATCTGCCCTCTTTAGATCTTCAATAAATGCTACTTTAACTTCCTCCCAGCTGCTGTTTGATTTCCGCCTTGTATAAAGCCAAGGATCGCATTGGCTGGTCCTACGGGACCCCCTCTGGGTCCTCAAACCCAGCCAGCCTAAATTATTGAGAAGAGTTTGTAGTTTTAAAGCTTTAAATCTTCAAAGTTATTATACTTACTTTTTTTCAAATATAAGTTCTCATCCTAATGAGAAAGCCTCCTTTGTTTTGTGAAGATATATTGCACTACCCACAAGTGTTGTTCCAGTTTCTTCTCTATTTGTGTTATCTAAACTTGTATATAATGCTCTCCTGAAACTGCTCTGTTAAAGGTTACCATTCACGATTACAACAGTCTCCTTCCTGCCACTATTCTAGTCTTCAGTTCATCCTTGTTACATGAGCAGTTTAACCTTCTAAAACACAAGGTTCATTTTGTCCATCCCTCACTCAAAAACGCCAAATGAAAATTAGTGGAATGAATGGTGGGAGGTATGTGAGGCCAGATTATGTTGGCTCTTGAAAGTTGAATTTCAAGAGGGAAGTGTTTGAGGAGGGGATTAACACTCTAATAGGGGTTTTACTTAGATAATGCCAGTAGCACTGGGCAGCTGCATTACAGATGCAGGGGATGACTCAGGGCTATCAGCCCTTGCAGAGATCAGGTACACTGTGCTGATACAAAGGAAAGTGTTGTGGGGCCTAGGCCTGACCGCCCCCCCCCTCAAATGCTCCTTTGTTGAAAGGTTCATAGTGTTGGTCAGCAGAATCCTCCTACTTGATTTGAGCTTGCACGGTTTAACATATATATAAGATGAGGCAATTTAGTTAAATAAATTAGATGTACAAGCTGTATCTGAAGCACAAAAGAGTTACTGTGGTGTGATTTTAAAGGGTTGCTGGTTCACTTAGGATGTGGGACTGTGCCCAGGAACATCTAGCCAGTCTTTTAAAAATCCATGACTATACTTAGTTGACTCTATAATAGGAATACTTTCATCCAGATTCTGGGTCAGATAAACCAGACAAAACTCTGGTTCTGCTATTGCTATAAACTTTCAGGAGTGGGGTCTCCTGGACGGCTCAGTCAGTTAAGTAACCCACTCTTGGTTTCGGCTCAGGTCATGATCTCATGGTTTATGAGTTTGAACCCCGTGTTAGGCTCTGTGCTGACAGTGCAGAGGCTGCTTGGGATTCTCTCTCTCCCTCCCTGTTCTTTCTCTCAAATAAAATAAATAAACTTTAAAAAATACTATATACTTAAAAAAAATAAAATGTAGGGGCACCTGGGTGGCTCAGTTGGTTAAGCATCTGCCTTTGTCTTAGGTCATGATCTCACAGTTTATGAGTTCAGGCCCCACATTGGGCTCTCTGCTGTCCACACAGAGCCCGCTTCAGATCCTCTGTCCATCTCTCTCTCTCTCTGCCCCCCCAACCCCCGCTTTTGCACTCTCTTTCTCTCAAAAAAAATAAATAAATTGGGGCACCTGGGTGGCTCAGTTGGCTAAGCGTCCGACTTCAGCTCAGGTCATGATCTCATGGTTCTCGTGAGTTTGAGCCCTGCATCAGACTCTGTGCTGACAGCCTCTGGTGCCTGCTTGGGATTCTGTGTCTTCCTCTCTCTCTGCCCCTCCCCCACTCACACTCACTCCTTCTGTCTCTCTCAAAAATAAACATTTAAAAAATAAATACATTGGGGCGCCTGGGTGGCGCAGTCGGTTAAGCGTCCGACTTCAGCCAGGTCACAATCTCGCGGTCCGTGAGTTTGAGCCCCGCGTCAGGCTCTGGGCCGATGGCTCAGAGCCTGGAGCCTGTTTCCGATTCTGTGTCTCCCTCTCTCTCTGCCCCTCCCCCGTTCATGCTCTGTCTCTCTCTGTCCCAAAAATAAAATAAAAACGTTGAAAAAAAAAAAGAAAAAAAAATAAATACATTTTAAAAACTTAAAAAATAAATACATAAATAAAATGTAAAAACTATGATTAGCTGTAGACTGTCCAAAAGCAGGAAGTGGGCTGGATTTGGTCCATGGGCCATAGTTTGCCAATTCCTTCTAGAGAATATCTATATAAAGTAGCCTTTTGAGTTTATAATTTCATTTGAAGGCATGAAAGGGAATTTCTGATTTTCTTCATAACATTTTCTTTACTCTAGTTTTATTTCTTCTTCTTTTTTTAAAATTGTATTTTAAGTAGGCTCCATGCCCAACATGGGATTTGAACTCATGACCCTGAGATTAAGAGTTGCATGTTTTACTAACTGAACCAGGCAGGTGCCCGGTGGGAGTTTGTATTTTAAAGATATTATTATTATTCGTATTCTTTCTGTATTATAGATTTTGTATTGTAGTTAAATATGAAAATCTTAGTGATTTCAAAGTTTTAAAAGTATAATTTCAGAAGAAAAAAGTTAACATATTTGCATTCCTCAGCATATCAATATACTTCATTTCTACTTGATATTATTCTCTCAACTGGAAAGGAAGAAAAGCAAAAAAAAAAAAGTTAAAAGGTATGAGATGACCAAAAATTTGACCACAGGGAAATTTTCAAAACCTATTTCTTGAAAACAGGAGTCCCTGGGGCGCCTGGGTGGCGCAGTCGGCTAAGCGTCCGGCTTCAGCCAGGTCACGATCTCGCGGTCCGTGAGTTCGAGCCCCGCGTCAGGCTCTGGGCTGATGGCTCAGAGCCTGGAGCTTGTTTCCGATTCTGTGTCTCCCTCTCTCTCTGCCCCTCCCCCGTTCATGCTCTGTCTCTCTCTGTCCCAAAAATAAATAAACGTTGAAAAAAAAAATTAAAAAAAAAAGAAAACAGCAGTCCCAAATCTATGTACGGTATATACTCATTTTTGTTTTAAAAAAATATGGGAGGCAGGGGTCTAGATATATAAGAAATTGAAAAGAGGGACACCTGGGGGCTCAGTCTGTTAAGCATCTGACTCTTGATTTTGGCTCAGGTCATGATCTCACAGTTGGAGAGATTGAACCCTAAATTGGGTTCTGTGCTGACTGTGAGGGGCCTGCTTGGGATTCTCCCTCTCGCTCTCTCTCTGCCCTTCTCTATTTCTGTCTCTCAAAATAAAATAAACTTTAAAAAAAGTCAGAGATTGATAAGAAACAAACCAACACGTTAACAGGGTAGGAAGATTACGGAGACATTACTTTTCCCTTGCATGTGGGTTTTTATTTTTGTTTTGAAAGAGAGTACCAGGTGAGGAGAGGGGCAGAGAGGCCCAGGGAGAGAGAGAATCTTAAGCAGGCTCCAGCATAGAGCCCAACACAGGACTTCATCCCATGCTCCCAGGATCATGACCTGAGCCGAAATCTAGAGTCTGACACCCAACTGATTGAGCTACCCAGGTGCCTCTAGCTTGCCTGTCATTTTCTAAAATTTTTACAAGTATATCTTTTATTTTTTAATGTTTTTATTAATTTACTTATTTGTAAGTAAGAGGGCAGGGCAGAGTGTAAGCAGGGGAGGGGCAGAGAGAGAGGAGACACAGAATCTGAAGCAGGGTCTAGGCTCCAAGCTGTCAGTACAGAGCCTGACAGGGGGCTGAAACTCAGGAATTGTGAGATCATAACCTGAGCCAAAGTCAGACACTTAACTGACTGAGCCGCCCTGGTGCCCCTACAGTAATATATTTTTAAAAATAAACAGATATATGCTACACTATTTTAAAATAGAAAGTAGGGACACCTGGGTGGCTCAGTCAATTCGGCGTCTGACTCCCAATATTAGCTTAGGTCATGATCTCATGTTCGTGGGATCAAGTCCCGTGTAAGGCTCTGTGCTGACAGTGCAGAGCCTGCATGGTATTCTCTCTCTCTAAATAAACAAAGTTAAGAAAAAAATAGTTTAAAAAATGAATCAAGGGGGGGGGGGGTAAAAACTACCACTCTTATAAATGAACTTTTTGAGCTTTTAAGCAGTCTTCCAAGTACAAATGAAACTTGGAACTTTTTATTTACACATTCACTTAATTTTCAATTGGGAATATGATGAATCACTTTTATAGGTTCCACTGCCTTTTGGAAACACTTCAAAAGAGAATGAATGAAATTAAAATGTCAAGAATCCCTTTATCACTCTTTTAAACAAGAAACAACTTCTTTCCAGTTAATTAGTTAAGGGCACCTGAAAAATATCTCACAGTAGCTTTATTCTTGAAATTATTTATATTTCCACCTGTTTCTTTTCTCAGATATTAGCTGATTATTACATGTGGAAAAAATAAAAATTTTAGTATCTCATCTTGACATGGCTAACTCCTCTATATTCATTGTTTTGGCCCTTCCATTTATTTAGAAGTAATTATTTTATCTGTCTATTATAATTTATAAGACTGTTTCTGTCCACCTTCCTGAAATCTTGTTGCTTTGAAGAATGGTGAGCTAACCATTTACATACAGTGGGCATGGTGGAGACAATCATTGATTGGTTCCCCCGTCTGTTTTGTTTCCTCTCTCTGGGAGAACTCACTATTTGTTCAGCCCGACTCTCTGGAAAGAATTCCAACTAAGCCTTTTTACAATAATAAGGCAGAGCAATCCGCTCCTCTGTCCAAATATTGTTATAGGATTTTCTTTTCAAGTTTATTTTGCAAGAGAGAGAGCACACTGCACACCTAGCTTTTACATTTTAAGTGACTGGAAAAAATCAAAAGAATAACATTTAATGACACCTAAAATTATATTTAATTCAAATTTCAGTGTCCATAAATAATATATTTTTGGAATAAGCCATACTTATTTACCTATTGTTAATGGCTGCATTTACCATACAATAAAGAACTCATGATTGAGACCATATGTGGCATTCTTATCACTTCCATTACCTACTACAAATCACCACAACACATTTTTACCTGACACGATTTCAAGTGCCATGCGTTATTACCATACTGTGACAATTTATTGGTTTGTTTTATTACCAACATATACCTATCATATTAAAAAAAGAAAAAGAAAAATGTAGACTTAAAATATTCCATCTTTAAGGTATGGTTAAGTGTGGATTATTTTGTTATCAAATTAGATGGCAAAATATTATGATTATTCTGCAGTGAACCATTCTCTGTGCTTAAAGAATGCAAGATGTCTACCCACCAGACTAAACAGCCATCACAACATTCCCAAACCACAGGAATCAATCAGAAAAGTTAGAAAATTTTGATGTCTCCTCATAGTAAAATTTCTTCAAAGAAAGAAATGAGAGAAAAGAGCCCGTGGCTCATTTGTTAGACAGGCAAAGAAAGTCATTTACTTATGGTATGTTAATTAAATGATGTTTGCAGCAGCTGAAGAAATACATCTAGAAAAAATAAACTGGTTTAAGACCACTAGCCTTTAGGTGAGAACAGCTGCTTTAAGTGTTAAAGATGCTGGGAACAACATCAATAGGCAGTTTAAGTTATTTGGTGAAGGCAAATTATTTTGAATGGTTTCCCATGGCTCTTAATGAATGGACAGGTGTTATTGATACAGCTTATTTGTGCCCATTTGTTCCAGAAATCAATGTTTGAAACGACTGAAGAATAGCTTCTATGAATAGGCTACATGAAACAGGTGACAATATTGTTAAAGAAGTAGAGAAAACACTAATTAATTGCATCTGAAGTGAAATCAGCTATGATGTGTTACAACTTACGTAAGTAGAAAAAGGCTCCGTTTGACACATTTTCAACACTTGTGAATTTGTAAGGTGCTAAATTCTATGGTTATACCATTATTGTATTATCAATCAACAGGTACTTTGTGGAAAACATTTGAATCTACCATGTGTTATTGAACCAGTAGTGTTAATAATAAACTTCATTTGTTCTCATGGACTTCCATGAAATCTTGTCAGAATTAGGCGCTGAATATCCCGACTTGCCCTACCACACAGCATTTAATAATGTTTTATTGTGATTTTTTTTTTAACTCAGGGTCAAGATTGAAGTTTCTCTAAATGAAAAGAACCCTCCTAACTACTATTATGGAACACTGACAGAAAGGCTTTAGAATTAGTTTTTGCTAATTTGCTAGTTTTGATCATTTAATGACGCTTCTTAATGAACTCAACCTAAAATTATAAAACAACACAGCACTTACATGCAAAACTTATTCTAAGGTATTTTGACAAAAAATAACATTAGTAGATTTACAAGTTAAATCAAAAAGTAAGATCTCCATTCTCAAACAGATTTGCAGTGGTTATATTTTTGAGCTCAAACTATAATTTAGTGGTATTGAAAGATCTCCATGCAAATACAAAGGAAAATTCCATATTTTAAGACCCATTTCACTGTGCAATTAGCTTTCATTTAACTTTCAATTGGAAATAATTATTAATCATGCTAAAAAGAAAATATCAAAAGAATAATCTACCTCTGTAATTGACTTCTAAAAGATTGACATGCTCAATTATCATATGCCCTTGGATTGGTATTAGTTTTGAGCAGTATTTATCTGGGTGAAAACACATTTTTCAAAGATGAAGTATGTAAAATCTCATTACAGATCAGGATTGAGAGTCAAACATTTGTAATTGATTTTAATGGTAGGGAATAACTTTAAACCCTAATTAAGAGAAATGTCTATCTTCTACCTCCCCCCAAAAGAATTTCATTTTTCTCTTTAAAAGAGTTGTTTTACCAAAACTCATACTCAAAACTGTCATTATATTTTAAATTTAATCAATGAAAATGTTGTGAAAATTTTTTTCTATTATTATATAAG
Source organism: Leopardus geoffroyi (assembly GCF_018350155.1). Classification (NCBI taxonomy): domain Eukaryota; kingdom Metazoa; phylum Chordata; class Mammalia; order Carnivora; family Felidae; genus Leopardus; species Leopardus geoffroyi. Next base: position 49,438,489 of record NC_059333.1, on the reverse strand, counting down.
TGCCTATATAACATCCTCAATTTTGCTTGTTAGCCCACAAATTCTAAAATATTTACTATTTATAAACCTCTTTGGATGAATTAAAAATCTGAGCAGGAAGTTAGCCAGTTGAAGGGAGGAAAGATTTCCAGTCAAAGAAGATAGCTTAGGCACATGAGTGAGAACCAATAGAATATGTGACAAATAATAAGCAGTTACTACATACTGAAGGATACAAACACCATGCTTCCTTCTTGCATTTTTGAGCCAATCAGTAATACCAATTTCTTCCAGAAGATGGCTCCCTTTAATTTTTTTTTTTTTTTTCAACCTTTATTTATTTTTTTGGGACAGAGAGAGACAGAGCATGAACGGGGGAGGGGCAGAGAGAGAGGGAGACACAGAATCGGAAACAGGCTCCAGGCTCTGAGCCATCAGCCCAGAGCCGACGCGGGGCTCGAACTCACGGACCGCGAGATCGTGACCTGGCTGAAGTCGGTCGCTTAACCGACTGCGCCACCCAGGCGCCCCTCCCTTTAATTATTTTACCAACATTTTATAACGAAAAATTTCCAACATATAGATAATTTGAAAGGATTTTACCGTGAGTACTCATAAACTCACTACTTTCTCTCATTGACATTTTATTATGCTTGTTTTATCATACATCTTTCCATTTATCTATCCCCTCCATCCATTCACTATACTTCTCCCTATTTACTTAAGCCAGTATTTCATTAACTAGTACTCATTATTTATTTAGTTTCATTTCTTTTAAAGTAAAATTCACATACAATAAAATGCTCAAATCTTAGCGAACATCCCCTGAGTTTTGACCAACTGTGTAATTAACCCACAATCTATAGACATAGAACAGTACCATTACCAGAAATCTCCCTTATATACCTTCCGGCTCAATCCTTCCCTTCCCACCCAGAAGTAACCACGGTTCTGATTTTTTCCCATCAAAAATTAGTTTTGCATGGTGTAGAACTTGATATACATGGAATCAATCATACAGTGGTACTTTTTGGGGGGTAAGACTTCTTCCACTTAGCACAATGTTTTTCATACTCATATTGATGTGTAAATCAAAAGTTCATTCCATTTTAGGTGTGCCTAGTTGGCTCAGTCGGTTAAGCAACCTGACTCTTGATTTTGGGTCAGGTCATGATCTCACCATTCGTGAGATCGAGCCCTGCATCAGGCTGTGTGCTGACAGCTGAGAGCACAAAGCCTTTTCGTGGATTTTGTCTCTTCCTCTCTCTCTGCCCCTCCCCTGCTCTCTCTCTCTCTCTCAAAATAAATAAATAAACATTTTTTTTAAGTTCATTCCATTTTATTTCTGTGTAGTAGTCCATTGTATAAATATATATTACTGTTTACTTATATATTCACTTATTGATGGGACACCTACACTGTTTCCTGTATTTGTTATGAATACAGCTGCTGTTCTTGTATAAGTAATTTTTTAATTAAAAAAAATTTTTAGTTACAAAATAATACAAAGGGTGCTTACCCTCCCTATTTTCCAGGATCGAATTGTGGGACTTAAATCTTTCCCAAAGCACATTAGAATTGTTTGAAATGTTTTATCAGGGAAAAGTAATTAAAAGAGTACATAACAATATAGAGACTATTTTAATGAACCCTCCAACTCAACACCAGCTTCAACTATTATCCATTCCTGGTCATTTTTTCATCCATGCCCTTAGCCACTGGCTGCTCCCTTATATTATTTTAAGACAAATCCCAACCATCATGCTATTTCATCTATAAATATTTAGTATGTATCTAGAAGTATAAGAACACTTTTCAAAATTAAACGTGACCACAGTACAATTAGAACACCTAAAGGATTAACAGTAAGTCTAAGTATCATCCAAAATCCAATCAGTATTCAGATTACCCCATATGGTCTGTCCAGCATGTTTGTTCAAATCAGGCCTCAAATAAGGTCCATATGTTGCAATTGGTTGCAGAAGTTCTTAAATCTCTTTTAATCCATAGGTAGAGCCAGCTTCAAGTTGTGCAACCAATGCAGTCACACAGGGCCTGACACTTAGGTGCATCCCACACTTGGGGTTTAATGCTCTGCATTAACTGTCTAGGATAGCTGTAAATCTGTCCTTGAATTTCTGTTCTGTAGGTGAAGTACAATGGGGACAATGGGGCATGTGCCTGGGGCTTGGAGCCTCAGCTCACCCGCAGGTCCACTTCCTGCAGCCTCCTCATTTTCTAGGGATGGGTTCTGAGAGTGGCTGATTCTGCCACTCACCAAAGGTAGCCACACTGCCATGCATTCCAAAAGCGGCTTGCTGCCCACCCCCTTCCAAGACCCAGATACATAACACATCCCAGGGGATTGCCCATTCCCTGTGGGCAGGGGGTACCGGGTGGAAGGAGATGGCCAGCTGGACACCGCCCCCACCCCCCTGTGGTGGGGCACAACGTGTTGGTCCAGAGACCAGCAGGAGGGGCAACCCAAGAGCTGGCTTGGCCTTGCCTGTTCCAATGCACGCATCAAGTCACAGGGCAGGTCCCTGGGCACCTGTGAGGGGCTGCAAGGCCCTAGCGAATATCCTTGCCTAAGGGAGCATGAGGTTAAACAGCAAATGAAAAACCACCATGAAAGGTCAAGAGACAGATTACTGAAGACAGGAAAGAGCTTAATATTTTATACCTTTATCCTGCTATTTGAAAAAGGAGACAACACTTTCATGTTACACCAGGCCATGAAAATTATTTATGCAGCTTGTCTTGTCAATTGGATAGGCTCTAATCTCTCTCCTTTCAATTTACATATTGTTGAAGAGTTTAAGTCATCCTGTAGATGCCAATTGTATCCCTATGGAATTGTTTCACATGTTCCTTTCCTCCATATTTCATATAATTGATAGATATGAAGACTTGATTAGATTTGGATTAAAAAAAAATTTTTTTTTTGTTTATTTATTTTTGTAGGAGAGAAAGAGCATGAGCAGGGGAGGCGCAGAGAGACAGGGAGACACAGAATCCAAACAAGGCTCCAGACTCTGAGCTCTCAGCTCATAGCCTGATGTGGGGCTTGAACTCAGGAGCTGTGAGATCATGACCTGAGCTGAAGTCGGACACTTAACCAACTGAGTCACCCAGGCACCCCATAGATTTAGATTTTATAGAATACTTCATAATTTGTAATTTTAATAATGCTTTATAATTTTATTTTTTAAAAGTAATCTCTGTACCCAATGTGGGGCTAGAACTCACAACTCAGAGATTAAGAGTGTAATACTCCACTAATTGAGCCAGCTAGGCACCCCACTAATGCTTCATAATTTTAAAGAAAGCTTCATAATTTTTAATGCTGTACAGTTTTTTTTTTAATGTTTATTTATTTTGAGAAAGAGAGAGCATGAGCAGGAGGAGGCAGAGAGAGGGAATCCCAAGCAGGCTCCATACTCAGCACAGAGATCAACGTGAGGCTCAATCCCACAAGCCTGAGATCATACCTGAGCCAAAATCAAGAGTCACATGCTTAACTGACTGAATGACCCAGGTACCCCACACTTTCTTATTCTAAGAGCATGTGAGCATAATATAAGGTGTGATATACACAATGTGTTACAAAGAACCCTGAAATGCCAGCTCAAGAATGACCTCCAGGAAAGAGTAAAAGAACTAAAATCCCTAAGATCTGGTTTCGTGCGTTTCCTCCGCAGAACTACTCAAGCCAAACATAATTTTGAAGACCAGTAAAATAAAATCTTCCTAAAATGCTTGAGAAAGGACTATAAATTCCAGGGTTCAGTGGACCAAATTCCTGCAGGTAAATCTTGGCTCTATCTTCTATTCTACTCAGGTGGTTTTCTTCCTTCCTTCCTTCCTTTTTCTCTTTCTTTCTTTCTTTCTTTCTTTCTCAAACATTTGTTTAATCAGCATCGATTTAAAACAAAGAGAGATGTATGAATGTCAGAGTTGACTAAATTCATCAAGCCACGGAAGCTTGAGGCATCCATCTGCCCATCATCTATTTAGATAATATCCTCCAAATATGTCAGGTATTCTGAAAATCTGGTCAGAGTTGGTCACGCTGTCAAATTCCTCCTCTTTGCTTTTCAATTCCATGCTGATTTCTATTTACTCATTCTTTTCTCTTTTTTAAGATTTTATTTTTAAGTAATCTCTATAGCCAACGTGGGGTTCAAACTCACAATCCCGAGATCAAGAGCCGGATGCTCGACCAACTGAGCCAGCCAGGCGCTATTAACTCATTCTTAAGACTGGTTTCAACAAAACTACAGCTTTCTTTTTGTTTGTTTGTTTGTTTACTTACGAGAGAGAGAGAGAGAGAGAGAGAGAGAGAGAGAGAGAGCGCACAAGCAGGGGAGGAACAGAGAGAAGGAGACACAGAATCCAAAACAGGCTCCATACTCTGAGTTGTAAGTGCAGAGCTCAAGGTGGGGCTCGAATTCAGGAACCGCCGATCGTGACCTGAGCCAAAGTCCCACCCTTAACCGACTGAGCCACCTAGGCACCAGTAACTACAGCTTTTTTTTTTTTTTTAATTTTTAAAATTTTTTTATTTTTGAGAGAGACCGAGCATAACCGGGGAAGGGGCAGAGCGAGAGGGAGACCCAGAATCCGAAGCAGGCTCCAGGCTCTGAGCTGTCAGCACAGAGATGGGCACAGGGCTCGAACCCACGAACTGTGACATCATGACCTGAGCCGAAGTCGGATGCTTAACCGCCTGAGCCACCCAGGCGTCCCACTACAGCTTTCTTAACATCAGTCAGCCACTTCACTGGACTTTGCAAATTTTTTCCACTACCTAGTTACCGATCCCTTTAGAGTGAGCGGCTTGTGTAGGTAGCATAGACCAATCATTACATTTTTGTTTCCTAGTCAAGTACTCCAACACTCAATTCAAGGATTGTCTCTTGCCACTCCCGATCATATGCTAGTTTCTAGCCACAGAAGGGCTCAAGCAATTGAGGCACTGATCCTCCCAGTGGGCTTGGCTAGAGCTCCCTTTTCCAAGCCTCCAGGCAAGGGCTTTGCCCTTCTCTGTGCAACTGCCAGCCGGCCCCTGGGCTGCAATAGACAGAAATAGAAACCTAGCTCTTCCAAGACAGGCAGTTGTCATTTTGCAATGCTTCAGCCCTTATAATAGGGATTTTGTAAACTGAATAAACTAATATATGTAAATGCTTTAGCACAATTCCTGGCACAGAAAGAGAACTCAGTGAATGTTAATTATAACTAATGCAAGGGGCCATCATATACAATTTGATTAGCAAGGCGTGGGAGACAGTTCAGATGTCACTACTATTTTGCAAATGGTGAAATTATGAAACTTTAATTTTGTTGGTCGAGATAATGGGCCAACACGGAAGGCAAAATGTGACTTTAAGTTTTACCTGGGAGTATTATCTGCAAGTCACTAAAACTATAAAATGTAGAGTTCACATTCTGTGCAGCAGGACGATGACTCTAGGACACCTGACCGTAGAAGAGACAGGAAGATTCAGAAACCAACCGCCAGCCTAAGTGACGTTTACTTCCTGGCTCACAGAACCCGCTCAGCCTCCAGAGGCAGGAGGGGGCGGAGAACACCCAGATCGGTCTCTCCGGGAGGTAGACGTCATCACCAAGCGCCGGGGTCAGGGAAGGGAATTGGGGGAGGAGATTGCCCCACTGCCTTATAAGGCTTCTTCCCATGATCCTCTCTTTCTCTTCACCATCTTTCCGTCTTCCCGGCCGCCGCAGCCATGAAGTGAGTGAAAGTCCTAGGTCCCAATCCGCTTCCATCGTCGGGCAGAGCACCTCTCCTGCACTCTGGGTTTGGCTTCTCCTCGCCGTAGACACCCTCTCTAGTGGGCTTTTGCTTTTTGTTACAGGGTCGAGCTGTGCAGTTTCAGTGGGTACAAGATTTACCCTGGACATGGGAGGCGCTACGCCAGGACCGACGGGAAGGTGAAGGGCCGCGTCGCCTAAACGCAGCTTGTGCTCCTTAGAGAGACCGGTCTAATTCAGTCTGAGCGTGTTCATTTACCACATCATTCTTGGTCCCTGGAAGGCTTGTTTCCGGGACCCTGTGTGCTGTGGTTGTTAGGATCAGAAACCTCTAGGTGAACCTTTTTTGAGGTTTGATTTAGTGTGAGTGAGGTCGGAAATTAAGAGTTGGGGTTACTTAAATGTCCCAGGAAATGGACCATCAAAGTATCTCGCTATTTTTCGGGCACCGGTGCCTCCTGGAATTTGATTACCCCAACCTTTCCTGCGGAATGAGCTTAAGTTTCCCCGCTCTGTGTACAAGACGGGACGGAACTCGAAGGCCTCGGGGGTGCCACCTGTGCCAGTTGTGTGACACAAGCCTTTTGGGCTCGGCGGGCCAAATGAGGGGACAGAACTTGAATATTAAGAGTTTTGGGGAAAAAAAAAAAGAGTTTTGAGCTCAGCTTTCTGCCTTGTTTAGTTAAGTAGGTAACTACTTTGAACTTGTTACTACAGGTTTTCCAGTTTCTTAATGCAAAATGCGAGTCGGCATTCCTTTCCAAGAGGAATCCTCGGCAGATAAATTGGACTGTCCTCTACAGAAGAAAGCACAAAAAGGGACAGTCGGTAAGTAAAATGCACTTTCGATGTTGGGGGTGTGGTGGGGCTCTTCAGTTTAAACTCTCTAAGCATCAGTTGCCGCTCAGTAAAATTATGGTAAGTGGGACAGTATGTGAAAGCGCTCCTAAGCTGTAAAGCATCAAATAGTGACGTGAAAGTGACTGATGAAAACAGTGTCTCCTTATATACCTTAGGCTCACAGTAATGCCGAGTTGAAATTTGAAATGTTGCCTGGCCAGAATCTGATACGTTATGCATAGTTGGGTTATAGGGCACCACGGAAGTATTTAAAGGGTTCCACTGGGTAGAAATTACTTAGGGGAACTTGGTTGTGAATATGTCTGTAGGATTAGTTCTGAAAGATATCAGTGGAGTCTTATAGCATATTATTTTGTTCTCATGACTGAAGGCTTCTTGAAGTGCTTTTTTGGAGTGATGGAATTTTTTGAGGAAGGTTTGAGTGCCATGGCAGTAAGGATAGTATTCAGGACACTTGGAATATTTACTGACACCTCCTGGATTAATGGCATCACTAGGTGTTGTGGGAATTTAGAAGGAAAAACTTACTTCTAACTTAATTTGAAAGTAGACTTGACACACCCATTAGGATAGTCATGATTTCAAGGGGGTTGGGGCACGGGGATTACCAGTGTGGCTGAGGATGTGGAGAAATTGGAACCCTTGTGCATTGCTGAATTTAGGATGGTGCAAGCACTGTGGAAATGGCTTGGCAGTTTCTTAAAAAGTTAAATGGAACTGTGTCCAGCATCTACACCTCTAGGAACGTACCCAGGAGAATCGTAAGCAGGAATTTAACACAGATGACTTCTACGCTAATGTTCATAGCGCTATTATTCACAGCAGCCAAAAGATGGAAACAGCCCAAATGACCTATCAGTGGGTGAATGGATAACAAAATGTTACATAAATACAGTGGAATATTATTCAGCCTTAACAGGCTGGCAAACAGCCAATATGGATAAACCTTGAAGAAGTTATGCAAAGTAAAGCCAGACACAGAAGGACAAATATTATATGATGACACCTTTATGAGGTGTCTGTAATGGCAAATTCATAAAGACAAAGTAGAGGTTACCAGAGGCTGGGCAGGGGGAGGGAAGAATGTGGGGTTATTATTTAATGGGCTTGGGGTTTGGAAAGGTGAAAAAGTTAGATGAATAGCGGTGGTGGTTGCAGAACATAGTGAATATATTTAATGCCAATGAATTATATACTTAAAAAATGCTTTAAAACGGTCAATGTAATGTTAATGTATCTTTTATTAGCAAAAGTTTGAATTTTACGGTTTGAATTCCTGGACATTCCCTAAGACTTGGTAGCTTTCCTGTCATAAATCATTTTCCAATTGACTTTTTTTTCAGTGACAGTACTTTAAGTAAAAACAAAATAGGTGAGTTGAGGTTTGGTAATTTTTTTCTAGAAGTAAATTCTTTAACATAAACAGTCGTATTAAAATCACTTTTGAGGTAAGTACTCTCCAGCCAACTTCATTAATTTGACTTTGTCTTTTTAAAATAGTAAAAAATGGCCAGGATTTGCAAGAGATAATTTAGTCAGTCTATAATTGGAAAACTTACCTGCATATTGTAGTATTTTACACATAGATATTTTTTATATATTTTCAAATGATTGCATGAATTATTTTTTTGTTGAATATTGCTATGATCTGAATGTATACTCCTAAAATTCATATGTTGAAACCTAACTGCCAAGGTGATGATACTAAAGGTGAGAACTTTGGGAGGCTCTGCTATCAGGAATGGCACTAGTGCTCCTATAAAAAATGCCCAAGAGCGCTCTCTTGCTCCCTTCAACATGTGGTGATATAGCTACAATAGGAAGAGGGTCCTCACATGACCATGCTGGAATCCTGACTTCAGTCTCTAGAACTGTTGGAAATTTCTGTTGTTTATCAGCTACTCAGTCTGATATTTAGTTGTATCAGCCCTAGCATGCTAAAATACAAATCTTAATTGTTTCCCCCATATCCATGAACGAGATTTATAAGTGTGCTTCCGTCTTTTTGTTTCATAGGAAGAAATTCAAAAGAAAAGAACCCGCCGTGCAGTCAAATTCCAGAGGGCCATCACTGGTGCATCTCTTGCTGATATAATGGCCAAGAGGAATCAGAAACCTGAAGTTAGGAAGGCTCAACGAGAACAAGCCATCAGGTGAGGAAGCCTTTGTTATGAGCATTTCAGCTATTGGGATGAATTGTAGGTTCTGACTGAATTTATAGGCATAGGGATCTAATCTGATGTTTTGTGTTTTGATACTTGAATCTATATTGAAATTGTCAGTCCTAAATATTGAGGTTTAGTAATACAGAAGCTTATAGTGTATGCTTAATGATTTGTTGAAATTCTATATGCAAATAAGGCTGCTGTACAATTTCTAATCTATGTTAAGCTGACTTGGTTAATGATATTTATTGACAAACTCTTTGGATTTATCCTACGAATAATTGCAGGTGGGGAAGGAAAGTGATAATCTGCTTCCCAAAACACTCTAGCTCCTTGTTAATCTGCATTCTTAAGGAGTAAAGCACTTTGCCTTAAGTTATTTTTAACCCCACAGGGCTGCCAAGGAAGCAAAAAAGGCTAAGCAAGCATCTAAAAAGACAGCAATGGCTGCTGCTAAGGTAATTGTGAGATTGTCTTGGATTTCTTATTTAAAATAACAGGAGGAGGGGCCCTGGTTGGCTCAATCATTAGAGCATGTGACTCTGGATCTTGGGATTGAGTTCAAGCCCCACATGGGGCGTAGAAATTACTTAAAAATAAAATTTTTAAAAAATTATACTAAAGTCAAATAAGAAAATTTACTTTTTTTTAAATTTTTTTTTTTTTTTCAACGTTTATTTATTTTTGGGACAGAGAGAGACAGAGCATGAATGGGGGAGGGGCAGAGAGAGAGGGAGACACAGAATCGGAAACAGGCTCCAGGCTCCGAGCCATCAGCCCAGAGCCCGACGCGGGGCTCGAACTCACGGACCGCGAGATCGTGACCTGGCTGAAGTCGGATGCTTAACCGACTGCGCCACCCAGGCGCCCCTAAGAAAATTTACTTTTTAATCCAAACTGTGGTTAATGAAAGTTTCAAGGTGTTTTGTTGTTGTTTAAGTTTATTCTTTTTGAAAGAGAGGGAAAATCTCAGGCTCTGTGCTGCCATTGCAGAGCCCAACTCAGGGCTTAAACGCATGAAACTGAGCCGAAACCAAGAGATACCCAACTGACTTGAGTCACCCAGGTGCCCTGAAAGTTTCAAGTTTTTAAGGAATTTAGTGCAAGGACCCAATCAAAATGATGTTCCTAACTGGTTTCCTGGGCGGTTGATTCAGAGCTCCCTCTGCCAGAGCCAAATGAAGTCTGTTGATACCAGAAATTGGGGAAGGGGAAAATAAAGGTGGCTTTTGTTGTTAAAGTTTATTTTGAAAAGCTTTAAATAATAGTGCAGAGTTTGCCCAGCTTTTCCCAATGTTATCAGTTTCAATAACCATAGTAAAATTTTCAAAACCATTGGTTTGAGAGAACTAGTAATGTCCTTTTTCTGTTCTTAAGACACAGTTCAGGATCCCATACTGCATTTAGTTGTGTCTGCTCACTTAACTCCTCCAATCTGTGACAGTATCTTTGTTTTTCATTTACATGTCCTATAGAGGTAGACTTCTAACTTTTCATGGGGAGGCTGGCTCTTAAGAGTAATAGGAATGCAGTTAAATAATAAGAAAAGCAATCTAGGATACATAGAGAATCTGGACATAAGTGATTGAAAAACTTGTATGGAATAATGTCACATGTTAATCTTTTTACAGGCTCCTACGAAGGCAGCACCTAAGCAAAAGATTGTGAAGCCTGTGAAGGTTTCTGCACCCCGAGTTGGTGGAAAACGCTAAGTTCGCAGATCAGATTTTTAAATAAATATCTGACTATAACTAGATTGTGGTGGATTTTTTTACTATAAAAACAGGTAGGGGCTCCTGGGTGGCTCAGTTGGTTAAGTGTCAGACTTCGGCTGAGGTCATGATCTCCATGGTTCATGAGTTGGAGCCCTGAGTCAGGCTCTGTCCTGACGGCTTGGAGCCTGGAGTTTGCTTTGGATTCTCCCTCTCCTCCCTCTCCCTGTCCCTCTCCCCCTCCCCCCCCCCATCTCTCAAAAAAATTTTTTAATAACAAAACAGGCATATTGTGCCTACATAGTAATAGCTGAACTATAGAGTTAAGAATTTCAGAACTAGGTTTTTTTTTTAATACAATGTTTTTTAAATGTTTATTTTCAGAGAGTGCAGGCATGAGTGAGGGAGGGGCAGAGAGGATTCTAAGCAGTCTTTGTGTTAGTGCGTGTCTGTGCGTGTCAGCACATAGCCTGACAAGGGGCTCAACCTCAGGAATCATGAGATCATGACTGGAGCCGAAATCGAGTTGGAAGCTTACCCGACTGAGCCACCCAGGTTCCCCAAAAGTGAATCTTTTCAATGAATTTCTGTTCTTGAGTTACTCTTCCATGGTAAACATTTATTTTATATTGGGTTTGCCCTTTACCTATTACCATCAGTTGATAGCTGAATTGAAAGTGCTTAAAACTTGGGGCACCTGGGTAGCTCAGTCCCTTAAGCCTGCAACTTCACTTAAACCTGCAACTCAATCTCAGATCTTGATCTCAAGGCCATGAGCTCAAGTCTAGTGTTGGGCTCTACGAGGGACTTAAAGTCTACTTTATTATTATTTTTTAGTTTATTGTCAAATTGGCTTACATACAACATCCAGTGCTCATCCCAACAAGTGCCCTCCTCAGTGCCCATCACCCACTTTCCCCCACCTCCCATCAACCCTCCATTTGTTCTCTATATTTGAGTCTCTTATGGTTTGCCTCCTTCCCTCTCTGTTTTTCCCCCTTCCCTTCCCCCATGGACTTATGTTAAGTTTCTCAAGATCCACATGAGTGAAAACATATCTTTCTGCGACTGACACTTAGCATAATACCCAGCATAATACCCTCCAGTTCCATAGCTGCAAACGGTTATGATTATATGTCTCCTCTCTGCCCTTCGCCGCTTGCACTCACATTCTCTCAAAAATGAACATTAAAAAAAAAGTACTTAAAACTTCAACTGTACTCTTAAGCCACTCTTTTTTTCCAGAAATAAGTTTGAATGAAGAGTACAACTTTGTTAGCACGTGAATATGCTTACAAATTCCCAAGGTAGTTTGTTGAGCTGGGAATTAGAGCCATGGTTAAAATTCCAAGAAAAACCAGTAGCCTGCTGATACTCTAGATGATGTGTGTGTAAAATGTGACAAGGAAGAGTAATTTATGTTAATAGGCTTGTACTTCCGGCATCTGGGTGGCTCAAGTCAGTTAAGCGTCAGACTTGGCTCAGGTCATTATCTCACCCTTTGTGAGACTTTGTGATGACAACTCCAAGTCTGCGTTGGATTCTCTGTCTCCCTCTCTCTTTGCCCCTCCCCCACTCGTGCTCATCTTCTCAAAAGTAACTTTAGGGGCGCCTGGGTGGCTCAGTGAGTTAAGTGTCTACTTCAGCTCAGGTCATGAACTCTAGTGAGTTCGAGCCCCACGTGGGGCTCTGTGCTGACAGCTCAGAGCCTGGAGCCTGCTTTGGAATCTATGTCTCCCTCTCTGTTCCTACACCACTTGCACTTTGTCTCTCTCAAAAATATTGAAAAATTTTTTTTAAAAAGTAAAAAATCCTGTTATGTGCCACTGCCAAGTTGGAAAGCTACAAGTCGCATCCTCATTTGAGGAACATGCTTTTACATATAGAAATACTAGGTGAAGGTAAAAATCAGACCTCAGCATTCCTCCCCCCCATCCCCTCCATGCTATCCAAAGTGATAGAATTATTCTGTCTAGTGCATGTTAAATTCAAGCATTGTTCTGGGTGTTAGGAATAAATAAAATAGCCCTTTTGGGGGACTTGAAAACTAAAATTCTAACATCAATTTAAGAAATGTGCAAATCCACTGGCTCTTGCTTAGAAATCTCTAAGGTTTTGCTTGGAAATTTTTTTCATTTTTTATTGTGTAATTTTTTTTTCTGAAACAACAAGGAAAATAAGACCATTATTTAGCTGTGAACAAGGAAACTTAACCAACGAAACTACCCAGCTTGAGTTCAGAGCTAGATTCCTAATTTGGGGATACAGGAAAAAAATGTCCTTTTAAATCACTGCTTTTCTGGCTTACATGACTTAAGGTGAAACTGTCAATTCTGATTGCCCTTGATTCCTGGGTAGCCTGCAACCCAGGAGGAACTAGAAATAAATAGTAAATACCTGTTCTAGAAGGGTGGCAAGTTTAGCTTTTCTCAGGAAGACAATTTGTCCACCTGTAAAACCTTTTCTCCACATTGGCCCAAAGGCAATTCAAGTACAGTGTGCTTCTAAATGCTTTTCACAGGTTTTGGCAGAAACTGAATTGGGTAATTTAAGTTTTTCTCCACTTCCACAACTTTTTAAACCTATTTTAAGTTAGTTTTTTTGTTTTTTAAAGAGCTGCAGCTATCTTAATGTTTATTTTTGAGAGAGAGAGAGACAGAGCATGAGTGGTGGAGGGACAGAGAGAGAGAATCCAAAAAAGTCTCCAGGCTCTGAGGTGTCAGCACAGAGCCCAAGGTGGGGCTTGAACTAATGAATAGACCATGAAAACATGACATGAACCGAAACCAGCTGCTTAACCAACTGAGCCACGCAGGTGCCCCTTAAATTTAGTTTTAAAGGAAGTCGATTTCACAGTATAAGAGTGATGGTGCTGGCCGGGCACAGTTCTTGGAGGGTTGATTTGGGTATCTGCTTTGGGTGGCCCACTCCAAAGAGCGGAGAGGACGCATCTCTACCTTCTAATTCCTCTTCCTTTCCCCAGCTGTCTCAGTCTGGGTTGAGTGACCCTAAGTAAATACCTGGTCTGGTGGTTATGTCTTTCCTATATACATCTGGGAGCTCAGGCACCTACAGCCAGAATCTTATTCAAGGATGCTGCCTCAAGTATCTAAGCCACCTGTCAATTCCCGCAACCTCAACGGCAAGTACCACAGAGATTGGGTGCCATCTTATTTTTTGAGCCCAGTGCATTCACCTGTTTACCTCTTAACATGTCTCTGCAGGGTCAGAGAGCCTGACCCAGCGACTGTAGACTCCAGGATGGGGGCAGAGGGGGAGGGTTGACCTGGAACTAGCAAAGCACTGTCAATGCCAGACCCCAGTTGTCGAGTAGGATGTTCTGGGCCTGTAGTCTTGTCTGCGCAGCAGATTCAACCAACGGATGGGTGGCATGGGCCATTGCTCCGGCCTACCCGCTCAAGATGTGAAATAGGACCCGCACTGTACGCTGGAAGATGCATTTCAGGTCGCCTTGGTCTTTTATGCATTCGGTAAATGTTGGGTGTAAAATGGAGAATCCCCCCCCCAGGTTTATGTAAAAATACATGCAAATGAAGCTGTAAGAGTGCTATCTACTCATTGCCAACATCATTACCTTCAAATATAGAAAACTGCCCCTATGTTAGACGGTCATTCGAGGAAAATCCCGACAGTTCCATGGCTGATTTGGAGCCAACACTTTAAGTCTGGAAATTATAATTCTTATCACCGAAGGACTCAGATTTCAAACGTTTACCTGTAAAATAAATTTACATGTGAATGCGGCTATCTTTGGTCTTGTGTCCATAGGCTTATATTTTACTAAGATCCTCAAAATCTTATGCTTTTACGTTGTTGCGGGTCTCAGAAGGTAATCGGGGTAAAAAAAACCAGACTCCTCCACACCTTGGTGTATATCCGACGGGAAATCAACAGCCCACCAACTCCCACACGTGCTCAGAGCAAGGGAAAGAAGGAAAAAATGAAAAGGGAAACTGCCAGGACTTAAGATGTCTGCTCAAAGCAGTCTTCGGTCTCGAAGGAAAGGCCTACCCTCTTCCAAAATGTCCGCCCGCAGTCCTGACGTCACCCAGTTGGCTTCATCAATCCAGAAAGCCTGTGCGCTCCAATCAGGACTCAGTCCCCTCACCCACTGCCCTTGATCACGTCACTTCCGGTGGTGCAGCAGCCATTTTGTCAGTCGCCAGCGGATCCCGCGCGCTGGAGAAGTGCAGTTCCCCCTGGTTACCAACTCGTCGGTTCTGCCTTCGCGCTGCGGGCGCCGTCGAAGAGCACTCACCACAGACACAGCCATTCCTCCCTACAGTGCCGCCGCCGCTGTTGCATCCGTCCGGAGCTAGTGCGCTGTCTTCCTCCCCCACCACTGACAGGCGCCCTTAGGGAGCCGCCGTCAGAGATGTCAAGCGAGGAAAGCTACCGGGCCATTCTTCGCTACCTGACAAACGAGCGTGAGCCGTATGCTCCGGGCACGGAGGGCAATGTCAAGCGTAAAATCCGCAAAGCGGCCGCCTGCTATGTGGTGCGCGGTGGGACCTTATACTACCAGCGGCGGCAGCGGCACCGCAAGACCTTCGCGGAGCTAGAGGTGGTGCTGCAGCCCGAGCGACGCCGGGGGCTCATCGAGGCGGCGCACCTGGGCCCGGGCGGCACTCACCACACCCGGCATCAGACCTGGCACGACTTGTCCAAGACTTACTGGTGGCGAGGTAGGACCTCGCCCGTGGCGAGGGGGCGGGCGGCGGCCTGTTGTCCAGGCAAGGCCCGCTGGCGGAGGCGGGCTTGCTTGCGCACGAGCGAGTTGGAGGGTCCCAGACGCCCCTCGCCCACCCAGCCGGCGCTCGCGGCGGAGCGGCTGCCAGGCGGAGCCGAGAGGGTGGGGGACGCGAAAGGAGCCGCACTTCCCACAGGAAGGAGGCCGGGGAAGCTGGGGGCGGGCCCTGGCCCGGGGTGGGGCGAAGGGGGCTTCCCCGGGGGCCGGGCCAGCCGCCGGGAGGGGCCCGGTCGTGCGGGCTGCGGCAGGCCCGCCTCCTTCGGCGGTGCTGGAGGCGGTGGCTCCTGCCCTCCCGGACGCTCCAGGGCGGCGATCGAGCGGAGCTACGTCTGTGCCTTTTAAAATCTTGTTCCTGCTGATAGTCTGGGGAAGGGACAGTCTGTTCCAAGCCTGGGCTGCTTGCTTCAGCCGTTTGAGCTAGGATTTGGGCCTGCGGGTTTGAGGTTCTCTGGACCTGCTTGCCCGTATTCTTCGAATTGTGCTACTGCGGCGTAAATAAGCAATAATGCGATCACACAGCTCGTGCAGAGCTGATCTGAAATGACTGTATGGAAATAACTGTCTTCAACCTCGATTTTAGGGCAAGAATTCAATGTGAATAGCAGATGCCTTTCATTCTGAATGTTTTCATTTTCTTCCCTTTGATACTGTAGAAAGCGCTTTGGAAACTGAGGCACTATGTACACTCCTGAAAGATAAGGTTACTGTGGTTGTAACAGGAAATACTGCTCTTAAGTTTCTTGCCTGCTTGGGAACCAGGTTAAGGAATGAGGACAAGGGTCTTTGGCTTCTTTCCCGCCCTCATCCTCCACAAATTTGATTTACATTCAAACTGTTCACTTGGAATTAGTGGAAGTTTGCAGGCCCTTAGGAGAGGTTTTGTAAGAAAGGATTCTGCCCTTCAGTCTCCTTATGGCTCAGGAGAAATTAACAGTCTGGGTTGCTTATCCGTGATTAAAGAAAATCGACTACTGACTAATTTCTGAAGTTCTTTTCAGTTCCTGAACTTTGTCATCAAGCCTATTAATTGACAAACTATTGGGTAGTCCTTCCTTTTGTTCCTTAAAGAGTTCTTGTGTGTTTTCAAAAAACGATCCAGCTCTATTGTTTGCTTAAATGCGTTCTCTTAATTTATTTTTTATTTTAAACCAATATTTGAATTAAATTCCTCTAAAGGGACAGAAGTGTGAAAGGTGAATACGGAGTAATTGCTGCCTTTTGTTAAAACTGATTTGGTCAGGCAATTGTTTTCCTGAGCAAATGTCTTATGTTTAATACTTTATGACATGTTGGGGCGCCTGGCTGGCTCAGTGGTTAGATCTTGTGACTCTTGATCTTGGGGTGGTGAGTTTCAGTCCCACTGTGGGTGTAGAGATTACTTTTAAAAAAATAATTAAAAAATACTTTATGACATGTTAAAAATTAAAATATAGGTAAGTATCATTGATCAGACTTGTACATGCAGGCATAGTCTGAGCTCTTAATTTGTTTTCGTTTAATCTTGATAAAATTGTGTAAAGTGGAAATATTTATCTCTGTTTCAGCCATGAGAAAACTAAAAGCATCAGGTGGTTATATAGGTCAGAGGTCACACAGCTGACCTTTGTGATTTCATGCTCTTAACCACTATTAAATGGTGCTGTAACGGTTTAGTGTTAAGAATTTTCGTTCCCTAAACTTATTATCTGTGAATGATATTGAATGCAGTTTGGTTGGGGGGGGGGGGTTGTTTGAGTTTTTTGGTGTGCAGTGTCTTAAAAGACAAAAATTTTTAAAAATGAGACCATGTTTATGTTTAATTTAAAAATGAAAGAGATACATTTGTGGTTTGTCTACATTTGTAGAACTTAAGAGGCATTAAACGACTAGAACTGTTATTCTTGAAGTACCACATGTTTATGTTTAATTTAAAAATGAAAGAGATACATTTGTGGTTTGTCTACATTTGTAGAACTTAAGAGGCATTAAACGACTAGAACTGTTATTCTTGAAGTACCACACATCAGTAGAGTAGTGAACCCCTGGCAAGGGAGGCCCTGAGATCCTTTCAGAAGATCCACAAAGGCAAAATTATTTTCATGATAATTCCAAGGCATTATTTGCTTTTTTTTCTAGTTGTTTTCCAAGTATATGGTGGAGTTTTCCAGAGGCTATGTGACATGTCATATATGGCAATAAGTTGATTGCAGAAGCATATATGATAATCTGTCTTCTGTTAAGCCACACATTAAAAAGATTTTCAAAAATGTAAAGCAGTACCCCTCTTCTCACTATTTTTATGAAAATAGTGATTTTTTCATAAAATGCTATTTTGTTGACATGTAATGAGTTTTTGTTATTTGATGATCTCATTATTTTTATTATTTTAGTCGTTCCTCCTTTCAAATAAGAATGTGGGGTACTTGGCTGTTGCAGTCCATAGAGTGTACAACTCTTGGTTGTGAATTCAAGCCCCACGTTAGGCATAAAGCTTACTTAAAAATAATAATAATAATAAAATAATTCATAATCATCAGAGAAGTTTGCTCTCAGTTATTAACTATTCATTTTATTTTTTTTAAAGTAGCTATTCATATTGATTCTTGGTACGTTAACACTTTGGTTGCTTCCTTGTTTATGTGTAAGATATATATATAATACAAAGCCATTGTAGACTATTTACCTGAAAGCTATTAAGAATTGATCAATGTAAGTGCCAAACAAACTGTTCCAGAGTCATAAGTTGGATCAAGGACAGTTTAATGAGATTCATAATTTATTTTGGTTTTTTTTTTTGAAATGCTGCTATCATAAGATATATTCTAGTGCTCAGGCAAGTTTGTAGCAATTTTCCTCCTTTGAGTACAGTTGAGAAACTGTGGTTCGTGCCTAGAAGTTTACATGTAACAAATTTCAGAATGTAAAATGTTAATTATTCTCAATGCTCCCCCCCCCCCCCACACACACACATAAACCTCTTATTTCATCTTGTATTGAAGTCTATGCTGGAGTTTCAAAATGATTCTCTTCCCTGCCTCCATCAGATGCTGATGCTAGGTATCTACAGTGAAATGCTTCCAGAATGTAAAGAAAGAGTTAAATTAGGAGGGGGAAACAAAGATTAATCTGGTAAAAAAAAAAAAAAAAAAAGTTAGCTACCTGCAGAAGTCCCTACCCCAAGAACTGATTTTTGTTTTAGAATAATGGGATAAATGGATGCTGTTGTTAGGGAGCCTAGAAGAGGTTGTAATCTCCAGAAAATCCACCAAAAACTGGGTCTTTATAACCATAACTAACCACCTGTAACCTCTTTGAAGAAAACAAAACAGAAGAATTCATATGCATGTAACCAGAAATGGGAGCCCCTGAACTCGGGTGGTCATTGTATCCAAAAATGATAGGGACGGAAGCTCTCGAAGAGCTGATAGGAGCAAAATTGTTCATTTTGGTAAATAGATCTCTGAAGCATTGGTTCTTGACCCAGGAACGATTTTGCTTCCCAGGAGATGTCTGGCTATGTCTGGAGACAGTTTTGGTTGTCATAACTCCTGGTGGTGGTTGAGGGGTTGCTATCCACATCTAGTTGGGTAGAGGGTAGGAATGCTTCTAAACGTGATACAGTAAGAATGGACAGGACAGCCCTCTACACCCCTCCCGCCACCAGCAAGAATCATCTGGCCCAAAATGTCAACACTGCTGAAGTTGAGAAACCCTGCCCTAGGGTAAGAAACTGTTCCTCAAATTGTTTTATTATAGGACTACCCACTAAAGTCTTCATCTTTTTTTGTTTTGATTCTGTGCTCAGTGAAGAATCTTTTAATGGTAATCTTGATGTTTTATGTGGGGTTTTTGTTTTTTGCAGTACCAGAGAGGTTGACCAGTGAGTATTACCGTATTTAGCAAACACTTATGTAGTAGTTACTGTGTGTCATATAATGTTCAAAGTGCTTTATAAATCTTAACATTAATCATAACACCATAGTGTAAGTACCATTACCCCCATTTTGCAGTCGATGACACATAGGCACAGAGAGGTTTGGCATGGTCACCGAGCTAGTTAGTGGGTTCAGATTTTGCTGCATAAGTAGTTTCAATCCTTTGCAGTAATGTAGTAAATTAATTGTGTTTATATATTGATGTCTTTTTAGTGATTAACTTGAGTCAGTCTTTCAACTTAATCAATTCTGGATGAACTAGAGGTTAAGTTTCTGAATCTTTAAAGCTAGATTTAAGATGATCCATCAAAACACTAACACTCAAGGGAGAGGACTTGAATATCGGGTGACTTTTGAGAAAACTGATTATTATACATTAAAATTTTTTCCTGTAGTTTTAATAATTTTCATCCTTTTCAAATGCTTCCTATGTAGTTTTTCCAGTACCATTTGAACTTAACAAGTTTATGGTGTAACCAGAGTTCTGCTATATGCAGAATATACTGAACGATGTAGAATCATAAAATGTTTAGAAATACAGCCAAAGTTAATTAGGAAAAAATGCTGCCTTCTTTGTTTACTGTGAAGATGAAAACTTCCTCAGCACTACTTCTTAAAGTATTTTTTTATGTTCATTCATTTATTTATTTAAATGTTTATTTTTGAGAGGTGAGGGGGAAAGAGCATGAGCAAGGGAGGGTCAGAGAGAGGGAGACACAGAATCTGAAACAGGCTCCAGGCTCTGAGCTGTCAGCACAGGGCCCAGCACAGGGCTCGAACTCACGAACCATGAGATTATGATCTGAGCTGAAGTTGGACGCTTAACTGACTGAACCACCCAGGGCACCCCTCTAAGTATGTTTTTTTACTTATAAATATGTATTCTCTTACATGTGTCATTTCCCCCTCTTATACCCATTTATTATTTTTACTGTAGTTGGCCTACAATATATTAGTTTCAGGTGTATAACTTAGCGATTCAACAATTATATACATAATGAATGTTTACCATGATAAGCTCAGGTATCATCTGTTGCCATGGAAAATTATTATTACCATATTATTGACTATATCTCCTATGTTGTACTTTTCATCCCCATGGTTTATTCCATGATTTATTTATAGTTGGAAGTTTGTATTTGTACTCCTTTACTTTTTTTTTTTAGTTGTGGTAAGATATACATAATATAAAATTTACTGTTTTAAGTGTACAGTTCAGAAGCATTGAGTACATTCACATTGTTGTGTGACCGTCACCACTCTTCAGAAATTTTTCATCACCCCAACCCATTCACTTTTTTTTTTCTTTTTACAAAGAGAATGAACTTTTTTTTTTTTTTTTTAAGTAAGCTTTACGCCCAATGTGGGGCTTAAACCCATAACCCTGAGATCAAAAGTGGCATGCTCTACCAAATGAGCCAGCCAGGCACCTCTTAATTATATGTAAAATATAATTTTACTCTTAATTATTTATGTAATTATATGTAAAATATATATGCATCCAGCCTTTTTATCATTTTTAAAAATCTTCTCACTGTATAGACTTTTATTGACTGTAACATATAGGTATAGACTTTTATTAACTGTAGCATTTTCAGACATTAGAATATATTCTCTAAATACGCACACATAAATGCCTTTTTATGGAAGTTTTATTTAATCCTGACCCAGTATTTTCTGAGTTATGTTCCAGGCAGAGGGGGCGGGGAGTGGGGGGGTGGGGAGGATCTATAACAAATAAATTTGGCAAATTTCTGT
This sequence comes from Leopardus geoffroyi, assembly GCF_018350155.1. Lineage (NCBI taxonomy): Eukaryota > Metazoa > Chordata > Mammalia > Carnivora > Felidae > Leopardus > Leopardus geoffroyi. Next base: position 49,417,554 of record NC_059333.1, on the reverse strand, counting down.
TAAGCAGCTGTCTTCATTGTAGAACTCTTAGAGCTTTGAATGTGATAATACCCATTATGTGTGTATAAAATGCAAATATAATTTTGTGAATTTATTAATCCAGTGTATACTTTTTTAGTAAGTATGGGACATAATACAATTTGAGAAACATTGCTTGAATATTACTCGAAGGTTGAAAAGAACCATGGTATAATTAGACGTCTTGAAATTCTTTTCAGGAACTTATTATATACCTCTATATCATTTTAGCTAAGTAATGAGCCTTTTCATTTACATTTTACGTGGGGATTGTAGGGGGAGAATTTTCTGCCACAGTGATGGATAAATGTATTCCTGAGTAAGTAGCATAATATACTGAAAATCAGATGGCTTTTGGAGACCCAGTAATGCAGTTTACTAGATGCAACTTGGGACAAGTTTCTTACCTCTTAGGCTTCATTCTTCTCATTTGTAGGATGGAAATTAATTGGTCCTACCTTGTAAGGAGGATGGTGTGCGTAAGCATTCTCCCTGCTCCTCACCCCTGCCCCAACATGCTGAACTAGAAGTTGAAATTCACGATAGGATCTTGTGAGTGGCTTGTGTACAAGCAACTTTTGTTAAGACTGTGTATGCTGTGGGGCACCTGGGTGGCTCAGTCAGTTAAGCTTCCGACTCTTGATTTCTGCTCAGGTCATGATCTCATGGTTCATGAGATAGAATCCTGCATTGGGGTCTGTGCTGACAGTGCGGAACCTGCTTGGGATATTCTCAATATCTCTCTCTCTCTCCCCCCCTTTCTCTCTCTCTCCTTCTTTCTCTCTCCCTCCCTCTCTCTCTCCCTCTCGCTTTCTGCCCCTCCCCCACTCGTGCTTTTTCTATCAAAATGAAAAAAAAATTACTGTGTCCTGCTTTGTGCCCAGCATCATGCAAGGACCTAAAAACAAAACAAAACAAAAACTGTTATTTCATACAACCCTAAAATCTCATAGCTTTCAAAAATGAGATTTATTTTACACTCTCATTATGTTGCAATTTCACTCCACCTTTTTTTATTTATTTATTTATTTATTTTTATTTTATTTTTGGGACAGAGAGAGACAGAGCATGAATGGGGGAGGGGCAGAGAGAGAGGGAGACACAGAATCAGAAACAGGCTCCAGGCTCTGAGCCATCAGCCCAGAGCCTGACGCAGGGCTCGAACTCACGGACCGCGAGATCGTGACCTGGCTGAAGTCGGACGCTTAACCGACTGCGCCACCCAGGCGCCCCACCTTTTTTTTTTTTTTTAATGTTTGTTTATTTTTGAAAGAGAGAGAGAGCGTGAGTGGGGGGAGGACAGAGAAAGAGGGAGATAAAGAATCCAAAGCAGGCTCCAGACTCTGAGCTGTCAGCACGGAGCCTGATGCGGGGCTCAAACTCACAAACTGTGAGATCATGACCTGAGCCATAGTCAGGCGCTTAACCAACTGAGCCACCCAGGTGCCCCTCCACCTGTCGTTTTTCATCTGCAATTCAGGCTAAATGATGGCATCCATCTGGAACATGCTGTTATTTGAGAGAGGGGACGAAGATCAGATCACCGATGAGAAACAGGGCCTCTTAAAGCTTTTGCGACATGGCACACGTTATATTTATTTATATTCCATTGACCAAAGCAAATTGCATGGGAAGTCCTGATGTTAGTAGGGTGGAGAGGTAATCACGTTATATAACTGTTCACGAAGGTCATATTGGCATTTTCATACAATTTCTATAGCATGAATGAGTTGCAGCTCTCATGGAAATGGGTACTGCTATGTAATCATATGGTGGGGAAGCAAATAACTAGGAATAAGCAAAAATCAGAATGGAAACCATCATCTGTAACCTTACATCTATGAAAACATGCACCTTGCATTCTCAAGAAATCACTTTTACATGCTGTGTGTCCACACATAAGCACTCAAACATATCAGTGTATGTAGATTAAAGAACCAAAAATAATTTTCAAATGACATAGTATTAAATTCGACTTGTTAATTTTTATTTTTATTCTAGGTATATTAAAGCAAGTGAAAGATTACATTAAACAGTGTAGCAAATGCCAGGAGAAGCTAGATCGGTCCCGTCCAATATCAGATACTTCAGAAATGTTAGAAGAATTGGGACTAGACCTTGAGTCTGGAGAAGAAAGTAATGAATCAGAGGATGATCTGAGCAATTTTACTTCAGCTCCAACTGCAGCCTCCAAGCCTGCAAAAAAGAAGCCAGTGTCCAAACATGAACTTGTATTTGTAAGTAGAACTTTCCATTCAGCTTTAACATTTGTAACTAATGTATTAGGTTTGTAGTCTTCCTGAATTTTTTCTTAAAGTACCAAAACTGCTTGACTGTTGAAAATTTAAGTAAGTCTTTGTCTCAGGTAATACACTCTTTTACTACATACACTAAAAGTATGCTAAGACTGCTTTTTCATTAATTATAAATATTCCTGTAGTTAATTCTCTTTAGAATGTAGGTTGTTGGTTTGTTGTTAATCATTCTTCTTGTCTTATTTTTTTTTTTTTTTAATTTTTTTTTTCAACGTTTATTTATTTTTGGGACAGAGAGAGATAGAGCATGAACGGGGGAGGGTCAGAGAGAGAGGGAGACACAGAATCGGAAACAGGCTCCAGGCCCTGAGCCATCAGCCCAGAGCCTGACGCGGGGCTCGAACTCACGGACCGCGAGATCATGACCTGGCTGAAGTTGGACGCTTAACCGACTGCGCCACCCAGGCGCCCCTTATTTTATTTCTTAAATGTTTGTTTATTTTTGAGAGAGCACAGGCGTGTGCCCGTGAGAGGAGAAGAGGAGCAGAGAGAGAGGGAGACAGGATCTGAAGTGGGCTCTGTGCTGAGAGCAGAGAGCCCAATAGGGGCTTAAACTCATGAACTGTGATGTGAGATCATGACCTGAGCCAAAATCAGACGCTTAACAGACTAAGCCACCCAGATGCCCCTCTTCCTGCCTTTTTAAATGGTATATTGGTGGGGCACCTGGGTCGCTCAGTGGGTTAAGCATTGGACTCGTCATTTCATCTCAGGTCCCGATCTTGAGGTTCATGAGATTGAGCCCCATGTTGGGCTCTGTACTGACAGTGAAGAGCCTTCTTGGCATTCTCTCTCTCTCCCTCTTTCTCTGCCTGCTTCTCTCTCTGTCTCTGTCTCTCTGTCTCTTTCTTTCTGAAAATGAAATAAATAAATAAATGGTATATTGGTACAGGTAGACAATACGTTTCTGGAAACAATCTTTAGGTCATGAAACAAGGTAAATTAAACTGGCTAGGTCTTGGGGCACCTGGGTGGCTCAGTCAGTTAAGTGTCCAGCTTCAGCTTGGGTCATGATCTCACAGTTTGTGAATTTGAGCCCTGCTTCGGGTTGTCTCTGTCTCCTTTTCTCTCTCTCAAAAATAAACATTAAAAAAAAAAAAAAAAAAAAAACTGGCTGGGGCTTCTGGGTGGCTCAGTTGGTTGAGCGTCTTGACTTCAACTCAGGACATGATCTCACGGTTGGTGGGATCACTGCATTGGGTTTACAGCTGTCAGCATAGAGCCTGCTTTGGATCCTCTGTCCTCCTCTCTCTAGCCCTCCCCTGCTTACAATCTCTGTTTCTCGAAAATGAATAAATGTTAAAAAAAAAAATTGGCTAGGTTTTTTTTTTTTTTTTTACCTGCATTACTTTCATACACCATTAAGTTTCTGACTAGTAAATAAAGGCAGCAAGAAGTGAGATGCAGGAACATGGCAGAAAATAGTAAGAATGCTCTTTTAATTTAAATATATAGGTAATAAAGAATATCTGGCTATTTCTTCATATTAATTAATGGTGTCTTTAAAAGTGAATAATGTGTCACGTTTTAAATTCTGTTAAAGGTAGAAATACAGATGATACATAATACAACTCTTGGTCTTAAACTTATTTTGATAGGTTGACACCAAAGGAGTGGTGAAACGTTCTTCTCCAAAACATTGTCAGGCTGTCTTAAAGCAGCTCAACGAACAGAGACTCTCCAACCAGTTCTGTGATGTTACTTTGTTAATTGAGGGAGAGGAGTACAAAGCTCATAAATCTGTTCTGTCAGCTAATAGTGAATATTTTCGAGATCTTTTTATTGAGAAAGGAGCTGTTTCCAGTCATGAGGCAGTGGTGGATCTTTCTGGTAAGAATTTTCTAATGCTATTGCTTTTTGTTTGTAAGTACCTACTGGAAGGTGGGTGTGTGTCTGTCTTAGAAACTCGGTGTGTGCTGCAGTGGGAGAAGCCCACTTAGAGCAGCAGACTAAGGCGAATTGAAGAAGCCCTTCTTCTAGCAAGCTTTCCAAGGTGCGGTTCTGGAAAAGGCTGTCATTTTCTGTCACTGCCTCTTAGGTGAGACAGATGTAGTGGCAGAAAAATTTCTGACCTTTACATGGCTAAAAACAGTTTGAGAGAAATACATAACTGCATCAGTGTTATATTACACTAAGTGAATATGTTACTTAAAAATTGCTTGTTAAAAAAATTGCCTATATCTGTGTTGTGGAACATAATAATAGAGCACTTTTGTAAGTCTTTTTTATTTTTTAAGATTAATTATTAGAATTCATTAGAATTCATTAAACTGTTAATGTACAATAATCAAAATTCCAAGTGTGGCTTTTTTTTCTTTGAATTTATTATTGTTATTATAAATGAATAATTTGACTTTCTTTTGACTCACTAGAACTTATATATTGGCTTAGGAGTCAACAAATGAAAATTTAGGAAGAATTAAATAGGTAACCTTATTTATACATTTCTTGTAATATTAACTTACTGTAACTCTTGGTTACTGAATTACTGACATGACTGTGTGAAATATCATTTCCTTTTTCTGAAACAAAAAAGTGACTTTATCCAGATTTATAAATACTTACCTAGTTAACCACTGATCCTTTTCTACCTTACGCTTTTTAAACTTCTTCTGGAAAGACAAATAACATATTTTTCCTTAGCAGTAGCTATGTGTTGAATTACTAGAAAATATATATTAAGCATCCACTATGTGCGAGGAACTAGCGTAGGCTCTGGGGATATAATGGTGAGCAAAAACTTTCATGGATCATAGAATTGTATTACATTTGAGATTAGTGGTAATTTACTTTTTTCTGGGTTTGGTGACTCAAGAGAAAATATGTCTTCTACTAGGCCCTCTGAATAATAAAACTCATCATGGATATAGTTGTTGTTGTTGTTTTTTAACGTTTATTTTTGAGAGAGAGAGCATGAGCAGGGGTGGGACAGAGAGAGAGGGAGACATAGAATCTGAAGCAGGCTCTGCATTGTCCGTGCAAAGGCTGCTGGGGAGGCTCGAACCCACGAACCATGAGATCTTGCATGACCTAAGTCGAAGTCAGACACTCAACCGACTGAGCCACCCAGGCACCATGGATATAGTCTTTTGATATAAGTTAGCGTTGGAATTTTTTTCTTACTTTTCATGCATCTGAAGCAGAAAGAGAGAAGTTAATGAATATTGCTCTTGTTCAGTTTCTCAGCAGCTTATAGCAAAACAAGTGGCTGCCCTATATTAACTGCAGTGCAGCATCCTAATATTCCAACAAAAAGACACATTTGTTCTTCATTCTATATGCTTATGTTTATATATTGTCCAGCAAATATAATGTAAATTAATAGGTTAAGTAGGTAAATTTTATTTGGTTCAAATACTAAGTGAAGAGTATAAAATATGTGTACAGAATTAAAAAATAATGTATTTTTTAATTACCTAGTTAATGTAGTTGAATTAATCATTGTTTTCCTTTGTTAATGCTTATAAAAAATTTTCTGTACTAAGTCATAAAGCTATCTTCATAGATTATCTTTTTAAATTTTCATAGTTTTCTTTCATATTTAAGTTTTAGTCTGCTCGGAATTTTATTGGTGTGAGATAGATGTTTGACTTCATTTTTTCCCCATTTGATCATCACTTGTCTCAGAACCCTTTAGTGAAGACTCCATCCCCTTCTTGCCAGTTGATGAATTTCCACATATTTGGTACCAGTTCTAGGCATCGTTCTAGTCTATAGGTGGTCTCTCTTATGGTATTTTCACCTGATCTTAATTACCATAGCTTTATAATAAGGAAAGTCTCCCACCTTTGTTACTCAAGTGGATCATAGTTTCATAACCCTTTGCTCTTCCATATAAACTATAAAAGCAGCTTGTCACAGTCACACAAAATAGTGTATTTTGATAGAGATTACATTGAATTAATAAACTTTTAGAGATTTACCCATAGCAGTCTCAAACATCTTTTGTGGGATTATTTCAGGGTACTTTATATGTTTTGAAACTGTTATTTTTTTTCTTAAAATTATGTAATTTCAGATTTATTTTTGGTGTATATTTTATATACAGTAATACTGCCAAATTCCTTTAGTCATTCAGTCATTTATACATTCTTTGAGGTTTTCCATATAAAAGAAATATATTATTTGCTAATAGTAATGGCTTTGTTTCTACCTTTCTAGTCTTTATATTTTGAAATTGTTTTCTTGCTTTACAGTGCCTGTCCCGGACCTCAAAAAAATAGTTGAATAGAAATGGTGGAAGAGGGTTCACTTACCTTGTTCCCATTTCTAAAGAAAGTGCTTTTATCATTTAGTAAATGTTTTAAATAGATAACGCTTTATTTAATGTTAAGGAAATTCTCTCTAAAAATGGTGTTGGTTCATAACTCCCTGAGGAGGTTCCAAAGTGTAATCTAAAACTGGCCCCCATGTATGGAGGGTGCCTGGGTGGCTCAGTCAGTCAGTGTCCGACTATTGATTTTGGCTCAGGTCAATGATGTCTCATGGTTCCTGAGATCAAGCCCCATGTCAGGCTCTACACTGACAGTTTGGAGCCTACTTGGGATATTCTCTCTCTCTCTCTCTCTCTCTCTCTCTCCTCCCCCTCCCCCTCCCTCCCTCCCCCCCCCTCCTGCTCACACATGCACTCTCTAAATAAATAAATAAATAAATAAATAAATAAATAAATAAATAAAACTGGCCCTCTGTACACAGAGGCAGCAAGAGACTGAAGAAAGAGACCACTTCAGATTGGTAGGTGGCAGGTTTCATAGGTAAGGGAACTTATGTGTGAGGATTGTCTTGGGTGGCTGCAAGGTGAATAGGTCTCTGTGCCAGAATGTTAAAAGTTTATACACAGACCTTAACTATGTTTAGTCATGTATGCAGGAGGCCTTAACTGGGCTCAGTCATGTACCCAGTCTAGATAGCCTCAATACCACATTTCTCTCTCAAGACTATGCAAGTGGAATACATTCCAGGAACAGGGAGGGGTGGGGAGCCTCCAGTTGCTTGGGTCAAGCTCAAGGGTCAACTGGAAGTCAAATCTTGATGACCTTCTCCCACAGTGTTGATTTATTACATATTTTTTTCTGTATTTATTGAAACCATTTTTATTTTTACTATTCTGTTAATGTGGAAGTTACAGTGATTTTCCGTTAAACCAGTTTTTCATTCTTGAAATAAATCCAGTTCAGTCATGTTATATTGCCTTTTGTGTAAATTGCTGTTTGATTTACTAATATTGTCTAGAGTGTTTTCATGTATATTCATGAGTAATTCTTCTTTTTTCTTTTTCATAGTATTTCGTGTTTTGATATCAGAGTTGGTCTAGTCTTATAAAATGTATGCTCCCTCCAATTTTTAGATACGCTGAAATTGTTAACTGTGTGATTAGAATCACCTGTTTCTTGAATGTTCGGTAGAATGGTGGCTAAAATTGCCTGGGCCTGTAGTGGAGTTGAGGGGAAGATTTTTTAAATACTAATCTGACACGTTTAATGGTTAGAGAAGTATTCAATTCTCTATTTCATCTTAAGTAATTTATAGAAAGTTACATTTTTTCCAGAATTTGGTTCATTTCATCTAAATTTTCAAGTTTATTGGCACAAAATTTAATGTAATTTACTTTATTTTATTTTTTGGTTGGCACACAATATTAAATACTACTGTCTTCTACACATTTCCATTTCCTGTCAATGTAGATACTTCTTTTGTTCTTTGATACTGGTTATTTGTGCCTTTTCTCATTTTTTTTAACTTTTTTTTTTTTTTTAATGTAAGCTCTACGCCCATTGTGGGCTTGAACTCAAGATCTCGAGATCAAGAGTCACATGACTGACTGAGCCAGCCAGGTGCCCTTTCTTTCTTTCATTTCTCTTTTCCCTTTTCTTTTTTTGCTTTCCTTTCCACCCCTTACATTTTTCTTACTAGATGTTTACTGACTCCTTTTTTTTTTGTTTTTAATCCTACCAATTCTGGCCCATTGCCTGTTTTTGTAAATAAAGTTTTATTGGGGACAGCCACACCCATTCATTTTCTTTGTCTATGACTGCTTTTGAGCTTAGAAAGGCGGAATTTAAAAATTGCTACATAAACCAGTGACCCATAAAGCCTAATGTATTGTTTACCTGGCTCTTTACAGAAAAACTTTGCTTATCACTTAGCCAAAACATAATTTTTTTTAAGTTAAAAAAACTGTTATGCATATATAATCCAAAAGTTTTATGTAGTTAACTGAGGAAACCAGTAAGATATTAAAACTTTCTAACAGAATTTGAAGAAAAAATTCTTTCAGCCAATCAGTGGTACAGGTACAACACTGCTCTTAACACCTAAAAGTCTTTTTTACCTCTTACCAAGTTTTGACTAATTTTTCTTAACACACCTTTTGAAAAACAGCTATTATTTTCTTACTAATTTCTTCTCATTAATCTTCCTTTTATTTTATTTGAACATTATTGTCTTTTTGTTTTATTTTTTTAAAAGTAAACTCTTGGGGCACCTGGGTGGCTCAGTCTTTTGTGCATCCGTCTCTTGATTTCAGTTCATGTTATGATCTCACAGTCCTGAGATCAGGATCTACCAAGCCCAAGGCCCCAGCACTGGACCTGGACCCTGCTTAAGATTCTCTCTGCCCCTCCCTCACTTGCACACACGCAAATAAAATAAAGTAAGCTCTTCACGCAACATGGGGCACAAACTTACATCCTCCAGATCAAGAGTCATATGCTCTACCAACTGAGTCAGATAGGAGTCCCTGTTACTTTGTTTTTGGTTAAGTATAATCCTTAACCCATTAACTCCCAGCTGTTCCAACTTTCTAGTTTCAGCGTTCCAGGCTATAAATTTCCCTTTAATACTGCAGTTCTGTTGCTTTTAATCCTACATGTGGTCTATTTTTATAAGTTTTATTTTGCTTGAATAGAACATAAATGTTTTTAGTTGGAAGCAATATTCAATATATTGTGGCTTGTTAATTCTTTACTGATTATTTTGTGTGCTTGATCTCTCAGGTTTTTATTTAAAGTTAACTTGTTTTGGGAGAGAGAGAAAGCCCATGTGCATGAGAGTGTTGAGTGGGGGAGGGACAAAGAGAGAATCCCAAATAGGCTATGCAGTGTCAGTGCAGAGGCCCACGCAGAGCTTGAACCCACAAAACGAGATCATGACCTGAGCCACACAGCCACCCCTAGATCTATCAGTTATAGACAGAGGTGCTTTAGAGTATTAACTAGTGTGATTCATCTGTTGCCGAGTTTCTTCAGTTTTTGTCTTATGTATCTTGAGGACGTATTATTAGATACAAAACAGTTTAGAATTTCCTTTTATCATTACATAATGACCCTCTTTATGTTTAGTAATACTTTTTACCATTAAAATCTTATAAACAGTATTTTTTTATTTTTCTATTTTGACTACTTTAGTAAATATTTTTTAGGTATGTAAACAATATTTTCATAACTATTTGCCTAGGATATTTTCCATCTTTTGTTTTTCAACCTTTTTGTATCTTGAGGTTTTAGATTTCTCTTTAAACATCATCATATTTATGGATTTTGTTCTTAATCCAGTATGGGAATCTTTGACTTTTAACTGTCCTGCATAGAAATTGTTGGACTTCCTGAACCCAGCAATTGAGATTGTTTTTCTCAGTTGAGAAAAAGTCTCAGCTAGTATCTCTTCAAAAATTGTTTCTGCCTCAATTTCTCTTTTCTACATTTCTGAAACTCGAGTTAGATAGACATTCTCACTTTATATTCTGTGTCTCTTAATTTCTTTTATATTTTGGTTATCTCTGTGTAGGATATTCTGGAAAATTTTAGTTCACCTACTCTTTAGCTTTGTTTAATTTGCCGTTAAATTCATTTACTGAGGGTTTTTTTTTTTATTACAGTCTCTTTTCTATTTTTATTATTTTATTTTATTTTTTATTTATTTTTTTAAGTAAGCTCTGTGCCCAATATGGGGTTTGAACTCACATACTTGAGATGAAGAGTTGCATGTTCTGCTGACTGAGCCATCCAGGGGCCCCTCTTTTCCATTTTTTAGAGGCTCTATGTAGTTCTTTTCATGTGTCTCTTTTAGGGGGCTACTTTTTATGACCTTTTGCTCTTTACTGGTGTTATGCCACCGTTGACTTTTCTATATGTGATCATAGCAATAAAAATCTTTGCTGGTTTGATTCATGCTGTTTGTTTCCACTAGCTCTTATTCATGGTGCCTTGTTTGTAATTAAAAATCTGTGCACACTGAATTTATATTCTTCAGAACTTTGTAGGAAACTTTGAGTTTTGGGTTGAAAGTGTTTTCCACAGAGAAAACATTTGGTTCTTAAGATTCTGAGGGCATTACCAGTCTGGGACTACTTTAAATTCTGAGCGTGAGGACTTTTTGACTACCAAAGTGCTATATATTCAACAAAATATCCTACTAGATTAAGCCTGGTTTGAGGTCGTGACTAATCAGGAAGGATTTCTTACCTGTTTCACTCAATGCTGGGGCACCAAGTATATTTAAAATAATACTTAAAAAATTTTTTATGTCCTATTTTTTTTTTTAAGTAATTGGGTCAAATTAGGGTATGTTAGTCTACCATACTGTTGGATGTGGAAGTCCCTGTCATAATTCTTCTGTCTGTTGGTTCATAACTCTCCCATGAGCTTCCCTGGTGTAATGTGAAATTGGTCCCTGTACTCAAAAGGCAGGGAGAGACCAAAGAAATGGGCAAACCATTCCAGGTTGGTAGGTGGCAGTTTTAACAAGCAAAGGGTGCTTATGTATGAGGCTTGTCTTAGGTGGCAGCAAGATGAATGTATCTCTGCACCTGCCCACCAAATCTTAAAAGTTTGTAAGAGTCCTTAACTGGGTCCAGTCACATAAACTGTGTAGATATTTTCAGTATCACGTCACTATCTCAAGGTTATGTCCTTAGAGCAGTCTCTGGGAGCAGGAAAGGCAAGTGAACTCACATTCCAAGGACAGGGAAGAAGGTGGGGAGCCTTTGAGTGCCCAGGGTCCATCCAGTTCACGTATCAGCTGGCAAACCTGTCTTTTTGATCACATTCCCTAACACCATCTATTAACCAACCATTGTTGTCCTTTTTTTTTTTTTCTTTTTTTAGTTTTTAATTTTGGTAAACACAATATAAAATTTACCCTCCTAATTTTTTTTAATGTTTATTTTTGAGAGGGAGAGAGCGAACGTGAGCAGGAAGGAGCAGAGAGACAGGATCTGAAGCAGACTCTGTGCTGACAGCAGAGAGCCCGATGCGGGGCTTGAACTCACGAACCGAACCGTGAGATCATGACCTGAGCTGAAGTTGAACACTTAACAAACTGAGCCACCCAGGCGCCCCCGCCCCCCGGCCTTAATGATTTTTAAGTATACAATTCACTATTGTTAATCATGTTCACATTGTTGTGTAATGGATCTCTGGAATTTTTTATTATCTTGCAAAATTGTTGTCATTTTGATTGTTTTGCAGAGTGTGTATATTGTATGTAAAAAGGCTAGGGGTAAAAACAAAATACTAAAATTATCTGCCTATTATCTCTTGACAAAATTATGAATGATTTTTTTTTTCCTTTGTGTTTTTGTATTTTATGGTAAACATGACTTGTGTCCTTGAAAAAAACTGTTTTATATATTTAAACTGTTACTTGGAACAGTGTTAATTCTTTCATGGGAAATTTTTCTCATGACTTCAGACTTAAAATGGTATAGATAAGGGGCACCTGGGGGGCTCAGTCGGTTGAACGTGCAACTTCGCCTCAGGTCATGATCTCACATCCGTGGGTTCAATCCCTGCATCGGGCTCTGTGCTGACAGCTCAGAGCCTGGAGCCCGCTTCAGATTCTGTATCTCCCGCTCTCCCTGCCCATCCCCTGCTCACGCTCGGTCTCTGTCTCAAAAATAAATAAACATGAAAAAAATTTTAAAAGGTATAGGTAAAAGACCAAAATACATTATTTTGTTTGTGGGTTTTCTTCCTCCCGTGCCACCTTTTTTTAAAGAAATACTTACCTCAAGCTTATTTAACTTGGTCTTATAATTTGTAGCAGGATTAACATGGCTTCAGCCTATTTAATTACCAACTTTCCTAGGATGGCTGAATTAGCCATGATCAACTGGAATGCTAATATATCTCACAGTTTAAGGCTTTTCTTCCTTGATCATCATCATCTTCTATAAAAGGACTACATTTTATGTACCTTGAGTCAAAACTGAATAATATAGCAAATGTGAGTTTTTAAAAGGTTGCTTTGGCTCTTTATATTTTTGTAAAAGATCTTTAAGCTAAATTATGATACGAGAAAACAATGCATGGAATAAGTATAAGTTATATGCCACCTACTGCAAGAAGGAGGAATAAGATTATTTGCTTAATTGTATAAAGAAGCTCTGGAAAGCTATACAGATTCTTATTCATACTGGTTATGGAGATGGAGTTGGACTTATCACTGTTTTATCTTATTTTTGAATTATGAATATTGGCTTTTGTAAAATAGTGAAATATTGAGAACTTAGAAATAAACTGATCTCATTTTCTCACATAAAATAAAAATGTAATACCTCATGTGTATGGTAATTATTTCCTTCCTTAGGCCAGTAATACGCAAACTGTAGCCCACAGAGAAATCCTCATTTCCCTCTCTTTTTGTAAAGTATATTGGAACACAGCCATGTATATTTGCGTATGTGTTATCTGTGGCTGTACTTTTCAGCTACAGTGGCAGAGTTGAGTAGTTGAAACAGACACCTTATGGCCTGCAATAATTATTAACTGATTCTTTACAGAAAAACTTTGCTGACCCCCTGTGTTAGATCTTATTTTTAAATTTTCAGTAGTAGAACCCTTTGTTCACAATCATTTTTATATGGACTTCTGTTATTAAAATATATGGTTATACTTACAGAAGTGAGGTTAGGGGACAGGTTGGTTGAACCCTGCCTACTCACCTGCCTCCCTCTCTTTTTTTACCCTCCATTCTCCAGCAGCTGTTTCTTGAGGGGAATTTGAGGAACCCCCGGGGTTCTAAGGAGTACAGTTTGAAAATGACTGCCTTACAGCAACTCTTTGAGGTAGTAAGTCTGATACTATTTTCTATTTTAGGTATTGAGAGACTCGGCTCATTGAAGTGAGTTAGTCAAGGTTTATTAAGCAACCAGAACACAAAACAAATCCACAGTGTTTAATTGCAGAATAAATGGTCATATTTGCCTTTATATTCTATTTTATATATCATAATCATGTATTAATTGTTATTCTAAGGTGTTTTAGTAGACCTTTAACTTTTTTGTACCCCCATTTTTTTTGTTCCATGCAGGTTTTTGTAAGGCAAGCTTCCTTCCTTTATTGGAATTTGCCTACACTTCTGTGCTAAGTTTTGACTTCTGTAGCATGGCTGATGTAGCCATCCTGGCTCGTCATCTTTTCATGTCGGAAGTTTTAGAAATCTGTGAGAGTGTGCATAAACTAATGGAAGAGAAGCAGCTAACAGTATATAAGAAGGGTGAAGTACAAACAGTTGCATCCACCCAGGACTTACCAGAACAAAATGGAGGCACTGTGCCTCCTGTGGCTAGCAACGAGGGGACCACAACAACATTATCTACTGAACTTGGGGATTGTGAAATTGTACTATTGGTGAATGGAGAATTGCCAGAAACTGAGCAGAATGGAGAGCTAGGACAGCACCCTGAACCCCAGGTTTCTTCAGAAGCTGAAGCCACTCTGTCACCTGCAGGCTGTATAACTGGTTCCCATCCTGAAATGGAGTCTGTTGATTTAGTAACAAAAAATGATGAGACAGAAGTAGAAACTTTAAACAGAGAAGATAGCGCACCTTCTGATATTAATCCCAAACTTTCAAAAGAGAATGTGATCGGTAACTCTCCAGAAAACGGTGATATGGGAAATGACCCATCAAGTGAAGATATCTGTGCTGAAGACATTCCAGAGCAAATGCAGAACCTTAGCCAGTCTTTAAAAGATCAGGAAAATCTAGTTGCACTGACAGCAAAGCCAGACCTTAGCACTGATGATGAAACTTACAGAAGCAGACTTCGGCAGCGTTCTGTTAATGAAGGGGGATATATCCGACTACACAAAGGAATGGAGAAAAAGCTACAGAAACGGAAAGCCATTCCCAAGTCAGCAGTTCAACAGGTATGACGAAGAGTTGACCTTTGTAGTTTTACCTTTAAGTAAAAAGCATTCTATTCATCAACTTATACCTGTGGTGAAATTATTTGGGGAGGAAGGGCAGTAGGTGCAGGAAAGCAACTTAATGTTTTAAATACCGGTATTAATAACGTAATGCCAGTTTGAAATATTATATGACTCGTGACTTTATAAATCAAAATGGCTGTATTTACTTAGATTGTGTTTTCTATGCCTTACTTAGGTAGCCCAGAAATTAGTTCAAAGAGGGAAAAAAATGAAACAGCCAAAAAGGGATACAAAAGAGAATACTGAAGAAGCAGCATCCCATAAATGTGGGGAATGTGGAATGGTTTTTCAGAGACGATATGCCCTTATAATGCATACACTGAAACATGAAAGAGCTAGAGACTACAAATGTCCGGTAAGTAATTGGAAAGCTAATTAATGATGATTTATCTAACTTCATGATAAATAGAACCCAGTTTTGCTGCTTCATTGTTATTCTACTACTTGTAGTCTCTGTGTTTCTCTGTCTCCCTTATATTGCTATAAGAGTCATCTTTGATTTGTACATGTCATTTCCTTGACAAAGAAAAACAAAAACAGTGACCTGTCTTTGCTTCTTCCTGATACCCTAGTAAGACAAGAGTAAAATTATCACTGAAAAGATATAAGCTCAGGGGTGCCTGGCATATGACTCTTAATCTCAGGGTTATTATTATAAGTTTGAGGCCCCCCTTGTGGGTAGAGATTACTTGAAGATAAGTAAATAAACTTAAAAAAACAATAAATAAATTTAAACAAAAATGTAAGTTCATAAAAGAGTAAAGAGGAAATCAACTATATCCTGGACCCTGATAAATGGAGGTAGTAGCTGATTTAACAGATTTAAAAGGGCTCATTCCAGGCTTTCAGTGGGGAAAGCTAAGAATCCATCTGAATTGTATTGCAGAACTACCAAATGCCTCAGGAGTTGGTGTTATATAGCTGCTTTGAAAGCAGAAGTGAATCTGGTTGTTAGAAAATTTTGTAAGAAGCAGTTAAGTCACAACCACTCCCTCAGCCAAAGATCCATCTTCTACTCTCTGGAAGAGCTAAAACCATGACTGTTTTGGGGAACACTGCATACAGTGAACGTGAATGTACTATACCCAAAACAAGGAAAAGGAAAACCTCATTTACTGAATATTGAAAGCCTTCAAGTCCTCTGTCCCTTCTCAAGTCCCAGAATGTTAGCAGTCAGACCCTTAACCCAAAAGCAAAAAAGTTTCTCAGAGATGAGAAATCCGAAGCGCAATAACAAAGGACCTGAAGATAGTGCTGACTAAAGCCAGTGGTTGACAACTCCCCGCCACCCCCCACATACTTACACAGAAATTCCAATCAATTTTTTAACATTCTGAAAGATGAGTAGATATCAGGGATCATCAGATTCAGGAATAAATATTTCAAGGAAAAACAACTTTGAAGAATCCACAAATACAAAAATCTCAGAAAAATTGGGAAATAGGCTAAATCTCTCAGAAATAATGCAGAAGACCAGTTAGAAAATGAAAGTGAAGGAATTTAGAGAATTGGTGTAGGATATCTAATATCCAGATAACACCAAAAAGAGAACACAGAGATCAGGAAATCATTGGTGCAATAAAGAAAAATATCAGAATTTAGAAGTTTCCTTATGGGGGCACCTGGGTGGCTCAGTTCAGTGTTCAACTCTTGGTTTCGGCTCAGGTTATGATCCCAGGATTGTGGGATTAAGTGCTCCACGCTACAAATGGAGCTTGCTTGGGATTCTTTATCTCTCTCCCTCTCCCCTGCTTGCGCTCTCTCCCCCTCTGCCCCCTCTCCTGCTTCCTCTCTCTTTCTCTAAAATTAAAAAAAAAAAAAAAAAAAAAAAAGTTGTGAAACAGGGCATGTTGCAGGCCCTGAACCATGGATGAAAGTAAATCTATATCAAGATAAATTATGAAATCTTCTAATTAAGGGACAAAGAAAATCTCTTATAAATAACAATAGAGAAAACAGATGGCCAGACTCATAGAAAAGATAAAGATCAGAATGGCTTCAGGCTTTTCAGCAGCAACAGTGGAAGCTGAAAGACAAAGAAAAGCATAATGTCTTTAAAATTCTAAAAGGCCCTGGTTTCTAACTTAAAATCTGTAACCAAACTATGAGTTATTTGTGATGGTAAATAAGAACAGTTTCAGACATGCAAGGTCTCCAAAGTTTTACCTCCCAGACTCCCTTTCTCAGGAAGCTATTTGCAGAGGTGTTCCACTAAAGTGAGAAAGACCTGGAAAACCGGGAAACATGGGGTCCAATTCTACAGAGTCCAAGCATAGGAAACAACCAGTCCAGGTTGGAGCAGGACAAAATGCTTTGAAGGAGATCTCTTTCATAGGTGATGTCTTTAAATCTCCCCTCAGTAGACAATTGAGGGAAAGGTTTGGTGATGAATAATCAGTAAATACAAACAGAAATAAGCAAAACAAAACAAAAAGAAGGGAAAGAGAATCATAGTGTACTCTGTGGCCCAGCTGTAATAGTAATTACTTCATTGAAAAAATGTGAATGTAGAAATTAATCAAAACTACAACATAGCTGTATTGAGAAAATAAGGTAATAGGTCTGCATATGTGTAGGGAGTGGAAGGGTGAAGGGAGAGAGTCATCATCCATTATTCATGTTACTTAGAGTTACCAAGGTAAGCAAGCATCATGAGAGAGTTAAAAAACAATGGCAGAAATAGAGCAAGAGACGAGTTTTATTTATTTAAAAAAATTAAATATTATAGGTTGTGAGCATATATAACTTTGATTTTTTTTAAAAGAATGAACAAAATATTTCATGAATCCCTAACAACTACAGAATAAAATCCAAGGACCATCAGAGTTTTTTCTACTTTTCCAACCCCTAGTTTTGCTCCACCTAACAATTTGTAGTACTCCTATTGATAGCATTCTTGTTGACATCCTACCGTTCCTTCTAGATAGACCTAGTCTCCTCATTGATGCCTTTGTCTATTGCTTCAATTACTCCCTCTTCCTAAATACTTCACTCTTTCACATGTAAATCCTGTTTCTGTGGTTAGATTATAAACCTCTCCAGAGTAGAGTCTGGGTCTTTAACCCCTTTCATCCTTATGTCTGATACCTAGCATATCATCTTTTATATAGTGTGTGGTTTTTTTTGATTTATATAATCGTAACAAAGAAACGGGAACTTGAAATAGGAGTCAGGTGTCACTTAACATTTGTTATGGAACTACATTTAGACAGAATTTTATTTACTTTTCCTTTTAGTTGTGTAAAAAACAGTTTCAGTACAGTGCCTCCTTGCGAGCACATCTTATTCGACATACCAGAAAAGATGCACCCACTTCATCTTCTTCCAATTCCACGTCTAATGAGGCATCAGGAACATCGTCTGAGAAGGGGAGAACCAAACGAGAATTTATATGTTCCATATGTGGAAGGACATTACCTAAATTATATTCTCTTCGAATACACATGTTAAAGCATACAGGTGTAAAGCCACATGCATGCCAGGTAAAGCCATGACATTTACTTTGTTATGTAAAGAAAATTTGAACTTAACTAGTGATGAGACTGGTTGATTCTGGAGTCACTCTTACTCTTGTAAAATGTCACAGAATTCTGTGACTTTCTCAGTTTGTTGCCTGGTTTAAGGGAAATTCCCAGTTGTGTTCTTTGATTTGCTATTTAATTTGTTGTAATTTGAAATGAATCAGTTTAGGATGTTCATGAAACTTACTGTGATTCAGAAGATGTTAGGTGAGAATAACTAGTTCATTATCCCATTCACCCGTTTAATCTTCAGCGGGACCTACCTGGACTGGAAAGGAACCCATGGCTTAAACAAATCTTCTTAGCAAAAATCCTCCCTGAGCTGTGTGTTCTTCTCTAGAGCTGAGGACTGAGACTATCTGAATGCCAAAATACAGCTTCTAGCTAAGAATCCTGTGATTAGCCAGCTTTGGGCTGTTTGGAACAGTGAAAATTTTCCAGTAGCCCCTGTAGCCTTGCATATAAGTGGAACTCGTTTTTATTAATAAACAGTTTTGGAAACAATGAGTTTTTTTCCCCAGTGAAATTTTTAATGTTTCTCCCCCCCCCTTTTTTTTTTTTAGCTTTTTGTTATATGAGAATAGAATAGAATAGACTTTCATGGACCCTTTATCCAGCTTCAGTAGCTATGAACACATGATCAGCTGTGTTTTATGTATACTATCCCTCACTGCCCTACTTCCCTTTCCCCTCATTTCTTTTGAAGCCAAGTCCTAAGCATCATTTTACTCATAAATTTTAAAACTGAGTATTAATTGGGCCTCTGGTCTTGTAGTGTAGCACTACTCAAAATGTGTGGTCCATGGAAGATATGTACAGAAATGGAGAGTGGACTTTTAGAAACTCTCATGGCAGTTACATTGTCGTGACATTTTTAGCATATTTAACAAAAAATGGATTGACAAAAGGAAGACTGATTCATCACAGAGTTTGAGAAGCACTGTTCTAGTTTGTGTAGCAATAAATTAGTGTATTTTCTTGATTAAGCTGTCATGTCTCGTAATATAAGGTATACTGTTTATTAGTCTCACAAGGACAGCATGAGGGTCTTTTGTATGGCTTTGACCTCCAGTGGATGTAAGAAAAGTAGCGATATTTGTTAAGTTCTGAGTCAGAAGATGGTCAGCCAGCTAAATATCCTTGACATTTGTTTCAGCTTTCAGTTTGTCATTTTGTTTATAATTTTTTTCTTTAAAATGGCATATAGTTTCTCTAGCCTCATTCTTCAGAAACAGCTCCGGTTTCTCTTTTCTGTTTTACTGGTATAAATACCTGTGCCATCTTAGGTCTGTGGAAAGACTTTCATCTATAAACATGGTCTAAAATTGCACCAGAGTCTCCATCAATCACAAAAGCAGTTCCAGTGTGAACTATGTGTTAAGTCATTTGTTACCAAACGGAGTCTTCAAGAACATATGAGTATTCACACAGGTAATGAGAAATTTGTATTAACTTAGCTACCCATTATATACCGTAATTCAGTTAATTATTGTGCTATATATGTTTTAGAAATTATATTGATATACTAATGGCTGTGTGTGTGCAGTTTTTTCATTAAGGCTGGGGTGCCTGGGTGGCTCAGTCAGTTAAGTGTCTGAGTTCAGCCCAGGTCATGATCTCACATGTTCATGAGTTCGAGCCCCGTGTCAGGCTCTGTGCTGACAGCTCAGAGCCTGGAGCCTGCTTCAGATATTCTCTCTCTCTCTCTGTCTCTGTCTCTCTCTCTCTCTCTCTCTCTCTCTCTCTCTCTCTCTCTCTCTGCCCCTCTTCCACTTGCGCTCTGTCTCATTCTCAAAAATAAATAAACATTTTAAAAAAATTCAAATTAAGGCTAAAAAGTGTTCTTTAAATCTAGTTTAGAGCTATCTTATTGGTATAAAAATAGTCATTGTTTCCCTCAGTGTAGCAAAATGTGTACTCACTAGTGAATCATGCATAATTTAGATAATGTAGCCATGGCTAGTGAAGGGTAGATATCGGCTCTAGAACTTGCGTTCACCTCTGTATTATTATAATCCAGATGATTATGCAAGCGTGTCACGTTCTTTGGGTAGTGGTAGTAGCCTTGCTAGTACTGTAGTTGAGAAGAAACAGAAGATTTTGACTTGGCTTGTTGTTGTTCTGAGAAGATGGCTGCCAAATGTTACAGCTTCTGTGTCCCTTTGGTAAAGTAACTTCTGAAGTGTAACATAAAGTATTCTGTTGGAAGAGCACCTGATTGCTGGATTTGTGACATGTTTTTTATTTTTTATAGGAGAGTCCAAGTACCTTTGCTCAGTTTGTGGAAAGTCTTTTCACAGGGGCTCTGGCCTCAGCAAGCACCTAAAGAAACACCAGCCAAAGCCTGAAGTTCGAGGCTATCATTGTACTCAGTAAGTATTTAATACACAAACTATTCAGTTTCCTTGTGTTTCTTAATAGGTTTATTTGAAAATTGTTTTCAGAAGAAAATATTTCAGGTAGCTTTAGTTGATAATACTATTATATAATTGAAATTTGATAAAGGAGTAGAACTTAAACATACACACACACATATATATACATATATCTGAAGTGATGGATACATTAAATGGGAGGAATCCTTTCACAATGGATATATGTATCAAACCATTATGATGTGCATTTCAGATATCTTACAATTTTATAACTTGATAAACCTGAAAAAAACTGTTTGAAGATAATATCCAATTGTTACTTATTTTTTATTTTAATGTTATTTTTTTGCCTAGATGTTGCTATTTATGGTTTTTAAGTTTTATTTAGATATCCTATACCATGTAAATCACTCACTTGAAATACTTTAAAGACATTCTTCAAACGTACTACTTGGAGGCAGAGATTGTAGGAAGTGAGAGCCCCCAGTGCGAGCCAGAGATTTTTTTCTAGGTTGTTCATCTAAAGTGCTAAGCCGTCTGCTAGTTTTTCCTCTCTTTTTTAAAAAAATTTTTTTTTCCAACATTTATTTATTTTTGGGACAGAGAGAGACAGAGCATGAACAGGGGAGGGGCAGAGAGAGAGGGAGACACAGAATCGGAAACAGGCTCCAGGCTCTGAGCCATCAGCCCAGAGCCTGACGCGGGGCTCGAACTCACGGACCACGAGATCGTGACCTGGCTGAAGTCGGACGCTTAACCGACTGCGCCACCCAGGCGCCCCTCCTCTCTTTAGACTCTTTTTCTTCTCTTCCTCTTTTTATTTTCCAAAGCATCTTGAAATCTCTTTTATAATTGAGGTAAAACTCACAAAAAATTCATCATTTTAAAGTGTACAGTTCACTAACTTTTAGTACATTCAGTACATTGTGGAAACATCACCACTGTCTGATTCCAGAATGCAGGCCCTTTTGGGGGGATCCTTGAGGGAGTCACCGGATAGGTCAAAAGAGACCAGCACAGTTCTTTAAGAAGAAGTCCCTCTGGCACCAGGAGCCCATCATGGGAATGCAGTCTTCATGGCTGCTGCTCAGCTGAGAAGCAGGGAAAGGGGATCAGGGGAGTTCAAATGCTACAAAGCGTTTTTTTAATTTTTTTTAATGATTTTTTTAATGATTTTTTAAATTTTTTTTTAACGTTTATTTATTTTTGAGACAGCATGAATGGGGGAGGGTCAGAGAGAGAGGGAGATACAGAATCCGAAGCAGGCTCCAGGCTCTGAGCTGTCAGCACAGAGCCCGACACGGGACTAAAACCCACAAACTGGGAGATCATGACCTGAGCCGAAGTCGGATGCTTAACCGACTGAGCCACCCAGGCGCCCCTGATTTTTTTTTAATTAAACATTTGCCTGGCCAATGTACACTTTTAATCCATTTCTGGGGTTCTAATAAAATTGATCCTCATAGTTTTGGCTAGTTTTGGCCACTGCTTTTGTGAGCTTGTGGGGTTTCCTACTCTGCCATATTTTCTTTTCTCACTTTTATTAGTCTTATTATAAAAAATATTTTAGGAGTGCCTGGGTGGCTCACTCGGTTAAAGGTCCGACTTCAGCTCAGGTCATGAACTTGCGGTTTGTGGGTTTGCATTGGGCCCTGTGCTGACAGCTCAGAGCCTGGAGCCTGCTTTGGATTGTGTCTCCCCTCTCTCTCTGTTCCTCCCCTGCTCGTGCTCTGTCTCTCAAAAATAAAGGTTTAAAAAAATTTTCTTTAATAAAATTATTTTATTATTAATAGATTTTTAGTTGCAAGTGAAAGAAAACACTACCTAAACTGGCCTGAATGAAAGGTGGTAAAATCTAGGGAGTTTGAATAGTTTAATGTAAACTAGATTCACATCTGTTAGCACTTGGTCTCTGAGGCTCTGTGGACATGGCAGTAACAATGGTTTCAGCCTCACATCCTCTCGACTCCCAAATTGTCAAGCTGCTTTTCTGGTAGTTCCTATATAGGTTCTGAGATCGACGCCCGTTGGATCTAGTTAAGTCATTTGATTATCCCTGGATCAGTAATTATAGCCAAGGGAATGCTGTGCTCTGATTGACTCAGGCTGAGACAGTTGCTCCATCTTTATGGTCGATGGTGAGGCCTACTCCAAACACATGGACGGAAAATGGGCGAGGATAAAAAGGGAGATCAGATGGGGTTTAGGGAGAGAAAGAAAATAAATGTCTTATACAATAGCCTTTGAGAGCTCTGCATGGTTCTTTCTAAAATGTTTCTAGTACTAGAAACAAAACAAACCAGCAAAGGGAAAAAAGAGGGTGTGGGGCAAGCCAAGAAACAGACTCTTAACTATAGAAAACAAACCAAGGGTACCAGAGGGGCCGTGGGTGGGAAGATGGGTTAAATAAGTGATGGGGATTAAGGAGTGCACTTGTTTCGATGAGCACTGGATGTACAGAAGTTTTGAATCACTATATTGTACCCCTAGTATCACATTGTAGGTTAACTCACTGGAATTTAAATAAAAACATTAAAAAGTAAAATGTCTCTAGTAGTTAAGAGCTAAAAGAACTTAAAACCTTGAAGCCTTTACTGCAAGATTGGAATAGTAGCGCATTCTTGTGTTTTCAATTGGGATCATTTTCTAGAGTTATAAAACCCAAAAATATACCGAGTCTTGGAAATTTGTTTCAAAAAAAATAATACAGTGATCTGATCGAGTGCTTGAATTTTATTGCAGATGTGAAAAAAGTTTCTTTGAAGCTAGAGATCTTCGTCAGCACATGAACAAACATCTTGGTGTGAAGCCATTCCAGTGCCAATTTTGTGATAAGTGCTATAGTTGGAAGAAAGATTGGTATTCCCATGTGAAGTCTCATTCTGTCACTGAGCCTTATAGGTAGGTAGATTGGAGCAGGATCTGAACTTAATTGAGATGTATGTACTTGGATTAATCTTTTTGTATGCTTGTGCTTTGGAAAAAATAATTTAGGTCCCCCCCCCCATTATAGGTGTAATATATGTGGCAAAGAATTTTATGAAAAAGCATTGTTCAGAAGGCATGTAAAGAAAGCTACCCATGGAAAAAAAGGAAGAGCGAAGCAGAACCTGGAACGGGTATGTGAACAATGTGGAAGAAAATTCACTCAGCTAAGAGAGTATAGGAGACACATGAACAACCATGAAGGTAACTATACTTCATACTGTGTATATATGTAAATAGAATAAAAAGCCAGTCTAATAGTGATTCCCCCTTTACCAGCCTTCTTGCCTGTTACCTCACCTTCTTTGACAAGAGATGAATTCTATATTATGTAAGATTTATTCATGTGATTGAGGTGATCCTGAACCTGGATACCTGATTGTTGTGTATGTAGATGGATTCCTTTTTTAGTGAGCTTAATATTGTAGGTCAGCATTTTTATGCTGAACTGGGCTATTTGAAGCTTCTGTTTCCTTATCCTAAGATTACAGGATTGCTGGGAACGTTAAATGAGACTGTTCATGGAATCAGAATTGCCTCTCAGTAACTTGTATCTCTGGGAACACCTCTCTCTCTTAATAGGAGTTAAGCCATTTGAATGCTTAACATGTGGAGTAGCTTGGGCTGATGCCCGATCTCTAAAACGCCACGTCAGAACGCATACTGGTGAACGGCCCTACGTCTGCCCTGTATGTAGCGAAGCCTACATAGATGCTCGAACCCTCCGTAAACATATGACTAAATTCCACAGAGATTATGTGCCTTGCAAAATTATGCTGGAAAAAGATACCCTTCAGTTTCATAACCAAGGAACTCAAGTGGAGCATGCTGTTAGTATCTTAACAGCAGACATGCAGGAACAAGAAAGCAGTGGTCCTCAAGAACTTGAGACTGTGGTCGTGACAGGAGAGACCATGGAAGCGCTCGAAGCCGTGGCAGCTACGGAAGAGTGTCCATCAGTATCTACGCTTTCTGACCAAAGTATTATGCAAGTGGTTAATTACGTGTTGGCACAACAGCAAGGACAGAAGCTGTCTGAAGTTGCAGAAGCGATTCAAACTGTCGAAGTAGAGGTGGCACATATTTCAGAAACAGAGTGAATATAGTCTTGGAGAAAAAAAGAAGGGTCCTAGCATTGTATACTGAACTCACAGAACATTTGTTTACAGTACTGTGCAACTGTCTGCCTAGAGCCTGTATGTCAAGGCTCTGGGCTCTTGGGTGAGGTTTTAACACTTCTAAACGATTTGTCTGGCTGATAGGTTCTGTTGAAAAGTCCATTTACTGTAAAGAAGTTGAAAACAAATGTACTTGATGGCATTGGTTTATCATGGTGTACTTTTTATGAATTGATGTTTATAAAGGACTGTACTAAATTAAAAACTGTATAGTTTCACTTGCATTTTGACATGAACATCTACTTTGAGTTTAAAAGGCTGTACTAGTCAGATTTTCTTCTTTTATTCTCAAAATAGGTTCTGTGATTTCATTTGCCCTGTTTATAGGTCTAAAAAAATTCTAATATAAAGCATTTTAGTAGGATGCATAGGTACATTACATTTTTAAAATGCTTCAGGTCTGTGATTCTTGACTTACTATTTATTTTAACCCCTTATAAGTCAGGGATTTATTCTGTTTTAAAGCACTTAATGAGTTACATGTTGTAATCAAGTTTGCACAGTATACTTATCTATATGGGGAGCCCTTAAATACATAGCTGATTTTTAAAATGCATGAAATGCCTATTAAAGCCTTACTATATACTATCTCTTCAAGGCAAGTAAATTGACCACGAGCAAAGAACACTGTTATTAAACACTGTTGATGGGAAATTTCTTCTTGATAACATGGGACAATAAATGGAAAAAAAAAAAATCTCATTCTTTTGCTGAAAGATTGAACAAGTTAAAACTAGATTTGGTATGTTTGCAGCTTTTGTATCATGTTTAATTATTCAATTTTGTTGAAAAACTGCAATTTAGAAATAGGATAGCAATATAGACATCTAAAGCGGTCCTGAGGATACCATATAATTGTTGAGTAACTTCAGAATAGTGAAGTCTTCACTTCAGCCCTCATTATAGTATACTACTCAAAGAAATTGATTATGGTCCACCAAATTGTTGGAAGTAAATTATTTTTAAAAGTACCTGTGAATTATATTAATTTGTGTGTTTGATTTTTAAATTCCCACTTCTAGAAGCTATCCAGTTTTCTGATTTTCAAAATAACCATAGGGAGATGCCACATTTCTCTCCTGTGGGTAGCTACCACTCAAACTATAATTGTTAAAATTAAACTTTTTAAGTATTAGCAGCTAATATAAGGTATAAAATGAAAATAAAAGCAAATCACATGTAAATCATTCCTAAAGCACAAGAAAAGAATGTGCCTTGATGTACATATATTATTAAGATACTTATTCCAGTTTACTTTAAGAATAGCTTAAAAGATAAAGAATAAATGTGATGCCATGCATGCGTTCTACCTGCATATGTAATATTTGCATTTGCAAATTTCCCATTGTCTCTATAGCTGTGTGGCTGACTTTTGAATTTTAAATGAATTGACATACAGTCTATAACTTTACAATGGCTGCTTGTTTATTGTATCTTTCAGTTAGTGAAAATGTGTTTCAACCTGACTAAAATTTGGAATTGTGTCTTTTATGTTCCATCCTCACTGTTACTAGATTTAGTTAATTGTATAAGACCGTTGATGTATGTCAAAAATATGTAAATAAAACATGTCGAATCTTGTTTAAAAGCATAAGCTTTGGAGTTGAGCTTGTTACTATTTTCAATTTATAAATCAGTGGCCGTTATTTGATAGGTTGATTCAGTTTTATAGTGGCATGGGGGGATCTTCTCTGTTTACAGTTCCTTTTTAGAAACACGCACTGTTTTGTTGCTGTCAGTGACTTTCCCCATTGGGCACTCCCAATTATCACTACTGCTGCTAAGCAGTTTGAGTCTTTGCTGTTAGTCACTGAAACGTATATGTTGTTGATAGAAATGAATTAATTTTCTAACACGGGTTTTAATCTGTTTTATTAAAAGTGGCTCACAGAATTTCACAAGGTTGCCTGAACTGCTGGGCTTAGAGCTAATCCAAACCTTCATTCAGTGTTTTGTGATTTTTAATAGCATTGGTGTAAACTATCTGTGCATGCATGATATTTCCTGCTCATGATTCTTGTCAAAACTGTAATCTCTTGGGAGTTCCTAAATTTACATCTAATGTTTGGAACATACACAATAAAAGCCTTTCCTTCCCCTGATCTTATATATTTGATCAGTTGCAGTTTATAGAGGCTTGTGGAGCAAAGGTACATAAGTAACTTATTTAATCAGTTTAAATATATCATGCTTGTGATCCCTGAATGACTTGGTTGGGTTAAGCTTCCAACTCTTGACTTAAGCTCAGGTCATGATCTCACATGGGATTGAGACCTATATGGGGCTCTGCCCTTGGCAGTGCAGAACCTGCTTGGGATTCTCTCTCTCTCACCTTTTGTTTCCGCACCCCCCCCCCCCCCCCCCGCCATTTGCTCTCTCTCTTTCTCTCTCTCAAAATAAATATTTAAAAATATGCTTATAAAGTTTAAATACTGCTGTTTATTGGATTTTTCCTCGAGAGTTTTATAAATTTTAGAGTATGAACTCCTCTCCAATAGAGCCTTATATTTAGGAAGCCTGTGCCACCCACCTAGGTTGAGGGTGGGTCCTTCCAGATCAGTTTTTTGTTTACTTCTGCTAGATGTCTCCAGGAGTATCAGTGGTTAGGTACTATGGTTTCTTGGACCAGTGCCTGTAAATTTGAACTTCAGGCGAGTCTGAGGGCAAATTCATTGTTCTAAATCTTCAAGGGAGACCTTTTGCCCACTGAGAGCCCAGCCTGGGACAGACAAATTCACATATCTGCCTGTGCTAGGGAACTGAGTTTCTTTTCTTTTTTTCTTTTTTCTTTTCTTTTCCTTTCTTTTCCTTTCTTTTTCTTTTCTTTTCTCTTTTTTTTTTTTTTTCTTTTCTTCTTTCTCTCTTCCTTCTTTTCCTTCTCTTCCTTTCCCTTCTTTGTGTATTTTGAGAGGGAGGAGAGAAAGAATCCTAGGCAGGCTGTACATTGAACACAGAGCCTTGCTGGGTTGAGGGGGACAGGGGTAGATCTTGATCTCATAAACTGTGAGATCATGACTGAAATCAAGAGACATTTAATGGACTGAGCCAGCCAGGTGCCCCTGAACTGAGTTTTTTCTTAATTGTTCTTTCATTGAAGATGTAGTTCTTAAGTGGTCCCAGGTTTTGGGGGTTTTTGTTTTTTCATTTTAAGGTAGGCTCCATGCCCAACGTGGGTCTTGAAATCCTGACCCTGAGATCAAGAGTCACATGCTCTGCTGACTGAGCCAGCCTGGTGCTCAGTTGTCTCCGTGTTGTGTGGAATTCCTTTTTCCAGTTTCTGTAGACCTAAATCCTGATGTTTCCTTTTAGCTGTCAAAAGCCAGCCTCTCTGAAACGGCCAATCTCATCTGTCACAAGGCTACTACAGGTTTAATTCAGTTTCCTCTTATTTGGGGATCCTAGAACACTGCATTTCTTATAAACTTAGTACTATGATTTTCAAAGGAGTTTGTTACATTTTATCTAGTGGAGAGTTTCAGGTATTTTAATCTCTTCCAAACTCTGGAAACCAAATCATGTTGTTTCTTTATATATTTTCCCCTCTGTTTACTCTTTACTTCCAAAAGTTTTATTTCTACCCTCAATACCTCTTTCATTTCCCCTCATCTTAGCTACCATTTCTCATAACCTTGGTGTTCCTCAACCTGATCTTCAACTGTTCTTAATTATATATTCATTTTAAAAATTATATTTCTGGGGGCACCTGGGTGGCTCAGTTAAGTGTCTTTTTTTTTTTTTTTTTTTAAGTTTATTTATTTTGAGAGAGCAAGTGGGGTAAGGAGAGAGGGAAAGAGAGAATCCCAAGCAGGCTCCATACTGTTAGCACAGAGCCTGATGCAGGGCTCAAACTCACAAACCGTGAGATCATGACCTGAGCTGAAATGAAGAGTTGGACACCTAACCAACCGAACCAGCCAGGCACGCCTGAGTGTCCACCTCTTGATCTTGGCTCAGGTTATGATCTCACAGTTTGTGGGTTCGAGCCCTGCACTGGGCTCTGCACTGACAGCATGGAGCCTGCTTGAGGTTCTCTCTCCCTCTATCTCCCCATCCTATCTCTCTCAAAATATTTATTTATTTATTTATTTACTTATTTACTTATTTATTTATTTATTTCTGGGTGCCTGGCTGGCTTGGCCAGTAGAGCATGAAACTTGATCTGAGGGTCATGATTTCAAGCCCTGTGTTGGGCATGGAGCCTACTTTAAAAAAAATAAAGACTAAACACCTGGGTGGCTCAGTCAGTTGAGTGTCCCAACTCTTGATTTTGGCTCAGGTCATGATCCCAGGGTCATGGGATGAAACCCTATATCAGCCCCCATGCTGAGCATGGAATCTGCTTGAGATTCTTTCTCTCCCCCTGCCCCTCTCCCCTGCTCGATCTCTTTCCCAAAAAATAAAGAAAATGATAAAGATTGAAAAAAATGTTTCATGTTTATTTGAGAGAGCACGAATGGGAAGGGTCAAAGAGAATCCCAAGCAGGGTCTGCACTGTCAGCTCAATCTCATGAATGTGAGATCATGACCTGAGACAAAATCAAGAGTCGGATGTTTAACCAACTGAGCCACCCAGGCGCCCCTAAAATTATATTCCTTATACTAGCATTTACAGTTGGTTCTTCATAGGTGCTTATTCCTGCTTCCCTTTTCCATTCATCTTATTTTGCTGGTTGGATGTATTACGTTCATTTTAAATTCTTGCTGTGTTCTTGTGCTCTGCAAAAAATTACATGTGTATACCACAACTTCACATTCTACCACTGATGGATGTTTGGGTTATTTTCAGTTTAGGGTTATCCTGAAGAATGCTGTAAGGACCATTTTTATGTCCTTGGCACTTATGGGTATGCTTTTCTGTTGGGTACGTGACTTACAGTAGAATCTGAGGTACTTGGATTTGTGAACCAAAATATTTTCCAAAGAGATTATTCCAGTTACCCTCACCAGTGGCGGCTGCTCAGTGTGCTTGCTTACTTACTGTGTGCTGTTCTGAGATGTCTGTGCTTCGTATCCCATGTCGTTTTAATTTACACTGCCCAGATGACTAATAAAGCTGAACACCTTTTCATATATTTGCAGGCCGTTTAGATATCCTTGTTGTGAGGTCATTGAATATCCTACCCATTTTGTAATTAGATTGTCTTTTTTCTCTTTCAGAAAACAAGCCATTTGTTACTGTTTTGCAATTTACATCTCCCGTTTTAGAGCTTGTCTTTTCATTCTCTTAATGATATCTTTTGGTGAATGTAAGTGTTTAATTTTAAGGTAGTCCCAATTTATAAATTTATGCCCTTTTACAAAATCTTTCCCTGCCCAAAGATCATTATAATATTTTCCAATCTTATCTTTTAAAAGTTTTCTACTTTTGCCTTTTGTATTTAGATTTATAATCCATCTGAAGTAGAGGTATGTGTCAAGCTTTTTTATATGTGTGGATTTCCAGTTGTGTACACAATTTTCTGAATACGCTGATTTTTTCCATTGTTCAGGAATGCCATCTTATAAATCAAAGGTCCATGCATATGTAGATTTCTTTCTGGAATCTATTCTGCCTCTTTGCTGTATTTCTATATTCTTGCACCAATTCCTTGCAATACCAACTTGCAATACTGAATCTTTACAGTAATTAGGACCATACTGTCTTAGTTTCTTAATTATTGTAGGTTTACAATAATCTTGATATCTGATAGGAGTAAATCCTCTCACTTTACTCATATTTCAGATTGTCTTGTATGCTCTCTCCCTGTGAAATCTATAATAAACTTACCAATTTCTGTAATAAAATCCTGTTGGGATTTTGACTGGAATTGCATTGAACTTATAGAGATCAGTTTGGGGAGAATTGATATATTTATAACTGAATTTTCATTCCATGAACATATTTCTTCACTTATGTAAGTCATCAAATATTTTACAGTTGGTGTAAACATATTATATATTTATGCAATTGCGTATGCTATTTTTTATTTTTCAGTTTGTTGGCATATAAAAATACAAAACACTTTTGTATATTATGGGAACTTTCATCTGATAAATGCTGTGTACAAAACCACAGCAAAACATTCCAAAAGATGAAAACTGGTTAAAATTTTCTGACATTGGAAATAAGACATTTTATCCAACAACCTTTCTAAATTCCCTTATTAATTTCGATAGTTTTGACTGTCTCCATACCCAGTTATGTTATCTGCAAATAAGTTTTATTTCTCCTATTCCAATTCTAGCTTGCCTTATTGACCTCTATAGGACTTCTACTACAATGTTAAGTAAATGTGACAGTTGGAATCCTTATCTCTTTTCCCATCTTGAAGTGAAAATCTGAGATTAACATGGTGAAGTAGATAGCTTCAGAATGGGGGCTTATTGCCAGAAAAACTGACCATGTGATTAGAGAGAGAACTTTTAGCCCCATCTCCCAACCTCCAGAGGAGGGGAGAGGGTCTCCAGCTCTGAATTGAGTAATTTTTTTTTAATGTTTATTTTACAGAGATAGAATGCAAGCAGGGGAGGGGCAGAGAGCGAGGGGGACAGAGGGTCTGAAGTGGGTTCTGTGCTGACCACAAAGAGCCCAATGCAGGGCTTGAACTCACAAACCGTGAGATCATGACCTGAGCTGAAGTCACCTGTTTATTAACCGAGCCACCCAGGCGTCCGTTGATTAATTTATTCTTTAAAAATGTTTATTTTCAGGGGCGCCTGGGTGGCGCAATCGGTTAAGCGTCTGACTTCAGCCAGGTCACGATCTCGCGGTCCGGGAGTTCGAGCCCCGCGTCAGGCTCTGGGCTGATGGCTCAGAGCCTGGAGCCTGTTTCCGATTCTGTGTCTCCCTCTCTGCTCCTCCCCCGTTCATGCTCTGTCTCTCTCTGTCCCAAAAATAACTAAACATTGAAAAAAAAAATGTTTATTTTCAGACAGAGTGAGCACTAGCAGGGGAGGGGCAAGAGAGAGGAGAGAGAATATCCCAAGCAGGCTCTGTGCTGTCAGTGCATAGCCTCCTGCAGGGCTCCATCTCAAGAACCATGAGATCATGACCTGAGCCAAAATCAAGAATGGGTCGCTTAACTGAGCCACGCAGGTGCCCCTTAATTCATTAATTTAGTTAACCATGCTCATGTAATGAAACCTCAACAAAGCTTGAAGAGGCTCAGAGAGCTTTCTGGTTGCTGCACATACTGATGGACTAGGTGGATGTCACACCCCAACTCCATAGGGATAGAAGGTCCTGTGCTCCTTGCTTCCAGATCTTGCGCTATAGGTTTCTTCCACCTGGCTATTCCCGAGTTGTATCCTTTATAATAAAACTGTAATTTTAAGTATAGCACTTTTAGTGACTTCTTTGAGTTGTTCTAGTAAGTTATCAAAGGAGGAGCTCCAGAGAAGCCCCCGAATTTGTAATCAGCCAGGCAGAAGAGTGGGTGGTTTGGGGATATCCAAGACTCGCAGCTGGCATCTGAAGTGGATGCAGTCTTGTGGGACTGAGCCCTTAACTTGTGGTGTGGGGTCTGTGCTAACTCCAGGTGGTGTCATAAATGAATTGTATGTAAAAGTCTGTGGTATGTGAACTAAGGACCACTCCTTCCCCAACTATCTCAGCTCAGGGAGTTGAAGACACCGCTCCAGACTGCCGCATCCAAGATCACAGGACTCACTCTCCCACCAGCTCCCAGTTGGAGGGCTATCTTCCTGGGAGGTTCAGGCCATCAGTCTTTCACATCCTGCTCCCAGCTATCTGGTACTGAGATAGGGTCTGGTATGTGTAGTTGAAAGCTGGAGGCTCCCTTCTTGCTCCCAGCTACCACTTGTGGAACAAAGGTTCAACCTTGGGCAAAGTGAGCTGAGAAGATTGAAGCTCTGGCCACGGTTGTCTCTGTTCATGAGGTGGTGGTTGCCTTTCTTAACAAACTTTCATAGATTTTTCTTGAATAGATGTCCTTCATTTGCTGTTTGATCATTTCGAGAGACTTTAAATGGTTGCTTTTATTTCTGTTTTTACAATTTTCACTGGTTTCACTGGGAAGCATGTTAGCACAACTCCTCATCTGCCATACAAGAAGATCCTCCTCCAAGACATTTTCAATATTTTAGGGGCACCTAGGTGGCTTGTTTGGTTAAAGTTCATGAGATAAAGCCCCATGCCAGGCTCTTTGCTGACAGCACAGAGCCTGCTTGGGATCCTCTCTCTCCCTCTTACTAGGCTCCTCCCCCACTTGCTCATACATGCTCTCTTTCTCAAAGTGAATAAACATTAAACATTTTTAAAAACCGTTTTCAATATTTCAGTGTTCTTTTCAGGCGCACATGTAACATTCTTCAGGATAGATCACGTTAGGCCACAAGATTCAATAATTTAAGAAGACTGAAATTGTATCAAGTAACTTTCTGACCACAACTGTATGAAACTAGAAATTAATTACAAGAAAAAAAAAACTGGAAAAAACATAAACACATGGACACTAAACAATATGCTACTAGAAAATATATGGGACAACAGAGAAGCCAAAGTAGAAATCAAAAAATACATGGAAAAAATGAAAATGGAAATACAACACTCCCATAAATCCTTGGGATGCAGCAAAAGCAGTTCTAGGAGGAAAGTTTATAGCAATACAGACCTACCCTTAAGAAATAAGAAAAATCTGGGGAACCTGGGTGGCTCAGTTGGTTTAGCGTCCGATTTGGGCTCTGGTCATAATCTGAGTTTGTGAGTTTGAGCCCCACATCAGGCTTTGCGCTGACAGCACAGAGTTTGCTTCAGATTCTCTGTCTCCCTCTCTCTCTGCCCCTCCCTGCTCCTGCATGCTAAGATAAATAGACTAACATTAAAAAACATTAAATAAGAAAAATCTCAAACCATCTAACCTTACACCTAAAAGAACTAGAAAAAGAAGAAAAAGGCCAAAGTTAGTAGGAGGGAAATAACAAACATTACAGAAGAAATAAATGGAGAGACTAAAAATAAACAATAGATAATGAAACCAAGACCTGGCTCTTTCAAAAGATAAACAAAATTATAATTCTTTAGGCAGAATCATCAAGAGAGAGGACTCCAATAAATAAAATAAAAAATGAGGGCTGCCTGGCTGGCTCAGTTGATGGAGTGTATGACTCTTGATCTCAGAGTCATGAGTTCAAGCCCCACGATAGGTATGGAGCCTGCCTAAAAATAAATAAAGTCAGAAATGAAAGAGGAAAAATAACAACCAATACCAAAGGAATACAAAGGATTATAAGAGAATAGTAAGAAAAATTATATGCCAACAAACTTGATAACGTAGAAAAATGGATCAATTCCTACAAACATATTCTTCCAAAACTGAATCAGGAAGAAATAGGAAATTTGAACAGACCAATTGTTAGTAATTAACTTGAATTGGTAATCAAAAAACTCCCAACAAACAAAAATCCAGAACCAGATGCCTTCATAGGTGAATTGTACCAAACATTTAAAGAAGGGTTAATACCTATCCTTGTCAAACTATTCCAAAAATGGAAAATTTCCAAATTCATTCTACAAGGCCAGCATTACCAAAACCAAAGATGCTAAAAAAAAAAAAAAAGAAAAAAAATCCAAATACAACATAAAACAAACAAATGGGCCAATATCCCTGATGATCATAGATAAAAAAAAAAAAAACATCAAATATTAGCAAACTAAATTCAAAAAGATCATTCACTGGGGCACTTGGCTGGCTCAGTTTGTATAGCATGTGACTTGACCTTGGGGTCATGATTTTGAGCTCTATGTTGGGGGTAGAGTCTACTTTAAAAAAAACTGTATACATATATGTGTGTATATATATGTATACATATATGTATATAAAGATCATTCACCATCATCAAGTGGGAAGTATTCTAGGGATGTGAGGATGGTTTAATATTTGTAAATCAATAAATGTGATACATCACATTAGCAAGAAGAAAAGCCATATGATCATTTCAATACATGCATAAAAAGCATCTGACAAAATACAACATTTGTTCATGATGAAAATTCTCAACAAAGTGGGTTCTTTGAGGGAACATATCTCAATATAATAAAACCCATATATGAAAAACCTACAGATAACATCATATCAATGGTGACAAACTGAAAGCGTTTCCTCTAAGGTCAGGAACAAGACAAGAATGTCCACTCTCATCACATTTATTCAACATAGTACTGGAAATCAGACATGAAAAAGAAACAAAAGGTATCCAAGTTGGCAAGGAAGAAGTAAAACTGTCAATATTTGAAGATGACATGATACTGTATCGAATACCCTAAAGATTCTACCAACAGACTATTAGAATAAATGAATTCAATAAAGTTGCAGGATACAAAATTAGCATGCAGAAATCTGTTGTGTTTCTAGGGGCACCTGGGTGACTTAGTCAGTTAGGAATCCATCTCTTGATTTCTGTGCAGGTCATGATCTTAGTTTGTGAGATCAAGCCCCTCATCAGGCTCTGTACTGATAGCACAAGACTGCTTGGGATTCTCTCTCTCCTTCTCTTTCTCTGCCTGTCCCCCGTTCTCTCTCTCTCTATTTTGATGGGGGTGGGGGAGAGGGGAAAATGGGTGATGGGCAGTGGGAAGGGCACTTGTTGGGATGAGCACTGGGTGTTGTATGTAAGCCAATTTTACAATAAGTTATATTTAAAAATTAATTTAAAAATATAAGACGTTTATTTTAAATAAACTTAAAATCTGTGTGTTCTCTTTTTTTTTTTTAAGTTTTAAATTTATTTTTGAGAGAGAGAGAGAGAGACAGAGTGCAGGCTGGGGAGGGGGAGGGGCAGAGAGAGAGAGAGACATAGAATCCGAAGCAGGTTCCAGGCTCTGAGCTGTCAGCACAGAGCCCGACACAGGGCTCGAACTTACAGGGCTCAAACTCATGAGTCATGAGATCATGACCTAAGCCGAAGTTGGATGCTTAACCGACTGAGCCACCCAGGCACCCCTTAATCTGTTGTGTTTCTATACACCAATAAGGAAGTGACAGAAAAATAAATTTAAAACATATTCCCATTTGCAACTGCAACAAAAATAATAAGATATCTAGAAATAAATTTAGCCAAGAAGGTAAAAGACCAATGCCCTGAAAACTATTGATGAAATTAAGGATGGCACAAATAAAAGGATATACTGTATTCTTTAATTGGAAAAATGAATATTGTTAAAATATCCATACCACCCAAAGCAGTCTACAGATTCGAAGCAATCCCTAACAAAATACCAAGATAATTTTTCACAGAACTAGAACAAATAATCCTAAAATTTGTATGGAATCTCAAAAGCTCCTGAAAAGCTAAAGCAATCTTAAGAAAGAACAAAGGTGGGGGAATCACAATCCCAGATTTCAAGATACACTACAAAGCTACAGTAATCAAAACAGTAAGGTACTGGCACAAAGATAGACATGTAGATCAATGTAACAGAATAAAGAGCCTAGAAATGAACTTATGCTTATATGGTCAATTAATCGAAGATATAGGAGGCAAAAACATACAATGGGAAAGATGGTCTCTTTAATAAACGGTGTTGGGAGAGGCACCTGGGTGGCTCAGTTGGTTAAGCCATAGACTCTTGATTTTGGCTCAGGTCATGATCTCACTGTTCATGGGATCAAGCCCAGAGTCAGGCTCTCTGCTGTCAGCATAGAGCCCACTTCACATTCTCTGTCTTCCCTCTCACTACTCCTCCCCTGCCTGTATCCTCTCTCTCTGGGTCTCTCTCAAAATAAATAAACTTAAAAATGAATAAATAAATGGTGTTGGGAAAATTGGACAGCTACATGCAAAAGAATGAAACTGGACAGCTTTCTCCTACCACACCCAAAAATAAACTCAAAATAGACTAAAATCTAAATATGACACCTGAAACTATAAAATTCCTTCAAGAAAGCAGAGGCATTAATCTCTTGGACATTGGCCTTAACATATTTATGGATGTATTTCCTCAGGCAAGGGAAACAAAAGCAAAAGTAAACTATTGGGAGTACAGCAAAATAAAAAGCTTTTGCATTGGGGCGCCTGGGTGGCTCAGTCGGTTAAGCGTCTGACGTCAGCTCAGGTCATGATCTCACAGTCTGTGAGTTCAAGCCCCGCATGGGGCTCTGTGCTGACAGCTCAGAGCCTGGAGCCTGCTTTGGATTCTGTGTCTCCCTCTGTCTCTCTCTCTGCCCCTCCCCTGCTCATGCTCTGTCTCTATCTCAAAAATAAATTAAAAAAAAAAAAAAAAACATTAAAAAAAAAATTAAAAAAAAAAAAAAGCTTTTGCATAGCAAGGGAGACCATCAATGAAACAAAAGGCAACCTAGAGAATGGGAGAAGATATTTGCAGATCCTATACCCTGCTAGGGGTTAATAACTAAAATATATAAGGACGTTATACAATTCAACACCAGAAACCAAGACGAGTAAAAAATGGGCAGAGGACTTAAATAGATATTTTCCCAAAGATGATATACAGATGGGCCAACAGACAAAATACGTTCAACATCACTAATACCAGAGAAACGCAAAATAAAACCACAATGAATAATCACCTCACGCTAGTCAGAATGGTTATAATCAAAAACACAAGAAATAAGTGTTGTTAAAGATGTGGAGAAAAGGAACACTTGTGCACCGTTGTTGAGAATGCAAACTGGTGCAGCCACTGTGGTAAACAGTATGGGGGTTCCTCAAAAAATTAAACATAGAAACACCATATGATCCAGTAATTCCTGTCCAGAAGGGAGGGGCCTGGGGATAGGCAAAATATGTGAGGAGGATTAAGAGGTACAAACTTCCAGTTGTAAAATAGTCATGGAGATGAAAAGTACAGCACAAGGAATATAGTATTAAAAATCTATTATTTTGGGTAATCAAACTTACAGAAAAATTACAAGTAATTTTTTTCGTGAGACATTTTAGAGTAACTTGTCAACCTGATGTCCCATCACAACTGAATAATTGCATGTCTTGTAAAGAAGTATTGTTTTGCATACGGCCATACAGTCAGGAAATTAACACTGATACATTACTGCCATCTAATCCTCCTGTGTTCCAAGTTTTCTCTAAGCTCTGCTTTAGTGGCATTCTACAAATCTGGATATGGAATTCTTTCATTATTACTGAAGATTCAAAATATTTTTAAATTTCGGGGTGCCTGGGTGGCTCAGTTGGTTGAGTGTCTGACTCTTGATTTCTGCTCAGGTCATAATCTCACAATTCGTGGGATCGAGCCTCTAGTCAGCTCTGCGCTGATATTGGGGAGGCTGCTTTGGATTCTCTCCCTCTCTCTACCTCTCCCCCATTACCCACATGTACTCTCTCTCTCTCTCAAAATAAATAAACTTTCAAAATATTTTTAAATTCTCATAATTCTTTGACATGTTATTTAGAAGAGTATTGCTCTATATTAAACATGGATTTTTAAGTCTTTTTATAGATTTCTAATAATTCTGTAGCCAAACATATTCTGTATATTTTCTATTCTTGAAATATGATGGAGATTATTTTATGAACACGCACATGGTCAGTTTTTGCAAATGTTTCATACAAATGTAAAAATATCTGGGCACCTGGATGGCTCAGTTGGTTAAGCGTCTGACTCTGGATTTCAGCTCAGATCATGATCTCACTGTTCATGGGATCCAGCCCAGCATTGGGCTCCACGCTGACAAAGCAGAACCTCTTTAGGATTCTCCCTCTCCCTCTGTCCCTCCCCCACTCATGCTCGCTCTCTCTCTGTCTCTCTCAAAATAAACTTAAAAATTCTGCATTTTGGGCACTGTTTTAATGTGTCAATTAGGTTTAAATATTACTTTTGTTGTTCAAATATTCTGTACCCATACTAATTATGTTTTGGCCTGCTTATTCTATCGGTTACTATGAGTAGCTTATTAAAATATCCCTGTATAAATGTGAATATGCCTATTTCTCCTTTTAATTCTGACAATTTTTGCTATATATATGTATCTTAAAGTGTTATTAGGTAAATAAAATATAGAATTCTATCTTCTTAAGTGCCCTTTATAATACTCTTGGCTTCAAGTACTTTGGCTGAAATTAAAATAGCTAGATCAGCTTTTCTGGCATTTACATGGTGTATTTTACCATCCTCATGCTTTCAACCTGTCCATATCAAGATCTCTTGGGATGTCTGGGTGGCTCAGTTGGCTCAGTGTTCAACTTTGGCTCAGGTCATGATCTCATGGTTCCTGGGTTCGAGCCCTGTGTTGGGCTCTGTGATGACAGCTCAGATTCAGATTCTGTGTCTCCCTGTCTCTCTGCTTCTCCCCTGCTCAAGCTCTGTCTCTCTCAAAAATAAATAAGTATTAAAAAAATTTTGAAAGGACTCTTGAATATATAGTTGCCCTTTTTTATGATTATTATTTTTAATTTTTTTAATGTTTATTTTTTTGAGACAGAGCACAAGCAGGGGAGGGGAGAGAGAGAGAGACACAGAATCTTAAGCAGGCTCCAGGCTCTGAGCTGTCAGCACAGAGCCTGACACAGGGCTTGAACTCATGAACCTTGAGATCATGACCTGAGCTGAAGTCAGAAGCTTAACTGACTGAGCCACCCAGGCGTTCCTACTTATTATTTTTTAAGTTTATTTATTTTGAGAGAGTGTGTGCAAGCACGCGCATGTGGGGGAGGGGCAGAGAGAGAAAGGGAGAGAGTCTCAAGCAGGCTCTGCACTTTCAGTGTCGAGCCCAATTTGGCCCTCAAACTCATGAACTGTGATATCATGACCTGAGCCGAAGTCAGATGCTTAACCAACTGAACCACCCAGGCACCCTGCCCCCATTGCCTTTTTTTTTTTTTTAAATCCAGGCTGCCAATCTTTGTCTTTCCATAGTAGTGTAATATTTAGTTCAATTAAAAACTAAGGCATAATTACCAACATATGTGCATACAAATCTGTCATTTAACTTTTTTTTTGCCCTGCCTGTTCCACATTTTTCTTTTCAGACTTTTTGAAAAATTCCGTTCCCCTCCTCCATTTAGCTTGTTATTTATATATTGTTTTAACTGTTACTCAGTAGTTTGCTTGATATTCAAATTCTTGGCACAGTGTCTTCTATTTCATGGGCATCCACTTCATGAGCTGTAGAGCTGTGTACATTCAGATACATATAATCCCATTCAAAAGATGCGGAAACAGACAGAAGCAGTGAAATGGTCTCTCAACTCCCATACCTAAGTGGTACTTACCATTATACAATCAGGCCTCGGGTTGACCACATCCCCTCAAATATCCTAGTGCCCTTTGAAAACTCTCTATTGACTTTCTGTCATCATCTGTTACTTACCTAAATTCTGGCTGGAGGTTTTTCTTAAAATCTTTAAAAGCTACCCTGTATATATTTGTAAACATTTCCCCCTCTTCAGCACCTACCATTCTCCCATGTACGTAGGTCCAAACTCTTAAGTCATCTGGGATGTTTCCATTTCCCCCACCGATTCAGCCACTGCCTTCCTTAGCAAAACCTCTGATCTGTTACTTCTATCTCATTACTGCTAACATACCACTAGGAGCTTTTATGAACTCATTCATGCAGCATGCCACCAATACCAATATTCATGCATGCCCTATTTCCTTTTTGCTTTACGCACATTACTTCCAGATTATTTAAAACTGCCCTTCATCTTGAAGCTCCCCAGTTCTCTAATGGCTCTGTGCCTAGAGCAAAGAAACTACAAATAGGGATGAAAGTAACTTTGTATGGGGCAAGAGATTCCTGTTATAATTCTCCATTTCAGTATGGTGGCACTACCAGCATACCTTATTAAACGCTGGCATAGAAAAGCAACTGCTTAAGTTACTCCTATCAGAGAAAGCAAAATCTCGGATCAAAGTGATAAAGATTCCTGATTTTCTTCCTTAGAGTGTCACATGGCCAATGCCTACCATACATAGCATGGGATAGAATGAGAAGAACAATCAGCTGGGAGAGTGACCTTTTTTTTTTCTCAAAGTGGTCCTCTGAGTATAATTACACTGACATCTTGTTTTGAGAAATTTGCTTGTATGGTTATATAGGTATGAATGTTTATACACAGATTAAGTTTATACCCACACACAGCATTACAATAGTTTTAGTGTTAGAATATTTGGGGGGTTTTATACCCAACTAAATATTACTTATATTTATGGTGAAGAGAGGCATCTTGTGAAACTGAGTCAAACCATTGCTCACACCTTGATTTTTTATTAAAAAAATTTTTAAACTTTCTGTTTCTTTTTGAGAGAGACAGACAGATAGACAGAGCGAGGAGAGGGGAAGAGAGAGAGGGAGACACCGAATCTGAAGCAGGCTCCAGGCTCCAAGGTGTCAGCACAGAGCCCCACACAGGGCCCAAACCCAAAAGCCGTGAGATCATGACCTGAGCCAAAGTCAGACGCTTAACTGATTGAGTCACCCAGGCGTCCTAATAAACTTTTATTTTTATTATTTTTTAATCACTTCTTGGCCTTTTGGCTAAGATCAAGTGTATTTTTATTATTTTTAATTTATTTTTTAAATTTACACCCAAGTTAGTTAGCATATAGTGCAACAATGATTTCCGTAGATTCCTTAATGCCCCTTATCCATTTAGCCCATCCCCCGCCCCACAAACCCTCTGGCAACCCTGTTTGTTCTCCATATTTAAGAGTCTCTTTTGTCCCCCTCCCTGTTTTTACATTACTTTTGCTTCCCTTCCCTTATGTTCATCTGTTTTGTATCTTGAAGTCCTCATATGAGTGAAGTCATACATTTGTCTTTCCTTAATTTCGCTCAGCAGAATACCCTCTAAGGGTGTCTGGGTGGCTCAGTCAGTTGAGCGACTTCGGCTCAGGTCATGATCTTGCAGTCTGTGAGTTTGAGCCCCGAGTTGGGCTCTGTGCTGACAGCTCAGAGCCTGGAGCCTGCTTCGGATTCTGTGTCTCCCTCTCTCTCTGCCCCTCCCCGGCTCATGCTCTGTGTCTCTGTCAAAAATAAATAAACTTTAAAAAAAAAAAAAAAAAAAACCCTTTAGTTCCATCCATGTAGTTGCAAATGGCAAGATATCATTCTTTTTTGATTGCCGAGTGATACTCCATTGTATATTTATATACCACATCTTCTTTATCCATTCATCCATCAGTGGACACCTAATAAACTTTTTTTAAAGAGCCATTTTAGGTTCACTGCAAAATTGGGCAGAAAAGCAGTTCCTATATACCCTGTCCCCACACATTACACATCATTCTCAATTTGCATCTTCATTGGGGTGCCTGGCTGGCTCAATCAGTAAAGCATACAACTCTTGATCTGAGGGTTAAAGTTCAAGCCCCATGTTGGGTGTAGAGATTACCTAAAAATCTTTTTTAAAAAAAAAATTTTTTTTTAACGTTTATTTCTGAGAGACAGAGCATGAATGGGGGAGAAGCAGAGAGACACAGAATCTGAAGCAGGCTCCAGGCTCTGAGCTGTCAGCACAGAGCCCGACACAGGGCTTGAACTCACCACAAACTGTGAGATCATGACCTGAGCTGAAGTCAGATGCTTAACTGACTGAGCCACCCAGACACCCCACCTAAAAATAAAATGTTAAAAAAAAATTGCATCTTCAGTTAGATTTGCTTTAAACATTTGCAAATAAATGTTTCAACATCTAATAAGTACTTAAATTCTTTCAATGTTACTTTCTTTGCATTACTGGATTTCAAGTGTTCTGCTTATTTTGATCTTTTTTTTTATAATCAAGGTATATAAATTATATAGGAACTTTGTTTTATTTTGAGACATGGTTATGTGGGTAAATTCATAGTTCCTATCGATCTACCCAAGTTTTACATCAACTATGATTTAGTTATGGAATTCTAAAAGCAAGAAGCAGAAATATTAAAATAAGCAACTCCAGGTGTATGACCAGCATAAGGACAACGCTAGATTCTCAGTGAAATGCATTTGTATGACAATGCCAAGCAGTGATACATGCAAGAGTTCAGGCAACTGTTCCTGCATTAATGTTATAGTGGTTATCCTTGATATTTTACATAGTACATAACAGCTTTTATTTTTCCTAAATATTAAGCAATGTGAATGCAATGAATACTGCAGATAAAGTGTTCCCCAAAAGGACTTACTCTTAGAAAAAAACACAGATTTAGGATAACAGCACACTTGCACTACATGAAAAATGGACAAAGATGTCTATGAATTAGTTGTGTCCATGTGCAATAATAGCGGATATCTATTGTGATGTGGGTCAAAGCCTTTGGTCTAAGTAAGAAAAGTTCTCACGTATCTAATTCAGACATGCTAGAATGACATCTACCCTAGTTCACCTTATATAGGGATACTTCCACTCCCACTCATTTCTCCAATGATCCAAGTAATGCAGGATCAATATAGGAAATTTGCAAAGTGTACGACATGAAAAAAAGTAAAAAATAAAAACTAAAAGCAAGAATTATTGCTAACCAATGATTCCCATGAAGGTGAAAGGTTACAGATCACTAGGGACTTGTCATGCAGCTGAATTAGGTATTTCCAAATTTCTTCTTCATCGTTGATGGTGAGCACCTTGGTATGCTGCTCTTCCCTGCTGCAGGCACATCATCTCCTCAAAGATCTGAAAGTTGGCCTCTTGGTCCCTCCTCTAAGATGTTAACTCTTTTCCTTTCTTACTTCTTTCCTCTGCCTTAGGGTGGTGTTTCTTCTTACAGACACTACTTCTGCTCCACCTGAGAGTTCTGTTAACAATCTTTATTTATTTATTTATGTTTAAATGTTTTTATTTTTGAGACAGCATGAGCAGGGGGTGGGCAGAGAGAGAGGGAGACACAGAATCTGAAGCAGGCTCCAGGGTCTGAGCTGTAAGCACAGAGCCCAACACGGGGCTCGAACTCACAGACCGTGAGATCATGACCTGGGCTGAAGTCGGACGCTTAACCGACTGAGCCACCCGGGCGCCCTGACATGTTAACAATCTTTATCCAGATCTTTCTCAACTTAGGATGGCATTACTTCCCCATAAATCCATTGTAGTTGAAAATATTAAGTCAAAAATGCATTAGTACACCTAGCCTACTGAACACCATAGCTTAGCCTAGCCTAACTTAAAGGTGCTCACTCAGAACACTGACATTAGCCCACAGTTGGGCAAAACCATGTAACACTGTTTTATAATAAAGTGTCTAATACCTCATGTAATTTATTGAAAACTGTAGTGAAGGTGAAAAACAGAAAAAAGTCAGTTAAGCATCCAACTTCGGCTCAGGTCACGATCTCACGGTTCGTGAATTCAAGCTCCATGTTGGGCTCTGTGTTGACCGTTCAGAGCCTGGGGCCTGCTTCGGATTCTGTCTCTCTCTCTCTCTGCCCTCTCCTGCTCACGCTCTCTCAAAAATAAACAAACATTAAAAAAAAAAAAAGAATGATTTTATGTGTACAGAATAGTTTGTTTTGTTTTTTTTTTTTAATTTTTTTTTTCAACGTTTATTAATTTTTTTTGGGACAGAGAGAGACAGAGCATGAATGGGGGAGGGGCAGAGAGAGAGGGAGACACAGAATCGGAAACAGGCTCCAGGCTCTGAGCCATCAGCCCAGAGCCTGACGCGGGGCTCGAACTCATGGACCGCGAGATCGTGACCTGGCTGAAGTCGGACGCTTAACCGACTGCGCCACCCAGGCGCCCCATGTACAGAATAGTTTTAAGTGTATTGATTGCTTATACTTGTGACCCCATGGCTGACTGGGAGTTGTGGCTCGCTGTTGCCCAGTATCACCAGACAGTGTGGTACTTCATACTTCCAGTCTGGGAAAAGATAAATATTTCAAATTTGATGTATGAAAAAAATAAAATTCAAAGTATGGTTTCTACTGAATGTATATTATTATTTATTTTTTAGTAATCTCTACACCCAATGTGGGACTCTGACCCCCAACCCTGAGATCAGTCACATGCTTTTCTGAGCCAGCCAGGCACCCCACCACCCCAAATGTGTATCACTTTTACACCATCATAGAGTTGAAAAATTACAAGTCAAACCATTCATAAGTTTGGGACCATCTGCATTAGTTTTCCCTTGTTGATATAATGCTGAAAAAGCCTTTGAAAAAATTCAACACCCATTCCTGATAAAAGCACTTACGAAAACAGGAATTGGTGGATATCTTTAACATGAAAAAATGTTTACCTTAATCCTAAAGTCAGTGTCTTATTTAATGGTAAAATACTGGAGACAATCCTACTCACAACAAGAATAAGGCAAGGGTGCGCATTATTTCTCTTATTCAATACTGTACTAGCAGTATTAAGCAAGGCTGTTAGACAAGAAAAATGAATTACAGGCACAAAAATTGGTAAAGAAGTAAAACCAGCTCTATTTGCAGGTGATTATGATTGCACACCTGAA
This sequence comes from Leopardus geoffroyi, assembly GCF_018350155.1. Classification (NCBI taxonomy): domain Eukaryota; kingdom Metazoa; phylum Chordata; class Mammalia; order Carnivora; family Felidae; genus Leopardus; species Leopardus geoffroyi. The sequence goes on along the minus strand of NC_059333.1, from coordinate 49,372,588 downwards.
AAATCCTAGAGAAACAATGATAAAATTCAGTAAAAGAATTGAGGAAGATAGCAAGATACAGAATTAACATACAGAAATTGCCTTCATATCCTAAAACAATCAGCACACAATGGTAAAGAAAACCCCATTTCTGTAATAATAAAGAAGATTAAAATACTTAGGACTAAGCTTACAAAAAATATGCAAAAATGAGAAAAATTTAGAAACACCCCTAAAAGACATAAAAGCAGAGTGTTCTCAATTATGATGGCTTATTATCATAAAGACAACAGTTAAATGAAATTAGATCCTGATCTCACAAATGCATAGGAATATACTCTAAATTGTCAGGAATCTACTTGAATTAAAAAAAATGAAATAATACAAGCACAAGAAAACCATGGGTAAATTCATCTCTAACCTCAGTATGGAGAAAGGCTTTCTAAATACTAACATACAATTGAGAGGCAGTAAGAGATTAACAAAGTTTACTACATAAAAAATGGAAGCTGTTGGCATTGCAAGAAAATATTATAATCAAAGACAAAAGATAATTGGGAAAACTATAACATCTCAAAGATAAAGATTTAGTATATAAAGAATTCTTAAAAATTGAGAAAGGACCAAAACTCATAGTAAAATAGGAATGACATGAAGACTATTCATAAAGATATTCAGATGGTCCTTAAATATATGAAAAGATACCCTACCTTATTCATAGCTAGAGATACAAACTAAAACTAATCTGAAATACCATTTTTTACCTATCAGATTTGGCAAAAATTACCAAGTATGACATAAACATCTTGTTGGCAAGGCTGTGAAAAGAGGCACTCTCATACATTCCTGGTGGGAAAACAAACTGGTACAACCCTTTTGGAGGAGAATTTGGCAATATCTAATAAAAGTACATATGCACTTATATATTTTGACCCAGCAATCCTATTTCTGGGAATTTACCTGAAGGAAGATACATTCCAACAATATGAAAATACACATGCACAAGGTTATTCAATTATAGCATTGTAATGGCAAAATACTGGAAAGGACCTAAATGCCCATACATAGAAGAGTAATTGCATAAGCTATAGTATAGTCACACAATGGAACAGAAGAGTATTTACATAAACTGTAGTATATTCACACTATATAGTTGTTAAAAATGTTTTTGGAGTAAGATCTCCATGAACTGGTATAGTTTCCAGGGTATACTGTAAAGTAGAAAAAAAACACCAAAATATAAAAGAGTTAACTAAAACATGCTACATTTCATGTAAGAAAAAAAGGGAAATAATATCCGCTCAGCTATTTATTTATTCAAAAGAGGCATAGGAAGAATAATACAGAAACTAGAGATAGATTACCTATAGGGAATAAGTTCAAGCGGGACAGAAAGGCTACAAGAAGATAGAAAGGATAGAGAGGAGGGACACTTTCTGTATAGTTCTAACTTTTAGAACTATGCTAATGTTTTACATACAAAAAAACACACAAAAAACCAAACAGATTAACAAAGAATGGGTAGCATTCATTATGAAATACCAACAAAACCAAATTAACTATCTGCATTACAAATCAATAACATAACGTTACTGAAAGGGGGAGCAGAGAAAAGAACCCACATTACTTTGTAAAACAGTATTTTGATTATGAGCTAGAAGAGTAAAAAAAGGGAACTATAGACAAATACTGCACTGTTAGGCTGTTTTTCGTTGGTAGATAGATGAACTAGTAATTCTGAAAGTACCTTACATGTATCCTAGAAATTAAGCAAATAAAAGAAGTGAGCATATTACAAAGTCAGATTTCTTACTGTTGGATAAAAGTTTCAAAAAGAGAAAGACTATAATGAACTCTGTGGTATTGGTCTGGTATTAGAAGTATCACTATGAATTTATGGATATACACACATATGGTACACACATACCTATAACACACATATAGATCTAGAAATGGATGTATATATTACATACATTTTCTAGCTCTGTTAAGCAGGCTAAAAGCAATAATACCTCAGTACCGATGACTACATCTAGTGTTGATTTTGGTTTCTAAATACCACTGTTTCATAGAAGGAACTATGGATACTTACAAAAATCAGTTTCCAGGGCTGGAGAAAATACAAGATGAGTCCAGTACATCTTTTGTTGCCAGAAATTAAGGGAGTATTAAAAGTTGGAGATGTCAAAAAGACATGAGGGTCAACTGGAGAGAGTTCACATGGGCAAATCTGGGACATTCTGGGTAACAAAGTAAATAATGGTAGGAATGGGTTGTAACCTATAGAATAATGTAAGGATACACGGGCCCATTATCAATAAAATAAATGTGTAATGAATGGGGGAAAAACCTTCCTCACAACAGAATTTCAACTACTAAAAGTAGAAGGAATGATGGAAACAGAAAATCATCATTTGGCCAATACTACAGTGACAACTGTTTCAGGAAAAGAACCATGGGGGACAAAGAAGAACCATGAATGCCTGCCAATTAAGTGGGCAATAGTGTGAGAAATAGGGTACTTACACCATCCCAAGAATTTCTCCACAAGATACTTACTAATTACGAAGAGAAAGTAGTAATTTGACAGTGGAGAAATCTGACAGACACCACCTTAATCAAGTGATGAAAATTAACATTACTAGCAACGGGACAAATTAACATCATGCTCTTGCTGCTACACTGAGGACACAGTAGTTCTGTGCTATTCTCGCCAAAAATGCATACATGGAATTTAATCATGAGGAAACAGAAGGCAAGGCCCTAGCTGAGAATCTTTCATAAATAATTGGCCTATACTTTTTAAAAAGTCTAAGGTCATGAAAGACTAACACTGAAGAAATGTCTCAGATTAAGGAAGCTAGAGACAGATGACAACTAAACAATGTGTGATAATGAAGTGGATCTTTGACGAGACATTAGTGGAACAAAAAGTGAAATGTGAAAAAGATCTGTAGAACAACAGTATAAGGTGATATATTAAGGTAATGTAATAATGTTAATTCCCTGATTTTGACAACTGTCCTGGAGTTACTGAAGATGTTAACACCTGGAGAACATGGAAATATCTTGTAATATTTTTGCAATGTTTTCAAAGTCTGAAGTCTTTTCAAAATGAAGTTTAAAATTCAAAAGAAGTACCCTCACTTAAAAGTTAACTTGGACAACCCCTCCAAACTAAATCAAGCTAACTTTGATTATTAGAGTTAAGGAACAACATCTGAAACTCAGCCTTCATTTGTAATTATTCAAATTAGAGTTAACCTTAATTCTAAAGTGGAGTTCAATTTTTTATTTACTAAGACCTGATCTATTGGGAAGCAGCATTAGAAACATTCAGAAAACATATTACATGGAGTTAATGGATGGTAGACACTAGAATACCTTCTAACACTTAGGGATTTTCAAAGGTATGCCTTAGCAGGATTTTCTAAAGCAGAAGACAGGCAATACTTTGGCAGTGGAGAGGGAGGATTTGGATTAAGTCTTTTCCAACCCCAGATATTATAATGCTACAGAACTATGTGCTAAGTTAGGAAGACTCCACTAAGTAGTAGTTTTAAAACTCCCTTTACTTTGGCCAACCATCTGGAAAAGAGCAACAATCATAATATCTGTCTCTTCTTTTATGTTAAAAAACAAAACAAAAAAAAACAGCGACAATTAAGCAGAATAGAAAATAAGAACACTATTGAGTTTGACAAATTTATTGGTATTTTAGTAAAGACATTCATCTCAGTCGTTTCTCTCCCATCTTGACCTTAGGCTAATATTTGAGTCAAGAAAAGAATATGTAGGAGAGGGATGTTATTTTAACATAAACAGTAAAATGGACAAAAGTGGAAAGTTTGCCTACATTAAAGCAAGTTAAATTCATGTATCTTGATATAATTAAATCATGTAAGAACTAATAGTTCTATATACATTTCCATTGTTTTACTTGGGGCTTACTCTAAACTTAAATGCAAATGAACAAGTGTTAGGAATATATACAGGCTGCTTCTCTGGAGTTATTACTTATTAAAAGAGCTTGGCGAGTAGTTCCCACCAATAAAATAGTCTGAAGCTGCCTCCAAATTAAACATTGCAGGAATTTTCAATTTTTGTTTCTTTTATCTGTGACTAGGTTTTTAAAGATGTGTTTAACTATCACATTAAAAAAGAATTCATATACAAAAATTAAAAAAAAAAACCTACAATACACAGATCTAACAACGTATATGTGGTCAAAGATTCCATAAAATATGTTTAAAGATGCATTTTCTTTTTATCTTCAGTACCTAAAATGTGCTTTTGAGAGGCCATTGGTTAATATGTATACACTCAAATAAACCACAGTACTGTCCTAAAATAAAGAATTCTTGTATTAAGTTCAAATCAAATTTGCTTTCACAAGTTAGTAACTTAAATTAAGCTTTAACAAAGTTACAGAAAGTGCATCTTTCTCATTTTCATCTTCATACAATGTTGTCTTTTTGGTGTTTCTACTTTTTAAAAAATAAAAACAGCCACATATTTAAGTATTATGTACATTTAAATTTTTGGTGGTGGTTTGTATTTTAAAAGAAACAGCTTCCTTATGATTTGCCTCAAGATCTGGTGGAAATGCTTGCAGCAACTAACTAGTAACAAAAACCAAGAGAAGCACATTCAAAATACTGATTTACTTTGGTAGCAAATGGTCTTTGAAGACTAATGAAGGTAGACAAGACCCGTTAAGGTGAAGTGGGCTATTTCAAATACTCAACAATTTACATAAAATTAAAAAAAAATTTTTTTTCAAGAGCTAAGCATCTGTACCAACTGATAGTAATGCAATACCTAGTTTTTGATGACTTGAAACGAAACAAATGCCCATTAGGAAAAAAAAAGGCTGTATTTTAATTTTATCTAATGTACTTTCAGTCAATAGTCCAGTAACATTTTCCTCCCAATACAGTACTCCCTCTCTATAAGGCTGTTCCTGGGAGCCAAACACTTCAGTGTAATAAGGGAGTAAAGAGTAATTGCTTGCAGTTTAAATAGACAATAACTTTTTGCGTCCCTCTTAATGTGCTAATAATTGCGTCTAAAAAAATATGCAATTCTTAGAAAGGTACCATTTCTGATTTTTTTATTATCTGTAACCTTTGGAAACTAATCACATGAAACTACAAAATTAGCAAATGTCTTGAAATCTGTATATAAAACATAAATTACCTCTAATTTCAAACTCTCATTTATTAGTGTACCACTCAATCTTTAAAAAAAAAAAAAAGGCGGCTCCAAAGATAGTCTTATACCATTCTTTAAAAAAGGAAACTGTTCCTTTTAACTTTACACCCACCCCACACCCAATTTCAAAACACATCATTTAATTGTCTTGGTCATGGACATTTCCAAGATGAGATTTTATATTTCGCTCCCATAGCTTCTGGTTATCAGAAAAACCATGCTTTCCTTTATTGAAGGAGTTTGGTCCTGCTGATGTTGGTGTATCCCTGTGTTAAAAGACAGGAAATTTATTTTAAAAGTTATATAAGGCCTTTCAAAACATATTTGTTTAGTACCTATTATGAACACAAGCTGAACATCAGAAATCCCTACACAATTAAAAAAAAATACTTTCTATAAGCCCCATTCCTAAAATTTCAGATTCAGTAGGTCTAAAGAGGGACCAAGCAAATTTGTAGTTTTAACAAACATGTAAGGTACTTTTGACACATAGCTAAGGGTGGCAACCGTGACAGTTTTTAAAACTGTTGCTTGAAACCCACTAACAGGGTCATAAAATCAACTGATGGCTTGCCATCAGCATCTATAAAAAACGAAATCGAAGAAAAACATGAAGATGTATTACACATAAAAGGGTTCAGGTGCCACTGTGGACTTGTGTCATATTTACTTCAATTTTATGTTTTACATGTTTTTAAATGTGTGTGTGTGTGTGTGTGTGTGTGTGTACACACACACACACACACACACACACACACACAAACTGGGTATTTAGACTGGGTTCGACAGTAAGTCTAAAGTCTCACTCTGGGTCCCAGTATGAAAGGAAGGTACTCCTTTTCTCTTACCGGAAGGGAAAATAACATCACTGACAGCTCACAGAATTGTTTTGCCCGAATATTTAAGAAAAGTCGGAACACTAAAAGATCATTCTCTAGAATCTTTATAAAAAAGCACATACCTTCCAATGTTCTTCATCCTCATCTTTGCTTCTGGAGGCATTTCCTCTGGTTCACTCTGGAGGGGAAAAAAAGCAGAGATGACTCATTACAGGTTTATTAAAATTCACTTGCTAACTCATAATACTAAATTTGTATCTAAGCCTTTTAGCATTTTCAATACTGTAAATCTTTGTAAAAGGAAAAAATTATTTATCTTAACTACATTTTAAAAAGAAACACAGGGGCGCCTGGGTGGCGCAGTCGGTTAAGCGTCCGACTTCAGCCAGGTCACGATCTCGCGGTCCGTGAGTTTGAGCCCCGCGTCAGGCTCTGGGCTGATGGCTCAGAGCCTGGAGCCTGTTTCCGATTCTGTGTCTCCCTCTCTCTCTGCCCCTCCCCCGTTCATGCTCTGTCTCTCTCTGTCCCAAAAATAAATAAACGTTGAAAAAAAAAAAATTTAAAAAAGTAAATAAATAAATAAATAAAAAAATAAAAAGAAACACAGCTTCAAGTGTTGATTTTGCATAAAGAAAAAAATCTGGAAAAACTTGGTATTCTAGAACCAAAACCATTTGCTTACTATGCTACACATACACATTGTGCTAAATTCTTTAATATGTACCATCTTTATGGGTGCCTGGGTGGCTCAGTCGGTTAAGCATCCGACTTTGGCTCAGGTCATGATCTTCACGGTTGATGAGTGCCAGCCCTGCATCGGGCTCTGTGCTGACAGCTCAGAGCCTGGAGCCTGCTTCTGATTCTGTGTCTCCCTCTCTCTGCCCCACCCCTGCTTGCGCTCTGTCTTTGTCTCTCAAAAATGAATACATGTTAAAAAAAATTAAAATTAATATGCACTATCTTTAATTTTTTTTTTTTTTTTTTTTGAGAGAGAGGGAGGGAGAGGGAGGAAGGGGCAGAGGCAGAGAGAGACAGAGACATAGACTCTGAAGCAAGTTCCAGGTTCTGAGCTGTCAGCACAGAACCCACTTCAGATCCTGACTCCCTTTTTCTCTGCACCTCCCCTGCTTGAGCTCTCTCAAAAATAAACATTAAAATAAAATAAAACCCTAATCACATCCTAAAATAATACAAAACAAACCCCTCCCCCAAACAAATAAACCCTAACAAATCTTATCATCACTTGCATTTTATTTATTTATTTGAGAGAAAAAGAGTGAAACCTCGCAAGTAGGGGAGAGGGGGCGGAGGGAGGGAGAGAGAATCTCAAGCAGGGTCCACACTCAGCTTGGAGCCTAAGGCCCTGGGATTAGGACCTGAGCTGAAATCAAAAGAGTTGGCTGCTCAGGGCACCTGGGTGGCTCAGTCAGCTGAGTGGCCAGCTTCTGCTCAGGTCCTGATCTCACTGTTTCTGAGTTTGAGCCCCATGTCTGGCTCTGTGCTGACAGTTCAGAGCCTGGTGCCTGCTTCGGATTCTGTGTCTCCCTCTCCGTCTGCCCCACCCCCCCTCCACTTGTGCACCCAAGCGCGTGCTCTCTCTCTCTCAAAAACAAATAAATATTTTAAAAATTAAAAAAAAAAAATTTGGCTGCTCAACTGGCTGAGCATTTGCATTTTAAAGTTGAGGTAAACAAGGTTAGTTTGTCCAAAGTCACAAAGCTAATAAATAGCAAAAGAGTTGGATGCCAAAGCAAAGAATCTTAGTAACTTTATGGTATTGTTCCTTCTAAAAACGTCTCCTTCACTATAAAGATATCTCGAATATCTTGAAAGTTCATTCATTAGTACTTACATAAATGTTGAAAAGATATATGGTAAGTTAAATTCCTTTTTTTTTTTTTAAGTTTATTTATTTTTGAGAGAGTGAGCATGCACAAGCAAGCGGGTAAGGGGCAAAGACAGGGAGAGAGACAGAATGCCAAGCAGGCTCTGCATTGTCAGTACGGAGCCTGATGCAGGGCTCGAACTCACAAACTGTGAGATCATGACCTGAGCCTAAGTCAGAGGCTTAACTGACTGGTAAGTCAAATAAATGCTGCTGCTGAGCTAAATATTCTTTTTTTTTTAAAGTAGGCTCCAAGTCCAACATGGGCTTGAACTCATGACCCAGGATGAAGAGTCACATGCACATCCTACTGACCGAAACAGACAGGTGACCCCCAAGCCCCCTTTTAGGTAAGCTCCAACAACCCTCAGACCAACAGTCATGCGCGCTTACCTACTACTGAGTCAGCCAGGCACCTCTAAATATTTTTAAAAAAAAAAAATTTTTTTTTTCAACGTTTATTTATTTTTGGGACAGAGAGAGACAGAGCATGAACGGGGGAGGGGCAGAGAGAGAGGGAGACACAGAATCGGAAACAGGCTCCAGGCTCTGAGCCATCAGCCCAGAGCCTGACGCGGGGCTCGAACTCACGGACCGCGAGATCGTGACCTGGCTGAAGTCGGACGCTTAACCGACTGTGCCACCCAGGCGCCCCTAAATATTTTTTTAAAAGAGTGTTCTCAAGATCTAGTCTAAAGGGGTTTCTACTGGTCAAATCTGGAGCAAGCATTATAGCTTACTGAATAAAGAACTGATGAACCTACACTTACATAAATAAGGGGAAGTTTTTCCTTATAGTAGAGACAATAAATATACAAGAGATAAAAGAAAAAGAAAAATCGTAACTGATTCTGGTAGGAATCCCTCAATGGATGTTAACACTCATGAGAATGTTTTTATTATTACTATTTTCTTAAATGTTTATTTCTGAGAGAAAGAGCACAAGCAGGGGAGCAGCAGAGACAGCAGAGAGCCCGTTTCATGAGATCATGACCCGAGCTGAAGTCAGAGGTTTAACTGACTGATCCACCCAGGTGCCTTGTATTTTTTTTTTAATTACAGATTTTATTTTTAAGTAATCTCTACACCCAACTTGGGGCTCAAATATAAACCCCAAGATCAAGAGTTGCAAGCTCTACCAACTGAACCAGCCAGATGCCCCCCATATAATCTTTAATTATAAAAGGTAAAATAATAATCTGAAAAGCAGAAGGGTGCCCGGGTGGCTCAGTTGGTTAAGCTACCGACTTTGGCTCAGGTTGTGATCTTGTGGTTCGTGAGTTCGAGGCCGGCGTCGGGCTCTGTGCTGACGGCTTGGAGCCTGGAGCTGGCTTTGGATTCTGTGCCTCCCCCTCTCTCTGCCCCTCCCCTGCTAATGTTCAAAGATAAATAAACATTAAAAAAATTTTTTTTGAAAAGCAGAGGAATCTGGCAGACATCACTTTAACCAAAAGATCAAAGTTAGCACCGTCAGTAATGGGACATATTGACAACATGTGCACTCTGATTATGATGCATTAAGAACTTGGCATAGCTTCTGTGGTACTCCTGCCAAAGTAAGTAATGTGAATCTAATCATAAGGAAACATCACACAAATTCAAACTAAGGAAAACTTTACAAAATAACTGGCCTGGACTCTTCAAAAATGTTAATGCCATAGAACAGAGGCCAAGGAATTGTCCAAATTAAAGGAGACTAAAAAGGTAACAATGAAAAATATATTTTTAAAATTTAAAATTAATTAAATGGATGCCCTCTTTGTCAAATATATTTTAGGCCCAGATATATATCCCGTGTTACTTATGTTCTGCAGAAAAAGGAAAAACCAGATGATTTTAGATACACACATTCTTTTATCTAAGAGACAAGTTAAAATTAATATCCTTTACCATCATTAACTTGTTAATTTCTCCATTTGCCAAACAGGAATAACTACATTGCATGATTCATAGGAATATATGGAGGATAAAATAAAGTTATATGAAAAGACCCAAATTGTTAGGCATTCAAAAAAAGCCATTACCATCATGTAGGTGTTTACCATTTCCAGCCTCTCTTTTCACACACACTGTTCCCTTTTTCGTATATTGTCCTTCTCTCATACATTCTGTACATAGCAAAAAGCTACCTAATCTCTCAAGAATGTTAGAGATAACAGAAAACATGGGATATTATTTTTTAGTTTTTTTTTTTTAACGTTTTATTATTTACTTTAGAGAGGGACAGAGTGTGGGTAGGGGAGGGACAGAAAGAGAGGTAGACATAGAAGCTAGAGCAGGCTCTGAGCTGTCAGCATAGACATTTCCACAGAATCCTACAACTCTGACAAGTAGTTTAAAAATGTATGATTTAAACTGACCTTTCATTTTACAACTGAAAAACGAAGTCTCCAAAAAGGTAAAGTGATTTATTTCACAGGCTTTCTACTAGTTGGTAACTGGACAAGACAGGAGAAGAATCCAGGTCTTCCCACTGCCAGTTCAGTGCTGGCATCTAGTTACTTGGCCTCTCTTCCTTCCTTGAATTTCCATTATCACTTCATATCTTTGTATACTTTTGAGTTTCATTTTGTACTATTTTATGCCCTATGAGACTGAGTTCCTGGAGGGACATGTCTGAATTATCTTTGCAATCTCACTGTGCCTAGCATATAGAAACTACTCAGGGGCGCCTGGGTGGCTGTTGATTGGGCGACCGACTTCAGCTCAGGTCATGATCTCACGGTTTGTGGGTTTGAGCCCTGCGTCGGGCTTTGTGCTGACAGCTAGGAGCCTGGAGTCTGCTTCAGATTCTGTGTCTCCCTCTCTCTCTGCCCCTCCTCAGCTCATGCTCACTCACTCGCTCTCTCTCTCTCTCCCAAAAATAAATAAACATTAAAAAAAGTTGCTCAAGTGTGTGCAATAGGTTAAGTGCAAAGAATCCAGAGATAACCACAGTAATTCTTTACCTACTGATCTGGGCTCTAATCATTCCATACTTATCCTTGCCCAAACGGCTACAGAAATCTCCAGTCCAGACAAATACAGCTGCTAGTATTTATGACTTGTCTTAGCTTATAAAAGTATTCTTTGGTTTGTCAAAACCCTGCCTAATGTTTTAGTATCCAATTCTTACTTCTCTTTTATGTTCTTCCCAATTATTTCAGCCCACACTGTGCTCCTCTGAATGTGTAATTCTTATCCATATTGTTTTTGAGAGCAATTACTCATGTACCCTGTTAACAGTTAATTGTTATACAATGGGGTCACATCTTAAGAGGGGGTTAGGTTTCTAAAGTCAGAGACCAAAGAAAAAAAATCAGTCAAAATGATGCTTTAAATTCCATACGTTATTCATAAGCACAAGAAGAGAGGGACACTGTGAGAGGCATGAAAGAGCTAAGTCTGTCTAAGAGAATAGCAGATAAGCAACTCGTGCTCACTTTGGAACACATGCTTAATGAACACAACTTCTAGCAGAATCACCTGCACTATTAGCCATTCCTCATGGGAGAAAACACTATAGCTGTCTTTTGTAAGCTGAATGAATGCATGATGCCTGAACACTGAAGACTCCAACTATAAAATTATTAAAGGCAGCAGCATTAAATCTGTCTTTTCCTGGATCCTACATATTTCCTAGCACATATATATGATATATGTATCAACACATATATCAAGCATTTGTTGATTTGATTCTTAAGGTCATTGCCCCCAAAGGCAGTTATATTTTAAATAATCCTACAACCACATAAATAGAAATATCCAGATTTTGCAGGCATCACAAAAAATCTATTCAGAATTACAAAGAAAATTCACTAGTACCATTAATGCAACCTACAACCTGCCACTAACTTCATTAAAGAACTGATTCAAGTAAAATAAACAAAACTAGGTATCAACTTACATCTTCATCTTCATTAAAAGCTGCTGCTACTGAAAGTGTTTTTGGAGCAAGAGTTGGAACAGTTTCTTTAGGCTTCTGAAGAAGAAACACATTAAGAAGTATCACATAACGTTTACACAGGCTTATTTAATGATACAAATAATTTATCTTCAAAGATTCAATTTTATGTTTTCATAGAAACATACTAAGGAACTCAGAACAAACTTTAAAGAACTCCATTTTCTCTTTTTACAAATGTGGTTATCAATGGGTAGCTTTAATTTTATTAATGATATGTCCATTTGTTTTTATCCTGTAAAAGATTTTCTAGTCAGGATCTGTAATTTAATATCATTTAGCTAAGGGATACCTGGTAAAGGTAAAGGGAAATGATTAGTAGTACTTGCCCACAGTGGCCAAGAATGAATTGCAGTGTGACTTAAGAACATAAAAGACACCAAGACTCCTCTCTCTACTAGTGTTCTGCCCTGTAGCCCGTAAATATGTTTCTCTTCTATCCAACCTAAGTTTTTGAGGTAAACTGCTCTATCATCATCCTCTCACCATCAATCTGGTCTTCAACCCACTGCAATCAGGCTTCCTCCTTCATTCTCCCATGGCTCCTCACTCACCTAGAATCAGGTGACCTTGATTCTGTAGGGTCACCAATGACTGGTGTGCTGCTTTTGACTCTAATCACCAGCTCCTTTTTGAAAACACTCCTACCTTGAATTCTCTGACACTGCTTTTTATAGGCTATTCTAATTCTCTGACCTTTTGTTCTTTGTTTCCTCCTGTTCCCCCCTTAAATAACACACACCCAAGATTCTGTTCTTAGTGACCTTTCCTTCTCTGTACTTCCCTGGTCATCTCCATTCACTCCCATGGTTTTAACTACCAAATCTTAAATGTCTACTCCCAAATAGAATGTCACATGCCTACTGGAGCTCCACTTAAGAGCTCCGATGGGCACTTTAGTTTGACAGTGTTCTAAGTACCCAAGCCAGAAATCCTTTTCTTCAACTTGGCTCTATCATAAAGTCCTGTAGATTAAATATTTAATAGACTTACGTCTCCCTCTGCCTTCCCATCAACTACCATACTATGGACACCTAAGGCCCTTTAGCATTACTTGCCTGAACTACTGTTAGAAATACCATCCCCTACTCTCAATTTTCTCCTCTATAATGGCACCAAAGTGGTATTTCTAAAATGCACATCTGTTTAAGGGTTAAGCTTCCTTACACCAGTTTCATAGCTCCACTAGAACTTAAAGAATAAAACCAAACTATGCAAGTCCTTTATGATTTGGTTCTATGGTCTCATTTAGCGGGGCTTTTCATCCCTACATTTGCATACCAATTTCCAACTACAAACATTTTCCTGAATGTACCATGTGGCTTCACATCTAAACTACTTTTGCATGAAATTCTTTTTATCTGAGATGCCCTTTGCCTCCTGTCTATACAGTTAAGGCCAACTCAAGCATCACTTCATCAGTGAAATCTTCTCTGATCTCCTGAAACAAAATGAACCACGCTTTCTTTTTATAACACAAACACTTCTGTCAATAGTACTTGCTTTTGAAGGAATAAAAGCCATTAATTTGGAGATTATGCATAAAGACTCTAGAAATACCCTTTACTCTTTTAAAGATGTCAGATATTTGATGTTGTACATACATATATGACACAAGTATCTGCTGATCAACTATCTTTTCATATCATATAATAAAAGCAATAGTTTCAACTATTTTTTGTATCTTACATCCCACCTCCCTAAGACAACTGTGGTTATACTATAGTTTATTTTATGAAAACAAGTTTTTGTTTTCCAAAGATTAAGAAATTTTTACTGAGTAGACTTTCTCAACCAAAACCCTCCCTTCTAAAATGAGGAGGAATTACTACATCATGTCAATGATTTAGAAAAAGTAGGGATTTGCATATCTAATTTAGGGGTGTGTTGAACCACAGCAGAATCTATTATCGAGAGGAATATCTATATTGAAGTGTGTCTGAGAATACATGTTGAATGACTATCAGAAAAACACAAATACTTATGCAGTTAGGTCTATGCAACTTTATAAAAAAAACATATTAAACAAAAAGAAATCAGCTCAAATAGGAAGAAAAGTTATGAAGTAATGAAGTTATGAGCAGAATGTCTTTTGTTTGGAATGAATTTTTTAAAGGAATAAAAAGAAAACAAATAGGAAAAAGCAAAACAACATAGGGTAGGAGTAGGGGTCCTGAGAAATGGTAGCTCTTCTAAAACTGTAAGTATAACTCAAACACATTGACTCTAGTAGGAACTTGATCCATATCATATTTTTAAGATCTTGGAATGAACATCATACACAGAATAAAGCTGTGTGCACCTGGCAAATAAGCATTAATTTTCACAGAACAGACATGAATACATGAATAAACAACTCAAAAGTAGTAATTCTAGTAATTTTAGGATTATTCTCTTTACACAAGAATGTGACTATTTTCTAAAGCCAACAGTGTACACTATTTAAGTAACATTTTTTTCTGAAAGACCTATGTGGTTGAAGCATATGAAATTGTCACTTTTGTAGGTCAAAATTAGTCAAATATCAAAACTTCATAAGCTTCAATCTAATATTTCAAAACTTTCCAGATACTCCACAGTTAGTTAATTATTAACTTAAGGTTTATATTTAAAACAAGGGACCAAAAGTTGATCTGTCATTGGATATATAGAACTCAATGTCCATTTGTAGCTCCAAAGTAAAGTGACCAGGAAGCTCTTCTTATCAAGCAGTATCTCACTAGTACTTATTTCTAGAAATATTATTTTTAATATCACTGGAATTGAAAAATAAGGAAAAAAAATGAAATTCTTTCTGAAAATGTTTTTCAGAGGTTTTACTCAACTGAGAAAAATTCTAAGCTGTTACTTTATAAATTATATATTCCCTATAATAGTTGCTCCTTCTCATACTCCAAACCTTTTTGAAAAAGTTTTACTGAGTTATGATTTATCCATATTGTTCTTGAACATAGAGCTAATAACTTCTTAAATACTTAACATGTAAGTTCATGTACCAAAGTACCTTTTTACACTCAATTTACCATAACCCCATAAAAGCAGGTTTCCAAAACAAATTCTTAAGCCCCATTATGCACACCATATAGATCAAATAACAACTCACACTTGATCCAAGTTTGATGGATATGGCTGAGGCTTTCTTTGTCGTCTGACTACCTATGGCAAATCCAAACTTGGAGATCTTTGTAGGCTTTGTTGGGAGGTCTGCAGCTTCTTCTTCAGCTGATCGCTTCTCAGCGCTGCGACTGGAACTTTCCCCTCCATTACTGGAAGAAACAGTCTTAGTTTTCACAGGTTTTTCTGCTTCTTCTTCAGGTCCTGGTGAAGTCGAAACAACTTACCAAGATGAGCTATTTTTACTGAGCAGATTGATGGGAGCAGCAACCTCAAAAAGCATCGTTATAAGGAAGATACCTCTGCAGGTGTCACCTACTGACCCAACAGTCTCTTCCACTGTGTTAGAGTGTACAGCAGGAACTGAGATTGTGTGGCAGTAGAAGAGGGTCCCATGAATTAACTAGCATAAAATACAGAGCAATTTAAAATTATAAACGTAGAGTTCATATAATGTAAGACCCTTCAACTAAACACTATTATAGAAGTTATCTAATAATCTAATTATTTGTGGAATTTTGCTTTTTAGAAATTAAGGCCTGTAAGTTCTTCTACACAAACTAGCTTGTGAATATTAGTCCACGTCACAGAAAAACACATTTGACTAATAAATTCTAACATTCTTCAATTATGTACTACTAGTTATACAAAGTACCTAGCTATGAATGGTCCATTATTACCTGAACTACAGTGCTAATACAGCCTGGAGTAATTTTCTTGAGTGATGTGTGCCTCATGTACCTCTCACACGATTTTTAGAGTTGAAAAGGAAACTCAAGGAAGCCTTCAAGTCATCCCCTCTAATGTAACTTAATTCTACTTTGAAAGCTTGGTTATCATCTGTTTTAACGATCATACTTAGGTTCATACACTACTTTTTATAATGAAAGAAAGATGAACTAATTATAATTTCAAATAGTAGAAGCCATACATATGTAGACTAGGAATGTAAGAGGGCTTTCAATGATTTGGCTTGAGTCTGTATTAATCAATGAATGGTAACAGTAAGTTTTTATTTTGAGTATCTTTGGTCCTTTGCACAAGAAGGCTACTTAATATATTGGAATGTAAGATAGAAGAAGTTTGGTTGATTATTAAAAATTTTATTTTCTTGCCCCAATTCACCCTAGAGAATGTTTTCTGTTACACTAGTTTATGAAGACAAGATGCTCTAAGCAATATCCCTGACAACTGTTAAGAAAACAGGACATTTCTAGAATGGGGGGAAAGCGGGAAATCAAACACAGATAGATGGACAAGTAATATTAAAAAATCCAGAGACTATATATCTTAATCCATATATTTCTGGAATGAAGAGGTCTCTAAATTAATAAGCACTTTGAACAGAACATTTGATTGCGTTTATAGGAAAGACAACAGGAACTCTATCCCCTTTGGACAGCGGTGAAAGTTATAATAAAAATGTTGAGGAGGAATTAAGCAGGATTAGGTTTTGGGATTTCCCCAGGAGACAAAGATAGCACTGGAATGGTTGCTGGAGGTGCCAGTCACTTACTTAGATATGAAATTACAATAGCACCTGAAGAATGTAAGATTAATATTCAATAGTTGAAATACAGAAATAAATGTAGAATTTCTTAAAAATAAGACAGTATTATGCCAACATTAGTTTATAACTAAAAGCAGTGTTCTAAATTTCATTCTGCATTGTTTATAGTTTTGATCAATTATGAATTATACTGTAGAACCTAAACAATAACTATTTCTTTGTGACTGACAGCTAAAATTGAAAACTCAGTCTCTACGTATGGGAACACATATAAACATATAGAAAATGCACTGGGTTTACAAAAAGAAACTATATATATTAAGGCACAAATTTTGTGCAAACACAAACTCTAGAAAACATCAAATAGCATAAAGAACATTTAGTCTTGACTGTGGTATATACAACTCTGCTTTTGAACTGTGACCCAAGAACTATACATAATTACTCAAGATCTCCAGTTCTTTAAAGAAACCTATCTTTTCTTAATTCTAGGTCTCCTTTTACCCACAAAATTCCGGAACAAAGAATCTAGAAAAACGATAGCATAAATATGAAACAAAATGAAAAACATAAATCTTACTATAATATTAGTACAATTAAGTGTGATAACTGGCTGAACTCGTATGTGATAATATATGAAACAATACTATCTGTCCAATCCCATGATGCTATAGGGAAGATTTCTATAGACACTGCTGTAGAAAAGGTAGCATGAACGGGGAAGTTGGGAAAACTACCATTAATTAGGTAACCAACTGGCAGCAACTCAATTTTATTTTTATCTGCCCTCTTGACACCTTAAGAGGCAGACTATTAAGACCACCCACATTTCAGGTCCACACTGAAGATGAAACATGCTATGTCTAGTAGGTCATTTCTAAACACGACTGATTCCAGATCCAGCAATTATTTTTGGACATAGTAAATAACTCTTTGGCCTTGCTCTTCTCAAGAAGCTTTTTTTTTTTTTTTTTTAAACAACTGTAAATACTCAACAACTTTAGAAATTATCCGCTCTTCAGCAAAGGGATGGGGGAAAGGGAGTGAAGGAAAGTAGGTGTACTATTAGTACTTATTACTTAGCCTTAAATGGCTCAATGTATCACATGGATTGGAGCTGCTATTTTCTCTTTAGGTAATCTAATAATTACGTAGTAAAATACACAAAACATTTAGGAAATACAGCAAATGGAAACAGCAATGAAAACAGAAAAATGTGACAGACAAATCCATATTATCAATGAGACTGTTGTCACAGTTTGTACAAATCTATAGTTCATCAGAAGAGAAAATTATTTCAACCTAATTTGAGCTTTGAAATATACCATTAAATATCAACACTAATTCAAGGTCCATTAAAGTGTTTATCTTTAAATACAACATGTTCTGCACTTTAGCATTTGGGAGCTTTTAATCAAGAACTCCTGTTTTCAATTTATTTAATGAGATCGCTGAATTTTGGAAAGTGAAAAAATTTTTAGATGGCCATAGTTTGGCAATGTGAAAATTTTAGCAATATGACTTACATTTTTGTTCTTTGTTTTTAATAGGGATTTGAAATTCTCTTTATTTCCTATTCATTGAATCTCACTACACATCCCTCATTAAAAGTAGTTCAAGGTTGGAACTTTTAGATTCTGAGGGAGAAGCAAGAGTCATCTGTCAGAATATCCATGCTGCAGAGAATGTGACTTTTATTTTATTTATTTTTTCATGCTTTTTAAAAAAATGTTTATTTTTAAGAGAGAGAGAGAGAGGGGGAGAGAGAAGAGAGAGAGTGCAGGGGAGGGAAAGAGAGAGAGGGAGCTAGAGGATCACTGACAGTAGAGAGCCAGATGGGGGCTCCAACTCAAGAACCCCAAGATCATGACCCTGAGCCAAAGTAGGACACTTAACTGAGCCACCCAGGCACCCCTATTTATTTTTAAGTTTATTTATCTTGAGAGAGAGAGAGAGAGAGAGAGAGAGAGAGAGGGAGAGGGAGAGAGGGAGAGAGGGAGAGAGAGAGAGAGAGAGAGAGAGAGGGAGAGGGAGAGAGGGAGAGAGGGAGAGAGAGAGAGAGAGAGAGAGAGAGAGAGAGTGAGAGTAAGCTCAGGGGAGGGGCAGAAAGAGAGAATTCCAAGCAGGCTCCGCACCATCAGTGCAGGCCTGAACTCAGGGACTGCGCAAGATCATGACCTGAACCGAAACAAAGAATTAGACGCTTAACCGACTGAGCCACCCAGGCGCCTGGCAACTTACATTTTAAAGAATATGTGATCAGTTTTTTAAAAATAAAATCACAAAACAATTTACAGCAAAATATAAATGCATAAAATTATATAAAAGTACTAGATTCTTTATCAAGGATTATTTTAATAAAAGGGATTTTATTGAGTTTGTATTCATTCCGAGCAAAGAATGTAGATTAATGTGAAATCAAATTACACATGGTACTTGCACATTTTTTCTTTTCCACTGAATAGTTGGAAAGGAGGGCTTTGGAGGACAAAGTTACCTTATTTTGAAAAAAAAATTAGCTAATAAAGTTTAACTGCATAAGGGTATATTCTTCATGATCCATTTGTATTTTGGTAGCTTCTTCATTTGATAAAAGAGTACACAGCTACCTCTCCAAAAGGACTGACAAGCAGTTTAAATGAGAACATATTCAAGACCTTCCTAATGGCTGGTATAATAAATGTCACTTTCATTCAAGTAGTTCTTAGATAACCTGAAACAGCATGAGGTGGCCATGATTATGATATGGACAGCTTTTCTAAAATTTCTATTTCAAGGAGCTACAAAAATTTAGCCAAAGGAGAAAAAAAATCTGCCCAAAGCCTTATTCCCCCGCCCCCCCCCCCTTCTTTAAGGTGAGAGCAAGCTCAAGTAAGTAGCTTCTCTTACTGACATAAATTCATTCATAACTACTTATAAGAAAATACACTTCCAACTTACTGGACTGTTCAAAAGGAACTAAAAATCATAATATTCTCTAGGTTAAGTCCCTAAGATAAGCTTGACAGTGTTTGAAAATAGTGACCACTTGCCATAAAATTAGCAATTCAGCAACATCCACAGTGTTAAGTGTTTTAGCTATGATTCCTCTGTATAAATTCATTAAAAATACCTGACATTCAAAAATGGTTTATATGCAACAGCACCATTTTCTTGTGAAGGCAGGCAAATCCAAGGCAAATTATGATGAAGTTATTAAGGGATATTATTCTAAATCACAAGGATACCATAAAATTTTTGTTATCAATCACCCAAGATAATTTTATACCACCACCACACACACAAAAATATGCTAAAATAAAAACATCAATGTTCATGCTAATTATCCCTAACTGAAAGGGTGGTGGATAAATTACACAGTGGAGTTATGATGACACTTAAAGTACATTTTGGCAACAC
Source organism: Leopardus geoffroyi (assembly GCF_018350155.1). Taxonomy (NCBI): domain Eukaryota; kingdom Metazoa; phylum Chordata; class Mammalia; order Carnivora; family Felidae; genus Leopardus; species Leopardus geoffroyi. Next base: position 49,352,705 of record NC_059333.1, on the reverse strand, counting down.
ATTAAACACATCTCCCACACTCTCAAGACACTTAAAAAACTATCTTACAAAATTAAAAGATAGTCTAAAAGCCAGGTAAAATTCTTTAGGTCACAGATCTTTGTTTTTCCTCAAACTACTAATTTTTAACGTAATTTTACTCAATAATTTCCAAGATAATTTTTGAGGGGGGAAAAAATCCCTAACGAGGTAGTACTAGATGGTTTAAACTGCTGTTTTTTATTCCCAAGGCAATTCACATTAAACGTCATGTTAATAAGGTCCTAGTAACTGCTTTCGTATGCTAATAATCTGTATTTTCTTTAAATACTTCAGGGATAAGACTTGAGGAAGTCAGAATAGAGAGTAATACTTAAAACGTTCTCAAGACATTATGATCACCTCCCACGTGTTAAGTTACTTGCCTTGTTACGACAAAGGGGTATGGGCGGGCGCCTGGAAAGATGTTTCTTTCCCTTCATGCACAAGGCCCAAATTTATAAGAGTGGAGGGTACAGAATGAAGACAACTGTAATCCGAGTTCACATCGTAACAAAATACAGGAAAAGTCACACTAGCCTATTAAGCCACCTAAATATCTGTCAGCAGTTAGCTGGCAAGAACCTAACTGAGAAAAAGCAGACACTTAGAAGAAAGGCAACCAAACCCTAACCCTAAGACCCCGCATCTTAAACCAGCGGGCAGGCAATGGTGTTCTGTCCTTCCATCTCCTCGACCCATCCCCATTACAGGGTCGGTATTCAGCTTGGAAATGAAAGAGAAAAGGCCGGGGTCGTACACCACCTCAGCGAAAAGGGAGAAGCAAACTAACTCCTAGGTGTAACTTAGAGGCCAGCACCATTGGAAACTCGGCCTGTGGCCAGTGCCTGCGGCCACCGCTCGGTGACTCTTCCTGTGTGTGTGCGCGTGTTTTGTGTGATGTGCGTCTCCGGTGTGGCGGTAGCGGCTCCTGCACTGCCGCTCCTGGTCCCACCCCGAGTTCGATACCCCTCTCTGGTACCCATCTCCCTTCTCATTGGAAGCAGAGCCTCCGCTGGGGACAGCAGGTGACCAACAGTGGTCGGCTCTCCCCGGCAAGGAGGCGATGTGGGCCCGGATCCCAGCGGGCCGCGCCGGGCGTGCCCGGGTCTCGTCTGGGCCCAGCACCTGGCCGGGTGAGCGCCAGATCCGCTCATTTTCGTCCCCATCCTATTCCCCCCACCCCGGGGCGCTCAAAGAAAGGCCCAGAGCATCCCACGCAGCCCGCGACGCTGGGGTTGTGTTCACCTCCGGCGGCTCCAGCTCGCTGCGGCTTCTCAGGCTTCTCCTCTCCCGCCTTCCCGTCCGCCATTTTCCCCGCCGCGGCCTCCGCTGCAGCCACGCCAAGGACGTCACGGCCCCGCCCAGCAACCATTGAGTTTCGGAGCCAGCTCGCGAGGCTGCAGCCTAGAGCGGCCCTGGAAAGTAAAAAGATGCCGTTTTGGAAACGGAAGTGGATGTGACGTCATCCACAAGCGGCCTCTGAAGGGAGAGCGGGGAATGTTGTGCTGTGTCTGTGGAGCTCTGGTTAGTGGCTCGACTAGAGGTTGGTTAGGTTTTCATGGCCCAGAGAAGTGAGGGAGCACCACTCCGGAAACGTTGGTGGAGTTTTGTAAGGTTTTTTGCGGACTAGGGTGTGGCTACAGCTGAAGTGATCAGGCTGTATTCATTCTGGTCTTGCTGGACTACCTGTGCCTTAAAAAAAAAAAAAAAAAAAAAGAGGGCCGTGGAGTGCCTGGCTGGCTCAGAAGAACCCGCGACTCTTGATCTCCGGGTTGTGAGTTTGAGCACCAAGTTGAGTGTAGAGATAAATAAAACTTTTAAAAAAGTGGGGTGTGGCGGGGGGGGGGGGAGAGGTGCATTAAAAAAAATCGACGTTTATCGAGCGCCCTCTTGTGTCAGACACTATCTTGTTTAATCCCCACGACAGTCCATTGTGGTATTCTCTAATGAGCTATGAGAGTTGAGGCCAAAGAGTTATTTGTCTGAGGTCACATAGCCAAGTGATAAAACTACTTTTTGTACAGGTCGCAGTTTTCCTATCAAGAGAAATTACCTCATTCAGTTAAAATTGCAGTAATTTCCGCCTTATTTAGAAACCTTTAATGGATCCCTAGGGTTTTTAAAATGAAGTCCCACGTGTTATATTGGGCCCCAGCCTAACTTTTTAGCCTCATCTTCCCTTACTCTCTGTATTTATACTACCCTCTTGCCAAATGGGGTCAATTCCTTGTCTAGGGAACTAACTGGAGTTTGTGGGTTTGCCCTACATTAAAAAGTGAGTGTTTCAGAAAGTAGTCTTAAGGAGTCAGAATTTGGGTTTGAATCCCGGTTCTGCCCTTTCGTGGCTGAGTAAACCTTGAGGGTTTCTTACTATCTACAGACATATGTTTTCTTTGTAAAAAGAAATAATAATTGTACCTCATCAAAGAGTGCTCATGGGGATCAGATGAGATAATTTCTATATACCACTTTGGTCACTATATTTCCCTCAAGTATGTGTTTAAAAAAATGTCTCCATAGATGGCTTAAAAGTTATTTGACAACAGACATAATTAAAAGAAAATTTGGGGGGGGGGGGCTTCTGCTTGGCTTAGTCGGTTAAGCATCTGACTTAGGCTCAGGTCATGATCTTGCGGTTTGTGAGTTGGAGCCCATATCAGGCTCTCCACTGTCAGCATGGAGCCTGCTTTGGATCCTCTGTCTGCTCTCTCTGCCCCTTCCCTGCTGGTTCTCTCTCTCACTCAAAATAAATAAATAAACTTAAAAAAAATATTTTTGTTCACAGCTCTTTGTATTGCATATTTCGTATGTGAAAAGTGCTTAGTATTTATGCGTGGATGACTCCTCAGGCTCCAAGTCTGGGGAATGGAGAAAGGATCAAAGCATGTCTCATGACAGAAGTAGAGCAGTTTGGTGGTGATACGGTGCTGTTGTGATTTGAAGTCCCTGACCCCCCCATTTATGTCAATATATGTAAAACTCCTCAGCAAAATATTTTATTTTATTTACTTTTTTAAATGTTTATTTTTTATTTTTGAGAGTGAGAGAGAGTGAACACAAGCAGGGAAGGGGCAGAGAGTGAGAGGGAGACACAGAATCCGAAGCAGGCTCCAGGCTCTGAGTTGTCAGCACAGAGCCCGACGCGGGGCTTGAACTCACAAGATGTGAGATCGTGACCTGAGCCAAAGTCAGACGCTAAACGGACCGAGCTACCGAGGCGCTCCAGCAAAATATTTTAAAGAGCAAGTATTAAATTCACATTTGTTTCTTTTTCCTCAGACGTGTTAATCACTGAGACTCGCACTTTTTTTTTTTTTTTTGGACAGAGAGAGACAGAGCATGAACGGGGGAGGGGCAGAGAGAGAGGGAGACACAGATCGGAAACAGGCTCCAGGCTCCGAGCCATCAGCCCAGAGCCTGACGCGGGGCTCGAACTTACGGACCGTGAGATCGTGACCCGGCTAAAGTCGGACGCTTAACCGACTGCGCCACCCAGGCGCCCCTCGCACATTATTTTTTAAAAGGAGATGTAAACATGACTTGTATGTGAAATTAAGTATTTATTTATAGATGCATGTATTTTTGAATGAGGAAAATGAAGTTTAGAGAGGTTCCATATAGCTATCTAAAAGCAGATCCAGTTCCATATACCACACTGTAGAAATTAAGGATGGAAAATAGTAATCCATTCACTTGTCAGTCCAGGAAGTCATATGGTGCTTATCTTGCACAGCATTGTTTCCCAGTACCTAGATTATATCAGTTTCGATAAATATTCATTGAAGAAATGAGTGCAAGCTTCAGTAACCCTCTCCAAATGAGTTAGAGTAGTGCAGGGCAAAGAGCAGCAGTATTTATTGCATTAAAAATGAATTTAAACTCTAACTCTGCCATTTGCTAATTCTGTGAGTTTGAACTGATAAAACAATCTTAGCGAATATATTTTAGCTACAAAAATGTATTAATATAGGATTACTGAGAGGATTAGGTGAGATCATACTGGTAAAAATTGTAATGCAGGGCTTCACTCATGGTGGGCACTTAACGGTAGCTATTTTTTTGTCACCTCTAAAGAGTTATTCCAATAATGGTTTAAAAAGCTGGAAATAGAAGGCAATATGGACAACTATTTTATTTTGTTTTTTATATTTATTTTTTAAAGTTTATTTATTTATTTTGAGAGAGGGAGAGGGAGAGAATCCCAAGCAGGCTCCACCCTGTCAGCGCAGAGCCCGATGCAGGGCTTGACCTCACGAACTGTGAGATCATGACTTAAGCCGAAGTCAAGAGTTGGACCCTTAACCGACTGAGCCACCTAGGCACCCCTAGACAGCTATTATTTTAATTTAGATGTTTAATTTGTGAGGTGACAGCTATAATATCTAACATTTATTCATGTTTACTATATGCCAAGCATAATTTGCTAGTTTTTAACATGATATCAAGTACATTAAATCATCACAACAAACATATGAATTAAGTGCTACTATTATCATTTTTATGGAAGAAGAAACTGGGACACTGGAAAGGCAAGTAAGAGGTGGAGTTAAACTTAGAATTCAGGCAGAGAGCTACAACAAAATCAGAGAGGAAAGGTAGCTAATCGGGGTTTCACTAACCTCCCGGAGATTATTTTATTGTATTTTATTTAAAAGTTTTTAGTGTAGTTCACATACAATGTTACATTAGGTGCAGGTGTACAACATAGTATTTGACAAGTCTCCACACTAGGCTATGCTTGCTGCAAGTGTAGCTACCATCTGTCACCATACTATGCTATTACAATATCACCCACTGCATTCTTTATGCTGTGCCTCTTATTCCTGTGACTTACTCATTCCATGTCTAGAAGCCTGTATCTCCCACTTTGAGTAGATTCTTTTTGTTGTTGTTGTTTATTTATTTTGAGAGAGAGAGCAAGAGAGAGCACAAGCAGGGGAGAGGCAGAGAGAGAGAGGGGGAGAGAAAGAATCCCAAGCAGGCTGTGTACTGTCAGCTTGGAGCCCATTGGGGGCTCGAACCCACGAAACGCAAGATCATGACCTGAGCCAAAAATCAAGAGTTAAGACGCTCAGCCGACTGAGTAGATTCTTAATACAGCCTTGTAATTTTATTATATTTCCCAGTACCATCCTCAAATTTGAGTGTACATCAGAATCACCTGAAGGGCTTGTTAAAATACAGTTGAAACTCTGGTGCTACTGCCGAGATTTTGACTCAATGGAGCCCCAAAATGTACATTTCTAACTAGTTCCCAAATGATATTGATACTGCTGGACTAGGTACCAAACTTTGGGAGCCACTACCCTAATTATTTCACTTTCTTACACTATTTCACACGTTCTCTGCTCTCCACAAAAGTCCAATAGGTACTCCCCCTCAGCTGATGACTTCACTTCTTATTTTCATGGAGAAAATAATAGAAATGAAAACAGAACTCCTGCATATTCTCACCATATCTGTGGTGTAGTACCTTTATTTGTGCTTCTATGGTCTTTTTCTGTGTTACTTATGCAGTAGATCCCATCCTTCTTGCTTATGCACAAGGTTGTCACTTCTCTCACTCCACTGCTTCATCAGATTATCAGATTCCCCTCCATAACTGGATCATTCCCAACAGCATACATACATGGTTTTATATCTCTCATCTTTGCAAAACCAACAAAAACAGAAGACTCTTCTATTGATCTCATATCTACCTCTAGCTCGTTACCATTTTCATTCATATAGCAACCCTTGAAAGGCTTATTCATATTCACTGTCTCCAATATCTCTTTGGTATCTGGTACCTACTGTGCTACCACCCTGGTCCAACCTACTATTATCTTTCACTTTTGTTACTGCAGTAATTTCTTAACTGGTCCCTGTCTTAGAATCTTGATACAGCAGCCAAAGTAATCCTTTTAAGATGAATCAGATTCATTCCCTACAGAAAATTTTATTATGTGCTAGGCGCTGTACCAGGCCCTGGGAATATAGCAGTGAATAAATCAGAAAAAAAAAAAGTTCCTGCCCCCATGGATTCTAGTTATCCTATTAAAACATCAGGAATATGTCATCAAGACCATGGATCTTCCAATCTCATTCACAGTAAAAACCAAGGGGCACCTGGGTGGCTCAGTCAGTTGAGCATCTGACGTCTTGCTTTCAGCTTAGGTCATGATCTCATGGTTCGTGAGATCAAGCTCTGCATCAGGCTCTGTCCTGACAGCATGGGGCCTGCTTGGGAGTCTCTCCCTGTGTCTTGCCTCCCCCCCCCCCAATAAATAAATAAATATTAAAAAACACCAAAATCCTTAACAATGGCGTAAGAGGCTTTACACGATGGACCTCTAGTTACTCTGACTTCATCTTCAGCTCTCTACTCACTCTGCTTCAGCTCCTTGTACCTTGAACTCTCAGGTTTTTGCACTCAAAGTTCTCTTGTTACTCCCTTCATGTCTGCTCTTCAGGTGTGCTCTGAATACTTGCTTGAAGGATATGGCTTAGGTATTAAACTGGGTAACATAATAAGGATAATAGTTAACAAGTAAAGACTTTTTTTCATTTTTAGAAATATTTATTTTGCGAGTAAATGTGTGTGCAAGTGGGGGAGGGGCAGACAGGGAGAGAGAGAATCCCAAGCAGGCTCCATGCTGTCAGCAGAACCTGATGCAGGGCTCGAACTCATGAACCATGAGATCATGGCCCGAACCAAAGTCGAGTCAGATGCTTAACTGAGCCACCCAGGTGCCCCAAGACTTTCTTTTAAAACCTTTAATTATTAAAATCTGGGAAGTTGATAGTATGTTTGAAGAGAGCACAAGGAGAGAGCTAGAAATGGTATTACATGAAAATAATAGGTAAGAAGAGATGATTAGAATATAGGCAACAAAAATTACCTTCAAAGTGGAAGAATACTATAAATTATTGGGTGTTTGAGATAGGGAAAAGCCACCTAGTGACTGGGAAATCAGATCATTTAGTTTGGAGAAATTGAAGCAGTGTCTGGGGTTCTGTTAAGTTCCAAATTCCAAAACATTTGGAAAATTAAAATTGTATTAGAGTTCAAACTGTGGATGAGTTTGCCATTGTGATTTATCCGCATAAGAGAGGAGTCTTAGAAATTAGTTACTGCTTAGCTATTTGGAAGGAATTTATTTTATTTTATTAAAAAAATTTTAATGTTTATTTTTGAGAGAGAGAGAGAGAGAGCGCGTGTGCATGCATGAGTGGGGGAGGGGCAGAGAGAGAGGGAGACACAGAATCCGAAGCCGAGTCCAGGCTCTGAGCTGTCAGCACGGAGCCTGATGCAGGGCTCAAACTCACGGACTGCGAGACCACGACCTGAGCCAAAGTCGGATGCTCAACCAACTGAGCCAGCCAGGTGACCTGGAATTTATTTTTTTAATTCTAGTGTTACCCAGTGAAATACCTTAGCATACTATTACGCAGGAAGAAATAAAAATGTTATTTGTCTCAAAAGGACAAATAACTTGCATGTACTAGTATTAGAAATTCCATACATTTCGAAGAATAGTCTAAACTAGATAACTAGTTAATATTTTACTTAGCATCTATGGGCCAGACACCATCTTAAATGTTTTATGAGTCAAGAACTATTTATCTCCTTTTCATATATGAGGAGAACTGAAATTTCAAGAGATTAAGCAATTTAAGTAACATCAGAGCCTCCGGTGAAGCTGAAACCCAGGGAGTATGTCTGGGACTTGGGAGATCAGTAAGGCACGCTAGGAGCCTTGTTTGTCTCACTCTAGGTGCCAGTCCTGCTAGGCAATCCTAACCCCTTGTTCTGAACTGCTATGATATTTTATCTCCATTGTGTCTCAAATGGCTCAGGTATTAGCATTTTGCCACTTAGCTGGGTCTAACGGTTGAAATTCATTCATATCACACTTATTCTTCATTTACATATCACTTTCTCAAGGCCTTTCCTGATCCCACTCACAAGCTTAGGTTAGGCATCCATTATTTTTCCATTTGCACTTCATACTCTCTTATTATAGAGGGTATAATTTATAGGTTGAAGCCTAGGACTTTATTTATTTTTTAAACTTTTTTTTAATGTTTATTATTGAGAGACAGACACAGAGCGTGAGCAGGGAGGGGTAGAGAGAGGGGGAGACACAGAATCTGAAGTAGGCTCCAGGCTCTGAGCTGTCAGCACAGAGCCCAACGCGGGGCTCAAATTTACAAACTGCGAGATCATGACCTGAGCCAAAGTCGGTCGCTTAACCAACTGAGCCACCCAGGCGCCCCTGAAGCCTAGGACTTTAAAATCAAACAGATCTTGGGGCGCCTGGGTGGCACAGTCGGTTAAGCGTCCGACTTCAGCCAGGTCACGATCTCGCGTTCCGTGAGTTCGAGCCCCGCGTCGGGCTCTGGGCTGATGGCTGAGCCTGGAGCCTGTTTCCGATTCTGTGTCTCCCTCTCTCTCTGCCCCTCCCCCGTTCATGCTCTGTCTCTCTCTGTCCCAAAAATAAATAAACGTTGAAAAAAAAAATTAAAGAAAAAAATCAAACAGATCTTTTGAATTCTGAGACTACACTTAAAGGCTGAATTTTGAGTAAATTTTTATCTGTAAAAAAGGTACTATTCTCTCTCTGCCCCTCCCCCGTTCATGCTCTGTCTCTCTCTGTCCCAAAAATAAATAAACGTTGAAAAAAAAAATTAAAAAAAAAAAATCAAACAGATCTTTTGAATTCTGAGACTACACTTAAAGGCTGAATTTTGAGTAAATTTTTATCTGTAAAAAAGGTACTATTAAACAAGTAAGTTACAAGTACTGTAACACTTAAGTTACAGTACCTAGAACTTAAATTATTCATGTAAACTGCATTTTGTTTGGCAGAGTAGATACTTAGTATTTGGTAAAAGATTAGCTGCTTTAAGAAATGTATTGGACAGCATATCTCATGTTAATTTCTAGTTCAGAAACTAGGTACAAATAGTTGGCCATCCATCTCTATTTTCCATGTTTTCAAAAAATTTAATGGTGCAGGTAGTCTACAATGAACGTTTCCTAAAGTTTTAGGGAATAAGTACACATTTTCTCAAGTATATTAGGACTTAGGTAGCAAGAGGCAGAAACCCAGCTTTAAACTGGCTTAGGCAAAAAAGGGGGATCTATTAGATGGGTTATTGCATGAGGTTTGAACAACCAGTAAATACTAAAGGTAAACCTATAGCTGGATCTCAGGGATGATTGGGAATGATGATTTAAACAGCTCCAAAAATTGGTCTTATTTTTATATGCAAGCTTCACTCTCTCCTACTATAGCCTGTCTTCCTTCACGGAAAGGAAGGCCACCATCAATTCCAGAGCTTCCCATCTGTCAAGAGTTCACAATCAGATAGTGACACAGGTTATCTTAGTTCTCAAACCCAAAAATACTAGAAAAGTGTTCCGATTGGCCTATCTTAAAGTCAGATCCCCATCTCTAAGTTTGAGTGAGGTGTCTCCTTTGGGATATTCAGCTGTGGCCAGGGCAAGGTCTGTAAAAGTATGGCAGCTTCCATTCAAATCACATGGCTGGAGAAAAGTTTTTCCCAAGAAGGGAAAGCTAGCTATACACTAATAGGGAAGTGCTGTATGTAACATTTATCAAATAAATTTTTTTTTTCTAAGAGAACAAGAAATGAATTTTGTTCCCTCAAACACATTTTTCATAACATAGCCAAATCCCATGACATGCCAAGGAAGGTCTTAAACTTTTGTTTAACAAAGATTCAGTTAAATATACTTTAGTCCCTATGACATGCCAAGCACTGTACCAAATGTTACTGTAATAAGTGAAACATCACCTGAAGTTTAAAATCTTTTCTGTATCAATTTTTGATGAAAGGGCAGTTGACATGGCTCAAAGAACATCTAAGAAGGAAAATGGAGTCTAAGACTCCATTCATAAAAAAGCCACAGACATGGTACAATTGTTTTACTGTACTCAACAAACTTGGATGATTCTTTTTACTTTCAAAAGCTATTAAGTTTATGATAAACGGTATTTCCAAAGTCTTGGGGAAATTTAATTAATTGGGCAAAAAGACACACACTTCAGTTTATTTGGAAAGACAACCTTTAAATTTTTTTCTTAATGTTTTATTTGGTTTTGAGAGAGCCTGAGAGAGAGGGAGACACAGAATCTGAAGCAGGTTCCAGGCTCCGAGCTATCAGCACAGACCCTGATGCAGGGCTCAAACTCATGAACCGTGAGATCATGACCTGAGCTGAAGTTGGAAGCTTGGGGCGCCTGGGTGGCTCAGTCGGTTAAGCAGCTGACTTTGGCTCAGGTCATGATCTTGCGGTCCGTGAGTTCGAGCCCCGTGTTGGGCTCTGTGCTGACAGCTCAGAGCCTGAAGCCTGTTTCAGATTCTGTGTCTCCCTCTCTCTGACCCTCCCCCGTTCGTGCTCTGTCTCTGTCTCAAAAATAAATAAACGTTTAAAAAAAAAATCATTGAAGTTGGAAGCTTAACCAAGTGAGCCACCTAGGTGCCCCTGGAATGACAACCTTTAAAAGAACAAATGAATTCCATTTAGGAAGAAATAGACCAATAGAACTGTATTTCTACTCCATATGCTTCCCCCCCCAATTTTATTGAGAAATAATTGACATAAATCACAGTAAGAGTTTAAGGCATACAGCATCATGGTTCGATTTACACATATTGTGACCACTTATTTTTTAAGTTATCAAATATTCTCATTCAAGCCACCTTTTCTGTGTGTGTATGTTTAGAGAGCCTTTTGGAAATGAATTAAAAGGTTTTGACTTCTTTAATCTGTTGACAAGCTCTTGAGAATGTTGAGAAATCTCCATACAACCAGTATGTTTTCTCCTAGGAACAAACTTCAGAGCCTCTTCCCAACTACCAGTGTTTTTCAGACATAACAAAATACGCATCATCTGATCTAAGGTGAGATTTTTGGTACCAGTGTCCCACTGTAAATACCTATCTAATGGAAGGCATTCTGTTGCCAGTTTCAGCCGTTTTGCCTTGGCTAGGGATGTGCCTGTCTGCATAGCCTTATCAACAAAAGATCCCACTATATAAATCTTATCATGCTTGAAAGTTGTCATAACATTGGGAGAATCTGCAGTTAAATATATAATACTATCCTTTGGGAATAAGTCTACATGAGACTTTTCTGTTGCTGTTAATAGCAATTTGTCCCATTTTTCTCCATAACGTTTAACTAACTCTTTATGATAAGCGCCTTCTACTTTAAGGTTGCAGAAATAAATATGGAAAGGATCAACATTTCTTCTGTTCCATCCTTCACTTTCTAAAAGTTGGGAAACAGTATTCTGAAGTTCCTTTGGTTTCATATAATTTTCATAATCCATGTCAAAAACCAAAGGTTGTCCAAACTGCATGGCCTGAATACCTTTCCAGCCCATGGCAATGTCTATATTCCTATCCCAAAGTCGTAGAAATAGAAAGTTTTGCTGTTTATCTTCCTTAGTAGTTTCCAGTAATTGGTCTTTTTTGGCTTTTTCCTTTAATGCTGCTTTTGTTTCCTTTTTTATTTGCTTGGCTTTTTTAATTTTTTCCTTAATATATAAATATTTTAAGTATTTTTTTTTTGATGATTTAGAAACACATTCCATAGCAGTTTTGAGTTCTTCTTCACTGATTTGTTCTGGTACTTCTTTGCCAAACAATCTCCACATCTCAATTAACTCCCTGATGGCAACTAGAGGGTCCTCATCCTTGCTGCTTGAGACTGCCGAAGCATCTTCTTCTTGCATGCTAGATTTCATTGTAATTTTCCACCCATCCAATCCCAGCTGTTCAGGAGGTGATGTACTCTCCTTCTTAGGATAGGACACAGTTGGTATTTTGGAAGACACAGATCTCTGCAGAATTGTTGAACATAAAACCCCTTTTTTCCTATGAATGGTAAATGGCACCAAAAATCTGCCAAAAGATCTTAAGGTGATACTACCACTCATTTTGAGGAAAACAGGCATGTAAGAAAACACCTATAAAAAAAGCAAAATGTAGTAAAAAGTTAGATAAAGACTTTTAAAACCTCTCAACTAATTGTGCAAGTATAAATTTGAGACACCGAAATGCAACTGATTTTTGAAACACACAGTAAGCACAACTTTATTTGCTGTACCGTTAATTTTTCCTAGACTCATATGGCCTAAAGCCTGTGATCACTCACCAGGCACAAAGTTTAAAGCTTATATGGGATCATATTTTAAACATGAATTTCACTATTGCTTTAGGGAAAAGAATACCTTAAAGATCCCTTTCAGATTTGCAGCTAGGAGCCCAGAATATCTGTATTACTGGATAACCACAAAGTTATGTACTACTGATATGGGTTAGATCATGATGCTGTTTCTTCTCCATTCTATACTAAGCCCCTAACAGATACAGGCCCAAACACAAGATCCTTAACATAAACAACACATGAAGACAAGAAGATAAAAAGCAGAAAAGTTTTATAAAGGATGGCAACTAGTAAAAAGCACTTAGGAGCTGCTGTATCAATGCCCTCATATGTTTTCAAAACAGGAATATAGAGAGATCTACTGATTTAAAAACAAACCTCTTTTCTCCAGTTCAGAGTTTATTTTGTAGCAAATAATGTTATTGCCAAACAAAAATGTCCAAAATTAGGGCAAATATACATAAGCTCCACAATTTTATCCTCAAGGTGTGGACATACATCAAACAATGAAGATGCTTAAAAATGTGAAACTAGGGGGCACCTGGGTGGCTCAGTTGGTTAAGGGGCCAACTCTTGATTTCGGCTCAGGTCTGATCTAGTGTTTGGTTGATGAGATCGAGTTCTGCTTCTGACTCTGTGCTGACAGCTCGGAGCTTGCTTGGGATTCTCTCTCCCCATCTCCATCTGCCCATGCATGCTCACTCTTGCTTGCTCTCTCTCTCTCAAAATAAAGAAATAAACTTAAAACATTGTGAAACTAGTATGAGATTTGAAGAAAAAAATCAACTTTTTACCAAATGCAGTTGAAATACTTGAAAAATTCCTTCTTCCCTTGGCTTCATTTAATGACTGCATGCTTTTGGGAGTGCCTCTCTAACCTGTGTCCTGATGCCCAGATGATGCCCCTCCCTTAAAAGCAGATGTGCCTCTGAATTTTTGTCCTTAGCGCCCCCCCCCTTTTTTTTGCAATCTAAAATTTTCTGTATGAGGTCTGATCTTCCTCCATGGCTTCAACCACCACGCATCAGAAGAAACACCTCAAATGCAACATATTAAAATAATCTCTCTCCCTTCCCTTTCCAATCTGCTTCTCCTTACACATGGTTTCAGGGAGGGACACTGCTATCCATCCATTTGCTTAAGCGAGAAACTGGAAGTCATTTTATTACCGTCCTCTCTCACACCCCCCATATTTAATCCATCCGAATTATATTCACTTTACTTTTTTTTTTAAATGTTTATTGTTGAGAGGGGGGAAGGGGCAGAGAAAGAGGGAGACAATGAATCTGAAGCAGGCTCCAGGCTCCAAGCTGTCAGGAAAGAGTCTGAATCAGGGCTCGAACTCATGAACCTTGAGATCATGACCTGACCCAAAAATTGGACACTTAATCAATTGAGCCATACAGGGGCCTCAATTCACTTTGCTTTCTAAATACATCTTGAGCCATTCACTTCTCTTGAATCCCATTACCCTAACTGCATCCCCTAGCCTCCAGATTTGCTCTGCCTCATCTCTAAGCCATTTGAAGTTAGTGCAAATCTGATCAATGCACTTGTATCATCCCCAACGTGTATTTTTAAGCTCATTGCTGCTAGGTTAAATCCCAAACTTACAAACATGGCTTATAAAGTTTTCCACAAAATCATCCTTTACCTCTTCAGCTACATCTCTAGCTATACTTCATCTCAAACTTTAGACCAAGTATTCCTCCTAGTAGTTCTTACAGCACCCTGTACCTATCACAGTACTTGTAACACTCTTTTGTAATTGCCTGGTTACTTATTTGCCTGACTAGACAGTAAACTCTATCAGGACAAGGACTGTATTTATATTAAAATTGAACCCAACATTTGGCAGTTTATGGCTCACAGTAATCACTCAAGTATTTTTCAAATAGATATCCTGGACCAATGCTTTTCACATATAAAACATGTTGAGACACCTGCATTTTTAAAAATTTGTTTTAAATTTGAGAGACAGCAAGAGGAGAGGGACAGAGAGAGGGACAGAATCCCAAGTAGGCTCCACGCTGTCAGTGCAGAGCCCTATGGGGAACCCTGAGATCATGACCTGAGCTGACACCAAAAGCCCCAGGCTGAGCCCACTGAGCCACTCGGGTGCCCCCAATTAAAAGAAAAAATTCGCTTTTTTTTTTTTTTTCAAGTAATCACCCAATGTAGGGCTCATATTCACGACCCCAAGATCAAGAGTCACATTCTCTTCGGATTGAGTCAGCCAGGCGCTCCATGTTTGGCCACCATTTAAAGAAGAAAAAAGTTAGACTCCCTATTTCACCAGGAGTCCTCAATCCTGTTATGAAAAACATTTCAAAAACAAAGGTCTTCTGAGTTTTGTCTTTATAATTGGTTAAGATTTTTTTTTAGGATATCAGAGCAATGAAACCCAAATTTTAAAACAAATAAGGCAATCATTTTGGTAAACATTCCTCTTGTTCCAGGTATTGGGCTGCTTATAGTTTATTAAATCGCTGGGCTTCCACTTATCTGTGGGCCTTCTTAGCACGCATGCTCCACAACATGTATCTTACAATGGTTTCCCGAGTTCTCCCACCGCAACACACACAACTAAGATAAGAAACATGCCCATACCAGGAGTGCAGAAACAGTGGCTCCGGCTCGTGCAAACCGCGGAGACCTGGAGAGGACGCAGAACTCTGTAGTGAAGTGCTGAGCCCAAATACGTGCTTCACACGGAATTAAGCCCGTTGGTTCACTTAGTTTCCGTCCCTTTCCGTTCCAGAAGCCGGAAATCCCGCCCCCTCTTCCCGGCGCTTCCGGATGACGTCCCGACACAAGGGGAAAGCCTTCTGGTCTGAAAAACAGCGCGGTCGGGAAGAAAGCTGGTAGCTGGCCTTGAGGCCATGCTCACGGCCTCTTAACAGGGTGTGCTTGCAGCTGGTTTTAGTCTATTACACAACTATTTAAAAAATTTATTTTCGGGGCGCCTGGGTGGCGCAGTCGGTTAAGCGTCCGACTTCAGCCAGGTCACGATCTCGCGGTCTGTGAGTTCGAGCCCCGCGTCGGGCTCTGGGCTGATGGCTCAGAGCCTGGAGCCTGTTTCCGATTCTGTGTCTCCCTCTCTCTCTGCCCCTCCCCCGTTCATGCTCTGTCTCTCTCTGTCCCAAAAATAAATAAACGTTGAAAAAAAAATTAAAAAAAAAACTTTAAAAAAAAAATTTATTTTCCTCCTCTCTTATTCTCTGCTAGCTCCCCGTATTTATAAGCATTTACTCACATGGTGTTAAAATGATGTTTTCACAAGTCTCACTCAACTTTAAACTGATGCTAGGAATGTAACATATGAAACTTTGTGCCTAGTTTATCACCAGCACCTGGTACAATGCTTGGACTATGGTAGGCGACACTTTCTCTCACTCCCCTTAACTCATTTGTTAAATTTAATGTGAAAATGAAATTAAGCCACATAGTGCAAATTAGTGGCCTTTGGGTCAAAATGCAGTCTGCAGGTGTTTTGTTTAGTCAGCACATTTTCAAGTATTTTAATTCAGTTGTCATTATTAAATTATAAGGCACAAAATCAAACACTGGGGGAAAGGACAGTCTTTTTCAAAGAATGGTGCTGGACAAAGTTGGACCCTCAATCTAAAACCATATAAAAATTAACTCAAAATGGATCAAAGACTCCAACATAAAAGTCAAAACTATAAAACTCTTAGAAGAAGACGTAGAAAACTTAATGACATTGGATTTGGTGATAATTTCTTGGATGACCCCAAAAGCACAGGCAACAAAAGAAAAAATGGACATTTTGCACTTAACCAAAATTACAAACTTTTGTACATCAAAGGACACTATTGACAGAGTTATAGATGTGGAATATATTTAAGAGGTAAAAATGGTAGAATTTGCTGATTGATTGGGATTTTGGTGTAGAAGGAGAAGAAGAAGCCAATATTCTAGTTTGAGCACCAGGGTAGACGTGATTAGTAGTGCAGCGAATGGGGAAAAGGAGTGGATGGGGTGAGGGCAGAGATGGTGTGAGCAGTTTGAGACCTGATTACTGAGCTCCCTTCAAAATCAGATGATGTCTCCTTTACAGTATGTGGTAGTTGGCTGCATGGGTCTAGAGTTTGTGGGATTTTTAATTTTTTTTTTAATTTTTTTAATGTTTATTTATTTTTGAGAGAGAGAGAGAGTGCACGTGTGCAAGTGGGGGAGGGGCAGAGAGAGGGAGACACTGAACCTGAAGCAGGCTCCAGGCTCTAAGCTGTCAGCACAGAGCCCAATGCAGGACTCGAACTCATGAGCCATGAGATCACAACCTGAGCCAAAGTTGGATGCCTAACTGATCCACGCAGGCACCCCTGCATGGGTCTAGAGTTAAGGAGAAAGAGAATGGGCCATAGGCAGAGATTTGAGAGCTATGAAAGAGTCTTTGAAACCAGAGTCTGTGAAACTATGTGGGTGGAAGAGATTACCCAGTGTCTGAGTAGAGAGGAAGAGTAAACAAAGGAGACTGAAAATGAGCAGCTAGAGAGACAGGAAGAAAATAATCAGAATATGAGAGAAACCAAGGGAAGAGTGTTTCAAGGAAGAGAGAGACCCAATGGGCTTCAAATGGGTCAACTGGGTCAAATGCTGCCTATACATTATGTAGCACAGCTGAAAAGCATCCATTGCTTTGGGACCATATACTGAGACTTGGAGGCTGAAGCCAGATGAAGAGTGGGTAAGGAATGAGTGGATTATGAGAAAATGGAGTCAGCAAGTATAAGTGTTTTAATGAAATTTGGCAGGGGCAATATACAATGGATTCAGTCCCCAGATGTGGCATCTAGGAAATTTGTGTTATTATGACTGCTATGTTGGGAGAGACTTGATCAACTTAAAGGATTGTTAGCAAGGGAATTAGGAAAATAAAAGACAGTGAGAAGAGTGAACATCCTGAGAAGATTGAAAGAAGTGGTATTCAGAGGACAGTGGAGGGAATTGGTCTTGGACAGTAGGAGAAAATTCTACTTCTATAACAGGAAGACAGGAAGAAATAGGTGGGGATAGAAGCCAATTTATAGATATGACAGCTTACTTTGCATTTCCATTTCTGGAAATGGAATTAAGTCTCTTATTTTTAATTTGTATTTGTTTTTAAATTATGTGGAATACAACTGGAAGGATTGGTTTTGAAGAGTGAGATGTGACCCTTGCCTCACTTTGGAGGAAAAGATAAATGTGTCAGTTCACATGGATCATAATCATAGGCTTAATGAAGAAACCCCTTTTGTTGCTTTCCTCGGGGAGGAAATTATAGGCCACATGATAATCCATCATAACTTTGACCTCACAGGAGGTAAATTTAACTTTATTACCTCTGTAGCCATTTATTATTTAGTCTTTCTAACAGTGGTTCACAAAGTATGGTCCCTAGACCAGCAAGATCAGCATCAGCATCCCTTGGAAACTTTAGTTAGAAAGGCAAAATTTCATGCTCCACCTACCAATTCTACTGAATCAGAAACTATGGCAGTAACACCCATCAATCTTTGTCTTAATAAGACCTCCAGGTTATCCTAATATGCTCTAATGTTAGAGAACCACTGTGTTTGAAGAAACATTGAAAAGCAAGTAAGGAATTTCTTTAATGTTTTTATTTATTTTTGAGAGAGAGCCAGAGCACAAACTGTGGGAGGGATAGAGAGAGGGAGACACAGAATCCAAAGCAGGCTCCAGGCTCTGAGCTGTCAGCACAGAACCCTACGCAGGGCTCAAACTCCTGAACTGTGAGATCATGACCTGAACTGAAGTCGGATGCTTAACCGACTGAGCCACCCAGGCACCCCATTCTTGTTTTCTTTTTAATAGACTTACCTTAGCAAATTTGCAAACAATGTTCTCCTTTTTGTTAAGATATGTTTAGTCTATTATTGGAAAATCTTTTTTTTTTAATTTTTAAAAACTGTTTATTTATTTTTGAGACAGAGACAGAGCATGAATGGGGGAGGGTCAGAGAGGGAGGGAGATGAGACACAGAATCTGAAGCAGGTTCCAGGCTCTGAGCTGTCAGCGCAGAGCCCGACATGGGGCTTGAACTCACAGACTGTGAGATCGTGACCTGAGCTGAAGTTGGAAGCTCAACCGACTGAGCCACCCAGGTGCCCCAAGTATTGGAAAATCTTGATGCATTCTGCTTACAAACAATGATAATAGCCTATTACCTCTAACTATTTTCCACAAGAAAGGGAGAAAAAAATCATCATATTGACGTCACAAGATCTTAGGATTTTCCTGAAGGCCTCTCATATCAGTCTTTTTAAAAATTTTATTTATTTATTTTATGTTTTTATTTTATTTTTTGAGAGACAGAGACAGAGCACTAGTTGGGGAGGGGCAGAGAGAGAGGGATACACAGAATCTGATGCAGGCTCCAGGCTCTCAGCTGTCGGTACAGAGCGCAGTGCGGGACTTGAACCCACGAGCTGTGAGATCATGACCTGAGCTGAAGTCAGACGTTTAATTAACTAAGCCACCCAGGCGCCCCTCTCATGTCAGTCTTTTCAATATCAATATACATGTCTGGTATGCAGTTTATAGCTGAGAACTGGACATGTCCTTTTCCCTTCAGGCTTCAAAAACATAGATATCAGAAGTCAGAGTATGGGAACAGATAGGGTGATGCTTGGGAGAGAAAGCTTAAAAAACCTTAATTTTCAAAGCAAGCATTTATCTGTAGCAAAAATGCTGATGTTTTGAAGAAAAGGAGAAACCAGTTTCTAAATATACAGAGCTGTTGGGGCACCTGGGTGGCTCAGTCTGTTAAGTAGCTGACTCTTCATTTCGGCTCAGGCCATGATCTCATGGTCGTGAGATCAAGTTGCACGTTGGGCTCTGTGCCAACTGCACAGAGCCTGCTTGGGATTCTCTCTCTCCCTCTCTGTCTGCCCCATCCCCTGCTCTCTCTTTCTCAAAAATAAATAAAGTAAACATTAAAAAATAAACATACAGAGAAGTTTATTAAAACAAGAAAAAAATTAAAATGGCAAGATAAACATAGTTTTAGAGCAGAGATAATCTTATGACCAACAACTGAGTTGAGTTCCTATACCATTAGTTTCAACTGACATCATTTCTGATGTGGTGGTCCAAAATATGTTCCCCAATTTTTTGACACTCTCTCTAAAAAGTGGAGCCTAATTCCTCTTCCATTGGATTTAGTGACTCACTTCTAACCAATTAAAAAATAAAAGTGGGCCAGTATGCAACTTCAGAGAGTAGGTCATAAAGAGGCAGTGCATTTTCCTGATTGCTCCTTCACCTGGATGATTCACCCTTGGGGAAGCTGACTGCCATGCTCTGAAGACACCCAAGTGACAAATTTCAGAAACTTCAGTTAGGCTCCTCTGAGCCCTCTTCTGGAATAGTCCTCAACCTTGGCCTTCTGTAAGGCTGCACAGTTTAGTCTTAGCAAGAATCTTGCTAAATCAACACCCCACTCTTGATATCTGATCATGTTCCTCATTCCCCACTCTTGATGTCTAAGTCCTTGACCTGCCTTTAGTAATAAGCCCCTTATCCTGATGTCTCCTCTTAGTAGTTTTCTGTCACTGACACCCTCACTCTGCTCTTTGGTTACAAATTTCCAGCTATCTTTGCTGTATTCAGAGTTGAATTCATTCTCTCTTCCCTATTGCAATATCCCTAGTTGCAATAGTTTTGAATAAAGTCTTCCTTACCATTTTAACAAGTGTCAGAATAATTTTTTTCTTTAGCAGAAGCAGCCTATGGAAAAGGTCCACCTGGTGAGGAACCAAGGCTTCCTGCCAAACAGCCAGTCAGGTTTTAGATCACTGCAACTCCAGACAATCTTGACTGTATGCTCCTAAGCAATACTGAGCCAAAATTACCCACTAAACTTCTTCTGAATTTCTGAACAAGAGAAACTGTGAACTAATATTTTTTGTTTTAAGCCACCAAGTTTTGAGGTTAATCTATTATGCAGCTATAGATAACTAATACACCTGACTACCAGATTAAATAGTAAATTGGGAGTTATGAGAAACATCAACTCCAAGTTAGTTAAGTGCAAGATAGAATAACTTTCATGGAAACTTTTTAAAAAACTTTTTTCTTTTTTGGTGCTTTTCATATTAAGTGCATTAAATGCATTCTAGTTAGACTATGTCAAAAAGGACTTCAAAGCTCACCTCATTTACAAATTGGAAAGTAAGGACTGGGAGAGAGTAACTGGTTTAAGCAAGCCTTCATTAAAAGCCTTCACTAGGGGCGCCTGGGTGGCGCAGTCGGTTAAGCGTCCGACTTCAGCCAGGTCACGGTCTCGCGGTCCGTGAGTTCGAGCCCCGCGTCAGGCTGTTGGCTGATGGCTGATGGCTCAGAGCCTGGAGCCTGTTTCCGATTCTGTGTCTCCCTCTCTCTCCGCCCCTCCCCCGTTCATGCTTTGTCTCTCTCTGTCCCAAAAATAAATAAACGTTGGAAAAAAAAAAAAAAAGCCTTCACTAACCTTTCCTTAAGCAAAGGTTCATTTAAAACCTGCACATCCTGATTTACAACTCAGTGTCTCCCCCCCCCCCCATTATGCCACTTAAGACATGGTACAGAAAGAAATTTGAAATATGTCTTTCTGATAAAGATTTGTCTTAGTCTGTCTGGGTTGCTATAACAGAGTATCACAGACTTGGAGGCTTAAACGAATGTTTATTCCTCACTTTTCTAGAGGCTAGGAAATGCCAAGAGGAAGGCACTGGCAGATTCCATGTCTGGTTAAGGGCTACTTCCTGATTTACAGACGGCTCTTTTCTTGCTGTGTCCGCACATAGCAGAAGGGAGTTCTCTGGGGTGTCCTTCATAAGAGCACTAATCCCATTCATAAGGACTCCACCTTCATGACCTAATCACCTTTCAAAGGACCCACACCTATCACATTGAGGATTAAGATTGTAACATATAAATTTCAGAGGGACACAAACATTCAGTACATAACAGGGATTATAGTATATGCTGGGTTAAAAAACACTGTGAATACGAATATTAGAAAGACACTAGAAATAGCTGTATCAGAAAAATCTGTATGTTGGGACTCCTGGGTGGCTTAGTCGGCTAAGCATCTGACTTCAGCTCAGGTCATGATCTCATGGTTTGTGGGTTCAAGCCCCGCATTGGCCTCTGTGCTGACAGCTCAAAGCCTGGAGCCTGCTTTGGATTCTGCGTCTCCCTCTCTCTCTCTGCCCCTCCTCTGCTCAGTCTATGTTTCTCTCTCTCTCTCTCAAAAATGAACATTAAAAAAAATGAAGAGAAAAATCTCCATGTCCTATTAGATATGGTAGAGTTAATTCTTCAAATGTCATGTCTTGTATGGGTTCTTCTCTTACCCATCTATGGACAGAGCTAAAGATAATTTGTAACCCCCTCCTTTTTCTCTTTTTAAACTTCTGGAACAGGGGCATCTGGGTGGTTCAGTCATTTAAGCATCTGACTCTTGGTTTTCAGCTCAGGTCATCATCTCACAGTTCATGGGCTCAAGCCTTTGTCCGCCTCTGCACTGATAGCACAGAGCCTGCTTGGGATCCTCTCTCTCCCTCTCTCTCTGCCCCTCCCCTGTTTGTGCTCTCTCTCTCTCTCCTCTCTTTCTCAAAGTAAATAAATAAACTTAAAAAAAAAAACTTCTGGAACAGCCAAAATAAATTTTTTTTTTGTCAGTAGTCCCTATTTCAACAAATAGTATTTCTATCCATCTAGTTGCTCAAGCCAAAAATCCAGCAGTCCTCCTTCTTATTTCCTTCTCCTTATTCCTAACCTCCAATCATAAAATTTTGTTCATAGGAATCACAGTATTAGTATTTAGCATAAGTATTAAGTAATTAAATATTAGTATTTAAGTATTAGTGTTAACTATATTAGTATTCGTAGTTAAGAATATTAAGCATTTCTCAGAATACTACCAAAATTAATTTGGTCTCCCAGCCTACAAGCTTGTGCTTCCTCTAATCTATTCTCTGAACTGTAATTAGGATATTCTTTTTTTTTTTAATTTTTAATGTTTATTTTTGACAGAGAGGGAGAGAGAGAGCGAGCACACAAGTGGGTGGGTGGGGCAGAAAGAGAGAGGGAGACACAGAATCCGAAGCAGGCTCTAGGCTCTGAGCTGTCAGCACAGAGCCCGACATGGGGCTCCAACCCACAAACCATGAGATCATGACCTGAGCTGATGTCAGATGCTCAACCAACTGAGCTACCCAGGCACTCCAGGATATTCTTTATAAAATGTATATCTGAGAATATTCTCCTGTCTAAAACCATCCAGTGTTTTCTACTGTTATGAGAATAAAGTCAAAAATCATAGCCATGGCCATTGCAGCCTTAAGCAAGCTGCCTCTGCTTATTTCGTTAACTTAACTTTCTAACTACTGACAAAACCTCTCCTTGACCAAATCTGAGTCTGGCTCCTCTGAGCCCTCCTCTCAGCTAGGCTCTGATGTTGGACTCCATCGTTGGTCCACTTAGTCCAGTTTTTGTTGTTGTTGTTGTTGATGTTGTTGTTGTCACTTAGTCTAGTTTTAGCAAGAATTTGGCTGTTAGTGAAAATTGCTCATTTTTGGCACTTAATCATCCTCTAGATCTGATAAAATTCCTCATCCTCCACTGTCAATGTGTTATCAACCTGGCCTGGCTTCAGTAAGAATTACGCTGAGTCAGTCTAGTAAGAATCTCTCTTATGCCTGATGTTTCTTTCCTCTTAGTTAATTTTCCATTCACTGATCCTCACCCTACACTTTGGCTATAATATTGTCCCCTCAATTGTCCTTGGTGAATTAGAAGTTGAGGCTGATCTCTCTCCCCAACTTCAAAACCCCCATTGCAGCAATCCCTCTTAAAGTCTTCTTTATGGGGGCGCCTGGGTGGCGCAGTCGGTTAAGCGTCCGACTTCAGCCAGGTCACGATCTCGCGGTCCGTGAGTTCGAGCCCCGCGTCAGGCTCTGGGCTGATGGCTCAGAGCCTGGAGCCTGTTTCCGATTCTGTGTCTCCCTCTCTCTCTGCCCCTCCCCCATTCATGCTCTGTCTCTCTCTGTCCCAAAAATAAATAAACGTTGAAAAAAAAAAAAAAGCCTTATGTCTTTAATAAATGTCATGAATAATTTTTTCTTTAACACGGCTCTCCCATAATTTTTTAGCTTCAGTTAACTGGACTATTTTCTCCCACCTCAAGACCTTTGCATGTGCTATTCCTTTGCCTATGAATTTGTTTTCCCAACTGCTGTTGTCTTTCAAACTAAGCGTCATTTTCTCACAGACGTTATTACCTGTACCCTAAGGCTGTTAGCTCTCATACTAGATGTTCCATGGCACCTTGAATTTCTGAACACTCTTCACACTTTCAATTTGTTGTTCATTGTGAACTCCATATGGATAAAGGCAACGTTGGTTTGTTTGCTGGTGTCCTCAACACGTACTATTGATGGGGACATAGTAGACACTCAAATATTAGCTGAAGGTATGAGTAAACACCTAAAGTAAACTTCAACATAAGAACAATAAATTCAAACAGAACACAAACATACAAAAAAGGAGTTTATAATCATTTTTATGTTCACTTATAATTTTAGTATGGCATTAACAACATAGAAACCAAAGACTGACTTAGTGTTTAATTTCTATCAACTGCAGTTTTGGTGTCATTCTATTAAGACATAAGAGAAGTTTTCAAAAGATCCTCTAACTTGACTAATACTGTAAAATATTAATGATGGCGTTGACTGACGCCCAGCTCATCAATAGGCTACAAAAAAGAACATATTCACTTTCCAAAAAAAGTAACAAATCAAACCTCAAGCCAGAATATAACACTGTGTATATTCTTTTCATAACACAATACTGCAGAGTATTCTTTTTCTTCTAGCATCTACATTCGCAGCATTTCAGTGGGACAAAAAAATCTTAGGTGACAAAAAAGTAAGTTAAGCAATTTGCTTTCTTTTTGTGGAGCTTCTAGTTACTATTGGCACTCGAGAAAAATTAATAGTTGTTTTGGCTTTCAAAGCTTTTTTAAAGTATTTAAAAATTGACTGAAGGCTAGAGGAAGGGGCTAAGTTGTGTTTTTCTGTACCAGCAGAAACCATAGGAAACTCCTGTTTTAAAACAGTAGCTGCAGGTTTATCCAAAGGCTTAGGGCTTGTCACCCATTCACGGCAGTGGTGCTTTATCCAGGCCAATAACTGAACATCACTTCCCAGCTGGTGTCCTACATGATGTTCAGAGTCAATAAAGGCAACAGCATATACTTTGTTCATCACTTCCCACTTTTTACGAACAAGTAAGTCCATAAAAACCAAGCCTCCGTAACCATGTACAATGAAGGCAACATCCTTGCCTTCAGTCTTTGAAATGAAGTAATCCCAAATGTAAGCCATGTGTTCTTCAGGAGTGTTGCTGCATCTTTTAGGGGTGCACTGGAGAGGTTGCTGGACAGATAAAAAGTTCTCTTCTGGAACCATTTTTAGGGAAGATGACCCCTTAGTTTGTGTTAAAAGGCCTTTCCGCTCTTCTTCCATGTTTAGGTCGATGAAATTGTCATTGGGGTTTAGCACAATTACATCATAATGTGCCTGCAATGCCATTTGAATACATGGTATCTGACTTCCATGTTGGAGACCATGATGTATTATTGCCTGCTGACTCCACTGACCAGCTCTAAAGACTCCTTGGTCTTGAAGAAGAACAAGAAGAACAGAACGATGACTTGTTAATGCTCTCTCACTCATGAAAAAGAAGCTTCTTGGTTCTTTATCAGCCTCTGGTGGGATATATACTTTTTGTAATTTGCATACTTTCTCCAAAAGCTCATAAATATATTGTTCAAGCAAATAGCCAAGGGCCTGGTAGCGCTTGCTGTTCCTCTCAAAGACATTTTTATAATAGTTAAAAACAAAAGGCCTTTGTGTCTCAGTGTGTCTCAATTCAGCTTTTTCATTGAAGTCATATTTAAGTTCTTCTAGTAAGTCAGATTGTTCAATAAATTTTTGGAAGCTCAGCTCCCGAGTAACTGGTAACCACTGAAAATAAAAAAGCAATAATATGTCAGTGGTAGAAAAAACTAAAAATATCCGCTTGTTAAATTATTCCTGTGGGAAGTCATTCTAAAATTAAGTACTTCACTAATACATTACCCTTTTAATCTAAATTAAGGACTGAGTTAAGGACTTAATCTGAGTTAAGGACTTTAACTCAAAATAATTGTGAATGATGCAAAGTAGTAAGGGATAATTAAGTATGGGAAAATGGCCAGACCATACATAATGACAGAACTGACCCACAATCCATAGCAACTTGCCCAGGAAGCCAACCCCTTATCTACGATAAATAGCCCAGGAAGCCAGCCTGCTATAAGTCAGATTTGTACGAAGTCAGACTACTACCTCTAGTGACAATCCAGCAAGCTAAACAATAACCTCTGTTACAACTGGCCACAAATGGCCAGGACTTGACTAATAACTGAGAGCTTTCCTAATTTTTATCCCTGCTTCCAAATTAGGACCCATGAGAAAAAGCCAAATATGCATCCCTAACCAATCACACAGCATATTCTGCTTTTAGTTAGCCCACCTGCAGCTTCCCCAGGCCAACAGCCTCCAATCAGGACATACCAACAGCCTTTCTTATTTTCCACTATAAAGCTTTCCCAGTTTTCTGCCTTCCTTTGAGTCTCTGCCAAAATGCAAGTGATGTGGTTGACTACATTGATATAGCTAGCACAGAATAAATAGGTTTTGCTTTTCTCATTTGGTTTGGCTTTATTTCCACAGTCAGCATTCAATAATTTTTGCTGTTAAATAAATGGCAGGGGATGGCAGTGGGGGTGAAATGCGAGCCAGGCAGTACAGGTTATGATCAATTTATCTTACAATGAAGATATGGTATTTCAGATGTCTGAGAAGAAAAAAGTGGCTGACTAAAAAGTTAATTTAGACAGTTATTGTGGACAAAGCCTAAAAGGAAAAGAAAAGACTTTGAAAGGTTAAGTGGCTTGCCCTGAAGATTATTCATTAAATTATTATTAAATACACGATTGGGTACTGAGGTTGTCGGACTCTAAAATTCATGTTCTTAACTAATATATGAATATGTTCTCTGCTTAATTTCTTAACATTGACAGTGGTAACCCATGACTCACTTCCAATAAGTAGCAGTGAAAATGATTTTTAATTACACTCATGAAACTATCAAGGCTTATGGCAAAATTAAGATGGTGCTTGCTTACTTTATTTTCTTAACTCTTTTCTCACTTTCTGAAACTTATTCTGATTCCCATATGTAACGGCTATGTTATGAAGGTGTTTCGTTGTCCAAACCACCCAACGTATCTAGACTGTTCTCTATTCCCTCCTGTTCCATTAAAAAACTGTTTTCTGGGGTGCCTGGGTGGCTCAGTTAGTTGAGTGACCAACTTCGGCTCAGGTCATGATCTCGCGGTTTGTGAGTTCAAGCCCTACATCGGGCTCTGTGCTGACAGCTTGGAGCCTGGAGCGTGCTTCGGATTCTGTGTCTTCCCCTCCCCTGCTCACGCTCTGTGTGTGTGTCTCTCTCTCAATAATAAATAAAAAGTTAAAAAAAAAACAACTGTTTTCTTCTAGTGTTGCTGATCTCAGGGGCCATTATGTAATTAATGTCTTTCCAAAGTGTAAATGACAGATAGACCTAATTATCCTTTAAAAGGAGAAGACTTGGGATGCCTGGGTGGCTCAGTCTGTTGGGCTGGGCATCCAACTTCGGCTCAGGTCATGATCTTCATGGCTTGTGAGTTCAAGCCCTGTGTCGGGCTCTGTGCTGACAGCTCAGAGCCTGGAGCCTGGTTCAGATTCTGTGTCCCTCTCTTGCTCTGCCCTTCCCCTGCTGGTGCTCTGTTGCTCTCTCTCAAGAATAAATAAAACATTAAAAAAAAAATTAAAAGGAGAAACCTCTTGGAGGGAAGGTGGGTGGGGAATGGGCAAAATGGGTGATGGGTATTATGGAGGCACTTGCTGTAATGAGCACTGGGTATTGTATGTAAGTGATGAATCTCTAAATTCTACTCTTGAAACCAATATTACACTATACGTTAACTAACTAGAATTTAAATAAATAAATATATAGAGAGAGGTCTGTCGAATTAGATTGATTAAGGTTTAAACCCTAGCTCCAAATTTTCAGTTCGAGTGACTTTCAGCAGGTTCTTACCTTCTATGAGTTTCTTCATCTTCTGAGTTTTACTTTATGCTATTTAATAGTGATCCTTATTACTCTCTATCTTGCTACTCTGCTTTATTTTTCTTCATAGTCTACATTACCACTTAATACATAATTGCTTGTATATTTTTCAACTTTACGTCTTCCCTCACTAGAATGAAAGCTCTAGGAGAACAGGAATTTTATTTAACTACTATATCTTCAGTGTTTAGAATGCCCTCTGGCACATATTATATAAATATTTTTTGAGAGAATAAATGCAAAATAGGGATAACATTATTTCACAAGGCTGTTGTGTGAAATTAACTAATGTAGGCAAAAACCATGCTACATAGTGTCTCATGCATGGAAGGTTCTGTGAAATTAGACAGGATGATATTCATTTTTTGAGAAATGTGAAATAAAAAACCATATATATCTCTTTCCAGCCTTCCTTATTCACTTTAACATTGTGATATTTATCCATTTAATAAATGTATTTCTACATCATTCATTTTGTTTTTGGTGTTCCATTTCTTGAATATGCCATAGTTTAACCATTTTCCTGTGGAAGAACATTTAGATTGCTCTAATTTTCTACTATTATATATAAAACTGAAATGGATATTTTTATAGCTATATTTTTGTGCACATATCAAAAATTTCCCTAGGCAATATACTTGAAGGTGGAATTTCTAGGTTATATCAGCATCTTTCACTTCACCAGACATTGCCAAATTGCTCTTTAAAAAGAAAGTTCTATTTTATAAATTGGCATGGATGACCAGGTTTGCACAGAAAACCAATAGTCTCTCAGATCTAAAATACCCTGTTTAGGGGTGCCTGGCTGGTTCAGTAGAAAGAATATGTGACTCTTGATATTGGGGTCATGAGGTAGAGCCCCATGTTAGGGGTAGAGATTACTTAAATAAATAAAATTTAAAAAATACTGTTTATTCAGATGCTGGTCTGAAAATTGCCTTTTCCTCTACTGAGATACAGTATATTTAAAGCTCAAAGAACTGGGGCGTCTGGGTGGCTCAGTCGGTTGGGTGTCCGACTTCGGCTCAGGTCATGATCGCACAGTCAGTGAGTTCGAGCCCTGAATCAGGCTCTGTGCTGACAGATCAGAGATTGAAGCCTGCTTCGGACTCTGTGTCTCCCCCTCTCTCTGCCCCTCCCCTGCTCATGCTCTGTCTCTCTGTGTCTCAAAAATAAATAAAAACATTAAAAAAAATTTTAAAAAACACATCAATTTCTTCTTCTTAAAAAAAAAAACCTCAAAGAACTAAGCAAAGCATTTTGTTAGCTATTTAACTCTTTTTTAATCAGAAAGTAAAATAAACAAAATCAGTACTTTCATTCTTTTTTAATCAGTATTTAAAAAAAATTTTTTTAATGTTTATTTATTCTTGAGAGAAAGACAGAGTGCAAGTGAGGAGGAGCAGAGAGAGACACAGAATCCGAAGCAGTCTCCAGGCCTTGAGCTATCAGCACAGAGCCCAATGTGGGGCTTGAACTCGTTAACCATGATATCATGACCTGAGCCAAAGTCTGACACCTAACTGACTGAGCCACCCAGGTGCCCCTTAATCAGTATTTTCTAATAGCACATAGCACAACATTTAATGATCTTTTCCACTTTTGTTCAGTTTTTGTATACTTTGTTGTTTGAGACACTTCTCAGGGCTGAAGAATGAGAGTTTGCAAACTGGAAAAACAAAATGGCACATAGATATATAAAGGATAGGTGGTGATGGGGTGAACAGGAGCAAGGTAGAGAGTATCTTCCAGAATGAAAAGCTAGATGATTTCTAGCACATTTTGCTTGGTTAATATCCTCCAACTTGAAACTCTCCCCTAAATTTATATCTAATTGTCTACTAGGTATATTGACTTAGATGTCAAATAGCCATCTCAAGCTTAACATGCCCAAAATACCTTCTTCAATCTACTCTCTCTACTCTTTACTATCTTAGTACATGGCAACTTTATTCTTTCAGTTGCTCATGCTTTAAATGGTCCTTCTCTCTTTTACACTCAATCCAATCAATCAGCAAATCTTTAGGCTCTTATTTTTTTTTAATGTATTTTAATTTTTTATTTTTTGAGAGAGTGCATGGGTGTGCAGGGGAGGGGAGAGGGAAAGAGAGAGAGAGAGAGAGAGAGAGAGAGAGAGAGAGAGAGAGAGAGAGAGAGAGAGAGAATCCCAAGCAGGCTCCATCTCAGGAACGTGAGCTCATGCCCTGAGCCAAAATCAAGAGTCACATGTGAAGCTCAACAGACTGAGCCACCCAGGCATCCCTAGGCTCTGTTATTTGAAATACACCTGTAATCTAATCACTCATCACCCTTCCACCTCTATCACCCTAGTTCAACTCAACAATAACTTTATCAAGTAACATTATCAAGTCTCCTATATAATCTCTTTGTATAAGCTCTTATCATCATGCAGTCTGTTTTCCACATAGCAGCTAGAGTGATCTTTTCAAAACCTCTGAATTGGATCTCACACACCTGTTCAAAATTCTCAACGGTTTCCCCTCTCAGAATAAAAGATTAGGTCCTTATCACTGCCTGCAAGGTCCTACATGGCCCTTAGCTCTTCAATGTCATTGCCTTACTTGCCTACTCATCTAGCTGCATGATCTGGCTCTTAGCTCTTTCTCAGGTGTCATTTCCCACTATGCTCTTGCTTACTTCACTCTAGCCACACCTGGCCTTTTTGCCTCCAACTGTGAAGCAAGCTCCTGTTTAGGGCATTCCCCCTCACTATGCCTACAGCTTGGAACACTCTTCCTGTAGATATTTCATTTCCTTCACATTTCTGTCCACTTGTTATCTGATCAGAGATGTGAGCATTCTATCTGAAAGGGCAATTCTAATTCTTCCTCATTCTCCTATCTATGCTTAGCTCCTTCCCTTCTCTTTCCTTCCTTTCCCTTCACTTTCCTCCCTCTACCTCTCTTTTTTTAAAGCACTTATTTCCTACTAGCTGACATATACTTGCTTATTTTCTGCACCCCCTTCCCCTGCCAACCCATTAGAATGTAAGTTCCATGAGAACAGGGACAAAGACTTTGTTTTGTTCACTACTGTATCTCTAGTTCTTGGAATAATGCCCGGTACATACTAAGCACTTAAATATTATTGTTAGAAATTTACGATTTTTGCTAAGGGAATAAGTTAGTAAAGAGCAAAAGACCTCTAGCTGCATATACAGGAGAAAGATGCACACAAAGCTCTCTAAAAATTATAGAGGCTTCTTGTATAATTTTAAAGTTAATAAATGTCAATTTATTAATCATTCTTAGAAAATATCCTATGCATTTATGTTTTTTTTCTTTTACAAATCAAGATGGTTCATTTAAATAAAGGAGAAAAATCATCAAACTGTTTTTAGTTCTCTAAGGATTGGGTTGGAACAAGATAGCTTAGTTTTAGGAATAAGATTATTAGAGCTGCAAAGCATGTTATTGATATTCATTGTTAATGTGTTTTTTTTATAGAGAAGTAAGGATTTTCAAAGTAAAATGACATACCCAAAGTAACTCAGGCAGCTCTAGGAGACTGAGAGAAGATTCATTTTTACCGGTGATCTTGTAAATGCATAATATTTAACTTATTTCATTCATCTTCCAAAAATTTAGTGAAGGTATTTGTTAGACACTTAGTGTCTTACATCAAGTAGCCTAGTCATTTTACATTGAATGGAATAATGGAGAATAGTATATAATCATTAATTAGAATATTAGGGGTGCCTGGGTGGCTCAGTTGATTAAGCATCTTATTTTGGCTCAGGTCATGATCTTATGCTACATGAGTTTGGAGCCTCCTGTTGGGCTCTGCGCTGACAGCATGGAGCCTGGAGCCTGCTTTGGATTCTGCGTGTCTCTCTCTCTCTCTGCCCCTCCCCCTTCGTACTCTCTCTCAAAAATAAATATAAGAAAAATTAAAAAAGTAATAATTATTAACGAGAATTTCAAATTAGGTTCTTCTAGTAACCTGGATTAGGTGATTGACACAGCTGTTATTTTTTTGTTTTAGGGATGGCTATTGTTTCTAATTACTTATTTAAAAAATTTTTTTTTAACGTTTATTCATTTTTTGAGAAAAAGAGAGAGACAGAGCGTGAGTGGGAAAGGGGCAGAGAGAGGGAGACACAGAATCCAAAGCAGGCTCCAGGCTCTGAGCTGTCAGCACAGAGCCCAATAGGGGCTCGAACTCATGAACTGCGAGATCATGACCTGAGCTGAAGTTGGACGCTCAACTGACTGAGCCACCCAGGCGCCCCTCTAATTATTTATTTTAAAAATTGTAGTATAATATACTAAAATTTACTATTTTAGCCATTTTTAGTTGTACAGTTCAGTGACATTAAATAGATTCACATTGTTGTGCCACCATTACTGCTATCTATCCATAGAACGTTTTTCATCTTGCCAAAATCTAACTTTGTAACCATTAAGGGATAACTACTCATTTCCCCATTGCCCCAGCCCCTAGCAAACCATTCTACTTTCTAGGAATTTGACAAGTGAGTAGTTGGGGCAATAGAATCACAGATGCACATAATTTTAATTAGCTTGATTTTAAGGAGCTCCTTTTCTCTCCAGGATCATCAATTGGCTTTACTAAGCAATATTTTACATTCTTCACAGATGAACAGTAAGCTTTTATGAAAATAAAATTTTACAACCTGAGAAGTTAGCATCTAAAACCCTGGTTACTCAGTAATACCTTATTATAGTGATTATAGTCCTTTGGTATACTTTGGAGGTCTTTTGTATATCCTATGCCATTAGGAAGCACAGAGTGAAGGATGCTTCACTCAGAAAATTTAAGAATATCTAAATGCTTTTTATTACAATGACCATGATTTTATTTATTTAGAAAAACAAAATAAAGAATCCTAGAAAACATGTCTTAAGAAAATAATTACTATTTTCATACAAAAGCAGATTATTCTCAACACAGAATGCAAAAATGAAGTTTTTTACTAAAATTATGCTTGTAGACAATTCTATTTAGTAAATTACAGAAAAAAACTAGAAAATGATAAAGCTAATGAAATAACTATGTGAAAGGTTCAAAAAAAGCAAACTAAATCCCTTCCTCCTAGGATTCCTTCTCCCTACCTACCTCTCCCCAGGAAAGACTAAGGTGGCTGAATTTAATGTAGCTCAGGTAAAGACACAGAAATAGGCTATTAGAAATAGAAAGAAAAATAGAATAGAATAGAAATAGAATATTAGAAATAGAAAGAAAAAAAGTTAGATGTCACCAAATCTTGGGTTTCTCAAATTTGAGTATGCGACAGAAGTTTCTAGAAAAGTTAAAGAAAAAAAAGTTTAGTCAACTATTATAAAGAGAAACATCTCATAACAACTGATAGCTAGTGTTGCCAGCCATCCCTAAAGGGCCTTCCAATGCTTCTCTCTCTCTCCTAAAGTAACCACTCTGGACTTTTATAGAAATCAGTGCTTTGCATTTCTTTATGGTTTTATCTCCTAAGTATACAGCGCTATAAATTATAGTTCAGTGTTATACTTAAAAAAAGAAAAAATTGATATGTCTTCCTGGGATAAATTTTAAACATACAGATTATCAGGTCCCACTTGTAGGAGATTCTGATTTAAAAGGTCTGAGGTGGGACCTGGAGTAGGTAGTTTAAGAAAAGATGCTCCCAAATAATTCTGAAAACTAGATTTTTGGATTTACCGACTTTGTGCAGTCCTAGACCCTACGTTTCATGTTTCTTGATTTGGATTATTCAGAGGCAAGTGGGTACCAAAAGTTAAAGGCTAAAGAAGATGAGACTACCTAAAGCCTCAGTTTTTACTAACAATAATACAAATTGAAAAATTTCTCTTGAAACTAATGTATTAAGGCACATTTCTGTGCCTCAATAACAACAGAAAAGTGCCTTAATACATTATGTGTGCCTAAGAAACAGATGTGCCTAAGAAACAAATGTATTAAGGCAAAGAAATGCTAAATAAATGAAACATTTTAAGATAGGACACTTCAAAGAAGTTAGCAGTATATGTACAAGATACCTTGGGCTTGGCTGGCTCAGGGCCAAATGACAGTTTAGGGATCTTAGGTTAAAGATTTGTGCACAGATTCCTTCTATAGCTTTTTGGACAACAGATTATCCATCTACTCCTCAAATACCTAGAGTTACTGCAGGTTTTCATAACTTGTGGAAACAGGCCGTTCCACTGCAGGGCAGTTACAGTTGCTGACTGTTAAAAAAAAAAAAAGATATCTTTAAAACTAACTTAAAAAGATACCTTTAAAAGTAAACAATCTTATGTATCTTTTCATGAATTACAGATTACTTCATTTATATGTGGAAGAAAAACTTGCTTCACATAAGAATTCTCAGTATTTTAAAGATAAAAGTCAATTACTAATGAAAATGGAGCAAATAGCAACATAACTCCATGTATCTTTGCAAACTGTAGGCTTTCCTGGAGCCCATGGTAAGAAATTCCACATTGTTTCTTTTAGTTTTTAAAATAGGAAGTCCAGATATCTACAGTGCCCATCTAAACCTCTTTACATTCATATTGTACTTAAAGTTAACTCACTTGTGATGAGAAAGGGCCTTTTGCAGATTTTATTAAGCTCTCTTCAAAGAAATTGTTAATCCAGGGGTAAAATAAAGGGTTGATCAATTTCATACTGTCTCTTTGTCTTGAAACTATTAAAACCAAACCCAATGCATAGAACAAAAATAAAAATATAATACTTAATGTAATCACTTTTATGCACCTTTAATGCTCAATAAAGAGCCGTACCCATTAGATAACACCTGTCCATTGTCTCTTATAAAATACTGGGCTGATGAATTTCTAATCTCAAATAATTTTAATTTGAAAGGTTCTATACAGTGTGAGTTAAATGTACATAAGCAAAATGACATTATCCCCAAACATACTAAGACAATCACTTTTTTTTTTTTTTTTTTTGGTCGTTCTTATTTTTAACATAAGAAACCTCTCACCTGAGCATCACTTATTTTTATGAAAGGCAAAATGAGGTCAAGTGACTCTCTCAAAAGTAGAAACTGAACTTTTAGTCCTTTAGTTGTTTGCAATGCAGTTAACTATGAGACAGAGGTTAATGCTCTAACAATAAAAATACTGGTCCAAAAGCAAATTTGAAATTCTTGAGCTTCAAGTTCATTTATCTTCAAACGTTATTTGAAACAAGTTCCAATTCAAAGAGACAAATTGGCTACACGGTATATTTGTTTCAAGAAGTCTAAGTGACACATTTGCTAACTGAATAATTAACTTCTTATAATTTCATTTCTTATAAGCTAATGTCTTACTGCTAAACTTTAAAACCACTTACTTTTATGGAAGCTGCTAATTTGGGTAGAAATGGATAAGGCCTACTTACACTTTCCTTTTTTATGTTCCCATCTCTCAGCTCTATTTCCATCTTTTGCAGTTAATTTGTTTCCTACAATATTGGCAAATGAATTAAGCTGGTTTGATTCCGGAGTATAATTATTCAATGAAAAACGTTGATTTATGAAGAAACTTAAAATTCAGCTATTTTTTTTCTTTAAACAGTGTTTTGCTTTGCTAAACAGAAATAAACTAGGGCCTCTAAATGAAACCCTTGTCGTGAATTTCAATCTCATCAAGCTCTGAAATATTCCTGCTTTTCAACTATTCCTGCCCTGTAAAACACTCCCCCGGGGCCCAAGAGCCCAAATAGGCTTTAACACCTGGAGGCTTACCTGTACTTCAGCACACATCATACAGTAATTAAGGACGCTTGACTCAAGAAGCAGGAGACTGGGCTCTAGGGCCAGTTAGGTAAGTCCCTTTATTGGCCTTGGTCAAATGGGGAAAGGGGATGGGATGTTAAGCTCAAGTAGCTCCAAGATCCCTTCTGCTTGGAACATTCTAAGATCGTTTTGCCTCTGACTAATCATGTTTGAGTTGAATTATGTTTAACTTACTCTGCTTACATCTTACACATTTAAAAAACTAATATGTATATCGTGGCCAATAAAACAGGGCAGTTTTCTAAACTGATGAGCCCTTTGAAAGAACTGAAAAAGAAAAATAAGTCTAAAAATAGTCTGAGTTCATTGAGGACTGGGCTAGTCTCTTAAGTACTTTAATAATAGTTGAACGAATTCCAGTTTACAGACATCCACTTTCTATAACTTCAGCGTTTTATGTTTTAAAAAAACTGAGTTCTAGTTTACCTTTTTTTCTGGACCTTTAAAAATGATGAGTGTGAATTTTAAAAAGAGATCCTCTTTATTACTATGACATTTTTCCTCAGCTGACCAAATACATTTCCACTCCAAATGCTAAGCCAATGTCTAAGCTAACAGGTGGCTTTACCGCCTTTTTATTTCTGAGTTTGAGGACACTCTTGAGGACAAGTAGCTAGGAGAGACCGTGTAGTATTCCTCTTATTTTCATTTTTCTGGGCCACCTCGCGAGAGTCATTAAACTACAGGAATTCCCAAGGTTTCCCCTTTTTCAATTTTCAGTCTACCCCAGCCTTGAAAGTAAACACAGCCGCAGACGATCTCTGGCTAAAACCACGCACACAACCTCACTTTCCGATAGGCTCAGAGATAATAAGAATAGTACCACTAAATAGGCATTCGAGGTGGCAACCCGCAGAGAAAACAAGTCCCAGGAAGTGATTTCCGGGTGAGGTGGGAGGGGCAGCTGATTTCCGGTCTGAGGGCAGGCGACGGCTCTTGCGCAAGCGCTGTTCGTACTTTCCTGGCTTTCCTTCCCCCCCCTCCCCTCCCCCTCTCTTCCCCAGCCTGAGGGGTCTTGAGGTGACAGCGACAGCAACTGCGACTCCAGCAGGAGGAAGAGAAGATGGACAAGGGGAAGGCCGGGCGACGTCGATCTTCATCCGGTGAGAACGGGTCGGAGGAGGGCTGAGCATATTCTCTTCAACCTTGGGCAAATGGGAGGTACAGGCGGCGACGGGTGCGGCGGCCCGGACCAGAGAGGGCTCGGGCTCGAGCTCCCGTGGGGGCTCGGGCTCCCGTTCGCGCGGGGAGGGGAGGGGCGGGGAGGGTGCGAGCGGAGGGGCGCGCACAATGGAAGACTCCCGGGGCGCCCCCGCCTCTGCCAGTCGGAGACCGAGTCCTAGCTGTCATCAAAGCCCTGGGCGCTCTTAACCCCAACACCCCTTCAGGTTTTCCCTCGTCCCCCGAACACCTTGCGTGAGTCTCGTCGGCCCAGGAATCTTCCCGGTTGGCTTGCCGCTCCCCTGCCACGCCTTCTTCTAATTCCACCAGTGTACCAGTTTCACTTCCAGCCCCCGACCCCACTTTTCCTCTATTTCTTTGATTCTCGATTCAGCTTCCTTCTCACCCCCTTACCTCGGGGCAGGTATAGCCGCGGCTGCAAAGGGGGAGAGGCGGGGCTTGTTAATTGACACTTCATCGCTCAGATCCGCGCTGCGACGGGTTTCGTTCTTTTGAACAGGCCCTCTTAATAACCTTTTTCTTTTCCAGCCTCCTGCTGCTTCTTCCAGAAGTGAGTAAAAAGTCGAACAAAGGATTTGAAGTTGTGCTTCCATTGTGTTTTTATTCGCCGTGTATTTTTGTTTTTGAAATTGCTTTATGGCTTCAGCTCGGGGTACTACATGTTGGAAACCCAAAAGTGGAGTTGTAAGACATGAGGTAGAGCTCCTCGTAGTCAACAAGTTTTTGTCAAAGATCTCATCTGCTAAGAGTACCTCATTTCCTCGTGTTAAGTCCTGTGGATGCACTAGAGGAGGAGGGGGGAGGACTCTATTTTTAATAAGCTTACAGTTCAGTCCACAAACTAACACCCAATGAATCAGTTAATTCATTGTCTCCTTTCTTACTGTACCGTTTATTTTTGCAGAGACAGTCTTAGCAATTACAAATTTATTAGGAGTCTCTGATGGCAGTGCGCCTCAAACCTTTTTCTGACTTATTTGCAAAGGAGGAGTGAACAGGATTTCTGGGACAGTGCTTGAAGCAGTTAAAAACCTGACTCCCTTTTCATAAGCAACCGTGTGTGTGTGTGTGTGTGTGTGTGTGTGTGTGTGTGTGTGCGCGCGCGCGCGCGCGCGTGCGTGTGTGTGTTTCCTAGGGATATTCTTTGCCTTTGAAAGTATGTGCATTACATATATGAAAGTACCGGCCTGCAATAGATCAGTGTTTATTTTAATATACTTTTTTTCCTCTTCTAAGACCTTCATGTAAAATTTACACATTAGGAAAATGCGCATTGTTTATCTGCTGCCAATTGCATGCTTTCTAACAGAGCTTTAGGGATTATTATTCTTCAGTTTAAGATGCACAGCCTTTTTTCAATAAGTGCATTTCATCTTAATACATTTCTTTTGAGGGCGAGCAGCAAGATATTAACCCTATCCTTCAGCAAATCCCATCTCCTTTCACTTGTCACACTTATTTATTACAGTTAACATGATGCAAGTAGCTGTGGGAGGTAAAATTTGAAAACACAGCTGTTATTTCATAAAAGATAGTGATGTTTATGTTACCTATACCTCTGCAGAAGTTTTTTTTTTTTTTTCCTGGTGATTTTCTTTTTGGAGCTGTCCTTTCTGAAAAATAATTGCTATTGTATAAAACCCATTTTCAAATCTAATATTATCTAGCTGTTTTCCAGTATTCATCTGGTTTTAAGAGACGAATATTAATTTTTAAGAATGATTCTAAAGTATGTTTAATTTTCTCCACAGATTATCAGAAATAAAACTAATCAGTTGGTTTGAAGGGATTCTGGATTCTGTGTGATATTTGTATGCATATATTTGCCATTTCATTAGGAGTGGTTGCTAACTTGAACTCATGACCGGAAGTGACATTTGTGGTCATCAGAATTTCCAAGTACCCAAAGAGAGGAATTTGGTTAATAAAATAGGAAGAATTCTATTTAGTTAGAAGTAGAATGTAGATAGCAGTAGGGAAAAAAAAAAAAAAAAAATGAAGTCTCAAAGTTTCCTCCGTGAGACTGCACTAGGTTTCCCTAAAACATACACCTAAAGAAGAAACTGTGAAGGGTTACATAGTGTATTGCTGATATATCTTTTAGTTGCAAGTAGCACTCACTTGCAATTGGTTTAAGTTAAACACAAAACAAGTATTTATGGATTCATGTAACTGATAACTCTAAGAGTGGGATGGTTTCCAGCATGGTTATAATCTGCTTTAGGCACTGGTTCTTAAGGTGTGTTGGGGACCTCTGGGTTCCCTTAGACCCTTCTGGGTTTGTGAGGTCAAAATTGTTTTTGTAACAATTCTAAGACATTGTTTACCTTTTCCTCTTATTCTCCCACATGTGTACAGTAGAGTTTTCCAGAGGCTACATGACATGTATCACAACAAATTGAATGCAGAAACAGATGGGAGGGAAACAGTTGTCTTTTATTAAGCTAGACATGAAAGAGATTTGCAAATAAGTAAAATACTGCCATTCTTCTCAGCATTAAAACAATTATTTTTCATATAATACTTGAGCCATGTTAGCATGCAATGAGTTTATTGTTTTTAAATGAATTGATATTTTAAAATTAAAAGAAAAATTTTATAAGTAGCAGAATCACAAAAGCTCTGATTAACTTACTTTTCTGTAATGTGTCCATGAGTCAGGAATTAAGCACAAAACACCTTTGAGCAGTGAGACGAGAAATTACAAAGTCTGTATGCTAAAGTTTACTTGTGAGAAGCTTCTCTAGCTTTTCTTTAGAGTACATTGTCTCTATATTTTAAAATTATTTGTAACCCCAATGAGCATGAGTATCTTATTTTCAAGTTCACAGAATATCAAAAGCAGTAAATTAAATGGGACACAGATAAAAAATTTACTGGTGCCAGAGACGGGTCCACTAACAACTGAGTGAAATAATAAATAATGCACAGGCCATTCAAGGGAGAATGACCATTAGAAATGTTTAATAACGAAAGTATAACAGATAAATTAGAGTCAAGATAACAATTTTCAAATGAATCTTTGATTTCAAACAGGAAAGTTCAAGTGAATTTTAGGTTTTCAATGGATTGCTTCAGGCAACATGCAAGGAATCATTGTTCACTTTCATTTAAGTTAAGGGTACATACGTTGAGTACTTTGGTACTAAGCAGTGTACTAAGAATTTTAGGGACTTTAATTCTTTCAAAAGCCCTGTGAAGTGGTTATTATTTCTGATATACAGATGAGACAACTGGATTTAGAGAGGGTAAGCAACTGTTAGCAATAGCAAGTAAGAAGCAGAGCCAGGATTCAAAGTCTGGTCTGATTACAAAATATATAGTTTTAACTTCTTTTGCTGTCACAGGGCATGGGTGAGTCTCACTTGGAAAAAAGAAGTTTCTGTGGACAAATAAGTATGAGAGCTGTAGTTACAAGAAAAATTAATTTATTGCAGAATTTTTAGAGCCTTTGTTATGCTATAGTACACTGAGCCTCTGCAAAAGAGTAGCTGAGCATGCACTGTTATTCAAACAAGTGAAACTCTTCTCTCCTCCCCCCCCCCCCCACCCCGTTTTATCTTGAGGATCTAGTGTCCCATGATGATATGCCTTTATTTTTTTAGTAGCCCCTGGTGCTATCTGCATATTTTGCATTATAGGTGTAATGAACGATACTTGAAAGTCAAAATCAGAATCTGCAATTAATCATGATAAAACTACATTATGTGCATAGATGTTAGCTGAAGCCATTGGCATGAATGGAATTACCCACAGAACGTACAGAGTGAAAAACATCTTGAATCACATACATTTAATTTCAATGTAAAGAGGAAGAGACATTGGTGGGCAGATGGGCAAATTAGGAAACAAGGAGAGTGAAAAGCAATGTAAATTACAGAGTTAAAATAGTGTGAGAGTGCTGAATTTGGCAATTAGGTTACTTTTACCACTGATTTTAGTAGGACGGAAGCCAGATTTCAAGAGGCTGAATGAAACAAGGAAAACAAAATGTAAAAAAAAAAAAAAAAAAAAAAGAAAGAAAAAGAAAAAAAAGATTTCTGAGCAAGTTGGAGTAGGACATTAGGTAGAAAGGAATTTTTTTCCCTTAAGACTCTAAGACACTTAAATCAGATTGATATGGAGCTGGAAAGGGGTCAGTGGAAAGAGAAAGGTATTAAGTAGGAGATAATTGATGGGGTGAGGTTTCAAAAGAAATGGGGGAGATTGGAATCAAGAGTTTCTTGAGATGTGCAGAAAGGAGGGAAGATGGTTAAAGATACAAATAAATTTTGAGAAGTTAATGATATTGTAGTCATGGCTTCTAAGTGAAGCAAAGAAAGATCATCTTTTGAAAAAACAAAAAAGACTTTCAAGTGGTAATAGGAGCTCAAAATGGAATAAGTAGTCAGGGATGAATAAAAGAACTGTTAACTAACTTTGAAAGTCTTTGTTAAAACAAGTGTGACTTTTGGGGCACCTGGGTGGCTCAGTAGGTTAAGTGGCTGACTTGGGCTCAGGTCATGATCTTGCAGGCCATGGGTTCAAGCCCTATGTGGGGCTCTGTGCACCTAGCTTAGAGCCTGGAGCCTGCTTCAACTTCTGTCTCCCTCTCTCTCTGCCCCTCCCCTGTTCACACTGTGTGTGTCTCTCTCAAAAATGAATAAACATTAAAAGAAAAAAAAACAAGTGTGAGTTTTGTAGTTAGTAGTAGTAATAGTAGTAGGTAGTATTTGCAGTTACTATTTTGTGACTTTCTTCAGAAGTGCTAACAAGTCTAAGAGCAAGAATTTGGGGCAAAAAACATATCTTTTATAAAGGGAGAGGGAGCTAATAACACATTTGCAGATTTTTTTTAAAGTTTATTTTGAGAGAGAGAGAATCCCACGCAGCCTCCACACTGTCTGTGTAGAGCCTGATGCGGGGCTCAATCTCAAGAACTGTGTCAAAATCAAGAGTCGGAACTTAACTGACAGAACCACCCAGATGCCCCTGAAAATGTTTTTGTAGAATATTCCCAATGTACCTCTCACCTTTTGCTTCATTCCCCCGCTTCCCAATTACAAAAATCTATCTGGTCATATGGTTCAACCAACATTTGTTGAACACCTATTGGACTTTTGCTGGGTAATATTTTATTTAGTTCTTAGAGCCAAGTTTTCTTCTTTTTTCTATTGTCATCATATATATTATTTAATGAAGACATTTTGTGAGAACTTGCTGCTCTTCAGATTATTTTTTGACCTTTATGTTTAGTCCATTAGATTCTGTAAAATGTATCAATGTAAATTCAAATTCTAACAGGTTAATTTAAAACAAAGGATAGCTGTGAGAGGATTTATTTTATTACATTGTGTATTTCATTTAGATATTAAATGATAATTTTTACCATGTCTTTGTAGAAATTGTCACAGAAGGAAAAAGGAAAAAGTCTTCATCTTCTGAGTTACATAAGGTATGCATTAGTTTTGCTTTTAATCTGTTCATTATCTTCAGAGTTACTAATATTGAAAGTATTTTGCTATTTATTTTTTAAACAAAAATTTGAAGAAAATATTATAAAAACTTAATCAGTGTTTTATAGGGAATGGTATATCCTAATTATTTCAAGGGTTAACCAAGAAAATTTCTGGGATGTGACTTACTTAAATCATTGTGAGATGTATCAGTATAGTTTCCAGACCTTATTTTAGATTTTATATAAAACATAACCCAGCATTTCTTTGATAACTGAATATATTAGTTATCATTCATTCATTTTAATACTGTAGATATATAAAAGTTGTGCTCGTCATGTGCTGAAAATTACTATTTAAAATATTTCCTGTGAAACTTTAAAAAAAAATTTATTTAGTTCTTTTATGTAAGCCAAGAGTAGCAAAAGAAGCAAAATGAAGTTTCTACCTATGTAGAAAGTGTTTCAAAAAATATAATTTGTTTTTAGAAAAATGATCTTTTTTCTTCTAGAATTTTGTGATATTTTACTTATTTAAGTTTATTCTGAGAGATAGAGAGAGAGAGAGAGAGAGAGAGAATGCAAGCGGGGGAGGGCTGGAGAGAGAGAGGGAGAGACAGAGAATTCCAAGCAGGCTCTGCACTGTCAGTGCAAAGCCTGATGGAGGGCTCTAGCCTGTGAGATCGCAGCCTCAGCCGAAGTCTGATGCTTAACGGAGCCACCCAGGCGCCCCTAGCATTTTGTGACTTAAACACAGTAGTATCCTGATATACATTGTAATAATTTATTAGACACCTTTTACTGAAGCATTCCAAATTAT
The DNA here is from genome assembly GCF_018350155.1 of Leopardus geoffroyi. Classification (NCBI taxonomy): domain Eukaryota; kingdom Metazoa; phylum Chordata; class Mammalia; order Carnivora; family Felidae; genus Leopardus; species Leopardus geoffroyi. The sequence continues at coordinate 49,310,065 of NC_059333.1, read as the reverse complement.
GCAGAGAGGACTTTTAATTTGATAGAACTTTAATTTGGTACATTTCATGGAACAAAGAGGGAGAAGAAACCATAAAGAGGGCTTTGAGAGAGAATCAAGAGCACACAGACCACAAGACCAAACAGAAAGTATGGCTTTAGGTACTCTTCTGCCTTGGCTTACTTCACATTTGTGGGGTGTGGTTTCTTCACTCAAAATTCTGGATTTGGCTTCAGTGGCATAAATGAGGGGGGATAAAAAGAAATTCTCACATTGCTACCATTCCCAGTTTTAAATACCTCTGTATTGACTACTGCTGCTTCTGTGTTTAATACCTCCAGTGAAGTGAAATGCTCTGTTTTAGGCTGTTGCTTCATGCAGTTGAATCTGAAAGTCCACCATTAGAAGTTCATAGTATTGAGTAAATACATTTGTTTATTTTTAGATGAACTGCACTATTTTTTTTTTAACTTTTTATTTTCCAGTACCTTTAGATTTACAGAAAATTTACAGAAATAGTACAGCGTTTGCATCTACCCTTCACTCAGCTTCCCCTAGTGTTAATATCTTACATAACCACAGTGCAATGACCACAATTAAGAAATTAATGTTGGTACAATACTTTAAGCTACAGACATTTGGATTTCTTAAGGTTTTTTAAAGATTTTGTTTTGGGGGGGCCTGGGTGTCTCAGTCGGTTAAGCATCCGATGTTGGCTCAGGTCATAATCTCATGGTTCACGAGTTTAAGCCCTGTATCAGGCTCTGTGCTGACAGCTTGGAGCCTGAAGCCTGCTTCGGATTCTGTGTCCCCATCTCTCTCTGCCCCTCCCCCACTCGCACTCTGTCTCTGTCTCTCTCAATAATAAATAAACATTAAAAAAAATCTTATTTTAAAGTAATCTCTACACTCAATGTGGGGTTTGAACTCAAAACCCTGAAATTAAGAGTCGCATGCGCCACCGACTGAGCCAGCCAGGTGCCCCAGTTTTGTTTTGTTTTCTTTTGTTTTTCACACTAATGTCATTTTTCTGTTCCAGGATCCCACGTTGCATTTAGGTGTCATGTCTCCTTGATTTCCTTCATTCTGTGACAGTTCTTCAGTCTTTATTCCTTCATGGTCATGACATTTTAAAAGAGTACTGTGATTTTCTCAGTATTTTGTTGAATATCTCTCAATTTGGGTTTGTCTCTGGTTTCTTATAATTCGATTAAAGTTATGGTGTTTTGGAAAGAATATGTGATGTGCCCTTCTCAGTGTATCCTATCAGTGTAACCATTACTGGTTATGTCAGTCCTGACTGCCTGCTTAAGATGGCTTCTATCTGGTTACACCTTCACTTTGTAATAGGTATCTTGGGAGAGCTACTTTGAATCTGTACTGCAGATACACTGTTTCTTAAACTTTCGCTCACTGTTTAGCCACCTAGTGGTGGATCTTGCCTGCAGCGATTGTGTATACAGTAGTCTATTGGTGATTTTCTATTTCCCTCATTCCCTTCATATTTATTAATTGAAGTTCTTCTGTAAGGGAGACCTGCCCCTCTTCCCTCCTTATTTATTTATTCAGTTATTTATTTTTATCAATATGGATTCATAGGTATTTTATTCTATGGGTTATAATTTATTGTAGCATTATTGGTTTTGTTGCTCAAATGATCTAGCTTTGGTATTGGCAGATCTTTTAGTTTGGCTTCTGTGCCCTTTGGACATGCTGCTTTTTTTTTTGTTTGTTTTTTAAGTTTATTTTGAGGGGGAAGAGGGACAGAGAGGGAGGAAGAGAGAACCTAGCGCGCTTGAATCTGTGAGATCATGACCTGAGCTGAAGTCAAGAGTCAGATGCTTAAATGATTGAATAACCCAGGTGCCCCTCAGTACTGATACTTTTAAAAAAAATTTTTTTTTAGTGTTTATTTATTTTTGAGAGATGGAGAAAGAGCACGAGTGGGGAAGGAGCAGAGAGAGAGGGAGACACAGAATCCAAAGCAGGCTCCAGGCTCTGAGCTGTCAGCACAGAGCCTGATGCGGGGCTCGAACTCACGAACGATGAGATAATGACCTGAGCTGAAGTCGGCGCTTAACTGACTGAGCCACCCAGGTGCCCCAGTATATTAAATTCTTAAAAAAATTTTTTTTATATTTATTTATTTTCGAGAGGGAGAGAGTGCAAGCAGAAGATGGGCAGAGAGAGAGAGAGGGAGACACAGAATCTGAAGCAGGCTCCAGACTCAGCTGTCAGCACAGAGTCCGACATGGGGCTCGAACCCACCAACGGCAAGATAATGACCTGAGCTGTAGTCAGATACTTAACCAACTGCGCCATGCAGGTGCCCTAGCATATTAAATTCTTGTTAGTAGTTTATATTACTGCTTTCTCTCTCAAGGTAGCTAGGGAAATAAATTACTGAAAGAATTAGGGCTGTGATGGGTATAGGTACAAGACACTGATACATTTTGACTTTAAAGTATTTGAAAAATATTTCTAAAGGGGCCCCTGGATGGCTCAGTCAGTTAAGCATCAGACTATTGATTTCAGCTCAGGTCATGGTCTCATGGTTTGTGAGTTTGAGCCCTGCATAGGGCTCTGTGCTGACAGTGCAGAGCCTACTTGGGATTCTCTGTCTCTGCCCCTCCCATTGCTCGCTCTCTCTTTCAAAATAAACAAATAAACTTAAAAAAAAAATTTCTAAAGCAATACCAGTTTGTTGTAGAGAAATTAGAAAAGTGAGTTGAGGAAAAAAAACCACTCAGGCAGGACCAAAATTAATGTTTGGATGTATATCTTCCTAGTTTTCCTATTTTTTTGTTTGTTTTGTTTTTATTTTAACTTGTTTTATGTTTTTTTTTTTAATTTACGTCCAAATTAGTTAGCATATAATAGTTACATAGTACATAGTTACATAGTTTCATGTCCCTTCGAAACAGCATACCTGTATCCCTTGGATAAATGCCTAGTAGTGCAATTGCTGGGTCATAGGGTAGCTCTATTTTTAATTTTTTGAGGAACCTTCATACTGTTTTCCAGAGTGGCTGCACCAGCTTGCATTCCCACCTAGTTTTTCTATTTGCATATCCGTGTATAACAAACACATATTTAAATATTAAAAAATAGAAAACCACAGAATACTGTTTTATAATTTGCTTTTTCTGCTTAACTATATATTATGAACATCATTTTCTGAAATCAAATTTAAAGTATGGCTCAGTAGATATTTGTTGAGTACTTAACATGTATTGGACACTATACTAGGCATAAGTGCCAGGAAAACAGTAGCAAACATTTTTAATGGCTATATTGTATTCAGTTATATGGGTGTATCACAGTTAATTTAATCAATATCCTATTGTATTTTTGAGTTTTGTTTGTTTGTTTGTTTTTTAAGTAAACTACGCCCAACATGGGGCTCAAACTCATGACGCTGAGATGAGGAGTCACATGTTTTACTAACTGAGCTAGCCAGGCACCCCTTGAATTGTTTTTAATTAAAAAAAGAAATTATGAACAGTGCTGTAGTCGTTATCCTTGTAGCTAAATCTCTGGAACATCATTATTTCCTAAATTATTCCTGGCCTTTTTTTTTTTTTTTTTTGGATATATTTTTTTAAGTTTATTTATTTTGAGAGAGAGAGAGAGAGTATGAGCAGGGGAGGGGTGGAGAGAGAGGGAATCCCAAGCTTATAGCGCAGAGACTGACTGATGCAGGGCTCCAACTCACAAACTGTGAGACATGACCTGAGTGAAGCCAAGAGTCGGACGCTTAACTGACTGAGCCACCCAGGTGCCACTGGCCTTTTAATAGCTGAATGTAGGTTAATTCAAGGCTGTTCACCCTCTTGCTCCCTGTTTTTTTTTTTTTTTTTTTCAAGTTTATATATTTATTTTGAGAGAGAAAGAGAGAGGGAGGGAGAGAGAGAGAGAAAAAGAGAAAACACATGGCGGGAGGAGCAGAGAGATTGGCAGAGAGAGAATTCCAAGCAGTCTCCTTTCAGTGTGGGCTGGAACTTACCATGAGATCATGACCTGAGCTGAGATCAAGAGTCATATGCTTAATCTTAATTGACTGAGCCACCCAGGTGCCCCAAAGCTGGTATCTTGGTATATGTGAAGTAAGAGTGTGAATACCTTGAATTCTGCTAATGGGGAGATCCATAGTTTTTGGATTTACGTATGAGGAAGTTGCTATTCTAGTTTGAATATTGAAAAATGAGAGTTTAAAAAATTATTTATTTATTTACTTTGAGAGGGTGGGGATGGGGAGACAGAGTGAGAGGGAGAGAGAATTTTAAGCAGGCTCTGCACTTCAGAGGGCTGAATCTCATGAACCATGAGATCGTGACCTGAGCAGAGATCAAGAGTCCGACACTTAATCAACTGATCCATCCAAGCACCCTGAAAAATAAGACTTTTATTCTTCCTTCGTAAGTAATAGCCATACCTTTGGACAGACCCCCAATTTTCTTTAAATAATAGCTTTATATTTAAGTAGTATCTGAATAAGTAAGCGATTAAGATTCTGAAGTTCTGTATTAAGAACATGGCAGAGATCATTTTAGCCTGAACAATTTAATGAGCATATGTTAATAATGTGTAACTTGTCAGTGGATTCCAGCATCTTTGTTTTCTCCTGGTTTATCTGCTTTTGATAGCATTTTCTTTTTGAAGGCTATACTATAATGAATCAGGTATAGAATGAACCTGAAGGTGACTACATGATCTGCTGAAGAGCTTGTTTAGTATTACATTTGAACATTAGTAAGTAAAATAAATGTTCTTGAGCTTTGTTTTGGGGAAGTTATTGGAGTTCTATTGATATATTTAAGTGTAATGTGAAGGGAAGGAGATTGAGAACCCATTTTTGCCTTAAAAGTTTAAATTTGAATCTTTATTAGAAGCCTGTTGAAATACTTGAGAGTGTTAGGAGTCCCTTCTGATTCTTGTAAATGGAATTATAATATATGCTTTATAGAATCATGAGTAGCTTAGAATCTTTATTGGTTGTACAATTGGTTGCTGAGACCATGATTAAAATTTGTGTAAGAATAGATCAGGTTGTTGCAAAAAGGCTTACATTATTTTTTTTATCAGTTAGTCATTAAGAAAAAAGTGAGTGTGGAAAAAACTAACAGTAGTTAGTTGTACCTGAAATCTGCTTGTCCTATGCTTGTATACAATATTAGTGTGAGAGATTCAAATCTATAATTTATTAATCAGGAAGCTACAGCAGAGGCTTTTCTGGAGCTTTAAATATTAATATTTTTTTCCCTTACCTTTAACAGTTGCATTGTATTCCTATCAAAACATTTGGAAGCTAGGAAAACACAAAAATGAAAATAAAATTCATCTCTTATCTCACTAGAGATAATCACTGTCAAACATTGTTATGTACAGCCTTTCACATTTTATTTCTATTCATGGATTTTTTTTTTTTTTGCCTTATAAAGAAAGATCATTCTGAATCTGTGTTTTTCTTTTATACTTATTTTATTTGAAATAATTTCTTTTTTTTTTTTTAAAGTTTATTTTTTTTGGTAATCTCTGTACCCAATGTGGGGCTCAAACTCATGACCCTGAGATCAGGAGTTGCATGCTTTTCTGACTGAGGCAGTCAGGCTCCCCCAAAATAATTTCTTAATGTCATTAATCTTCTGGAACATGTTATTTAATAACAACTGAATAGTATCTTACTTGGTTTAATTTTGCCATAATTTTGTATTATTGTTCTTTTATTATTATTTCTGGTTTTTCTATATTAAAATAATATGTGGTCTATATTCCTTTTCATAAATATTTATATATACTTTTGTTTTCAAAGCTTTTAATGCTAGTTTATAGAGTTTTAATAAATATCCATATTTCATGTGTCTATATTTTGGAGGGAAAAAAGAACTGCCCTTTTTCTTTTAATGTTTATTTTTGAGAGAGAGAGAGAGAGAGAGAATGAGCAGGGGAAGGACAGAGAGAGAGGGAGAGGAGAATCCTAAGTGGGCTGCACAGTGTCAGTGTAGAGCCCGTCACGGGGCTCAGTCTCACAAACCATAAGATAATGACCTGAGCTGGAATCAGGAAGTCAGATGCTTAACCAACTGAGCCACCCATGTGCCCCAAGAACTGCCCTTTTTGAATATAGGATAAATTATATTTTGTGTCTGTCCTCATGGAAGTATACATAAATATTTATTAGGGTAAATAATTCATTGATACTGAGTATAAGCCATTCATAGGTAAAATGATTGAAAACAAGTTACGGTGGAAAAATAATATAAAATCTTCTACAGAAGACATCAGCAGTATTTTATAAGAAACTAATTTTACAGAATACACAGTACTTTTCTAAATTTTAGTTACTGTCCCACAAGTTTGAACTGGGTAACTTTTTTTTTCTTTCTTTTTTTTTTTTTTTTTTTAATATCCAAGGTAGTTAACGTATAGTGTAGTATTGGTTTCAGGAGTAGAATTTAGTGATTTATCACCTACATGTAACACCCAGTGCTCATCCCAACAAGTGGCCTTCTTAATGCCCATCACCCATTTAGCCCATTTCCTTCCCCTTTTCCCTCCAGCAACCCTCATTTTGCTCTCACTATTTAAGTCTCTTACGAAAAAAAAAGTTTCTTATGGTTTGCCTCCCTATTTTTAACTTATTTTTACTTCCTTTCCTCTATGCTCATCTGTTTTTTCTTAAATTCCACAGATGAGTAAAATTGTATAATATTTGTCTTTCTCTGATTGACTTATTTTGCTTAGTGTAATACACTCCAGCTGCATCCACATTGTTGCAAATGGCAAGATTTCATTCTTTTTGATTGCCAAGCATTATTCCATTTTGTATATACCCCACATCTTCTTCATCCGCTTATCAGTCGATGGACATTTGGGCTCTTTCCATACTTTGGCTATTGTTGATAGTGCTGCTATAAACATGGGGTGCACGTGTCCCTTTGAAACAGCATACCTGTATCCCTTGGATAAATACCCAGTAGAGCAGTTGCTAGTTTGTAGGGTAGTTCTATTTTTAATTTTTTGAGGAACCTCCATACTGTTTTCCAGAGTGGCTGTACCAGTTTGCATTCCCACCAAAGTGTAAGAGGATTCCCTTTTTGCTACATCCTTGCCAACATATGTTGTTTCTTGAATTGTTAATTTTAGCCATTTTGACCGGTGTGAGGTAGTATCTCATTGTGGTTTTGATTTGGATTTCCCTGATGAGTGATGTTGAGCATCTTTTCATGTTAGCCATCTGGATGTCTCCTTGGGAATAGTGCCTGTTGATGTCTTCTTCGCAATAGTTCACTGGATTATTTGTTTTTGGGGTGTTGAGTTTGATAAGTTCTTTATAGATTTTGGATACTAACCCTTTATCAAATAAGTGTTTCAGAAATATCTTCTCCCATTCCATAGGTTGCCTTCTAGTTCTGCTGATTGTTTCCCTGAACTGGGCAACTTTTTAGGTTATTATAAGGGCCATGTAACTACTTACCCCAAACTTAGTGGTTTGAACTTATTTTATTCAGGAATCTGCAGTCTGGGCATGGTTCAATTGGAGATAACTTTTCTTTTTTTCACTTGCGAGTTAGCTAGGTTGTCTTGGAGATCAGGGCCTTTGATCACTTTGAAGGCTTGCTCACTCACTTTTCTTGATTCCTGTGCTGAGAAAACTCAGTATCACGGTGTAGATTTATTTCTTTTTCGATGTTTCCAGTATAGTGGCTTAAGGGTGTCCAAGATTTTTTTCTATTGGCTCAGGTCTCCTGAGGAATGTGTATTGAGGGAAAGGGGGGAAAAAAAGAGAGGAAGGACGAGAGAACACAGAAGCATGCAAAAGCCAGGCTGAAGCAATATAAGTATTACCTTTAATGATCTAGCCTTGGAAGTCACAGGTCTGCCCAGATTCAAGGGGAAGGAACGTAAACTGCACCTGATGTTGGAGGACTGTCATTGTCACATTGTAAGAAGAGCATGTGGAATGTGGAATATCGGTGTGGCCATTTTTGGAAAAATATAATATGCCACATTATCCAATATAGGCTAAATAACCTGCTCACAGCGAATCCATGGGTGTGAACAGCCTGAAGACCTTATCGTTACCCTTTGAGGAAGCAATTGTTGTTCCCTAATTAAGAATATGAAGGAAATGACTTAGAGATGATATTGTCTTTTGCAGATGAAAACTTAAAAATAGGTACCTTTTAATACAGATTAGGTATAAGTAATTAAGAAGTTATTAGTGCCTTGGAGGATCAACTCAGATTGTTGTGAAATAAGGGTTGCGATAACCTTTGTTCAAATTTACTGTGTTCTCATGACTTACACTTTACTCTCACTGAAATCATTTTATGGATTGCTAATGGATGTAGTTGATATAGTACTTATTATGTTCTATTTTGTAGGCTGAATTTGATGCTTAACTATCATTTATAACTTTCTCTTAATGTGAAATTTAAGGTATTTAAATTCTAAACAAATGATTTCAAACTTGTGGTTGTAATCCATACATTCATTTGTTTATACAGCATACATGAGCCATACACTTCAGAGATCTAAAGGTGACTAAGTTAGGGTCCTCTGCTTTAGGACCTCCATAGCCTGGAGAAGAAGATGGACATATAGACAAATATTTATAATATAGTATGATACATGTAATATAAATAGTGTAATAAAAATGAACCAACTACTAACACCCAGAGAAAGGAATACCTTGGTTTGGGAGTGACAGTTGTGTGGATAGGAGACAAATTTTGAGCAGAATCTGAAGTGTTTTATAAGGGACAAGTAGAGGGAAGGGCATTCTTCATACATACATACAAAGGTCTAGAGATATGAGTAATATGATGTGTTTGAAGGAGGTTGAGTAAACAGTGTGGTGGGATGTAGAGTTTGTGGTGTGTGGGTGATGTTAAAGAGCCCAGATTGTTAAGAGTTTTATCTGTATGTAGTAGGTGGGGTTGTTGTATGTTAAGTATTGTAGCCATATTTAGATTTGTGTACTAAAGAACTCCAGGGATAGTATTTGAAAGATTAGAAGGGATAGAGACTGTAGGTAAGAGAATATAGTATGGCTTGCTCATACTAGGCAAAGCCTAACTATAGTTAGGAAGCTATTGTGATACTTTATTTATCTACCTTAATACTGAATGAGAGGTTTTTAGAATAAAATTATATTAAACTGCCTGTAAATTAACCACTGAATTTAAAACTATTTAAAACTAATAGCAAAATGGGGTATGTGGTTGGCTTAGTACACGATGCAAGTCTTGATCTCAGGGTCGTGAGTTAAAACCTCACATTAGGTGTTGAGCTTATTTAAAAAAACTGAAAAACTAATAGTAAAATATTAACCTAGGTAATATAATGATTCTGTTAGCTGATTCAGTTCTTATTTATATTTCAGTTAGATCAATTATTTTCTCATTCTGATTTCAGATAACAAAGATGTTAAATGCAAAATCAGAGGATGTTCGTGTTCAGTCATCACTGTCCAAACTCAGAAGCTCAGAACGCTGGGATCTCCCTTTGCAGGGGGTAAATAAAAACTATTTTTTTTAAAGTACATAATATTATTTAGTGTGTTGAAAATATTAAAACATTTTTTAATGTTTATTTTTTAATTTTTTAAATGCTTAATTATATTAGAGAGACAAGAGTGTGAGTGGGGGAGGGGAAGAGAAAGAGGGAGACACAGAATCCAAAGTGGCTCCAGGCTTTGAGCTGTCAGCACAGAGCCTGATGCGGGGCTCAAACCCACGAACCATTAGATCATGACCTGAGCTGAGTCGGACACTTAACCGATTGAGCCACCCAGGTGCCCCAGTGTTTATTTATTTTTGAGAAAGAGAGACAGAATGCTAGCAGGGAAGGGCAGAGAGAAAGGAAAACACAGAATCTGAAGCAGGCTCCAGGCTCTGAGCTGTTAGCACAGAGCCCCACATGGGGCTTGAACTCACAAACTGTGAGATCCTGACCTGAGCTGAAGTCAGATGCTTAACTGACTGAGCCACCCAGGTGCCCGGTGATGTTTAAAATATTTTAATAAAATTGAGTTTTCATTTTTTTATATGTCCTTGTTTGGGTTTTTTGTGTTATTTAATCACAAGTTTTTAATTAGTGTATTTCTGGTATTTGTTGAAGTGATGAAGTTAGGGTCTCCTTTAGTTTAAATCTAAGTATACCTTATTTTGCATGAGTGTTTTCTTGAAATTTAAATCTCATTATTGTACAATGTATTTTAAATTTACAAGAATATTAAGCTTATTAGAATCATTTGCTCTTTTGCTCTTGTTTTGTAAATTATAGAGGGTATATTTTAAAATGTGACACAACTGTACTTTAGAAGATATTCTGATTATAAATTTGAACTTTAATTTTATCACTATTAAGCATTTTTATGGAGCTTTTGTGAATAACTCTTAAGAAATGGCACATTTTAAGTATATATATTTTTTTCTGTTGTCTCGTCACTTTTTAAAAATAGAATTTTTCTCAGATTTTCCAGTTTATCCATTTGAGCCTGTGTTCATTTCCTAGGGCTCATGTAGCAAAATACCATGGTGTGGGTGGCTCAACAGAAATTTATTTCCCAATAGTTCTAGAGGCTGAAGTCCAAGATCAAGGTGCTGGTAGGGTTGATTTCTCTATTGCCTTTCTCCTTGGCTTAGAGATGGCCATCTTATTGCTGTGTCTGCCTATGACCTCTTTTTCTGTGTACCTACATCCTGGTGCTTCTCTTCTTAAAAGCAAACTAATCCCTGGGTTAAGTAAGTCCCTACCCTTATGACCTCATTTAAACTTAATTACCTTTGTAAAGAGCCCATCTCCACAAACAGTTGTCTTGACAGTTAGGACGTCAACATATAGAATGGGTATGGGGAGCACAATTCAGTTCACATCATCAAATAATACATTTGTTTCTCTTTTTTGATTTTGTATAAAAAAATGATAAATGAGTCAAGATGACTTCTGTTGACAGAAAAGAAATTGTGTAAGGTTAGAAAATTTGGGGTGTATAGAAAGGTACAGGTGAAAAGACTAAAGAATCTTTCTCTGTTCCTTTTTCCTAAAGGCAACCACTATTAATAGCTTTTTTTCGTTCCTTTCAAGAAAAAAAAATACATATGCCCATAAAAATAATAATTTATATTATTTTTTGATTGTTACAGAACAGGGATCATGAGATCTACACTGTTCTGTGCTTTGTTTGCATTTAATATTTCTTAATTTTTTTTTCTATTTTAACACATTTAGATATACTTCCTTTATTTTTTTTTGGCTTTGTAGTACTCTAAAAATATAAAAATGCTATAATTAAAATTTTTTTTTGAATATAGTTGTCACACAATATTACATTAGTTTCAAGTGTACAGCATAGTGATTCAGCTTCTCTTTATGTTTTGCTGTGCTCACCACAAGCGTAGTTAACCATCTGTCACCATATATAATTTACTTAGTGCACTGGTATTAGATTGTTTCCAGAGTTTTGCTAATAGAAACATTGCTGCGGCAAACATCATTTTTTTTTTTTGAATATCATTTTTCGTATGTAGAAAACTATTTTTGAGTGGGATTACTGGGTTGAAGGGAATTTGTATATTAAATTTTTTTTTTTTTAATTTTTTTTTTTCAACGTTTATTTATTTTTGGGACAGAGAGAGACAGAGCATGAACGGGGGAGGGGCAGAGAGAGAGGGAGACACAGAATCGGAAACAGGCTCCAGGCTCTGAGCCATCAGCCCAGAGCCCGACGCGGGGCTCGAACTCACGGACCGCGAGATCATGACCTGGCTGAAGTCGGAGGCTTAACCGACTGCGCCACCCAGGCGCCCCTATATTAAATTTTAATAAACATTGCAAAATTGTCTTACAGAAACTGTGCACTAATTTATATTGCCGCCAATGAAAGCTCCCATTTTGCTAGAAACTTACTGGCACTGGATATTATCACACAGTAAAATTGTTGCCAATTTAATAGGGAAAAAAAACATAATTTTAAAGAAAATTTAATCACTTTGCATGTATGTATATTGTTAGGACATTGAATTTATTGTGGAATAAATGTTATATATACTATATATAATTTTAAGTATACATACACACACACACACACACACACACACATACACTGCCTCTTGGAAGTAGACGTAGGCTTTTTGTTGGGTTTGTTTTCTTAAGCAGTATCTTATTAAATGCTTTTTTTCCTTTACCCTTCAGTCATACATGTCTTCCTTAGTTTTTGGCTTTCAAGAGGTAGATGTGGATCACCTGAGAGCTCTTTGGATATTAAGTGTTTGTGTTATAGTCTTCTGCCTTCTCTTTTTCCTTAACTGTTTATTTCAGCAGTCTCCTTTTCCTGAGAAACTAACCATTTATTTATTTAGTTCCTTCTAACCCACTGAGTGAAACAAGATCTTTCAGAGACATACTTTCTTTTCCCATGACTAGTTTCCCACCCTAGTTGGATGTCTTCCTTAAGTTAGTGTTACTTTTCGGAAATCTGTATTCTGTTTGAGATTTGAAGTGGCTCATGTGTCAGCATTGCCATGCTGTCTTGTTGCTTTAGATTTCACAACGTTTGCTAAGTATGCTTCATAGTTTGTAGAGTTTGAGGCTGTACCAGTATCTTGCTTTATTGTTTCTCTCACACACCCCTTTTAAAATTGTTTTTAGAGGGTTTCAATGTACAACAAAGAGATAACCTTGCATAGTCTTTAGTAGAATTTTTACTCCTTTATTTACATGTTTGTGATTTTTATTGAGATAAAATGATATAAAATAGGTTACACAGGTCTTAGGTATATAATTGAATAAGTTTGACTAATGTGACATATGTAACCAATCCTGCTCAAAAATAGTTCCCTACAGTGTGAGAAATGATGTTCACTGTTGCAGTGTTTCCAGAGGAATAGAGCAGTCATGAACCTTGAGAGTTGTTTGTGCCCCTTTCCATTCTATCTTATCTTTTCCTCTCTCCCAGTCCCTAGCCCACTACTAGCAACCACTTTTCTGAATTCTGTTTCTGTAGGATAGTTTTGCCTGTTCATACAACATACACTCTTTTGTGCTTTGTTTCTTTTGCTCAGCAAAATGTTGCATTTCATCCCTGTTTTGCATCGGTCAGTGGTTTGTTACTTTTTATTGCTAAATCATACTCCATAATGTGGCCATAATACAGTTTATTTAATTCTGTTGATAGACTTTTGGACTTTTTTTTCCTTTTTTTTATATACAGAGAAAGCAAGTGTGTGCATGTGCACACACCAGGGAGGAGCAGAGGGAGAGGGAAAGAGAGAATATTAAGCAGGTTCCACATGCAGTGTGGAGCCGATGCAGGGCTTGATCTCACAACTATGAGATCATGACCTGAGCTGAAAGCAAAGTTGGATCTTCAACTGACTAAGCCACCCGGGTGCCCTTGGACTTGGTTTTAATTTGCATTTTCCTGGTGACTAATGGCGTTAAAACATTTTATATGTTGATTGGCTTTTGTATATCTTTTTTTGTGAAGTGTGTGTTCAATTTTTTCACCCTTAATTTAAAAAATAAATTTTATTGAGAATTAATTTATATACAATTAAGTTAATCCATTTTAATTCTTTTTGAATTTTGGCAAGTGTATATGCTTTTGCAACCACCACAATAATAAAGGTGTTGAGTGCGTGTGTGTGTTTGTATTTATAGTTTTTTCTCAGTGTACAGCTCTGAGTTACAAGTTCTGTACAGGCTCATAGAAGTATTATGACAATGAAGATACTAGACAATGAAGTTCTATCAGTCCAAAACATTCCCTGGTGCTGTCCCTATGTAATTGTTCTGTGGCTCCAGTTTTCACCCATGGTAACATTGTTTTCTGTAGCTATACTTGTACATTTTCCAGAATGTCACACAAATGGAATCATAGGATGTGTAATGTTTTGAGAATGACTTTTACTCTCAGCATAATGCCATTGAAATTCATTCATGTTTTGGGGCACCTGGGTGGCTCAGTCGGTTAGGCGTCCGACTTCGGCTCAGGTCATGATCTCATGGTCCGTGAGTTCGAGCCCCGCGTCGGGCTCTGGGCTGACAGCTCAGAGCCTGGAGCCTGCTTCAGATTCTGTGTCTCCCTCTCTCTCTGACCCTCCCCTGTTCATGCTCTGTCTCTCTCTGTCTCAAAAATAAATAAAACATTAAAAAAAAAAAAAAGAAATTCATTCATGTTTTTGTGTGTGTCAGTAGTTTATCTGTTTCCGCCGTTGACATTCATATGGGTTGTTTCTAGGTTTTTGGCAATTGGAAATAAAGCTGCTATACATATTTGCATACATGTTTTTTTTGTGAGCATAAGTTTTAATTTCTCTAGGGTAAATACTTAGGAGTGGGATCCTGGATTATATGGTAAGTATGTATTTAATTGCCAAACTGATTACCGTAGTGGTTTTATGATTTTGCATTCCCACCAGCAATGTATGGAGAGTTCTGGGTGCTCTGTATCTTTCTTAGCACTTGGTATCGACAGTTTATTTACTTTGTAAAAAATGTTTATTTATTTTTGAAAGAGTGTGAGAAGGGGAGGGCAGAGAGAGAGAGAGGGAGACACTGAATTTGAAGCAGGCTCCAGGCTCTGAGCTGTCAGCATGGAGCCTGATGTGGGGCTCAAACTTACAAGCTGTGAAATCATGTCCTGAGCTGTGAAATCATAACCTGAGCCAAAGTTGGATACTTAACCAACTGAGCCACCCAGGTGGCCCCAGTTTATTTGCTTTTTTAAATTAACGGAATCTATTTTTTAAGAGTAATTTTAGGTTTACAGAAAAATTGAAGGGATAGTACAGGTAGTACCCATAAACCCCTTAATTCCCCCTCCCCTGTTACCCCCACACAATTTCATTTATTAATATCTTTGCATTAGTGTAGTACATTTATTACAATTGATGAGTCAATACTGATATTATTATGTATTGAGATGTAACTGACATATAACATTGTACTGATTTTAGGTATACAACATAATTTGGTATATGTATATATTGCAGAATGATTAGCACAGTAAATTTAGTTAACATCCATCACCACACATAGTCACAGTTTTCTTATGATGAGACTTTTAAGATCTACTCTCTTAGTAACTTTCAGATGAACAATCAATATCAGTAAGTCACCATACTGTGTATTACATTCCCAGTATCAAGTCACCATGCTGTATATTACATTCCCAGGACTTATTTATATTGTAACTAAAACTTTGTACATTTTGACCCCCTGCACCCACTTTGCCCACTCCCCACCTTTGGCAACCACAAATCTGTTCTCTTTATAACTTCAGATTTTTTTTTTTTCAGATTCTTCATATAAGTGAGATCATACAGTATTTGTTTTTTTGGTCTGATTTATTTCACTTAGCCTTATGCCCTCAAGGTCCATCCATGTTGTGCAAATGGCAAGATTTTTTTTGATGGTTGGATAATATTCCATTGTGTATGCATACCACATTTTCTTTATTCATCTATTGGTGGACATATTGTTTCCATGTCTTAGCTATTTTATTTTGTTTTATTTTATTATTATTTTTTTTAAAGTTTATTTTTGAGACAGAGACAGAGCACGAACGGGGGAGGGGCAGAGAGAGAGGGAGACACAGAATCTGAAACAGGCTCCAGGCTCTGAGCTGTCAGCACAGAGCCTGATGCGGGGCTCGAACTCACGCGAGATCGTGACCTGAGCCGAAGTCGGAGGCTTAACCGACTGAGCCACCCAGGCGCCCCATATTATTATTTTTTTTAAAGTTTATTTATTTTTGAGACAGAGACAGAGCATGAACGGGGGAGGGGCAGAGAGAGAGGGAGACACAGAATCGGAAGCAGGCTCCAGGCTCCGAGCCATCAGCCCAGAGCCCGACGCGGGGCTCGAACTCACGGACCGCGAGATTGTGACATGAGCTGAAGTTGGAGGCTTGACCGACTGAGTCACCCAGGCGCCCCTGTCTTACCTATTTTAAATAACGCTGAAATGAACATGAGGTTGCATATATCTTTTTGAAGTGGTGATTTCATTTCCTAAGGATAACTACCCAGAAGTGGAAGTGGAATTGCTGGATTATATGGTAGTTCTGTTTTTACTTTTTGGAGGAACCTCTATACTGTTCTCCCTAGTGGTTGCACCAGTTTACATTCCCACTTGCAGTGCACAAAGATTCCGCTTTCTCCACATACTTGCCAGCACTTGTTATGTCTACGTCTTTATGATAATGGCGGTTCTAACAGGCATTGATGATTAGTGATGTTGAGCAGCAGCTTTTCATGTAGGTATTGCTCATTTGTATGTCTTTTTTGGAAAAATATTCAGACCCTCTGCCCATTTTTCAATTTTTTTGGGTTTGTTTTTACTTATTTTTGAGAGGGGTGGGGAGCTAGAGAGGGACTGCGAGAGAGGGAGACTATCTGCTATCAGCACAGAGCCCAGTGTAGGGCTCAAACTCACGGAACTGTGAGGTCATGACCTGAGCCGAAATCAAGAGTTGGATGCTGAATTGACAGAGCCATACAGGTGCCCTGAGTTTTATGAGTTCTTTAAATATTTTGGATATTAACCTCATATTAGATATATGATTTTCAAATCATTTCTTAGATTCTGTACGTTGCCTTTTCATTTTGCTGTATAGAAGCTTTTTAGTGTGATATAGTCCTACTTATTTCTTTCTTTGTTGCCTTTGCCTACATGTCAGATCCAAAAAACCATTCTTAAGACCACTGTTAAGGACCTTACCATCTTCTAGAAGTTTTATGGTTTTAGGTCTTATGTTTAAGTCTTTAATCCATTTTGAGTTGATTTTTGTATATGGTATAAGATAGCGATCCAGTTTCATTCTTTCACATATGACTATTTCCCAGCACCATTTATTGAATAGACTTCTTTCCCCATTGTGTTATTTTTGGCTCCTCTTATATATTAATTGAACATATATGCATGGGTTTATTTCTGGGCTCTGTTCTGCTCCACTGATGTATGTGTACCATTCTATGCCAGTACCATTCTGTTTTGATTACTATAGCTTTATAATATAGTTTCAAATGAGGAAGTATGATGCCTCTGGCATTTTTCTTCTTTTTAAAGACTTCTTTGACTTTTTGGGGTCTTTTGTTGTTCCATACAGATTTTAAGATTGTTCTATTTCTGTGAAAAATGCTGTTGGAATGTTGATAGGGATTGCATTGAATTTATAGATTGCTCTGAGTAGTGTGGACATTTTATCAATATTCTTCTAATCCATAAGCACAGGATATTTTTCATTTATGTCTTTTTCAGTTTCTTTAATCAGTGCCTTATAGTTTTCACTGTATTGGACTTTCATCTTGGTTTAATTTATTCCTAGGTTTTTCTTTCTTTTTTTTTTTTTTGTTTGGTTTATGTATGTGATTGTTTTCTTAATATCCCTGATAGTTTGTTGTTAATATATGGAAATGAAATTGATTTTTGGATAGTGATTTTGTATCCTGTAACTTTATTGAATTTGTTGACTAGTTTTAGCAGTTTTTGGTGGAATCTTTAAGCTTTTTTTTTTTATGTTTATTTATTTATTTTGAGGGACAGAGAGAGCATGAGTATGAGCAAGCTGGGGAGGGACAGAGAGAGAGAGGGAGAGAGAATCCCAAGCAGGCCCTGTGCTGATGTGGGGCTTGATCCCACGAACTGTGAGATCATGAGCTGAGCTAAAATTAAGAGTTGTATGCCCAACCAACTGAGTCACCTACGTGCCCCTTTAAACTTTTCTATGTATTACATCATGTCGTCTGTGAATAGAGACAACTTTACTTCTTTTTAATTTGGTTGTCTGTTATTAAATTTTTATGCATGCATGCATGCCTAATGCAAGATTTGGTTAGGACTTCTAGTATTCTGTTAAATAAAAGTGTGGGAAGTTGGAAACCTTGTCTTCTTCCTGATTTTAGAGAAAATACTTTGAACTTTTCATGATTGAATATGATTGGAGCTGTCATCTTGTGATATATGGTCTTATTATGTTTAGGTACATTCCATATATATTTATTTTGCTGAGAGTTTTTATTGTGAATGGATGTTGAATTTGTCAGATGGTTTTTCTGCATCTTTTGAGATGATTATATGTTCCATCTTTTATTTTGTTAATGTGGTATTTCACATTGATTGACTTGTGGATGTTGGAACCTTCCTTTCATCTCTGGAATAAGTACTATTTGATCATGGTATATAATTCTTTTCTGTGGTTGTATTGGGTTTGCTAATATTTTGTTGAGGATTTTTGTGTGTTTTCATCAGAAATTTTGCTCTGAAATTTTCTTGAGTGTACTGGTCTGATTTTGGTATTAGGGTATTGATGGCCTCATAAAATGAGTTTGGGAGTGATTCCTCCTCTTCTCTTTTTTGGAGGAAATTAAGAAAAATCGGTAATAATCATTATTTAAGTGTCTGGTATACTTTACCAGACAAGTTCTCTTGTCCTGTACTTTTGTTTCTCGGTAGTTTTTTTTTTTTTTTTTTTTTTTAACGTTTATTTATTTTTGGGACAGAGAGACAGAGCATGAACGGGGGAGGGGCAGAGAGAGAGGGAGACACAGAATCGGAAACAGGCTCCAGGCTCTGAGCCATCAGCCCAGAGCCCGACGCGGGGCTCGAACTCACGGACCGCGAGATCGTGACCTGGCTGAAGTCGGACGCTTAACTGACTGCACCACCCAGGCGCCCCGTTTCTTGGGAGTTTTTGATTACTCATTCAATCTTACTAGTAATTGATCAGATTTTCTGCTTCTTCATGATTCAGTCTTGGTAGGCTGTGTTTCTAGAAATTTACTCATTTTTTCTAGGTTGTCTAGTTTGTTGTGTAATTTTTTATAGTAACCTCTTAGGACCTTATGTAGTTTGGTGGTATCATTAGGAATGTCTCCTCTTTCACTTATGGTTTTATTTATTGACTTCTCTTTCTTTTTTTTCTTGGTGAGTTTAACTAAAGGTTTGTCAATTTTGTTTATCTTTTCAAAATACCAACTCTTAATTTCATTGGTTTCTTTCTTTCTTTCTTTCTTTCTTTCTTTCTTTCCTTCCTTCCTTCCTTCCTTCCTTCCTTCCTTCCTTCTTTCTTTCTTTCTTTCTTTCTTTCTTTCTTTCTTTCTTTCTTTCTTTCTTTCTTTAAGTTTATTTGAGACAGAGAGAGAGAGAGCACAAGTGGAGTAGGAGCAGAGAGAGAGAGAATTCCAAGCAGGCTCTGCACTATCAGTGCAGAGCCCGATGTAGGGCTTGAACTTATGAACTGTGAGATCATGACCTGATCCAAAGTCAGACGCTTAACCAACTGAGCCACCCAGGCGCCCTGGTGTATAATTCTCTTTATACGTTCTTGGACTTGATTCTTTTGAGATTTTTACATCTATGTTTGTAAGAGAGATTGTGTAGCTTTATTATCTTGTAATGTATTTTTCTGGTTTTGGTATTAAGGTAATGCTGTCCTCAGAATGAGTTTGGAAGTGTTCCTCTGCTTTTGTTTTTTGGAAGAAATTGTTGAGAATTTGTATAAATGGTTTCCTTAAATGTTTGGTAAAATTCACCAGTGAACCAGTCTGGGCCCAGTGCTTTCTGTTTTTGAAGGTATTAAATATTGATTCAGTTAATTTAACAGCTATGAGACAATTCAGATTATGTATTTCTCATTGTGCAAGTTTTGGTAGATTGTGTTTTTAAAGATACAGGCCCAGTTTATCAAATATGTGGGAGTAGAGTTGTGTCTAGCATTTCTTTATCATTTTTATATAGTGTCCATGGGATTAGTAGTGATCACCTCTCTTTCATTTCCTATATTACTAATTAGAGCTTGTCTTTTTTTCTTAGTTAACATGGGTAGAAGTTTGTCAATTTTATTGATCTTTTTAAAGAAGCAACTTACAGTTTTGTTGATTTTATCTATTGATTTCTTGTTTTCAGTTTTACTGATTTCTGTCCTATTTTTAGAAATTTTCATCTCCTTTCTTTGAAATTAATTTGCTCCTCATTATTTTAGTTACCAAAGATGGAAGTTTAGATTATTGATTTTAGAATTGTCTCTTTTTTTAACAGATGCATTCAATGCTGTAAGTTCCCCTTTTAGCATATGAGCTTGAGAAGAATGCATATTCTTCTGTTTTTAGATGAAATATTCTATAAATGTTAATTGGATACAATTGATTAATGGTGTTTTTCAGCTTAACTCTGTCCTTATTGATTTTCTGCTGGATCTGTTTCTAAATGAGGGGAATTGAAGCTATAATTGTTGATTCTTTTATTCGTCCTTGTATTTCTATTGGTTTTTGCCTTATGTATTTTGATGCTCTGTTGTTGAGTACATATGCATTAAAGATTGTTATGTCTTCTTGGAGAATTGACCCTTTTATCATTATGTAGGATGTCTCTTTATCCCTGTATCTTCCAAATTTGATAATTTTTCTTTCTCTGAAGTTTGTTGAGTCTGAAATTAGTATTGCTACTCTAGTTTTCTTTTGATCTCTGTTAGAATGGTATCTCTTTATTCCTTTACTTTTCATCTGTTTGTGTCTTTATATTTAAGGTGAGTTTATTGTGTACAATGTATAGTTGGGTCTTTTTCTTTTTCTTTTTTGGATTGATCTTTGAATATTTAACCACTTTTCTGTCCTGGAATAAACCCTAATTGGATGTATTGTAGTATTCTTTTTATGTATTACTTGTTTTGATCTACTGATTTTTTTTTGTTGTTGTTGAGTGTTTTTGTTTATGCTTATCACAGATACTGGTCTTTAGTTTTCTCTTCTTGTACTGCCACTATATGGATTCAGTATCAGTGTAATTGTTTGCCTTATAGAATGAATTGAGAATTGTTCCCTTCTCTTCTAGTTAATAGAATAGAGTGTTTAGAATTCATTTTATTCCTTACGTAAATGTTTGTGTGAATTTCTAGGAAAACTCTCAAGGTCTACAGGAGCTAGGAGTTAGTGGGAGGGAAGGTGGTAGCTGTGTTTGTAAAAGGATAGCAGAAAGGTTGGTGTGACACAGCTGTTCTATATCTTGACTTAGGTTGCAGTCACAGAGATGTGCACATATGATAAAATTGCATTGAACTAAATATGCATGCACACACAAATGTATGTGAAATTTGGGGTGCCTGAGGGCCTCAATAGGTTAAGTGCCCAACTGTTGATTTTGTCTCGGTCATGGTCTCGTGGTTTGTTGGATTGAGCCCTGCATTGGGCTCTGCACTGACAGCATGGAGCCTGCCTGGGATTCTCTCTCTCTCCCTCTCTCTCTGCCCCTCCCCCGTTCATGTACACTCTCTTTCAAAATAAATAAACACTTAAAAAATTATTAAAAAAAATAAAACAGGTGAAATCTTGATAAGGTCATGGATTGTGTCATTGTTAATTTCCTGGTTATATATTTTTCTAGAGTTATGCAGGGTGTTTGGGGAAAACACTGAGGAAAATTGCTTGAAGAGTATACAGGATTCCTCAGACATTATCCCATAATTCATCCACTGGTTCACTAGATACTGGTTAGCAAATAACTTCAGCTCATGGTTTTTGTCAAGTGTTTTCAGTGTTGGCATTACGTGTTTCTTACTTTGGAAACTGGGTGAAGAATCAATAGAGTTGAAATTCTGATTTAAAGTTAAATGAACATACATAAGAAGGAAAGGAAAATAAGCTAAAAAGAGACAGGGAGGCAAACCATAAGAGACTCTTAAATGCAGAGAACAAACTGAGGTTTGCTGGAGGGGAGGTGGGTAGGGAGATGGGCTAAATGGGTGATGGACGTTAAGGAGGGCACTTGCTGGGATGAGCACTGGGTCTTCTATATAAGTGATGAGTCACTGGGTTCTACTCCTGAAACCAGTACTACGCTATATGTTAACTAACTTGAATATAAATAAATGAATGCATGAATGAATGAATAAATAATCAATCAATTGGGTTGCCTGGATGGCTCAGTTGGTTAAGCTCCTGACTCTTGATTATGGCTCAAGTCATGCTCTCATGGTTAGTGAGTTTGAGTCCCGCATCGAGCTCTGTACTGACAATATGGAGCCTGTTTGGGATTCTCTCTCTCCTTCTTTTTCTGCGTCTCTCTTACTCTATTGAAATAAATAAGTAAACTTAAAAAATCTATAAAAAAAAAGTTAAATCCAGACCAGTAATCTCAATTGGTTAGAAAGTCATCGTATATTTTTATTTCAATAAGCTGTGATAGTGGTAGTGGTTGTGAACAAAGTATTTTCCTTAGGATACAACTTTAGTTCTTTTTTAATATTTAAGGAAGCACTCAGTTGAGGTTGTAAACCCCACACCATTTAGAATGCATGTAGGGTTGATTTTGTTCAAGCAAACTTTTAGTCAGGATACTATGGAGTTTTTATTTTAATTAGCATTATATTTTATTTTGGCATTTTTCTCAGAATGAAAGCTTCAGAATTAGGTAACTGAATGCTTTGATCTTGTTTGTAAACAAAGTCTTTTATTCTTCCAAAAGCTTTTTTCATATTTAAATTAAAATTATTTATACCATCTTAAGTTTCATAGTGTGGTCAGGTAGCTTTCAAAATATGTATGTGAATAAATTCCCATTCATAATCAGTTTGTAGGAGAAATCTTTGTTATCTGATTTTATTTTTCAGAGCTAGTGTATAATAGGTTCACAGACTAAAAGAAAAACAAATCATAATTTGTGAAAAATACAAATTATTAACCCAGCCTGTAACTCTTATATAATTTTAAGAAGAAAATATATAAATATTTTAGTGTGATAATATGTGTAAACAATTGATCAAAGTCTAAGGGAATTTTGTTATCATTTGATAATATCTCCAGATATACTTCAGGTTACCCTTAAATATGATAGGATTCAAGAATTTGGAGTTAATGACATTTTAATTAATTTCCTTACTATTAATGTTATCTCCAGTTTGTCCCCATGAGTTCATTTTGGTGTTCATTCCCTTTTTGGTGGGAATAATGTTTTGTTTTTTTTTTCCTATATAGAATATATAGTACTGTAGGTTCAAAGACTAGTACTTCCATTGTTTTGCACATAGAGGCAAACTTTTTTACAATATGATAGTGGAGTACAAAAAATTCAGTAACATAAAATGTGAAGGCTGCATTTTACTGTGAGATTAATGGAATATTACAAGGACCTAATTGGACAGTAGTTTTGAGAGTTCAGCCCTTAAGCCAAATCATTCCCAGTCCTGGTGGTAGTTTTGATGTAAACAGATAGTATAATTCATTGTGAGAAGTCTTATCAATAATAGGGATATACAAAACTTATAATGGTGTTGTAGAAGAAATTGATTCACTCTGCTAGAGGGTGAGAAAGGTTTCTTGATGGTACTAGATTGGGGCTTAATGGACAAAGAGGATTAGGGAGGTCAAAGCACATTCTAGTAAAAGGAAACAGATGTTGAAGGATGAAACTGCTTGGCTCTTTCAGGGAACTACAAATAATTTAGTATGGTCAGAATACAAGATGTATGGGAAACAGAAGTGAGAAATGAAAACAGATTTTTTTTACCCCATCCTATAGGTAGTCAGGATAGAAATTTAAACAAGAGAATGATAACAGTTTTGCATTTTTTAAAGATTTAACTGTCATGGGGCGCCTGGGTGGCTCAGTCGGTTAAGTGGCCGACTTCGGCTCAGGTCATGATCTCGCGGTCTGTGAGTTGGAGCCCCGCGTCGGGCTCTGTGCTGACAGCTCAGAGCCTGGAGCCTGTTTCGGATTCTGTGTCTCCCTCTCTCTGACCCTCCCCTGTTCATGCTGTGTCTCTCCCTGTCTCAAAAATAAATAAAGCGTTAAAAAAAAAAAAAAAAAAGATTTAACTGTCATGATGGACTAGATGCTAGAGTAAGGGAGTAAGAGACCATTGGCAGGGAATCCCATTAGTTTAACATTGTAAGAGTCCAGGTGACAAATAAGAAGAGGCAGAACTAAGACAGTGATAACGAAAATGGAGAGAAGATATAGTTTTACTCTTGTTATATTGATACATTTACATTTTGTAGAGGAATGGGAGTGACAGATGTATGTGTAGGTTGATATCTTGGAGATTTTTGAGAATTTGTACAATTTAGAATTAAAGCATTGGAAGAAACATAGGCTTTTATGGGAGTCAGACCTGGGTTCATTGGTCAAGCCTCACTTACCTTTGATTAAAGTGATATGTTTTATACCATGCAGGGCTGTGATGATAAGGAGATAACATAATGCTTGGAAAATTAAAAAGGATGTTTATTGAAGGCTGTCATGTTCAGGACAGCGTTTTGTTTTTCATTACTTAAAACATTTTTTTCTTTTGTTAAATGACTTTTTTTTTTGTACAGGTGGAAATGAATTGGTTTACTTTTTTTTTATTAATTTTTTAGTTTTTATTTAAAATTTAGTTAACATATAGTGTAATATTAGTTTTAGGAATAGAATTTTGTGATTCATCACTTACATAAAACACCCAGTGCTCATCATAAATGCCCTTCTTTAAAAAAAATTTTTTTTAATGTTTATTTTTGAGAGAGAGAGAGCGCAAGCAGGGGAGTGTTAGAGAGAAAGGGAGACACAGAATCTGAAGCAGGCTCCAGGTTCTGAGCTGTCAGCACAGAGCCCAACACAGGGCTTGAACCCACAAACAGTGAGATCATGACCTAAGCTGAAGTTGGATGCTCAACTGGAACCACCCAGGTACCCCACAAGTGCCCTTCTTAATACACATCGCCCAGTTAGCTCATGCCCTGCCTACTTCCTTTCTAGAAATGCTCAGTTTGTTCTCTATAGTTAAGAGTCTCCTATGGTTTCTCTCTCTCTCTTTTTTTTTTAACCCCTTATACCCCTCTATGTTGATCTATTTTGTTTCTTAAATTCCACATTTGTGTGCAAAGATACAGCATTTGTCTTTCACTGACTGACTTATTTTGCTTAGCATAATATACTCTAGCTCCATCCACATCATTGCAAATGGCAAGATTTCATTTCTTCTTATGGCTAATATTCCATTGTGTGTGTGTATGTATGTGCATGTGTGTGTATGTATATGTGTACACATAAATACACACCACATCTTCTTTATTAATTCATCAGTTGATGGACATTTGGGCTCTTTCCATAGTTTGGCTCTTGTTGATAGTGCTGCTATAAACATCGGTGTGCATGTGCTCCTTCAAATTGGTATTTTTGTGTCCGCTGGGTAAATACCTACTAGTGTAATTGCTGTGTTGGAGAGTAGTTCTATTTTTAACTTTTTGAGGAACCTCCATGCTGTTTTCCGGAGTGGCTGCACCAGTTTGCATTCCCATCAACAATGTAAGAGGTTCCCTTTTCTGTGCATCCTCGCCAACATCTGTTGTTTCCTGTATTGCTAATTTTAGCCATTCTGACAGGTGTGAGCTGGTATTTCATTGTGGTTTTGATTTGTATTTCCCTCATGATGAGCGATGGTAAGCATCTTTTCATGTGTTTGTTAGCCATCTGGATGTCTTCATTGGAAAAATATCTACTCATGTCTTCTCTCCCTTTCTTCACTGGATCATTTGTTTTTTGGGTGTTAAGTTTGATAAGTTCTTTGTAGATTTTGGATACTAACCCTTTATCCGATATGTCATTTGCAAATTATCTTCTCCAATTCTGTAGGTTGCCTTTTAGTTTTGTTGAGTGTTTCTTTCATTGTGCAGAAGCTTTTTATCTTGATGAAGTCCCAATAGTCCATTTTTGCTTTTGTTTTCCTTGCCTCTGGCAACATGTCTAGTAAGAAGTTGCTATAGCTGATGTCAAAGAGGTTGCTACCTGTGTTCTTCTCCAGGATTTTGATGGTTTACTGTCTTACATTTAGGTCTTTCATCCATTTTGAATTTATTTATTATTATTATTTTTAATATTTGTTTATTTTTGAAAGAGAGAGAGAGAGAGACCGAGCAGGGGAGAGGCAGAGAGAGAGAGAGACAGAGGATTCAAAGTGGGCTTTGTGCTAATAGCAGAGAGCCTAATGAGGGGCTCAAACTCACAAACTGTGAAATCATGACCTGAGCTGAGGTTGGGCACTGAACATACTGAGCCATCCAGGCATCCCTTGAATTTATTTTTGTGTGTGGTGTAAGAAAGTGGTTTAGTTTCATTCTGCATGTTGCTGTCCGGTTTTCCCAACAACGTTTGTTGGAGTCTGGCTTTTTTCCACTGGATATTCTTTTCTGCTTTGTCGAAGCATTATTTTTTTATCTTTTAAAAATTTATTTTAAATTGTTGAAAAAATAACAAAATTTATCATTTTAACCATTTTTTAAATGTTTATTTATTTATTTATTTATTTTGAGAGAGAGGGAGAGAGAAAGACAGCATGAGTGGTGGAGGGGCAGAGAGAGAGAGGCAAAAAGAGAATCCCAAGCAGGCTCCATGCTGTCAGTACAGAGCCTGATGTAAGGCTTACACTCATGAACCATGAGATCATGACCTGAGCCAAAATTAAGAGTTGGATGCTTAACCAACTGAGCCACCCTAGCACCCCATTTTAACCACATTTCTATTCATTCATTCATTCATTCATTCATTCATGAGAGCATGCAAGTGAGTAAGGGGCAGAGAGAGAGGGAGAGAGAGAGAATCCCACCAGGTGCAGAGAGAGAGTGCAGATCCTGGAGTGTGATTCAAGCTCATCTGATGCAGGGCTTGAGCTCACGAATTGTGAGATCATGACCCCAGTTGAAGTCGGAGGCTTAACCAACTGAGCCACCCAGGCATCATATTTACAACAATTTTTGATGCCAGATGTGTGTGGATTTCCCCCACCCATCAATCCTCTGTGACACCACCTGGGTATCCTACAATTTAATTCAATTCTGACACCACTTGGAAATAGTGTCAGCTCCCACAAGTTAAGGGCGCAGTCACACAAGACTGCTCCCACAGCACTTCAAATGCCAGTCACAAGTCCAGCTGTCACTTTGCTTGTGATGAACTGGTTATAAACCTGAAGTTCCACAGCTTCACCCCCTCCCCACCACAGGTTCAATTAATTTATGCTAGAGCTGCTAAGAGAACTCAGGGAAACACTTATGTTTATCAGTTTATTAAAGGATTTGACAACATAACACCACTGAAGAGCCAGATGAAGAGATACATAGGGCAAGGCCTGGGAGGGTTTCATAGACCAAATAATATAACAAAAGATGCTCCTATCACCCAGTAAATTACAAGGGTTTCAGAGTTCTAGGCCAGGAACTGGGGGCAGAAACCAATATATATATATTTTTTGTTCTTTCACAGTCATCAAGGGTCATCCATGTAGCATGTGTCAATTTCTTTTTTAAGACTGAATAATATTTCATTGTATATAGCTCATTTTGTTTATCCATTCACTTATTGATGGGACACTTGAATTGCTTCTGTCTTTTAGCTGTTGTGAACAATGCTGCTATAAACACAGTGTACAGATCTCTCAGGATTAAACTGTGTTTTATTTTTATTTTTTTGATTTTTTAAAATAAGTTTGTTTATTTTGATAGAGACAGAGCACTAGTAGGGGAGGGGCAGAGAGAGAGAGAGAAAGAGAGAGAGAGAGAGAGAATCCCAAGCAGGCTCTGTGCTGCAAGCTCAGAGCCCAGCGTGTGGGGCTGGAACCCATGAAACCGCTCACATGACCTGAGCTGAAACCAAGAGTCGGTTAACTGACCAAACCACCCAGGCACTCCAGGAAAACAGTGTTTTAAACTGACTACATATATAGTCATGTTTACATCCTTGTGAGATACCTATTATTACGTCTATTTTCAGGTAAGGTAACTAATGAAGAGAAGATAAATAATTTATTTGTCTAGATTGATACTGTTTTGTATTAAATAATTTTACTTTTGTGTCTAGTTAGATTAAATATAAACCCTGTTAATAAGATGTCTGACTCTTCCCTAAAAATTTCCATGCAGCAATTCATCGGGAGCAAGTTGTAATCCCTTTCAATTATTATAAATATGGTAACTTCAAAATCACAGGTCCTATTTAACTTGGTATATAATAATTTCTATTGTTTTTTTTTAAACTCTTTGAAAAATTTTATAATTATATAAGCTTTAGGATCTCGAAATGTTGGTTTCCGGACTAAATTTACCGTGAGATTTTTAAATATCTTTCTTCTATTTTTTTGGTAGACTTATATTTCTACACTAGCAAAAGAACCAGGTGGGTTTGTAAACTGCACTTGTTTTCCTCTGTGAATTACTATGAATTTGGCCAATCATCTTGAAGTTTTAAATAAAAACAAACTTAAATGCCTCTTAATTATCATATTGTTATACTTAGTATTAAATTCCATTTTTCCCCCACCAGTGGAAAAGAAGCCTAAGAAATAAGGTCCTCTCTCTAGACCATAAAAGTAGAAAAAGTGTTCGTGGGCGTCCTGTCACCTCTAAGACATCACCAGAAAGGTAAGATATATGTGTGTATGACATAGGATGGGCTTATATTGTGTATAAATAGTGTGACTGACCATGGTGATTCATTTAGCTTCTTTGGATCTCAGATACATAATTTTGAAATACAAGGACTGAATTCAATGTCCTCTAAGGTTCAAATGTGAACTTTCTGTGATTCTAAGTCATCTTAACTCTTTTCTTTTTGTGAATTTGGAACATCTTGATAAACTTTAGCTGATAAAACAAGAGTTACATATAGACTTGATTATAATGCTTGATTCATTATTTGTGGTCTGCAGTAAAAAAGATGCTCCATTTAGCACTTAGTGTTAGTAAATTATGATTATACTAGAGTTAAATATTTGGGAGATTCAAATTGCAGTTATCAGAAGGAATTTAGAGCATTTCAGGATTGGATATTTGTAAATAATTAAAAAATTGTTCTATAAAAGAGTGTTGAATTTTCTTTTATGGAATAGTGAATGAATAAAAAAAATGAGTGTAGCAAAGTAAAAGTTGTAATTATTGGGAGGTCACACAAATTAGAAGACTAATTGAAGTTCTTAAATTTATGTCAGAGCACTTTGTAAGGTACTTAGTCTTATTCTTCCTTTTCGAGTAAATTGTCTATAGGAAATGAAAAACATTGGTATTCCATATCCTTATCACTACTTAATTCCCTCCCTCCCTCTGTTCCTTCCTTCCTTCCTTCCTTCCTTCCTTCCTTCCTTCCTTCCTTCCTTCCTTCCTTCCTTCCAATGTCCTTGTGGGTGTAAACCTGTGTCTCATTGTGGTTTTGATATGCATTTCCTAATGACGTTTGTCTTTTTATGTGTTTGTTGGTGATTTTTATATCTTCTTTGGAGAAATGTCTACTTAGATTTTTGCCATTTTAAAATTGTGTTGATATGTTTCTGTTGAGTTGTAAGACTTCATTATATATTCTGTATACAAGTTTTTAACAGATATATGGTTTACAAATATTTTCTCCCATACAGCTTTTCACTTTTTTGATGTTGTCTTTTGAAGCACAGAGGTTGTTTTCATTTTGATGAAGTCCCATTTATCTATTTTTCTTTTGTCATGGTGCTTTTTTGTTGTCATGTCTAAACTATTGCCTAATCTCAGGTTAGAATGACTTATTCTTAAGTTTTCTTCTAAGGGTTTTAAGGTTCTAGTTATTAGAGTTAGGTCTTTTATTCATTCAGAATTAATTTTTGGATATGATATGAAATAGGCATCCAAATTTATATTTTTGTTTGTGAATATGCAATTGTCCTAGCACCATTGGTTGAAGAGGTACCAATGTTTTGGGGTAACTTTGATGAAAATCAATTGCCTACAAATATAAGGGTTTATTTCTGGATTTGGAATTTTATTCCATTGATCTATATGTTTGTCCTTATGCCAGTACCACTGTGTCTTGATTACTATAACTTTGCATTAAGTTTTGAAATTAGAAAGTGAGAGTCTTCCAGCCTTATTGTGTTTTTCAAAATTGTTTCAGTTGTTCTAGATTTGTTGCATTTTCAGTTGAATTTTGAATCAGGTTGTCAATTATAACAAAAAAGCCAATAAGGATTTTGAGAGAGGATGTGTTAAATCTGTAGACTAATTTGGGGAGTTTGGCCATCTTAATATTAAGTCTTCTGATTCATGAACATGAGATATCTTTCTATTTAGATCCTTTTTAATTTCTTTCTGCAGCTTTTGGTAATTTATTTTCTTCTTTTTGATGCTGCTGTGGAATTGTTTTCTTAATATTATTTTCAGACTGTTCATTGTTAGTGTATAGGAATTCACTTGATTTATGTATGTGGACATTATATGCTGTGATCTTGTTTAAGGCTTCCTAGTTCTAGAAGTTTTTAGTAGATTGCTTGGAGTTTTATACATAAAGACAGTTTACTTCTTTATTTCCAACTGGATGCCTTTAATTTTTTTTTCTTTGCTTAATGTTCTGGTTAGAACATCTAGTATGATGTAGAATAGAAGTGGTGAGAGTGGACATTTTTGTTTTGTTCCCACTCTCAGAGGGAAAGCATTCGGTATTTTACCATTACGTGTCATGTTAGCTAGATTTTCATAGATGCTTTGCTATGGTTTGAATGTTTGTGTCCCCTCAAAATGTTTATGTTGAAATCCTAATGCCCAGTGTGATGGCATTTGGAGGTGGGGCCCTTGGGAGGTTAAGTCATGAGGGTGGAGCGCTCATGAATGGGATTACTGCCTTTATAAAAGAGACCTCACAGAGCTTCCTAGTTTCACCTTTTGAGGACACAGTGAAAAGTTAGCAGTTTGCAGTACAGAAGAGGGCCTTCACCAGAGCCTGAGCATGCTGTCTGGCACCCTGATCCTGGACTTCCCAGCCTCCAGAACATGAGAAATGAATGTCTGTTGTTTATAAGCCACCCATTTTATGGTATTTTGTTATAGTAACACAAATAGACTAAAGTATGCTCTTTTTCATGGAGGAAGTTCCTTTCCATTCCTAATTTGTTTGAAGCCTTTTTATCATGAATGTGTGTCAGGTTTTGTCAGATGCCTTTTTTGCATTCATATCATGTAATGTGTATCTTTTAATTAATGTGTTACATAAATTTATTTTTAGATCTTAAGCTAAATTTGCATTCTTGAGATAAATCCCACATGATCCTGATTTATGATCCCATTGATATGTTGCTGGATTTAGTTTGCTAGGATTTTTTTGAGGATATTTTCATTTGTATTAGGAAGAGAAATTGATCAGGAGCAGTGGCTTAGTTGGTTAAGTGTCCGACTCTTGATTTTTGCTCAGGTCATGATCTCATGATTTGTGAGATTGAACCCTGCGTCAGGCTCTGTGCTGACAACGAGGAGTCTGCTTGGGATTCTCTCTCTCCCTCTTTCTTTCTGCCCCTCCCCCACTCACATTCTCTCTTACTTTCAAAATAAATAAACTTAAAAAAGAAGAGAAATTCATCTGCTGTTTTCTTATGTTGTCTTGTCTAGGATTTGGAATCAGGCTAATACTGACCTTGTAGAATGAGTTGGCAGGTGTTTTCTCTTCCTTTGTTTTCTGGAAGAATTTTTGGAGAATTGATGTTAAGTTTCTTTAAATTTTTTTTTGTTACGATTTTATTTTATTTATTTATTTTATTTTTTATTTTTTACGATTTTATTATTAAAAAAAATTTTTTTTAATGTTTATTTTTTTTTTTGACAGAGACAGAGACAGAATGCAAGTGGGTTAGGGGCAGAGAGAGAGGGAGACAGAAGCAGAAGCAGGCTCCAGGCTCTGAGCTATCAGCACAGAGGTGACGTGGGGCTCGAACTCACAAACCGGGAGATCATGACCTGAGCCGAAGTCGGATGCTCAACTGACTGAGCCACGCAGGCGCCCCACGATTTTATTTTTAAGTAATCTCTACACCTAACATGGGGCTTGAGTTCATGATGGTCAGAGTTGCTCGCTCTACCAACTGAGCCAGCCAGGCACCCAGGTTTTTTTTTTTTTTTTTTAAATGTTTATTTATTTTTGAGAGAGAGAGAGAGAGAGAACAAGTGGGGGAGGGGCAGAGAGAGAGAGGGAGACACAACATCTGAAGCAGGCTCTAGGCTCTGAGCTGTCAGCACAGAGCCTGTCAAGGGGCTGAAACCTATGAACCATGAGATCATGACCTGAGCCGAAGTCAGACGCTTAACTGACTCAGCCACCCAGGCACCTCCCCCCCCCCAAATTTTTCTTTAAATGTTTGATGAAAGGCACCAGTAGGCCATGTAGACATTGGCATTTTGCATGTGTATGTGTGTGTGCCTGAGGATGTCACGTTACAAGTTTAAATTTTTATTTGTTACAGCTCTATTCAGATTTTCTGTTTTTTTATGAGTCAGGTTTTTTTTTTTTTTTCTTCAGTTTTAACTTAAGAAATTTCTACACTCAGTGTGGTGCTCAAACTCACAACCCCGACTACAAGAATTGCATGCTCCACTGAGTGAGCCAGCCTGATAGCCACGTATGAGTCAGTTTTGGTACCTTGTGCCTTTCTAGGAATTTGTGCATTGTGTAAGTTATCTAATTTGTTGGCATACATTTGTTCAAAATACTCTCTTACAGTCTTTTTAATTTCTGTAATATTGTTAGTGATCTCTTTTTCTTATTTACAAATTTGCATCTTTTTTTCCTCTCTTTTTCTGTTCAGTGTCCCTAAAGATTTGTTAATTTTGTTGATCTTTTCAAAGAACCAACTTTTGATTTCATCAATTTTGTCTCTTGGTTTTCTGTATTCGTTTTCATTCATTTCCACTATAATCTTATTTTCTTTGTTTTTGTTTTGGAAATAGTGCTGCTTTTTCTAAATCTTAAGGTGTCTGGTAAGGTTATTGATTTGAGATCTTTCTTCTTTTCTAACATAGCCATTTTACAATTTTAAAATTTCCTTGAGCACTGCATTAGCTGCATCTCATAAATTTTGTTGTGTTGTGATGTTCTATTCATTAATCTCAAAAGTATTTTCTAAATTCTGGTATGACTTTTTTGACTCATTTGTTGTGAAAATGTGTATTATTTAATTTCTGCATTTTTGAAAACTTGCAAGATCTTATTGAGATATAATTGACATAACATTATATTAGTTCAGGTGTACAATGTAGTGATTCATTATTTATATATATTGAGAAATGATCACTATAGTAAGTCTAGTTAACGTCTGTCACCATGCATAGTTATACATCCTTTTCCTTGTGATGAGAACCGTTAAGATTTACTTTCTTAGCCATTTTCAAATACGTGATACAGTTTTATTAACTACAGTCACCATGCTTTATATTATATTCTCATGACTTACTTACCTGTTGTTAATATTTAATTGAATTCCATTGTGGTCTGAGAACATTCTATATGATTTCCTTTAAAAAATTTTTTTTAAACTTTATTTATTTGTCTTGAGAGAGAGAGAGAGAAAGAGAGAGCACAAGTGGGGAAGTGACAGAGAGAAGGAGAGACAGGACCCCAAGCAGGCTCTGGACCATCACTGCAGAGCCTGATGCGGGGCTCAAGTTCATGAACAGCAAGATGATGACCTGAGCCGAGATCAAGAGTCAGATACTTAACCGACTATGCCATCCAGGCGTTCCTGTATGGTTTTCTTTCTTATAAATTTACTGAGTTTCATTTTATGGTTTTGCATATGGTCTTGCTTGCAGAATGTTTTGTGTATTTGAGAAGAATGTGTATTCTGTTCCTATTTGGTGGAGTGTTTTATAGATGTCTGTTAGATTGAATTGGATGATACTATTATTCAAGCTCCTGTTATCCTTGCAGATTTTCAGTCTAGTATATCTATCCGTTATCAAGACTGGTGTTTTGAAGTACCTACATATTACTGTTGAAATGTTCATTTCTCCCTTATGTTTTGTCAGTTTCTGCTTAATGTATTTTGTGGTCCTGTTGTTAAGTATATGTGTATTTGTAATTGGTATATCTTTCTGATGAATTAACCC
Source organism: Leopardus geoffroyi (assembly GCF_018350155.1). Taxonomy (NCBI): domain Eukaryota; kingdom Metazoa; phylum Chordata; class Mammalia; order Carnivora; family Felidae; genus Leopardus; species Leopardus geoffroyi. The sequence goes on along the minus strand of NC_059333.1, from coordinate 49,276,220 downwards.
TTTTATCAATGAAATGTCCCTCATTGTCTATTTTTGTTTGTTTTAAAGTCTATTGGATCTGATGTTCATATAACTACTCCATTTGTCTTAAGGTTGCTGTTTGCATGGTACACCTTTTTCCATCCTTTTACTTTGAACCTATTTATTTCTTGGAATCCAAATTGTCTCTAGTTGAGAGCCTTTAGTTGGATCTTGCTCTAGTGGTTTTGGGCTGCTATAGTAAAACACCATAGACTGGGTGGCATATAAACAACAAATAATTATTTTTTATAATTCTAGTGGCTGGGAAGCCCGTTATCATGGCACCAGAAGGTTCAATGTCTATGAGAGCTTCTAGGTTCGTATAGATGGCATCTTTTCATTGTGTCCTGAAGGGGTGGATGGGGCCTCTCTTAAGACTCCTTTATAAGCATACTAATACTATTTATGAGGGTTCCACTGTCGTGATCTATTCACTTCCCAAAGGCCCCACTCCTAATACCATCATTTTGGGGGTTTAGGATTTTAACATATGAATTTTTAAGGGAAGCAAACATTCAGAACATAGCAGATGTGGATTTCTCATCTCTTCTGGAAATCTCTGTCTTTGGACTAGATTGTTTACTCCACTCACATTTCATGTGAAAGTGTCAGTAGGGCCATGCTTCCTCTGAAGGCATTAGGGAAGGATTTATTCCATGTCTCTCTCTTCTCTTTGGGCATTCCTTGTACTTTGGATGCATTACTGCTGTCTTATCTGTTTACATGATCTCTGTGTGTGTCCTCACACTGTCATATGTGTATTTCTGTTTCTATGTTCAATTTGCAGTTTTTAGAAAGATACCAGTCATAATCTGTTACGGCCTTATTGCCATTATTTTAATTTGATTTCTGTGAAGACAGTATTTCCAAATAAATTAACATTCTGAGATACTGGGGTTAAGAGTTTAGAATGCCTTTTGGAGGGGGGCACAATTCAACCCCAGACAGACACCTTGAACAAGGGAGAGGAACTGAGCTTCTTTTGGGAACAGTAATTTCTTTTTTTTAGGAAATGAATTGGCAGCCTGTCAGTTTCGTTTTTCTCATTCTTTATTGCTTCTTAAAAATTCAGTCCTTCTTCAGTGACCTGAAATTAAAATGAATATTTGTTTTTTTGTATTACCTTTGTGTTTATGTGTTGCTTCTAATTATAGAACTATTCAGGTTTTCTATTCTTTTTTTTTAAATCAACTTTATTGGTGTATCATTTACTTAGAGGAATATGTGTCAATTATAAGTTTTTATAATTTTTGTCAGATATATTGCTTTTTTTATTATAAAATTTACTGTCTTAAAAAAATTTTTTTTAAATGTGTATTTATTTTTGAGAGAGAGAGAGACAGAGTACAAGATGGGGAGGGCCAGAGAGAGAGGGAGACACAGAATCCGAAGCAGGCTCCAGGCTCTGAGTTGTCAGCACAGAGCCCGACATGGGGATCACACCCGTGAACCACAAGATCATGACCTGAGCCGAAGTCAAATGCTTGACCAACTGAGCCATCTAGGTGCCCCATAAAATTTACCATCTTAACCATTTTTAAATACATAGTTTAGTAGTTTTAAATCCATTTCTAATGTTGTACTAACATCATCACCAACCATCTCTACACTTTTCATCTTGTACTACTTACGCTATATACCCATTAAACAGTGACTCCCAGTTTCTCCCTTATAGCCCCAAGCAACCACCCATTCTACTTTCCATGAATTTGACTACTTTAAGTACTTTATGTAAGTGGAATCATTCATTATTTATCTTTTTGTGGTGGGCTTATTTTACTTAGCATATTGTCACCAAGTTCATTCATGTTGCAACATGTCAGAATTTACTTCCTTTTTAGGCTAAATAATATTCCATTGTGTACTTATGTTATACACATGCTGTTTTGCTTAGCCATTCATCTGTCAGTGGACACTTGCGTTGCTTCCCCATTTTTGGTATTGTGAATAATGCTGATATGAACATGGCTATACGAATATGTTCTCAAAACCTTGCTTTCATTTCTTTGAATTTGGGGTATATATCCCCAAGTGAAATTTCTGGACCATATGGTAAATCTGTTTTTGATTTTTGAGGATCACCATACTCTTTTCCATAGCAGCTGCATCATCTTACATTGCCAGTAGTAATGTACTACTTTCTCTGCATCTTCATCAACACTTACTTTCATTTAATTCATAATAGCCATCCTATGTGAAGTCATAGGTGATTGTGTTTTTGATTTGTGTTTCCCTAATAATTAGTGATGTTGAACATCTTTCCATGTGCTTATGGCCATTTGTATATCGTTGGAGAAATGTTTATTCAAGTTCTTTGCCCACTTTTAAAGGTCAAGTTTTTTTGTTGTTGAGTTTTAAGGGGTTGTCTGTATATTCAGAATATCAATCCCTTATCAGATTCATGACTTGCAAATATTTTATCCCATTTTTTGGGTTGCCTTTTTGCTCTCTTGATGGTGTCTTTAGATGCTATAAAAATTAAATACTTTATAAAGTACATTTCGTTTGTTTTGTTGTTATTGCCTGTGTTTTCGGTGTTATATCCAAGAAATCAGTGCCAAATCCAATGTCATGGCCATGAAGCTTTTCCCCTATGTTTTCTTATATGCATTTTATAATTTTAGCTCTTACATTTAGTTCTTTGACCCATTTTGAGTTAATGTTTGTCTATGGAGTTGAGTAGAGGTCCAACTTCATTCTTTGGCATGTGGATATCCAGTTTTTCTAGGACCATTTGTCCAAAAGTCTCTTCTTTCCCAATTGACTAGTCTTGGCACTGTTGCTAAAAAACATTTTCTATGTATATGAGAGTTTATTTCTGGGTTCCTTATTCCATTTTCTTGATCTGTGTGTTTGTCCTTATGCCATTACCACACGTTTTCATTACTGTAACTTTGTAGTAGGCTTTTTTTAGTGTTTCTTTTTGAGAAAAAGAGAGAATGAGCACGCATGTGTGAGCAGGTGAGGGGCAGAGAGAGAGAGAGAGAGAGAGATCGAGAGATCGAGAGATCGAGAGACTCCCAAGGAGGGTTTCATGCTGTTAGTGTGGAACCTGACATGGGGCTTGATCTCTCACAAACTGTAAGATCATGTCATGACTTGAGCCAAAATCAAGAGTCAGATGCTTAGCTGACTTAACATCCAGGTATCCCTGTAGTAAGTTTTGAAATAATGAAGTGTGAGTCCTCCAGTTTTGTTACTCTTTTTCAAGATTGTTTTGGCTATTGGGAGTCCCTTATATGAGTTTTGAGATAAGATTTTTTATTTCTGCAAAAAACATCATGACTTTGGTACAGTTGCATTGAACCGATAGATTGTCTTGAGTAGTATTGACATTTTAACATTTAGCCTTCTAATCCCTGCAAATGGGGTATGATTACATTTATTCATGTATTTTGTTTCCTCTAGCCATGTTTTGTAGTTTTAATTTTATGATTTTTTTGCCTCTTTGATTAAGTTAGTTCCTAAGCATTTTCTTCTTTTTAGTGCTATTATAAGTGGAATTGTTTTCATGATTTCCTATTCAGATTTTTCATTGTTAAATGTATAGGTATGCAGGTGATTTTTAAATTTTTTTTTTAACATTTATTTATTTTTGAGAGACAGAGACAGAGTATGAGCAGGGGAGGGGCAGAGAGAGAGGGAGACACAGAATTTGAAGCAGGCTGCAGGCTCTGAGCTGTCAGCACAGAGCCTGTCGCGGGGCCCGAACTCACAAACCGCGAGATCATGACCTGAGCCGAAGTCAGACGCTTAACCAACTTGAGCCACCCAGGCACCCACGTTATGTAGGTGATTTTTGTGTTGAGTTTATATCCTATCACTTTGTTGTATTCATTTTTGAAACAGTCTTTTTGTGGAATCTTTAGAGTTTTCTACATATAAGATGATACCATTTGTGAGCAGAGATCATTTTATTTATTCCTTTTCAATTTTGATGCCTTTTTTTTCTTTATATTTTGTCTAATTGGCTATGTAATATGTTGAATAGAAATGGCAAAAATGAACATCCTTTTCTTGTTCCTCATCTTACAGGAAAAGAGTCTTTCACCAATAAGTATGATGTTTGCTTGGGTTTTGCATATATGGCCTTTATTATGTTGAAGCAGTTTCCTTCCATTCCTGGTTGTGTGCTTTTGTCATGAAAGATGTTGAACTTTGCCGCTTTTTTTTTTTTTTTGCATCAATTGAGATGATCATATTTTTTTTTTATTCATTCTGTTACTCTCATCTTTTTAGTGACCAATTTTTGTAGGTTGAACCATTCTTGCATTACAGGAATAAATCCCATTTGGTCATGGTGTATAGTGTTTTTAATTTGCTGCCGAATTTGGTTTGTTAATATTTTGTTGAGGATTTTTTGAAACAATGTTCATAAAAATAATGGTCTTTAGTCTTCTTTCCTTGTGGTGTCTTTGTCTGGCTTCAGTATCAGGGTAATGCTGGCTCCATAAAATAAGTTGGAAATTATTATTATTTAAAAAAATTTTTTTGATGTTTGTTTATTTTTGAGACAATGCGAGAGACAGAGTGCAAGCAGTGGAGGGGCAGATAGAGGGAGACACAGAATCTGAAGCAGGCTCCAGGTTCTGAGCTGTCAGCCCAGAGCCCGACACGGGGCTCGAACCCATGAACCGTGAGATCATGACCTGAGCCTAAGTCGGACGCTTAACCAACTGAGCCATTCAGGCGCCCCTAAGTTGGAAATTATTTTCACTTCCATTTTTGGGACGAGTTTGATAATGATTGCTGTTCTTCATAAAAATTTTGAAATTCACCAGTGAAAGCATCAAGGCCAGGGCTTTCTTTCCTGGGAGTTTTGATTACTGATTCAATCTTCTTACTAATTTTAGGTCAAGTCAAATTTTCTGTTTCTTTGTGATTCTATCTAGGTTTTTTGTTTTTAGGAATTTGTCCATTTTATCTATATTATCTAATTTGTTGAGATACAGTTCATAGTACTCATTTATAATCCTTTTTATTTTTGTGGAATCATTAGTAATGTCCCCACTTTCATTTCTGATTTTAGTTATTTGCATCTTCTCTCTTTTTCTTAGCTCCTCTAGCTCAGGTTTGCCATATTTGTGAACAGACTTTTAGTTTCATTAATTTTTTCTATTGTTTTTCTTCCCCCCACCTTTTTTTTTAATGGTGCCCTGCCCAACGTGGAGCTTGAACTCAGACCCCTGAGATCAAGAGTCAGATGCTCTACCCACTGAGCCAGCCAGGCACCCCATTCTCTTATTTTTCTATTCTGTATGTCATTTGCTCTGTTCTTTATTATTTCTTTTTTTCTGTTAGCTTTGAATGTAGTTTTTTTTTTCTTCTGGTTCTTCAAATTATAAAGTTGTTGATTTGAGGTCTTTATGTTTGTAATGTGAGCATTTATAGCGAAAAACGCTTCTTGGTACTAGTGTTCTTGTTGTGTTTTGCTAATTTTTGTATAAATTTTTGTATGTAGGCACCCCTATTTCCTTATAGTTTTGTCTCTATCTTTTTCAGTTTTTGATTTCAAAAAATTAAATCTTTTATATTTTTGAATTTGTTTTTGTTTCTGTTTTCATTCATCTCTTAAGTATTTCCTAATTTGTGATTTCTTCTTTGAACCATTGGTTATTAAAAAGTATGTTGTTTAATTTCCACAAATTTGTGAGTTTTCCAGTTTTCCTTGTGTTAATGAGTTCTAACTTCATTCCATTGTGGTCAGAGAAGATGCTTTGTGTGATACCTTTCTAAATCTATCGAGACTTAATTTGTTCCCCAGAATATGGTCTGTCTTGAAGAATGTCTTATGTGCACTTAAGAAAAATGTGTGTTCTCTTGTTGGATGGATTGTTTTGCATATATCAATTAGATCTAGTAGGTTTATTGTGTCTTTTAAGCCCTCTAATTTCTTTTTTTCTGTCAGATTGTTCTATCCCTTATTGAGAGTGGGGCATTGAAGTCTCCCAACTATTATTGTAGAACTGTCTATTTTCATTTTCTATTAATTTATTCTTTATATATATATTGTTTTTGGTGATTTGTTAAAGTTTATTTTTGTGTTTGAGAGAGAGCAAGAGAGCGCGAGCATGCTAGTGGGAGAGGAGCAAAGAGAGAGAGAGAGAGAGAGAGAGAGAGAGAGAGAGAATCCCAAGCAGGCTTCGTGCTGTCAGCTCAGTCTCATAAACTGTGAGATCATGACCTGAGCTGAAATCAA